>NC_138777.1:55560102-56259082 GCF_965119305.1 Pelophylax lessonae | reverse complement strand
GTTCTCTCTATGTTACAACGTGCTCCTTTTGAACAGATCAGGGAGATCTCGTTGTCTATGTTGTCCAAAAAGGTCGCCTTTTCGGTGGCGATCACTTCGGCTCGCAGAGTGTCGGAACTGGCGGCTTTGTCCTGCAAGTCTCCGTACCTGGTTATTCATTTGGATAAGGTGGTCTTGCGACCTAATCCTTCTTTTCTGCCGAAACGAGTTTCGGAATTCCATCTTAATGAGGATATTGTCTTGCCTTCGTTGTGCACGAAGCCTAAACATCCAAAGGAGGTGAGATTGCACTCTCTGGATGTTGTTCGGGCGATAAGGGTTTACCTTAAATCGACTGAGTCTTTTCGAAAGACGGACTCCTTGTTTGTTCTTCCAGAGGGTCCTCGGAAGGGCATGGCGGCTTCGGCCTCTACCATCGCCAAATGGATCAGGCAGACCATTGAACAGGCGTATGCCTTGCAGGGGAAGGTTCCCCCTGTGCCTGTGAAGGCGCACTCTACTAGATCTCTGAGTATGTCTTGGGCCTGTCGTCATGGGGCTTCTGTAGCCCAGGTGTGTAAGGCGGCGACTTGGTCGACCGTGCACACTTTCACAAAATTCTACAAAGTAGATGTTCAGGCATCGGCGGATGCTTCCTTTGGCCGCAAGGTTCTTAGTGCGGCTGTTCCCTAGGGTCCCTTGTTGGGGACTCCTGGCTGTTGGGATAAGTTTTGTATCCCCTGGTTTTTTTTGTCTTTTCCTGGGTTGTTGCTCCTGTTGAGCACTTATTTTTGCTGTTGCCCAGCTGGTTTCCTTCCTTTGGTAAGGTTCCTTTCTTTGATGTGGAGACTGCGTTGCCTTTCGGCGCGGATGGGTTTCCCACCCCTCATGTTTGCACTGCTTTGGGACGTCCCCATATGTGACGAATATGAAGAGGCGGCGACTGTCGGAGGACGTAAGAGAAAACGGAATTTTTGTAAAATCTTACCTGTAAAATTCCTTTCTCTGAGTCCTCCGACAGTCGCCGCCCCCGCCCCTCTTTTGGGGTTTGATTGTATACTCTACTGCTATTCCACTAAAACTGAGATATGGTTGCAGGAAGTAGGAGGGTATTGACTGAGGGGACCACCCCTTGAGGGTGGGATATGTTAAAGCTTTATTGTTAACATATTCTGTTGCCTAGCTACTCCTTCGGAGCAAAGTCTAATACCCCATATGTGACGAATATGAAGAGGCGGCAACTGTCGGAGGACTCAGAGAAAGGAATTTTACAGGTAAGATTTTACAAAAATTCAGTTTTTATATTAAAATGTAACTAAACCAAAACATTTTTTTTATCTTTGGCTAAAGTGGAGAGGGATTAGAACTCCTATCTGTTTTATTGCTGTCTGTGCCCCCATTAGACAGATTCCCCCTCTCTATTTTTCCTGTTTATCATTATCTTCCAAAGTGAAAGTAAAAGAAAATACCAAATTATGGGTTGTCACCAAAACAGGAATAGAGGGGAATTCTTTCAATGGAGACAATAGTTCTGATGACCCTGGGGACACCTTAGAATTTCCACACTCTGGAGTGATTTCCTCTCACTTCCTGCTTTTGGCTATGGGACAGGAAGTGAAGGGAAATCTTCCCTATGGGGATACAGATGGCAAAAAAGTGACTGCGATGACACCCCTTACTTTAAAATAATAAGACTTTTCGGGGGCAAACAAGCTTTACATATTATTGACACCAAAAGTGGAGTAGAGGGGAAATCTGCTAATGGGGACACGGGTTCTGGTGAAACCAAGGGATTCCCTCACTTTGGAGGGATTAACTGTCACTTCCTATTTTGGCTATGAGACAGGAAGTGATGGGAAATCTCCCCAATGGGAACAGAAATAGCAAAAACAACTGACAGGAGTTATAACCATCCCTTACTCTGTCCAGAATGAAAGAAAAAAAGTTTTGCCTTTAGTTACACTGTAAACGTACACCTGTGTAAGTGTCGTGTTTTATCTGCACACGCGTTCCATGCATATGCGCAGTCCTATTCATATCAGTTAGGATGCAGCGGCTGCAAGGGGGGAAAATGCCACATTTGTGACCACATAGTGTTTTACATTTTTTTTTTATGGAGCTGAAAAGAAATGCATTGTTATTCTATGCGACAATGCAAAAAACTGCGCGTACCTCACAACCGTCCCGGATTCTGCGGGACCGTCTTGAGATGTAACCACTTGCCGACCACCCCACATACATATACTGCAGGGCAACGGCTCTTCTGCGCAAAATCACATACAGGTACGTTATTTCGTGCTTCCAGGTCTGGCCGCTGGTGACCCGCTCCTGCTGTGATTTTCTTGTGATTGGACAGAACAGGAGCCAATCAGCGGGTCAAGAAGACCCCACCGTGGCAAAGTACGTCATTTCCCTGAGTGATTTGGGCCCTCCCTCTTCCCCCCACTGCCTTATGGGACTCTTGTGTATCCCAGAAGATGACGGGACCACTCAGCAAGCACAGTGCGACTTGCGCATGCGCAGTAGGAAATGGGCTTTACTGCTGGTTTCCTTTAGTTGCTATGCCGGCGCCTGCACCCGAAGCCGATGGACAAATTGGCTTGGGGTGCCGACATCGTGGGAACCCTAGACAGGTAAGTGTCCTTATATTGAAAGTTAGCAGCTGCAGTATTTGTAGCTGCTGACTTTTAGCCTGGGTTCACACTACTACGATGTGGGAACCAGTGCGATTCTCGTTCCCGCATCGCATCTCCCCCGCAGGCAGTTCACACTGCCCTCTGTGAACTGCTGTGGGTGTCATTAGAAAGTTAATGACACCCCCAGAGTGCAGTGCGAACTGTGAGTTCGGACAGAAATCGGATCGCATGAGGGTGAACACCTATGTGATCCGATTCCAGTATGGGAAAAAAAAAGCTTTCCTGCACCGATTTTTAGAGACCGGCATGTGAGCTCAGCCATACAAACTGTATGTCTGAATTTGCATCGATCAGAAATCGCATGTGATCTTCACAACAATGCGGTGCGAATCACATGCAATGTCTCTGTTCGCATTCGTTTGAAATCCGGCTTAATTATTTTTTTGTACCGGCTGGAACTCTGCTATAAACCTACAAGTGTTTCTTTTTTTTTTTTCACCATTACTGTTCCTTTATACTGGATATTGAAAAATTTACAAATGCAGCAATTTAGAAATTGGATGAAAGGTTTAGCACTGGGAAACACTTTTTGAAAAAAATTGATCTTTATATAAAACTTTATATATCAGACCAAAATGAGGGACAAATGAGGAGGAAAGAGGGACAGAGGGGACTTTATTCTAAAACAGGGACAGTCCCTAAAAAACAAATGCAAGTACTTCATCTCACAGGTCATGATTAAGCCCTTGTTCACACTGAGGGTGGAATTGAAATCTCGCATGATTTCAGACCGGCATTTCAGTGCGAGTTTGGGGGCAATTTGACAGACATCTGTACAGGTTCATGCACAGATGTCTATTGAAATCGCCCCCGAAGTCACCAAAAGTAGTGCAGAAACGACTTTTGGGATTCGGTGCAGTGCCGCAAAGTCGGGATCGCACCAATTTGACGGGGCCATTGCCAGCAATAGGCTCTGATTTAGCATGTGATTTGATATGTCAAATTGCATGTCAAATCGGCCCGATAAGAACGGGGGCCAAGGTAGGGTGACCAGACGTCCCCAGTTCCCGGAGACAGTCCCCAGACTGAGGACACTGTCCCCGGACCAAGTCTGTCCATGGTTCTGTCCCCGGATTTAGGATCGGTGCCCATACCTAATGCTGACAACCTAGCAGGACCTGCAGCAGTGTAAACATCCAGGAACGCAATGACAGAGAGAGTGAGTGTCAAATCGAAGCTCTGATGTCGGGGATGGGCGGGCCGATATGCGGAGCTCCTCCTGCCTTCCATCCAAAGCCAATCAGCAGGCAGTATAACCCTCCTCCCCCCGCCCCTTTCCAGCCCACCACATTTGACTGTAAACAGGTGCTGGAGCGGGGCTGAATGGGGGTGCCGGGAGGGAGATACAAGAAGGTTTGACCACTACACCAATACTAATCCTGCAGAACACTCAACTCTAGCTGAATGGAAACAACACCGCCGGGAGCACTGTCACTTCTAATGCTGGTCTGCTGCAGTGTTTTCCAGAGGACTATGTGTTCAGGCAGTGTGCAGGTTACCGAACAGCCTCCTCTTCCTCTTCTCTCGCTCATTACTTTTCTTTTATCTGCCTAAGGTAAGGTGACCAGATTTTTAAAATGAAATCAGGGGACATTTTTTTTTTTTTGGCAAATGGTAAACTATTTACTTAGCTTATTTATGATATATGCAGTGTATGTGGTATGTGATTGTGTTTACGGAATCATTGTATGAGATATACGTTATTTCTTACATTTCGTCCAAGAGATAAAAATAAAAGATACTTCTTAGAATTTTTTGGGATATGGCTACCAAATGGTATGAATATAAGATAGGGAAAGAACTTGGAGGGAGGGATGGGGCAGCAAAATTCAAATTCAATCCGGGCAGGGGCGGCACCAGGCAATTTTTTTGAGGGGTGCTATGGTGGTGCTTGTGGTAAAAATGACGGTCCTATTGTGGCGCGCTACTGCGTACCTGTGGGCGTGGCCAAAAAGTGGGTGAGGCCAGCAAGTAGGGGTGGTCAGCAAGTGGAGGTTTCTTCATGGCGTACAATGGTGATCAGTGTGCCCTGGACTCTGTATACCAATAAAAAGCCAAAAAATCCAGCACAACCCTACACTTTCTTTATACAGTTCTATGCATGGACTTATGGTCAAACCTATAAATGAATATCCAGTGCAAATCAACCAATGTATTGCAATATAGTAGTGATGGTGTCCCCCCCGCAAAAATATTTAGAGAAATTGCAGAACTTCAATGTACAAATAATAGTGAAACTCCCTACATACAATAATAATACCAGAGATGAAAATCAATCAGTGTATTAGAACATAGTAGTGATTGCGTCACCCTCTCTGCAAAAGGTAAGAAATATTACAGAGCTGCAAAATGCAAATAGTGGTGAAACCCCCTATATATAATCATAATAAAATGTACAATTGATTTACATATTTTACATTTTATTAATATTATATATATATAGGGGGGTTCACCACTATTTGCACATTGCAGCTCTGCAATATTTCTTACTCTTTACAGAGATGGTGACACCGTCACTACTATGTTCTAATTAACTGGTTGATTTTCATCTCTGGTATTATTATTGTATGTAGGGGGTTTCACCATTATTTGCACATTGAAGCTCTGCAATTTCTCTAAATATTTTTGCAGAGGGGGTGACACCATCACTACTATTCTGAAATACATTTGTTTATTTGCAATGGATATTCATTTATAGGTTTTACCATTGCACTTATAAGTCCATGTCAGAGGCGTAACTAGAACCTTCAGGGCCCCGGTGCAAGAAACCATGAAGGGCCCCCCAGACCCCTGACAAAAATTCATGGTCATGGAGTCCAGTGTTGTCCTCCTTTCAGCAGAATGTTCTTCTTTGTGGCTGTGCTTGCACGACACCATCTTAACCATGCATGTGCAGACACGCTGCAGGTCTCTGGTGGATCCATAAGACCTGGAAGAGCCATTTGGACCCCCTGCTCATTTGCAGCACCACTGCATGGCTCTGTGATGTTTGCCATGTCCTGTAGACCCTGATACATGTCTGAGAATGTGTGAGAGCATGCTGCATATGTCATCCCTATCTAGGCAAGGATCAGAGGCGTAACTAGAACCTTCAGGGCCCCGGTGCAAGAAACCATGAAGGACCCCTGGCCAGGGCCCTTCCCTTCAATCCTGGGGCTCTTCCCACTGATCCTGGGGCTCTTTACTCTCATTGCAGGGCCCTTTATTACGGTCCCATAGCGGGACCCTTTCACAAGTTCTGCAGTGGGCCCCCTTCCTGCCATCTTGGGGCCTCCCGACGGTGGTGGAATGCCAGGGCCCAGTGGCAAGTGTGACCTTTGCAATCCTGGAAGTTCACCCAATGGTGTCAGTAGTTTTTATTTTTTGGTATTTTCATTGTATTATTTTTATCATTTTATTTATTTTTTTTAACAATGTCACTGACTATGACTCTGTCCATTCAGAAAAGGAAGGAGCTGGTAAATTACATATTTACCGACCCCTTCCTGGTTCTCTAATGTGACACATCCCCTGCAGCAGCCGGCAGGAGAGGGGAGGGAGCACAGTGTGGGGGGGGGGGGGGGCAGGGGAAGTACAGTAGGGGGGGGGACCAGGAAAGCACACAGGGGCCCAGAGACAGCAGAACACAAGTGAACTGGATAGGAGGAGTGGCGGGGCAGCATACAAAGGGACCAATCTCCTACATTTTCCTCCTGCAGGTAGAGGAGGAAAAAGGAGGAAAGTGATTTATCTACATGCTTCCCCCCGCCGCCCCTCCTATCCAGGTATACAGGTGAGCCGCACAGGCCCCCTGGAGCATGGGGCCCGGTTGCAATTGCAACCCCTGTAGTGACGCCCTTGGTCCATGTGTAAAATCTTAAAGATGAAAATGTAGGGCTGTGCTGCATTTTTTCTTTTTATTGATTCGCGTTAGATGAGGGAACCAGGTAACCAGATTCTCTTATTGCTTTTGAGATTTTTTTTTTGTTGCATGGTAGTTGTTTTACTTGATTTGTTATGTTCTCTGTGTACTGGTTAAACATATTGGACTAGGTGGGACTTTATATGAGACCCAAGCTGGTGTTGCCCGGCGTCTCCATCCCTATAACAAAACACAAAATGAGGTTGAAGGATTGTAAGAGGTGCATGAAAGTCAGCCAGCCCCCAGTCTGATACACTCACCTTCCAGTCTGTCACCAACCAAATAAACCTGTCTCTTGGTACAAAGAACAGGGGTTTAGTTGACACACATTTGCAAACGCATGTGAAAGCTGCAGAGCCACTTCACGGCACCCTGTTATATCTGAAGTCCTACACTCTTAATTTAGTGTCCTCACACTGGAGGCACATGGCCGCTAATGGGTGGATGGGGGAACAGGTGAGAGGGAGACAGCCCAACCTCCCCCAACCCATCCCCATCCACAAACTGGCAGTTGTCTCAAAGACTCAAATGATTAGATTATAACCATGGTGCAAACTGGAAAAGACCAGCTGAAAAGCATTACACCTCCATCCCCTTGGTGAATGCAGTATATAGATAGGAAGGGATTTTATGTATGGGGCATGGACTGTAAAGCACACTGCCTTTGAAATCCTTAATTTCCTTTTGGGACTTTATGTGAGACAAGCAGGTCATGCTATTGGTCTCCATCCCTGTATACGGAAAACACTAAGGTCAAATCAAAACTGCATCCACCAAGAGCGCACGAAAATCGCACGGTGGGACTTTATATGAGGCACCAAGCTGTAAGCAAGGCGTCTCCATCCCTGGTTGCTTAAACATATTGGACTAGGTGGGACTTTATATGAGACCCAAGCTGGTGTTGCCCGGCGACTCCATCCCTATAAGGGATGGAGACCAATAGCATGACCTGCTTGTCTCACATAAAGTCCCAAAAGGAAATTAGGGATTTCAAAGGCATTGTGCTTTACAGGCCATGCCCCATACATAAAATCCCTTCCTATCTATATGCTGCATTCACCAAGGGAATTGAAGGTGTAATGCTTTTCAGCTGGTCTTTTCCAGTTTGCACCATGGTTATAATCTAATCATTTGAGTCTTTGAGACAACTGCCAGTTTGTGGATGGGGATGGGTTGGGGGAGGTTGAGCTGTCTCCCTCTCACCTGTTCCCCCATCCACCCATTAGCGGCCATGTGCCTCCAGTGTGAGGACACTAAATTAAGAGTGTAGGACTGCAGATATAACAGGGTGCCGTGAAGTGGCTCTGCAGCTTTCACATGCGTTTGCAAATGTGTGTCAACTAAACCCCTGTTCTTTGTACCAAGAAACAGGTTTATTTGGTTGGTGACAGACTGGAAGGTGAGTACATCAGACTGGGGGCTGGCTGACTTTCATGCACCTCTTACAATCCTTCAACCTCATTTTGTGCTCTGTGTACTGGTAACCACTGGCCCTGCATATTGGTGGTCAGTTTGTCCCTGTATGTTGGTGGTCAGTATGTCCCTGTATGCTGGTGGTCAGTGTGCCCCCTGTATGATGGTGCTCAGTGTGCCCCCTGTATGATGGTACTACGTGCAGGGTTCAGGAGAATGCTACGTGCAGGGTTTAGGAGAATGCTACGTGCAGGGCGCAGAGTTCAGGAGGATGCTATGTACAGAGTTCAGGGCTCAGGAGGATGCTACGTGCAGAGTTCAGGAGAATGCTACGTGCAGGGTTTAGGAGGATGCTACATGCAGGGCGCAGAGTTCAGGAGGATGCTATGTACAGAGTTCAGGGCTCAGGAGGATGCTACGTGCAGGGTTCAGGAGGATGCTACGTGCAGGGTTCAGGAGGATGCAACGTGCAGGACGCAGGGTTCAGGAGGATGCTACGTGCAGGGCTCAGGAGGATGCTACGTGAAGGGTTCAGGAGGATGCTATGTGTAGGGTTCAGGAGAATGCTATGTGCAGGGTTTAGGAGGATGCTATGTGCAGGGTTTAGGAGAATGCTATGTGCAGGGTTTAGGAGAATGCTATGTGCAGGGCTCAGGAGGATGCTACGTGAAGGGTTCAGGAGGATGCTACGTGAAGGGCGCAGAGTTCAGAAGGATGCTATGTACAGAGTTCAGGGCACAGGAGGATGCTACGTACAGAGGGCAGGGCTATTAACTATTTTTTTTTCTTCTGTATGTAATGACAGTATACATGTGATTTTTTTTTGTGGGTGTATGTTTTGTCAGTATATGTGTGAATATTTTTTTCTGTGTGTGCACGTGTCTGTGTAATGTCACTCACACGCAGCCTGTATAAAACATATACACCTCATATCACTTACAAACCGCAAAGACACTACAGGAGATGGTCAGAGACTGCAGGGACATTATTACATGAGATGGTCAGAGACTGCAGACACATAACAGGAGATGGTCAGAGATTGCAGACATGATACATGATACAGGATGGTCAGAGATTGCAGACATGATACAGGAGATGGTCAGAGACTGCAAACACATTACAGGAGATGATCAGGGATTGCAGACACATTACAGGAGATGATCAGAGATTGCAGACATGATACAGGAGATGGCCAGAGATTGCAGACATGATACAGGAGATGCACACATAGTCAAGGAGATGACCAGAGATTGCAGACACGATACAGGAGATGACCAGAGATTGCAGACATGATACAGGAGATGGTCAGAGACTGCAAATACATTACAGGAGATGATCAGGGATTGCAGACATGATACAGGAGATGGCCAGAGATTGCAGACATGATACAGGAGATGACCAGAGATTGCAGACATGATACAGGAGATGACCAGAGATTGCAGACATGATACAGGAGATGACCAGAGATTGCAGACACGATACAGGAGATGACCAGAGATTGCAGACATGATACAGGAGATGGCCAGAGGTTGCAGACACGATACAGGAGATGGTCAGAGATTGCAGACATAGTACAAGAGTAAAAATCTCCATAGGCGACGCTTTTAAAATTTTTAACGGTTACCAGTTTCAAGTGTAGCTCTGTTTCTTTAATTTTTGTTCATGCTCTGGCGATCGCGGTGATACCTCACATGTGTGGTTTGAACAGCGATTTAATTTGCAGCGCGACTTCAGTGTACGTTTTCTTTCATATGCGAGCTAACGGCGACGGGGGCGGCTAAATTTTTTTTCATTTTAACACAGGTTTTTAAAAAAAAATAAATAAATAAATATGATCACTTTTATTGCTGTCACAAGCAATGTAAACATCCCTTGTGACAGCAATATGCAGTGACCGGTACTCTCTATGGAGGGATCGAGGGTCTAAAAGACCCCAGACCCTTCCACTACACTTCCATGTATTCAAAACGCCGAAAACTTCATTTTTGAATACACTCACTTTTTAAAACTGCCGCCTTTAGCAGCCGAGTAACCCGGATGTGACGTCATGGTCAGAAAGGCAGGGAAAGATCGTGTGATTCAGCCATGCTGAATCACCGATCTCTCTCTGCCTCTGGTAAATCCATCCCCCCACACAGATAGTAAGCACAATAGGGAACACATTTGACCCCTTGATCATCCCCAGTGTTAACCCCTTCCCTGCCAGTGTCATTTATACAGTAACAGTACATATTATTTAGCACTGATTACTGTATTAATGTCACTAGTCCCCAAAAACTGTCAAAAATTTCAGTTAGGGGTCCGATCCGTCCGATGCAATGTCGCCGTCCTGATAAAAATCGCCGATTGCCGCCATTACTAATAAAAAAAAAAAAATAAAAAGTCCATAAAACTATCCCGTAGTTTGTAAACGCTATAACTTTTGCGCAAACCCATTATTATATGCTTTTTGGGATTTTTTTTTCCAAAAATATGTAGCAGAATACAAACTGGCCTAAACTGATAAAAAAAAATCTATTTTTTTATTAGGAATGTTTTAGAACAGAAAGTAGAAAATATTGGAGTTTTTTCAAAATTTAATCTCTTTTTTTTGTTTATAGCGCAAAAGCGAAAAATGGCAGAGGTGATCAAATACCACCAAAGAAATCTCTATTTGTGGGAAAAAAGGACATCAATTGTATTTGGGTATGGCGTCACATGACCGCGCAATTGTGAGTTAAAGCAACTCAGTGCCGAATCTCAAAAAATGGCCTGGTCATTAAGGGGTAAAACCTTCCGGAGCTGGAGTGGTGAATCAAAAATTCATAATTTTACCGATGGATAGCACCCGAAGACTGGTCTGGAAGCCACCAAAATAGTGGCATCTATGCCAAATATCTTGCCTGCCATGTGGCCCTCCAAGGGGGTCTCGGAGAGGGCGATTTATACCGCCCCCCTCGCTGGAAGAAGGCTGCAAGTTCTGTAATAGCGTAGTGAAATGCTTCCTATGGGGGCACAAAGCTTGCTATGAGGGCACTCAAGACATGGGAGGAGCCAGGAACACTGGCAGGGGACCCCAGATGAGGAGGATCCGGGCTGTTCTGTGCAAAACCACAGAGCAGGTAAGTATAACAAGTTAAAAAATCGATTTAAAATCACTTTAAAGGGAAAATAGTGAAAATGTAATTTAAATAGAACAAAAATAATAAAGAAAAAAATGAAAGAAAGAAAATAAAGAAAAAGAAATAAAGAAAGAAAATAAAAGAAAAAAATAAAAGAAAATAAATAAAGAAAAGAAATAAAGAAAGAAATAATAATAAAAAAAAAGTCACCCCATCCGCCTGTGCATACACAAAAATGCAATAGAATAAAATATGTTTGTTCTAGATTTACACATATATACAGTATGTATAACCCATCTAGTGCTAAAGGGGTGTAACTGCATGAATACCAAAAAATCTGAATCAACTCTCTGCACAATGCTGTACACCATTTATACGTTTCTAACAAACTTTGCACATAGACAGGGATTTTTAGTTCACATGCATTGTAATGCATGTTTAAGCTGGCCAACTGCGTCAAAGTAATCCCTTTCTGGCCAGACCTAACTACACTATACTAATCTAACCTACACTACACTACACAACACTAACTAATCTATCCTACTCTACACTACTCTGTATCTATTATATCTTAATCTATCTATCTATCTTATCTTATTCAATCTATATATCTATTATATCCTATTCTATCTATCTATATATCTATCTATGGCTTTTTTTCTCAGAGAATAGGTGCAGGAACCCACCCTCCCCAGTCAACTCACCGCCCCCAACCCCACCCCTGCCCCTTTTCCCACCCCCAATCCCGCCATTCCTCGGGAAAGAGAAGTATTTCCAAATAACGGGTGTATTCAAAGCTTTCCCCCTCCCCCCCCCCCCCGTCCACAGCTCACCTCTCCGTCCACAGGTCACCTTCTTTACTCTCGTCCACAGGTCACCCCCCCAGGTCACCCCCCCAACTGGTTACTCTCATCCACAGTTCACCCCCTCCCCTGCCACACTGCGCCCCCTCTCTCCCCCCTCTCCACAGATCGCCCCCCTGCCCACAGCTCCCCCCTCCCCGCCATCCACAGCTCACCGACTCACCCTCCACATTCCACAGCAGCCCCTCATCCACAACTTCACTTTTAACCTCTGACAACATAAGACCTCTGCACACCCCCCCCAATCCACAGCTTACACCCCCAGTTCACAATCGACTCTGCACCCCCATCCACAGTTTATCTCCCCCCTCCCCCACATTTCACTTCTGCATCCCTATCTACAGCTCACCCCACTCCACAGCTCTAAACCCCCCATCCCCCTATCTTTCACCTCTGCAATCCCAAGTTCCCTAACCCCCCCCCCAGCTCCCTTAACCCAGTACAAATCCCCCTGCCCACAGATCTCACTTTGCACCAATCTATCCCCCCCCCCCCCCTCGCAGCTCTGATCTCTGCAGAACATCCACGACTTCACAGAAGTCTCTACTCTCTATGCACACAACCAGCATCCTTCATTAAAGTATCCAGGCTGGCAGCAGCCACTGTCTACCTTTTAGTAATCTTCACCTGGACCTTATCTCTGAGGATATCTGGACGTTGAGTAAATCTCCTTCGGTGCTCAGCTACCAGAGGAGTTTTGCCGCTGTCTCTAGGTGGAGGAGGTTTAGGCAGCATCACTTTATCAGCACACTTTTGCCACCTTGGAATCATTTTATCATCAGAAGTTGTGCCTTTTGTTGCCAGGTTTGGAATTTTGGGTCCAGTTGGCGGTGCCCTAGAACATGTTTTGTGCTGTTCTCTCCTTACTTTGCATAACTTCTGCAAACGTTCATACTTTGCTATGCTGTACCCTGTACCTTTCTGCACAACATCCACTGGTTTGTGCTTTGTGTCCTCCGCGGCTTTTAAGTCTCTATGAAGTGGCTGTTTATATTCAGAAGTTGCTCCTTTTGTTGCCAAGCTTGGAATTGTGGGTCCAGTTGATGATGTCATAGAGTATCTCTGGAACTGATCTCTTTTTAGTCTGCATGACTCCTGCAAAAGTTCATATTTTGCTTTGTTGTGCCCTTGGAAGTCTTCCTGCACAACATGCACTGGTCTGAGCTTTGTTTGTATAACGCCCATTTGTTTTTTAGGGTGTTCGGGAGAACCCCCGATGTCCATCTTGTTTCCCAATTGGAGGCAGACGAGTTGTCGCCTTTGTCACTATGTCCTCTGGTTCTGGTTGGGCCTCATATTTGCCATATTTCTCATTGATAAATTCCTTTAATGCCTTTAGATCTTCATCATTTAGCATGGAAGCATAAAGGTCTAATTCTTTAAGAATTGGGCCTCCAAAAAAATTGCATGGTTTACCCCGTGGGGTGTCAAGTCCTGAGTTTAGAGAATGCCGGAGTTTCTCACACTTACTGCGGTAGCGCTCTTCTTCTGTGGGCTGTATAATCGGAACTTCAACATAACCATGCATATTGCGGACTATAACCTTCCCCGGCTTGTAGGGGGATTGGCGGACAGATGGGAAACGGTCCTTGATGAACTGAATGATGTCATTCTGTCTCTCCTCTTTGATCTTTTTTTTTCGCTGCCTCGATTTCATCATACTTTTTTACAAGCTTTCCTATGTAAGCTCGATCCTCTGCTGTTTCCAGCCAAATTTTGGAAAATTCACGTAAAATCATTGTGAAAAACAGCAAAAATCTATCCAAAAACGAAAGCTTACACACGCGATTAAAAGCAGGAGAAAACGTGCAATGAAATAAACGAGTAAACGTATAAGAAATGCTGTGAGTTAAACACACACTATTGCACACAAGGAATAGAGAGGTTTACTGTACTGAAACAACTCACACTCCACACCAACTGTCACTCGCTGCACCCATTTATAGACTGCTAAATCGATTTTGATTGGCTTACCCAGTGTCAGTTGGTAGAGCAGCGGAGTCTGTGAGCAGTCAGGATGTAGAGACTTCTGTCACTATGGAGACAACCATTACCTATGTACATTGAGATTCCTTCACTAAATAGTCAGCATTTCTGCATTTTTTTTGCCGCACAACAGACCTCGGTGTGTGTCAGTTTGCTGCCATGCATAGAGTGGAATGACGTCTTATTTTGTGACACTTTAATAAAAGTTAAAAAATAAAAGTACAGCTCATCGCACCGCCCTAACAAAATGCACACCAGCATGCATGCTTTATAGCCTGCAGACCAGTGGCGGCTGGTGCTCAAAATGTTTGGGGGGGCACACGTGTAATAGGCATTGCTTTGCGGTAAAAAATTGCGTGACTTTGAGGTCACACAGTGTGAAAGGGGCCTTCAGTAATCAAGGTACAGTGCCTTGAAAAAGTATTCATAGTCTCCCCTTGGAAATAATCCACATTTTGTCATGTTATTTACAACCAAAAACGCAAATGTATTTTATGTGATAGACCGGCACATAATTGTGAAGTGGAAGGAAAATGGACTCCCCCCCCATACTGATTCTGGGCAATGTCCCCCCATATCGATCCTGCACTGACTGGGAGATATCAGTGAAGATCCCCCATCTCTGGGGACAGGTGTTTTGCCACCTTTGTAGTGAAGGGCAGCGCTAGTCCTGATGGGGACCATCCCACACAGCGCCTCCCCCAGTACTCTGCGCCCAATTCCACCCTTTTATGAAGCCTATTAGAGCCTCTGGCTTTAATCAAGTGCTTCAGAAAAAAAAAAAAAATCCCCATTGAACTCCATGCTTCCGGCACCCTGCATGTAGATTAGGGGGCTGGACACATGGATGGGGGGTGGCGCCCCTACGCCCCTAATGGACGGGCCGCCCCGGTCTCTTACTACATAATTAATTGAACCCTCTATATCAGTTGTCCTCAACCCTGGCCTACAGGGCCCACTAACAGGCCAGGTTTGCAAGATAACTGAAATACATCCCAGGTGATATAATTTGCTGCTTAGTGATTGCAATATTCTAGTCTGCATCTCCCCAAGGTAATACTTAAAATCTGGCCTGTTAGTGGGCCCTGAGGACCGGAGTTGAGGACCACTGCTCTATATGGTGTCAAGCAATTTCCATTTACCTTGCAGCAAACAGATCTAAAAGGAAGAAAATGAGCACACGTATACCTAGCTAAAGTAACTTGGAGGGTTAATTCTGGAAACCCAGTACTAAGGAATTTTTATGTTTTTCTTGCAGATGGGCAGTTAGTAAAGATTTATAGCTTTAGAGCAATTGCAAAAGAAATATAATCATGCCACAGAAAATGTAATCTTTTACTTACTTGGAACCTACAAATAAATATGAAAATTTCTATTGGGTGTGTGAATCACTTTTGTAGTATTGCATGTGTAACACTTGGTTGACTTGTCATGAATCTATTCTCAGTGCATCTCAAGGGGAAGTGAAGAACCAATCATAGTGATAATAATAAGTAAATACATTAAACATGCTAAAACATATGTCTATGTGCCTATGGAAAAAAGTCAGTATGAACACATACTGTACAATCAGACAGTAAGCAGTAGACAGGGCTGGTGCATGCAAGGATTGGTGGGGGAGAATGGAATTGGATCAGCGGCAGCGGTGGTGGGGGGGGTGGTATTAATGGCAGAAGTGGTGGGGGAGGGGGGAATTCAATCAGTGACAGCGGTGGTGGGGGGATGGTATTAATGGCAGAAGTGGTGGGGGAGATTGGAATTGGATCAGTGGCAGCGGTGGTGGGGGGGATGGTATTAATGGCAGAAGTGGTGGGGGAGGGGGGAATTCAATCAGTGGCAGCGGTGGTGGGGGGATGGTATTAATGGCAGAAGTGGTGGGGGAGGGCGGAATTGGATCAGTGGCAGCGGTGGTGGGGTGATGGTATTAATGGCAGAAGTGGTGGGGGAGGGTGGAATTTGATCAGTGGTGGGCGTTGGGATGTGATGAGTGGCAGCGGTGGTGGTGGAAGGGATGGGTGGCAGTGGTGATGGGATGAGTGACAGAGGTGGGGGTGAGGGGATGAGTGGCAGCGGTGGTGGGGGACGGGTGGCAGCAGTGGTGGGATGGAATCGGTGGTGGGATGGGTGGCAGCGGTGGGGGGGGATAGGAGGCAGTAGTGGTGGGGGATGGGATGGGTGGAAACGGAGGTGGGGGATGGGATGAGTGGCAGCAGGGGTGGGGGATGGGATGAGTGGCAGCAGGGGTGGGGGATGATATGGATGGTGGAATGGGATGAGTGGCAGTGGAGGTGGGGGATAAGATGGGTGGCAGAAGGGATGGGATGAGTGGCAGCAGGGATAAGATGGGATGAGTGGCAGCGGTGATGGGAGGGGATGAGTGGCAGCAGGGATGGGATGCATGGCAGAGGGGATGGGATGAGAGGCAGCGGGGATGGGATGAGTGGCAGAGGTGGTGGGATGGAATGAGCAGCAAGGATGGTGGGATGAGTGGCATTGTGATGGGATGGCGTGGGATGAGTGGCAGCGGTGATGAGATGGGATGAGTGGCAGCGAAGATGGGATGGGGTGGGATGAGCGGCAGCAGGGATGGGATGGGTGGCAGCAAGGATGGGATGGGATGAGTGGCAGCAGGGATAGGATGGGATGAGCGGCAGAAGGGATGGGATGAACGGCAGCAGGCATGGGATGGGCGGCAGCAGGGATGGGATGAGCGGCAGCAGGGATGGGATGGGATGAGTGGCAGCAGGGATGGGATGGGATGAGTGGCAGCAGGGATGGGATGGGATGAGTGGCAGCAGGGATGGGATGGGATGAGCGGCAGCAGGGATGGGATGGGAGGAGTGGCAGCAGGGATGAGATGGGGTTGGGTGGCAGCAGGGATGGGATGGAATGGTAGAATGATCACAAGGCACTTACCTATGAGGATCCAGAGAAGATACCTGGATGTCAGAAGAAATCCTAGGTTCATTGCTGTGTCCTGGGCTCAGAGCACTGGATACACATTTACTGCTGGAGCCATGAGAACACTAAAGTCATCTCTGAGTGGTGATCACAGCAAGAATTGGATATATCTCCAGAGGACCAGGGCACAATGAGGTGCAGGAAACTTCTATGAAGATGATGGAGGTCCTATAGATCAGGCCAGGCCCGGACTGGGACAAAAAATAGGCCCGGGCATTTTGGACTGAGCAGCCCGGGAGGGGGGCGTGACTGGGGCGTGGCGGGGTGTGGCGTTCGTTGGGATGGTTGATGACAGGCTTTAATGTTCCAGGATGTGTGGATTCGATTACGGTACCTTTTTTAGTTTAATCTGACAGACTGGGTCCAATTTAGATCAGAGCTGCCATATGATGCTGTTTTTTTGTCTTACTTTAAATCCTGTTTTGATGGTTGAATCCTAAAAATAGTATGAAGCAGCACAAGATGAGGGTTACTCTAATCAAGGGGTAGACAGCCTTTTTGGGCACAGTGTGCCGAAAAATGTTTTCAAAGAAATTGGGAGTGCCAGATACATAAAAAACAACTGTCAACTTCATATAAAGTAACTGCTGTAAACCGCTTGAATAATAGTAAGAAATCAAGTGAGCTTTGCACCTTCACAAATCAGATCAGCCCCAATTCCTGCACCTTCACACCTCAGATCACCCCAATTCCTGCACCTTCACACCTCAGATCACCCCAATTCCTGCACTATCACACCTCAGATCACCCCAATTCCTGCACCTTCACACCTCAGATCACCCCAATTCCTGCACCTTCACACCTCAGATCACCCCAATTCCTGCACTATCACACCTCAGATCACTCAAATTCCTGCACCTTCACACTGCAGATCAGCCCCAATTCCTGCACCTTCACACCTCAGATCAGCCCCTGGTAGGCTGGCACTGGCAGCAACAATTTTATTCAAATCAGGATTTCTTCTGCAAATAGCCTGGCCTGGCAGACTGGCACTGGCAGCAAATATTTTATTCAAATCAGGATTTCTTCTGCAAATAGGCTGGCACTGGCAGCAACCATTGTATTCAAATCAAGATTTCTTCTGCAAATAGGCTGACCTGGCACTGGCAGGCATAGTATTAGACTAGTACTATGCCTGGCTGCCAGTGCCAGGCCAGCCTATTTGCTAAAGAAATCCTGATTTGAATTAAATTGTTGCTGCCAGTGCCAGCCTATTTGCAGAAGAAATCCTGATTTCTTTGAATAAAATTGTTGCTGCCAGTGCCAGCCCAGCCTATCTGTAAAAGAAATCCCTAAGTAGAAGTCACTCTTCTCTCCAGTCCTCCACTTACCTTGGGTGTGCTGTGCGGTGTGGCTGCAGAGTGTTCCCGCTGGACATAGTACAGGAGATGGTCAGAGACTGCAAACATGATACAAGAGATGGTCAGAGACTGAGGACATGATACAGGAGATGGTCAGAGACTGAGGACATGATACAGGAGATGGTCAGAGACTGAGGACATGATACAGGAGATGGTCAGAGACTGAGGACATGATACAGGAGATGGTCAGAGACTGAGGACATGATACAGGAGATGGTCAGAGATTGAGGACATGATACAGGAGATGGTTAGAGACTGAGGACATGATGCAAGAGATGGTCAGAGACTGAGGACATGATACAGGAGATGGTCAGAGACTGAGGACATGATACAGGAGATGGTCAGAGACTGAGGACATGATACAGGAGATGGTCAGAGACTGAGGACGTGATACAGGAGATGGTCAGAGACTGAGGACGTGATACAGGAGATGGTCAGAGACTGAGGACGTGATACAGGAGATGGTCAGAGACTGCGGACATGATACAGGAGATGGTCAGAGACTGCGGACGTGATACAGGAGATGGTCAGAGACTGAGGACATGATACAGGAGATGGTCAGAGACTGAGGACGTGATACAGGAGATGGTCATAGACTGAGGACGTGATACAGGAGATGGTCAGAGACTGAGGCCGTGATACAGGAGATGGTCAGAGACTGAGGACGTGATACAGGAGATGGTCAGAGACTGAGGACGTGATACAGGAGATGGTCAGAGACTGAGGACTTAATACACGAGATGGTCAGAGACTGAGGACGTGATACAGGAGATGGTCAGAGACTGCGGACGTGATACAGGAGATCGTCAGAGACTGCGGACGTGATACAGGAGATGGTCAGAGACTGCAGACGTGATACAGTAGATGGTCAGAGACTGCAGACGTGATACAGTAGATGGTCACAGACTGCAGACGTGATACAGAAGATGATCAGAGATGATTCAAGAGATGGTCAGAGACTGCAGACGTGATAAGAGGGCATGCAGGGACACCTTCATGATGATTTCTTTCGCTGCTAGTAGGACTGCTGGGATCAGAAAGGCCTATTTTGACTGGCAAATAAAAAAATTGGCCAGTAGTTTGGTAATGTTGTCCATGTTCTCTGGCTCTGGCCAGCATAAGAACAATTATAAATAGCCAGATTTGGCCCAATTTTCTAGACACAGAAGAGAAGAGCAGTTGAGAATTAGAAGAGCACAAGTGTCAAAGTGAGCTGAAAAGAAACACCCCTTTTCAACCACCCCTGGTAGTGGTGACAGAGGATGTGAGGACACAAAGTGGCAAGAGGGCCAATGACCAGGTAAGAACCAGACACAGGAACATGGTAGCACCTGATCAGCAGAATGGAACAAAGTCAGGTTAACAAGCTGAAGGTCTTCAAAAGCCAGGCAGTGAGGTACTGAATGAGAAGGCAGAGAAAGCATCAGGATACAAGTCAAGGTCAGCAGCAACTAAACAGCAAGGTACAGGAACATAGGGTAGAGGCAGTGTTTGGATTCAGGCCAAGGTCACTTAACAGTTGGGCAGCAAGCTATTATATCAGAAGTTTTCAAGTTGAAAATGTGCACCTGGCTGTCACATCACATGTAACAAGCAAACTGGCATGGCACATGTTTTCTAGCAGTGACAGTGTGTAGCTGTTTTATGTTTTTTAAGCCTGCGGCCTGCCTGCCTGCTGCTAAGCCAGAAGTGAACAATGCTCTGCCAGAGACCACCCAGAACCACAAATCCCAGCGGTGAGGGTGGTGTGGTCTGTGGTGTGTTTGTACATTGTGTGCTGCTGTGCTGACCTTTCCTTACCTGTTGCTGTTGTAGCAGGCCTTGGCTCCTGTGCTGGTCGTGGGTGTGGTGTTTTTGGTGTCTCAGTCGACTCCAGTCCAGTCTCAGGCAGTCAGTGACTCCAGTCTCCAGCTCCAGGGCACTGGGCGGGCAGGCAGGCAGGCACTAGTGACAGACAGACTAGTGAGTCCACTCCACTCCACACTGACTCAGACAGACTGTCAGTGTCTGTCTGCGGTGCGGCGCCGGCAACTGTTCCTTCCTGCTGCTTCCCGACACAACAAGGCAGCATGGGTTCCCCGCCGGCCTCTAGCTCCACCCCCGGCCTTAGTCACCTGACGGGTTACTGTCTTCACACAGCACAGCACAGTCACACGGTCCACCGACTGACTCCACCCCCTCCTCCTGAGCTACGCTGGATGCCGGTGCGGAGCCGGCTGCCAGCTGAGCCAAGTTAGGAGTGGGGAGTCGGGGACAGCGGCGGCCGGCCAGATGATAGATTATTGCGGTAATGCGGGGCCCGGGCAGTCAGGGACAGCGGCGGGGCGGGCGGCCAGGTGGCGGTAATGCGGCGGCCCTCAGACTCGGCGGAATCGGCCGCGGAGAGGCCGGCAGCGGCAACGGCCGCCGGCCGGACACTCCACATAATCATGCGCCCGGACTCGGAGCGGAGGCCTCAGCGGCCCACCGGGCATATGCCCGGTCTGCCCTATGGCCAGTCCGGCCCTGGATCAGGCTGTCCATGGTGAATGCAGGTCCGGTGTCAGGGAGGCTGAGTCTCCTTGGCTGTATGTCTCCATCCTCTTCCTGGCCAGTGGCCAGTAAAATCAGGTCTCTTTTTAGCCAATCAGGAACACAGTCTCACAACCGGCTTCCTGATTGGCTGGGAGGTGAGTCAGTGTAATAATAGTGAATTTTCATTCGCTATTGTCACACAACTGGGCGGGTTCAAAGCGCAGGGCTCTGCTCCCCGGGTCCACCCTTTTCTGAAGCCTATTAGAGCCTCTGGATCTAATCACTTGCTTCAGAAAAAAAAAATCCCCATTGAACCCCATGTGTCCAGCGCACCTGCATGTAGATTAGGGGGCCGGACGCATGGATGGGGGAGCGGCGCCCCTAATGGACAGGCCGCCCCTGCTGCAGACTGATGTAAGCAAGTCCCATTTCCTGTGTCTGATGGAATATAAGGTGTATTCTCATATTGTTTGGTATTGTACCTGACCATGCACTATACAATCTGATTGTACAATCTCCATTAGATCTACTAACAACTATAAAATATAAAGGCCTGTGTGATTGGATAGAAGGTGATTGGATTGTATAGGTTTGTCATCAAAATTATATAGTTTTGGTAAATGCGTTTATACAATCCGATTGTATGGTGTATGGCCACCCTTCATAAAACACAGGGCTAGATGGGCTCTTCATAGAGGGATGTAATCATATTCACAGGCTTGTTTTCCACATGGGAAGCAAATGTAGAATGGTTACCATAGCAACCGTAGATTACACCTAGCTGGTTGCTAAGGGGAGTTCCAGTAACAGTGTCTGTCAATCAGCCTCAGTGAATGTTTTATTTATTTTTTTATTGGCTGTATTTTCCAATACATTTATTATGCTAAAAAAAAATCCAGTATAGTGTTCTCAGTGGGTTGATGGGTGATCATTGGTGCCACGCCCCTTACCATTTCAATCAAAATCAGTTTTTTTTATATTAAAATGTAACTAAACCAAAACTTTTTTTATCTTTGGCTAAAGTGGAGAGGGATTAGAAGTCCTATCTGTTTTATTGCTGTCTGTGCCCCCATTAGACAGATTCCCCCTCTCTATTTTTCCTGTTTATCATTATCTTCCAAAGTGAAAGTAAAAGAAAATACCAAATTATGGGTTGTCACCAAAACAGGAATCGAGGGGAATTCTTTCAATGGAGACAATAGTTCTGATGACCCTGGGGACGCCTTAGAATTTCCACACTCTGGAGTGATTTCCTCTCACTTCCTGCTTTTGGCTATGGGACAGGAAGTGAAGGAAAATCTTTCCTATGGGGATGCAGATGGCAAAAAAGTGACTGCGATGACACCCATTACTTTAAAACAATAAGACTTTTCGGGGGCAAACAAGCTTTACATATTATTGACACCAGAAGTGGAGTAGAGGGGAAGTCTGCTAATGGGGACATGGGTTCTGGTGACACCCAGGGATTCCCTCACTTTGGAGGGATTAACTGTCACTTCCTGTTTTGGCTATGAGACAGGAAGTGATGGGAAATATCCCCAATGGGGACACAAAAAGCAAAAACAACTGACAGGAGTTATAACCATCCCTTACTCTATCCAGAATGAAAGAAAAAAGTTTTGCCTTTAGTTACACTGTAAACGTACACCTGTGTAAGTGTCGTGTTTTATCTGCACACGTGTTCCATGCATATGCGCAGTCCTATTCATGTCAGTTGGGATGCAACGGCTGCAAGGGGGAAAAAATGGCACATTTGTGACCACATAGTGTTTTAAATTATTTTTTTATGGAGCTGAAAAGAAATGCATTGTTATTCTATGCGACAATGCAAAAAACTGTGCGTACCTCACAACCGTCCCGGATTCTGCGGGACCGTCTTGAGATGTAACCACTTGCCGACCACCCCACGTACATATACTGCAGGGCAACGGCTCTTCTGCGCAAAATCAGGTACAGGTACGTTATTTCGTGCTTCCGGGTCTGGCCGCTGGTGACCCGCTCCTGCTGTGATTTTCTTGTGATTGGACAGAACAGGAGCCAATCAGCGGGTCCAGCAGATCCCACCGCGGCAAAGTACGTAATTTCCCTGAGTGATTTGGGCCCTCCCTCTTCCCCCCACTGCCTTATGGGACTCTTGTGTATCCCAGAAGACGACGGGACCACTCAGCAAGCACAGTGAGACTTGCGCATGCGCAGTAGGAAATGGGCTTTACTGCTGGTTTCCTTTAGTTGCTATGCCGGCACCTGCACCCGAAGCCGATGGACAAATTGGCTTGGGGTGCCGACATCGTGGGAACCCTAGACAGGTAAGTGGCCTTATATTGAAAGTTAGCAGCTGCAGTATTTGTAGCTGCTGACTTTTAGCCTGGGTTCACACTACTACGATGCGGGAACCAGTGCGATTCTCGTTCCCGCATCGCATCTCCCCCGCAGGCAGTTCACACTGCCCTCTGTGAACTGCTGTGGGTGTCATTAGAAAGTTAATGGCACTCCCAGAGTGCAGTGTGAACTGTGAGTTCAGACAAAAATCGGATCGCATCAGGGTGAACACCTATGCGATCCGATTCCAGTATGGGAAAAAAAGCTTTCCTGCACCGATTTTTAGAGACGGCATGCGAGTTCAGCCATACAAACTGTATGTCTGAATTTGCATTGCTCAGAAATCGCATGTGATCTGCACAACAATGCGGTGCGAATCACATGCGATGTCTCTGTCCGCAATCGTTTGAAATCCGGCTTAATTATTTTTTTTTTTTTACAGGCTGGAACTCTGCTATAAACCTACAAGTGTTTCTTTTTTATTTTTTCACCATTACTGTTCCTTTATACTGGATATTGAGAAATGTACAAATGCAGCAATTTAGAAATTGGATGAAAGGTTTAGCACTGGGAAACACTTTTTGAAAGATAAAAATTGATCTTTATATAAAACTTTACAGATCAGACCAAAATGAGGGACAAATGAGGAGGAAAGAGGGACAGAGGGACTTTATTCTAAATCAGGGACAGTCCCTTAAAAACGAATGCAAGTACTTCATCTCACAGGTCATGATTAAGCCCTCGTTCACACTGAGGGAGGGTTTGAAGTCTCGCATGATTTCAGACCGGCATTTCAGTGCGAGTTTGGGGGCAATTTGACAGACATCTGTACAGGTTCATGCACAGATGTCTATTGAAATCGCCCCCGAAGTCACCAAACGTAGTGCAGAAACGACTTTTGGGATTCGGTGCAGTGCTGCAAAGTCAGCATCGCACCAATTTGGACAGTGCCGTTGCCGGTGTAACGTTAGAATTCCATACCTCGTTAGATTTCCATAACCTCGTCACTTCCTGTCTCAAACAGCTGAGCAGCGCAACAGTGCGCATGCTCAGAGCCCCAGATACGTAATTGAAGTGCGCATGCTCGAAGGGTAGGAAATTATCACGGCACTGTGTGTAATGTTATACTTGCGGCGGTAACATTAAAACAGTTCGGCTGCAACATCAATAATCTCCTCTCCTATCCCTGTGACTTGCCTGATCTCGCCTAATAAATATAAAAGCGGTGGCGGGTGTATGAGATGTAAATGACGGCGATCGCGGCTCCGTGATCCGCTTTTATATTCATTACCTGAGAGCAGGGAAGTGACAGGGGAAGGAGCGGAGATGAGCCATGTTTCAGAGGAGCTGTTTTATTGTAACCGCCGCAAGTGTAACTAGCGTGAGAAATCCATACCCTCCGTAGGTGCACCGGAAGTGACGAGGGTATGGTTTTCTCACGGGTATGGTTTTTTCACGGAACACTATGCAATAGGCTCTGATTTGGCATGCGATTTGACATGTCAAATTGCATGTCAAATCGGCCCGATAAGAACGGGGGCCAAGGTAGGGTGACCAGACGTCCACAGTTTCCGGGCACGGTCCCCAGACTGAGGACACTGTCCCCGGACCAAGTCTGTCCATGGTTCTGTCCCCGGATTTAGGATCGGTGCCCATACCTAATGCTGACAACCTAGCAGGACCTGCAGCAGTGTAAACATCCAGGAACGCAATGACAGAGAGAGTGAGTGTCAAATCGAAGCTCTGATGTTGGGGATGGGTGGGCCGATATGCGGAGCTCCTCCTGCCTTCCATCCAAAGCCAATCAGCAGGCAATATAACCCTCCTCCCCCCGCCCCTTTCCAGCCCGCGACATTTGACTGTAAACAGGTGCTGTAGCGGGGCTGAATGGGGGTGTCGGGAGGGAGATACAAGAAGGTTTGACCACTACACCAATACTAATCCTGCAGAACACTCAACTCTAGCTGAATGGAAACAACACCGCCGGGAGCCCTGTCACTTCTAATGCTGGTCTCTGCAGTGTTTTCCAGAGGACTATGTGTTCAGGCAGTGTGCAGGTTACCGACAGGGCCGGATTAAGAGCATCATGGGTCTGGTGCTGAAGATTTTGGTGGGCCTTTTTATGGAAATAAATTAAATAAAAAAGCAAACAATTTTTTGCTAAGGAAGTGAGAGTGGGTACCTGTCAAATCTAGGTACCCGCTTCCTCCAAAAAAAGGACATGCCAAATGTGGCATATCAGGGGGTCAGGAGGCCTTAAAGCAGAAGTTCCACTTTTGGGTGGAACTCCAAACAGAATCTTAGTCACTATATACACTGCACACGCATGCCAAAGTCATTGTACCCACATAATACTCATTATTATTGTGCCATAAGGGAGAAGATGGGAGAGAGACAGGGAGGAGGAAGGGAGGGGGGTAGGGGAGATGTAAACCCTAATAAAAGGACATTTTAAATCCTGTGTATCAAACAATAATGCAATATAGAAAATATTACTCCACCCAAAACTGAAGTTCTGTATATCTCTGATATTATGTGCAATACTATTCCTACTAATATTAAAAGGCCACCAGTCTCTGGGTTTAAAGTGTAACCAAAGAGAAAGCTTTTATTTATTTTTTTATTTTGGATAGAGTAAGGAGGGGTTAGCCTGGGTTCACACTACTGCGATACGGGAGCCACCGCCATTCCTGTGCGGGTTCCCACATCACATCTCCCCGGAGGCAGTTCACACTTTTCTCTGCAAACAGCTCCTGGTGTCAAAACAAAGGTAATGACACCCCCAGATTGGTTTGCAGATCGTAGTGCAAACTGTGAATTTGGACAGGAATTGGATCACATGGGATCCGATTCCTGTGCGGGGAAAAAAAAAGGTTCCTGCAGCATTTTCTTGGGAATGCAATGGGAGTTTAGCCATACAAAATGTATGGCTGAATTTGCATTGCACAGACATCCCATGTGATCTGCATAGCAATGTGGTGCAAATCGCATGCGATGTCTGTGTTTGCAATAGTCTGAAACAAGGCTCATACCCCTGTCAGTTTTTTTTTTCCCCATTGAGGAGATTTCTCTTCACTTCCTGTCCCATAGCCAAACAGGAAGTGAGAGAAAATCCCTGCAAAGTATGGGAATCCCTGGTTGTCACCAGAACTAGTGTCACCATTGGATGATTTCCCCTCTATTTCTGCTCTGGGGACACCCAAAATGTAGGGTTTTCATTTACTTCCACATTTGATGATAACAGTAAACAGGACAAATAGAGACAAACAGAGAGGGTAAATATCCCTAATAGGGACACAGGCAGTGATGGAAACCTGGCAGAGGATCTAATCCCTCTCCACTCTAACAACAAACTAGAAAAAAAATGCATTTAGTTCTACTTTAACAATGTCTTAAAATGTTCTGTGAAGTGCTCCGCTTAAGTGTAGAAATTCACTTGCACCTTATTTCAATTCCTTTTTTTTTTTAGGTATTGGATATATAGAAAATAAGATGAGAGATAATGAGAGCGACAGAAATAAGGTGGAGTTCAAAGTGAACCATACAATAACCTGCATGAATTGGCATTTGGGGGGTAAAACATGCAGTGAAGAGGTATATCACCTCCTCACTGCCGGTCACTTTTCAGTTTAGTGACAGTGCCTGCTGCAAGTGTGTACAAGCCTTTGGGTTCACACTAGTGTGCTGCAGTTTGGCTGCATTGATCCTGCCTTTTACCTGCAATCCTATTGATTTCTATTAGGTTGCAAGTTTTTGCTGCATTTTCTGAAAGTGTCCCAAAGATGCAGGAATTTTGTTGCGCTTTCAGAAAATACAGAAAAAAACATGCAACCTAATAGGAATCAATAAGACTGTGGCTTAAACGCAGGAAAACTGCAGATACACACGCAATGGGACAAACCATAGCAAACTAGTGTTAATCCACTTAAACGCACAAATGACCAAGTACTACCATAGGCTGATGACACAATTCTAAATACTTTGGCTGCAGTTTTAACAGCTAAAGCTGTAGAAAAAGTTAAAAAAGAGGGGGAGGGAGGTCAGAAAGGAGGCAGGGGGAAGAGTCCAGTCACTGAGCTTACATATGAATGGTTCCTGGAGGCTTATCAGTCACACATATCCTGTTCATGTTGTATCTGTCGGCTGCTCTGTGTATAAATTCCCGCCCACACGGCTCCTTCACTTCACTGTATGGACTGGTGTGGGCAGGCACAGAGGGAGAGAGGGGCGGGAGAAGGCAGAGCCAATCCAACCTCTCTCCTCTTCCATTTGTGCAGGGGGAACTGTGCTCTGTGACACTGTAATATTTACACTGAGCCAACACAGGGGCAGCCAGCCACCCCTACATTTACCAACCGCTTCTCCTGTCCCATAGACGTTTATGGACAGGAGAAATCAGGCTCATGCTGCTGCCTGGGTGGGCCTATCTTAATCTCCCTGGCGGTGATCCCGAGCATGACTCAGGGTTGATTTTTTCTATCGGGATCGGTAACCCCGAGTCACGCTCGGGGTGGATGTGCAGAGAGCGCAGCGGTGTTCTCTTACCTTCTCCTGGCGATCCAGCGATGAGCTCTCATTGCTGTGACCGCCAGCCGAGAGTCCCGCCGCTCCTCCGTCAGTGTGATGACTTCCTAGTTCCGTTCCCTGCAGCAGCAATGCTGCATGGGAGCCGAACTAGGGAGGGAAATTAAAAAAAAAAAAAAAAAAAAACCATTGCACAAAACACAAAACACATAACACATTTTATATATTATATATATAAATATATATATATATGCATATATATATATATATATATATATATACACTGGTATATATATATATATATATATATATATATATGTGTATATATGTATATACACACACACACACAAAATTATATTATTGATTCAATTATAATTCATGCGTTATATATTACATATATATATATATATATATATATATATATATATATATACACACACATATATATATATATATAATATATAATGCATGAATTATAATTGAATCAATAATATAATTTTATTATATATATTATATATTAAATAATACAATTATATTATTGATTCGATTATAATTCATGCGTTATATATTACATATATATATATACACACACACACACACACACACACATATATATATATATATATATATATATATATATATAATATATAATGCATGAATTATAATCTAATCAATAATATAATTTTATTATATATATTATATATTAAATAATACAATTATATTATTGATTTGATTATAATTCATGCGTTTGTGTTTCAAATTTATCACATCTGGGATGTCTACTAGACTCTTGTTTTGGTCAGGTTTAAGTCAGTAATTACTAAGAATTGTAGGCCTATAATACATAACGCCAAATTTCCATGAAAAGAATTGTACCGCTTTTGGTATGTAATTCCTGACAGAATCATACCGCCAGGGAGGTTAAGGGAGGGGGCCTGGTGCTGCAGCTCCAGTAGCCCCTATGTTAATCCGGCCCTGCTTACCGAACAGCCTCCTCTTCCTCTTCTCTCACACATTACTTTTCTTTTTTATCTGCCTAAGGTAAGGTGACCAGATTTATAAAATGAAATCCGGGGACATTTTTTTTTTGGCAAATGGTAAACTATTTTCTAAGCTTATTTTCTTTAAATGATATATGCAGTGTATGTGGTATGTGATTGTGTTTACGGAATCATTGTATGAGATATACGTTATTTCTCACATTTTGTCCAAGAGATAAAAATAAAAGATACTTCTTAGAATTTTTTGGGATATGGCTACCAAATGGTATGAATATAAGATAGGGAAAGAACTTGGAGGGAGGGATGGGGCAGCAAAATTCAAATCCAATCCGAGCAGGGGCGGCACCAGGCAATTTTTTTGGGGGGTGCTATGGTGGTGCTTGTGGTAAAAATGACGGTCCTATTGCGGCGCGCTACTGCGTACCCGTAGGCGTGGGCAAAAAGTGGGTGTGGCCAGCAAGTGGGCGTGGTCAGAGAGTGGAGGTTTCTTCATGGCGTACAATGGTGATCAGTGTGCCCTGGACTCGGTATACCAATAAAAAGCCAAAAAATCCAGCACAACCCTACACTTTCTTTATACAGTTCTATGCATGGACTTATAAGTGCAATGGTAAAACCTATAAATGATTTGAAAAAAAAAAAACCTATAAATGAATATACAGTGCAAATCAACCAATGTATTGCAATATAGTAGTGAAAGTGTCCCCCAAAAATATTTAGAGAAATTGCAGAACTTCAATGTACAAATAATAGTGAAACTCCGTACATACAATAATAATAACAGAGATGAAAATCAATCAGTGTATTAGAACATTGTAGTGATTGTGTCACCAACTCTGCAAAAGGTAAGAAATATTACAGAGCTGCAAAATGCAAATAGTGGTGAAACCCCCTATATATAATCATAATAAAATGTACAATTGATTTACATATTTTACATTTTATTAATATTATATATATATAGGGGGGTTCACCACTATTTGCACATTGCAGCTCTGCAATATTTCTTACTCTTTGCAGAGAGGGTGACACCGTCACTACTATGTTCTAATTAACTGGTTGATTTTCATCTCTGGTATTATTATTGTATGTAGGGACTTTCACCATTATTTGCACATTGAAGCTCTGCAATTTAAAAAAAAAAAATCTGATCACTTTTATTGCTGTCACAAGCAATGTAAACATCCCTTGTGACAGCAATATGCAGTGACAGGTACTCTCTATGGAGGGATTGAGGGTCTAAACGACCCCAGACCCTTCCACTACACTTCCATGTATTCAAAACGCCGAAAACATCATTTTTGAATACACTCACTTTTTAAAACTGCCGCCTTTAGCAGCCGAGTAACCCGGATGTGACGTCATGGTCAGAAAGGCAGGGAAAGATTGTGTGATTCAGCCAAGCTGAATCACCGATCTCTCTCTGCCTCTGGTAAATCCATCCCCCCACACTGATAGTAAGCACATATAGGGAACACATTTAACCCCTTGATCACCCCCAGTGTTAACCCCTTCCCTGCCAGTGTAATTTATACAGTAACAGTGCATATTATTTAGCACTGATTACTGTATTAATGTCACTAGTCCCCAAAAACTGTCAAAAATTTCAGTTAGGGGTCCGATCCATCCGACGCAATGTCGCCGCCCTGATAAAAATCGCAGATTGCCGCCATTACTAATAAAAAAATAAAAAAAAATAGAAAGTCCATAAAACTATGCCGTAGTTTGTAAACGCTATAACTTTTGCGCAAATCCATTATTATACGCTTTTTGGGATTTTTTTTACCAAAAATATGTAGCAGAATACAAACTGGCCTAAACTGATAAAAAAAAATCTATTTTTTTATTGGGAATGTTTTAGAGCAGAAAGTAGAAAATATTGGAGTTTTTTCAAAATTGAATCTCTTTTTTTTGTTTATAGCGCAAAAATCGCAGAGGTGATCAAATACCACCAAAAGAAAGCACTATTTATGGGGAAAAAGGACATCAATTGTATTTGGGTATGGCGTCGCATGACCGCGCAATTGTCAGTTAAAGCAACTCAGTGCCGAATCTCAAAAAATGGCCTGGTTATTAAGGGGTAAAACCTTCCGGAGCTGGAGTGGTGAATCAAAAATTCATAATTTCACCGATGGATAGCACCTGAAGACTGGTCTGGAAGATAGCAAAATGGTGGCATCTATGCCAAATATTTTGCCTGCCATGTGGCCCCCCAAGGGGGTCTCGGAGAGGGCGATTTATACCGCCCCCTCGCTGGAAGAAGGCTGTAAGTTCTGTAATAGCGTAGTGAAATGCTTCCTATGGGGGCACAAAGCTTGCTATGAGGGCACTCAAGACATGGGAGGAGCCAGGAACACTGGCAGGGGACCCCAGATGAGGAGGATCGGGGCTGTTTTGTGCAAAACCTCAGAGCATGTAAGTATAATAAATTAAAAAATCGATTTAAAATCACTTTAAAAGGGAAAATAGGGAAAAACGTAATTTAAATAAAACAAAAATAATAAAGAAAAAAAATGTAAAGTCACCCCCATCCGCCTGCACATACACAAAAATGCAATAGAATAAAATATGTCTGTTCTGAAATCTAACTAGATTTACACATATATACAGTATGTATAACCCATCTAGTGCTAAAGGGGTGTAACTACATGAATACCAAAAAATCTGAATCAACTCTCTGCACAATGCTGTACACCATTTATACATTTCTAACAAACTTTGTACATAGACAGGGATTTTTAGTTCACATGCATTGTAATGCATGTTTAAGCTGGCCAACTGCGTCAAAGTAATCCCTTTCTGGCCAGCCCTAACTACACTATACTAATCTAACCTACACTATACTACACAACACTAACTAATCTATCCTACTCTACACTACTCTGTATCTATTATATCTTATTCTATCTATCTATCTATCTATCTATCTATCTATCTATCTATCTATCTATCTATCTATCTATCTATCTATCTATCTATCTATCTATCTATCTATCTATCCTTATCTTATCCTATTCTATTTATCTATCTATATATCTATTATATCCTATTCTATCCATCTAATCTTATCTTATCTAATCTTATCTTATCCAATCTATCTTATCCTATTCTATTTATCTATCTATATATCTATTATATCCTATTCTATCTATCTAATCTTATCTTATTCAATCTATATATCTATTATATCCTATTCTATCTATCTTATCTTATTCAATCTATCTAGCTTATCCTATTCTATTTATCTATCTATCTATATATCTATTATATCCTATTCTATCTATCTATCTATCTATCTATCTATCTATCTATCTATCTATCTATCTATCTATCTATCTATCTATCTATCTATCTATCTATCTATCTATCTATCCCCAGTCAACTTCCCGCCCCCAACCCCACCCCTGCCCCTTTTCCCACCCCCAATCCCGCCATTCCTTGTGAAAGAGAAGTATTGCCAAATAATGGGTGTATTCAAGGCTTACCCTCTCCCACCCCCCCTGTCCACAGCTCACCTCCCCGTCCACAGCTCACCTTCTCCCTCGTATCCACAGCTCACCTCCCCGTCCACAGGTCACCTTCTCTACTCTCGTCCACAGGTCACCCCTCCAACAGGTTACTCCCATCCACAGTTCACCCCCTCCCCTGCCACACTGCGCCCCCCTCTCTCCCCCCTCTCCACAGATCGCTCCCCTGCCCACAGCTCCCCCCCTCCCCGCCATCCACAGCTCACCGACTCACCCTCCACATTCCACAGCAGCCCCTCATCCACAACTTCACTTTTAACCTCTGTCAACATAACACCTCTGCACACCCCCCCAATCCACAGCTTACACCCCCAGTTCACAATCACCTCTGCACCCCCATCCACAGTTTACCTCCCCCTCCCCCACATTTCACTTCTGCATCCCTATCTACAGCTCACCCCACTCCACAGCTCTAAACCCCCACATCCCCCTATCTTTCACCTCTGCAATCCCAAACCCCCTACCCCCCCCCAGCTCCCTTAACCCAGTACAAATCCCCCTGCCCACAGATCTCACTTTGCACCAATCTACCCCCCCCCCCAGCTCTGATCTCTGCAGAACATCCACGACTTCACAGAAGTCTCTACTCTCTATGCACACAACCAGCATCCTTCATTAAAGTATCCAGCCTAGCAGCAGCCACTGTCTACCTTTTAGTAATCTTCATCTGGATCTTATCTCTGGATGTTGAGTAAATCTCCTTCGGTGCTCAGCTACCAGAGGAGTTTTGCCGCTGTCTCTAGGTGGAGGAGGTTTAGGCAGCATCACTTTATCGGCACACTTTTGCCACCTTGGAATCGTTTTATCATCAGAAGTTGTGCCTTTTGTTGCCAGGTTTGGAATTTTGGGTCCAGTTGGCGGTGCCCTAGAACATGTTTTGTGCTGTTCTCTCATTACTTTGCACAAATTCTGCAAACGTTCATACTTTGCTATGCTGTACCCTGTACCTTTCTGCACAACATCCACTGGTTTGTGCTTTGTGTCCTCCGCGGCTTTTAAGTCTCTATGAAGTGGCTGTTTATCCTCAGATGTTGCTCCTTTTGTTGCCAAGCTTGGAATTGTGGGTCCAGTTGATGATGTCATAGAGAATCTCTGGAACTGATCTCTTTTTACTCTGCTTGACTCCTGCAGAAGTTCATAGTTTGCTTTGTTGTGCCCTTGGAAGTCTTCCTGCACAACATGCACTGGTCTGAGCTTTGTTTGTGTAACGCCCATTTGTTTTTTAGGGTGTTCGGGGGAACCCCGATGTCCATCTTGTTTCCCAATTGGAGGCAGACGAGTTGTCGTCTTTGTCACTTTGTCCTCTGGCTCTGGTTGTGCCTCATATTTGCCATATTTCTCATTGATAAATTCCTTTAATGCCTTTAGATCTTCATCATTTAGCATGGAAGCATAAAGGTCTAATTCTTTAGGAATTGGGCCTCCAAATAAATTGCATGGTTTACCCCGTGGGGTGAGAAGTCCTGAGTTTAGAGAACGCCGGAGTTTCTCACACTTACTGCGGTAGCGCTCTTCTTCTGTGGGCTGTATAATCGGAAATTCAACATAACCATGCATATTGCGGACTATAACCTTCCCCGGCTTGTAGGGGGATTTGCGGACCGATGGGAAACGGTCCTTGATAAACTGAATGATGTCATTCTGTCTCTCCTCTTTGATCTTTTTTTTCGCTGCCTCGATGTCATCATACTTTTTTGCAAGCTTTCCTATGTAAGCTCGATCCTCTGCTGTTTCCAGCCAAATTTTGGAAAATTCACGTAAAATCATCGTGAAAAACTGCAAAAATCTATCCAAAACGAAAGCTTACACACGCGATTGAAAGCAGGAGAAAATGTGCAATGAAATAAACGAGTAAACGTATAAGAAATGCTGTGAGTTAAACACACACTATTGCACACGCAAGGAATAGAGATGTTTACTGTACGGAAGCAGTTCACACTCTGCACCAACTGTCCGTGGCTGCACCTATTTATAGACTGCTAAATCGATTTTGATTGGCTTACTCAGTGTCAGTTGGTGGAGGGGCGGAGTCTGTGAGCAGTAGGGAAGTAGAGACTTCTGTCGCTATGGAAACAACCATTACCTATGTACATTGAGATTCCTTCACTAAATAGTCAGCATTTCTGCATTTGTTTGCCGCACAGCAGACCTCGGTGTGTGTCAGTTTGCTGCCATGCATAGAGGGGAATGACGTCTTATTTTGTGACACTTTAATAAAGTTAAAAAATAAAATTACAGCTCATCGCACCGCCCTAACAAAACGCACAGCAGCACGCATGCTTTATAGCCTGCAGACTGATGTAAACAAGTCCCATTCCTGTGTCTGATGGAATATAAGGTGTATTCTCATATTGTCTGGTATTGTACCTGTGTAGTAAATTTAAAACAGCGCTAGCATTTCATATAAGCAAAAAGTTAAGATACAATAATATTATTAAAAAACAGACATATATTTCAAAAAAACAGATATATTAAATATATTGAAAATATATAACAGTCCTTAATAGTGATAAATATGATAAAGTGATAAATATATTAAAGATGGTATTGTACCTGACCATGCACTATACAATCTGATTGTACAATCTCCATTAGATCTACTAACAACTATAATATATAAAGGCCTGTGTGATTGGATAGAAGGTGATTGGATTGTATAGATTTGTCATCAAATTATATAGTTTTAGTACATGCATTTATACAATCTGATTGTATTGTGTATGGCCACCCTTTATAAAACACAGGGCTAGATGGGCTCTTCATAGAGGGGTGTAATCATATTCACAGGCTTGTTTTCTACATGGGAAGCAAATCATAGAATGGTTACCATAGCAACCGTAGAGTACACCTAGCTGGTTGCTAAGGGGAGTTCCAGTAACAGTGTCTGTCAATCAGCCTCACTGAATGTTTTATTTATTTATTTTTTTTATTGGCTGTATTTTCCAATACATTTATTATGCTAAAAAAAAATCCAGTATAGTGTTCTCAGTGGGTTGATGGGTGATCATTGGTGCCACGCCCCTTACCATTTCAACCAAAATCTATTTTTTTATATTAAAATGTAACTAAACCAAAACATTTTTTTTATCTTTGGCTAAAGTGGAGAGGGATTAGAACTCCTATCTGTTTTATTGCTGTCTGTGCCCCCATTAGACAGATTCCCCTCTCTATTTTTCCTGTTTATCATTATCTTCCAAAGTGAAAGTAAAAGAAAATACCAAATTATGGGTTGTCACCAAAACAGGAATAGAGGGGAATTCTTTCAATGGAGACAATAGTTCTGATGACCCTGGGGACACCTTAGATTTTCCACACTCTGGAGTGATTTCCTCTCACTTCCTGTTTTTGGCTATTGGACAGGAAGTGAAGGGAAATCTTTCCTATGGGGATGCAGATGGCAAAAAAGTGACTGCAAGGACACCCCTTACTTTAAAACAATAAGACTTTTCGGGGGCAAACAAGACTATAAAACAAGCTTTATATATTATTGATACCAGAAGTGGAGTAGAGGGGAAATCTGCTAATGGGGACACGGGTTCTGGTGACACCCAGGGATTCCCTCACTTTGGAGGGATTAACTGTCACTTCCTGTTTTGGCTATGAGACAGGAAGTGATGGGAAATCTCCCCAATGGGGACACAAATAGCAAAAACAACTGACAGGAGTTATAACCATCCCTTACTCCAGGGCTGCCATCAGGGGGGTACAGCCCATACAGATGTAGGGGGCCTGGGCGTCCCAAGGGGCCCAGTCCCTCAGGATGCCCCGTGCTCCAAGTTGGCACCTATTTTGTTCCTTTCCTCCCCTACACTGACAACCAGTCCCGACTCCCGCTGATGCCACCTGCTGCACTGGCTCCTGACTCCCATCCTGCCGCTGGCCACCGCTGTCAAAATGATTGGTTGCTAGGACCGCCTGGCATCCTTGCGATCAATCCTATGCATTCACAGGCCCCCGCAGAGAAGGAGGATGTAACCTGGTGGTCAGGCCTGGAGGGCCCAGGCCTAAAGCTGTGTAAGGGGCCCCAAAATTTCTGATGGCTGCCCTGCCTTACTCTATCCAGAATGAAAGAAAAAAAGTTTTGCCTTTAGTTACATTGTAAACGTACACCTGTGTAAGTGTCGTGTTTTATCTGCACACGCGTTCCATGCATATGCGCAGTCCTATTCATATCAGTTAGGATGCAGCGGCTGCAAGGGGAAAAAATGCCACATTTGTAACCACATAATGTTTTAATTTTTTTTTTTTTTTTATGGAGCTGAAAAGAAATGCATTGTTATTCTATGCGACAATGCACAAAACTGTGCGTACCTCACAACCGTCCCGGATTCTGCGGGACCGTCTTGAGATGTAACCACTTGCCGACCACCCCACGTACATATACTGCAGGGCAATGGCTCTTCTGCGCAAAATCATGTACAGGTACGTTATTTCGTGCTTCCGGGTCTGGCCGCTGGTGACCCGCTCCTGCTGGGATTTTCTTGTGATTGGACAGAACAGGAGCCAATCAGCGGGTCCAGCAGATCCCACCGCGGTAAAGTACGTAATTTCCCTGAGTTATTTGGGCCCTCCCTCTTCCCCCCACTGCCTTATGGGACTCTTGTGTATCCCAGAAGATGACGGGACCACTCAGCAAGCACAGTGAGACTTGCGCATGCGCAGTAGGAAATGGGCTTTACTGCTGGTTTCCTTTAGTTGCTATGCCGGCACCTGCACCCGAAGCCGATAGACAAATTGGCTTGGGGTGCCGACATCGTGGGACCCCTTGACAGGTAAGTGTCCTTATATTGAAAGATAGCAGCTGCAGTATTTGTAGCTGCTGACTTTTAGCCTGGGTTCACACTACTACGATGCGGGAACCAGTGCGATTCTCGTTCCCGCATCGCATCTCCCCCGCAGGCAGTTCACACTGCCCTCTGTGAACTGCTGTGGGTGTCATTAGAAAGTTAATGACACCCCCAGAGTGCAGTGCGAACTGTGAGTTCGGACAGAAATCGGATCGCATGAGGGTGAACACCTATGCGATCCGATTCCAGTATGGGAAAAAAAGCTTTCCTGCACCGATTTTTAGAGACGGCATGCGAGTTCAGCCATACAAACTGTATGTCTGAATTTGCATTGCTCAGAAATCGCATGTGATCTGCACAACAATGCGGTGCGAATCACATGCGATGTCTCTGTCCGCAATCGTTTGAAATCCGGCTTAATTATTTTTTTTTTACAGGCTGGAACTCTGCTATAAACCTACAAGTGTTTATTTTTTATTTTTCACCATTACTGTTCCTTTATACTGGATATTGGAAAATGTACAAATGCAGCGATTTAGAAATTGGATGAAAGGTTTAGCACTGGGAAACACTTTTTGAAAGATAAAAATTGATCTTTATATAAAACTTTATAGATCAGACCAAAATGAGGGACAAATGAGGAGGAAAGAGGGACAGAGGGACTTTATTCTAAATCAGGGACAGTCCCTAAAAAATGAATGCAAGTACTTCATCTCACAGGTCATGATTAAGCCCTCGTTCACACTGAGGGTGGAATTGAAATCTCGCATGATTTCAGACCGGCATTTCAGTGCGAGTTTGGGGGCAATTTGACAGACATCTGTACAGGGCCATGCACAGATGTCTATTGAAATCGCCCCCGAAGTCACCAAAAGTAGTGCAGAAACGACTTTTGGGATTCGGTGCAGTGCCGCAAAGTCGGGATCGCACCAATTTGACGGGGCCATTGCCAGCAATAGGCTCTGATTTAGCATGTGATTTGACATGTCAAATTGCATGTCAAATCGGCCCGATAAGAACGGGGGCCAAGGTAGGGTGACCAGACGTCCCCAGTTTCCGGGCACGGTCCCCAGACTGAGGACACTGTCCCCGGACCAAGTCTGTCCATGGTTCTGTCCCCGGATTTAGGAGCAGCGCCCATACCTAAAACTGACAACCTAGCAGGACCTGCAGCAGTGTAAACATCCAGGAACGCAATGACAGAGAGAGTGAGTGTCAAATCGAAGCTCTGATGTCGGGGATGGGCGGGCCGATATGTGGAGCTCCTCCTGCCTTCCATCCAAAGCCAATCAGCAGGCAGTATAACCCTCCTCCCCCCGCCCCTTACCAGCGCACCACATTTGACTGTAAACAGGTGCTGTAGCGGGGCTGAATGGGGGTGACGGGAGGGAGATACAAGAAGGTTTGATCACTACACCAATACTAATCCTGCAGAACACTCAACTCTAGCTGAATGGAAACAACACCGCCGGGAGCACTGTCACTTCTAATGCTGGTCTGCTGCAGTGTTTTCCAGAGAACTATGTGTTCAGGCAGTATGCAGGTTACCGACAGGGCCGGATTAAGAGCATCATGGGTCTGGTGTTGAAGATTTTGGTGGGCCTTTTTATGGAAATAAATGAAATAAAAAAGCAAACAATTTTTTGCTAAGGAAGTGAGAGTGGGTACCTGTCAAATCTAGGTACCCGCTTCCTCCAAAAAAAGGACATGCCAAATGTGGCATATCAGGGGGTCAGGAGGCCTTAACCACTTGCCGACTGCCTAACGCCGATCTACGTCGGCAGTCAGCCCCTCACAGGCAAAGTGACGTAGGGCTACGTCACTAGCTTGTGAGGGTCTAGGGAGCGAGCGCGCGCCCCCGGAGGCGCGCTCCCGCTCCCGCGTGGTCACGGACCCCCCCGCGCGTGTGACTGGCGGACCCGATGTCCGCCGGTCACTCGGCGATCGGCGGGGGAGAGGGAGAATGTCAGGCAGCTTGTGTAAACAAGCCACCTGTCATTCTCCTTGCTTTTAGGATACTGATCACTCGGATCTAGTATGTAGATCCGTTGATCAGTGTCCATACAGCTCAAGCCCCAGCCAATCACAGTAGAAAGCACGCCCCTAGGGATACACACAGCCCCTCCCTCCCAAATAAAGTTAACCCCTTCACTACCAGTGTATTTTTACAGTAATAGTGCATATATATAGCAGTGATTACTGTAGAAATGTCACTGGTAACCCCAAAAGTGTCAAAAATGTCAGTCAAGGGTCCGATCTGTCCGCCCCAATGTCACAGTACCGCAAAAAAAATCGCAGATCGCCGCCATTACACGTTAAAAAAAAAAACAACAAAAATGACAGAAATCTTTCCCTTTGTTAGTAAACGCGATAACTTTTGCGCAAACCAATCAAAATACGCTTTTTGCGATTTTTTTTACCAAACATAGGTAGCATAAAACAAATTGGCCGAAAAAGTAAAAAAATTTTGATTTTTAAATTTTTTTTGGGGAATTTCATATAAAAAAATGTGAAAAATATTGCTATTTTTGCAAAATTGACGCTCTTTTTTTGTTTATAGCGCGTGATCAAAAAATCGCACAGGTGATCAAATACCACCAAAAGAAAGCTCTGTTTGTGGGAAAAAAAGGACGCCAAATTCGTTTAGGTACAGCGTCGCACGACCGCGCAATTGTCCGTTAAAGTCACGCAGTGCCGAATCGCAAAATACCCCCTGGTCGGAATGGGGGTAAAATCTTCCGGGGCTTAAGTGGTTAAAGCAGAAGTTCCACTTTTGGGTGGAACTCCAAACAGAATCTTAGTCACTATATACACTGCACACGCATGCCAAAGTCGTTGTACCCACATAATACTCATTATTATTGTGCCATAAGGGAGAAGATGGGAGAGAGACAGGGAGGAGGAAGGGAGGGGGGTAGGGGAGATGTAAACCCTAATAAAAGGACATTTTAAATCCTGTGTATCAAACAATAATGCAATATAGAAAATATTACTCCACCCAAAACTGAAGTTCTGTATATCTCTGATATTATGTGCAATACTATTCCTACTAATATTAAAAGGCCACCAGTCTCTGGGTTTAAAGTGTAACCAAAGAGAAAGCTTTTATTTATTTTTTTATTTTGGATAGAGTAAGGAGGGGTTAGCCTGGGTTCACACTACTGCGATACGGGAGCCACCGCCATTCCTGTGCGGGTTCCCACATCACATCTCCCCGGAGGCAGTTCACACTTTGCTCTGCAAACAGCTCCTGGTGTCAAAACAAAGGTAATGACACCCCCAGATTGGTTTGCAGATCGCAGTGCAAACTGTGAATTTGGACAGGAATTGGATCACATGGGATCCGATTCCTGTGCGGGGAAAAAAAAGGTTCCTGCAGCATTTTCTTGGGAATGCAATGGGAGTTTAGCCATACAAAATGTATGGCTGAATTTGCATTGCACAGACATCCCATGTGATCTGCATAGCAATGTGGTGCAAATCGCATGCGATGTCTGTGTTTGCAATAGTCTGAAACAAGGCTCATACCCCTGTCAGTTTTTTTTTTCCCCATTGAGGAGATTTCTTTTCACTTCCTGTCCCATAGCCAAACAGGAAGTGAGAGAAAATCCCTGCAAAGTAAGGGAATCCCTGGTTGTCACCAGAACTAGTGTCACCATTGGATGATTTCCCCTCTATTTCTGCTCTGGGGACACCCAAAATGTAGGGTTTTCATTTACTTCCACATTTGATGATAACAGTAAACAGGACAAATAGAGACAAACAGAGAGGGTAAATATCCCTAATAGGGACACAGGCAGTGATGGAAACCTGGCAGAGGATCTAATCCCTCTCCACTCGATCAACAAACTAGAAAAAAAATGCATTTAGTTATACTTTAACAATGTCTTAAAATGTTCTGTGAAGTGCTCCGCTTAAGTGTAGAAATTCACTTGCACCTTATTTCAATTCCTTTTTTTTTTTAGGTATTGGATATATAGAAAATAAGATGAGAGATAATGAGAGCGACAGAAATAAGGTGGAGTTCAAAGTGAACCATACAATAACCTGCATGAATTGGCATTTGGGGGGTAAAACATGCAGTGAAGAGGTATATCACCTCCTCACTGCCGGTCACTTTTCAGTTTAGTGACAGTGCCTGCTGCAAGTGTGTACAAGCCTTTGGGTTCACACTAGTGTGCTGCAGTTTGGCTGCATTGATCCTGCCTTTTACCTGCAATCCTATTGATTTCTATTAGGTTGCAAGTTTTTGCTGCATTTTCTGAAAGTGTCCCAAAGATGCAGGAATTTTGTTGTGCTTTCAGAAAATACAGAAAAAAACATGCAACCTAATAGGAATCAATAAGACTGTGGCTTAAACGCAGGAAAACTGCAGATACACACGCAATGGGACAAACCATAGCAAACTAGTGTTAATCCACTTAAACGCACAAATGACCAAGTACTACCATAGGCTGATGACACAATTCTAAATACTTTGGCTGCAGTTTTAACAGCTAAAGCTGTAGAAAAAGATAAAAAAGAGGGGGAGGGAGGTCAGAAAGGAGGCAGGGGGAAGAGTCCAGTCACTGAGCTTACATATGAATGGTTCCTGGAGGCTTATCAGTCACACATATCCTATTCATGTTGTATCTGTCGGCTGCTCTGTGTATAAATTCCCGCCCACACGGCTCCTTCACTTCACTGTATATACTGGTGTGGGCAGGCACAGAGGGAGAGAGGGGCGGGAGAAGGCAGAGCCAATCCAACCTCTCTCCTCTTCCATTTGTGCAGGGGGAACTGTGCTCTGTGACACTGTAATATTTACACTGAGCCAACACAGGGGCAGCCAGCCACCCCTACATTTACCAACCGCTTCTCCTGTCCCATAGACGTTTATGGACAGGAGAAATCAGGCTCATGCTGCTGCCTGGGTGGGCCTATCTTAATCTCCCTGGCGGTGATCCCGAGCATGACTCAGGGTTGATTTTTTCTATCGGGATCGGTAACCCCGAGTCACGCTCGGGGTGGATGTGCAGAGAGCGCAGCGGTGTTCTCTTACCTTCTCCTGGCGATCCAGCGATGATCTCTCATTGCTGTGACCGCCAGCCGAGAGTCCCGCCGCTCCTCCGTCAGTGTGATGACTTCCTAGTTCCGTTCCCTGCAGCAGCAATGCTGCATGGGAGCCGAACTAGGGAGGGAAATTAAAAAAAAAAAAAAAAAAAAACCATTGCACAAAACACAAAACACATAACACATTTTATATATTATATATATAAATATATATATATGCATATATATATATATATATATACTGGTATATATATATATGCATATATATATATATATATATATATATATATATATATATATATATATATATATATATATATATATATATATGTATATACACACACACACACAAAATTATATTATTGATTCAATTATAATTCATGCGTTATATATTACATATATATATATATATATATACACACACATATATATATATATATAATATATAATGCATGAATTATAATTGAATCAATAATATAATTTTATTATATATATTATATATTAAATAATACAATTATATTATTGATTCGATTATAATTCATGCGTTATATATTACATATATATATATATATACACACACACACACACACATATATATATATATATATATATATATATATAATATATAATGCATGAATTATAATCTAATCAATAATATAATTTTATTATATATATTATATATTAAATAATACAATTATATTATTGATTCGATTATAATTCATGCGTTTGTGTTTCAAATTTATCACATCTGGGATGTCTACTAGACTCTTGTTTTGGTCAGGTTTAAGTCAGTAATTACTAAGAATTGTAGGCCTATAATACATAACGCCAAATTTCCATGAAAAGAATTGTACCGCTTTTGGTATGTAATTCCTGACAGAATCTTACCGCCAGGGAGGTTCAGGGAGGGGGCCTGGTGCTGCAGCTCCAGTAGCCCCTATGTTAATCCGGCCCTGCTTACCGAACAGCCTCCTCTTCCTCTTCTCTCACACATTACTTTTCTTTTTTATCTGCCTAAGGTAAGGTGACCAGATTTATAAAATGAAATCCGGGGACATTTTTTTTTTGGCAAATGGTAAACTATTTTCTAAGCTTATTTTCTTTAAATGATATATGCAGTGTATGTGGTATGTGATTGTGTTTACGGAATCATTGTATGAGATATACGTTATTTCTCACATTTTGTCCAAGAGATAAAAATAAAAGATACTTCTTAGAATTTTTTGGGATATGGCTACCAAATGGTATGAATATAAGATAGGGAAAGAACTTGGAGGGAGGGATGGGGCAGCAAAATTCAAATCCAATCCGAGCAGGGGCGGCACCAGGCAATTTTTTTGGGGGGTGCTATGGTGGTGCTTGTGGTAAAAATGACGGTCCTATTGCGGCGCGCTACTGCGTACCCGTGGGCGTGGGCAAAAAGTGGGTGTGGCCAGCAAGTGGGCGTGGTCAGAGAGTGGAGGTTTCTTCATGGCGTACAATGGTGATCAGTGTGCCCTGGACTCGGTATACCAATAAAAAGCCAAAAAATCCAGCACAACCCTACACTTTCTTTATACAGTTCTATGCATGGACTTATAAGTGCAATGGTAAAACCTATAAATGATTTGAAAAAAAAAAAACCTATAAATGAATATACAGTGCAAATCAACCAATGTATTGCAATATAGTAGTGAAAGTGTCCCCCAAAAATATTTAGAGAAATTGCAGAACTTCAATGTACAAATAATAGTGAAACTCCATACATACAATAATAATAACAGAGATGAAAATCAATCAGTGTATTAGAACATAGTAGTGATGGTGTCACCAACTCTGCAAAAGGTAAGAAATATTACAGAGCTGCAAAATGCAAATAGTGGTGAAACCCCCTATATATAATCACAATAAAATGTACAATTGATTTACATATTTTACATTTTATTAATATTATATATATAGGGGGGTTCACCACTATTTGCACATTGCAGCTCTGCAATATTTCTTACTCTTTGCAGAGAGGGTGACACCGTCACTACTATGTTCTAATTAACTGGTTGATTTTCATCTCTGGTATTATTATTGTATGTAGGGAGTTTCACCATTATTTGCACATTGAAGCTCTGCAATTTAAAAAAAAAAAATCTGATCACTTTTATTGCTGTCACAAGCAATGTAAACATCCCTTGTGACAGCAATATGCAGTGACAGGTACTCTCTATGGAGGGATCGAGGGTCTAAACGACCCCAGACCCTTCCACTACACTTCCATGTATTCAAAACGCCGAAAACGTCATTTTTGAATACACTCACTTTTTAAAACTGCCGCCTTTAGCAGCCGAGTAACCCGGATGTGACGTCATGGTCAGAAAGGCAGGGAAAGATTGTGTGATTCAGCCAAGCTGAATCACCGATCTCTCTCTGCCTCTGGTAAATCCATCCCCCCACACAGATAGTAAGCACATATAGGGAACACATTTAACCCCTTGATCACCCCCAGTGTTAACCCCTTCCCTGCCAGTGTAATTTATACAGTAACAGTGCATATTATTTAGCACTGATTACTGTATGAATGTCACTAGTCCCCAAAAACTGTCAAAAATTTCAGTTAGGGGTCCGATCCGTCCGACGCAATGTCGCCGTCCTGATAAAAATTGCAGATTGCCGCCATTACTAATAAAAAAATAAAAAAAAATAGAAAGTCCATAAAACTATGCGGTAGTTTGTAAACACTATAACTTTGCGCAAATCCATTATTATACACTTTTTGGGATTTTTTTTACCAAAAATATGTAGCAGAATACAAACTGGCCTAACCTGATAAAAAAAAATCTATTTTTTTATTGGGAATGTTTTAGAGCAGAAAGTAGAAAATATTGGAGTTTTTTCAAAATTGAATCTCTTTTTTTTGTTTATAGCGCAAAAATCGCAGAGGTGATCAAATACCACCAAAAGAAAGCACTATTTATGGGGAAAAAGGACATCAATTGTATTTGGGTATGGCGTCGCATGACCGCGCAATTGTCAGTTAAAGCAACTCAGTGCTGAATCTCAAAAAATGGCCTGGTTATTAAGGGGTAAAACCTTCCGGAGTTGGAGTGGTGAATCAAAAATTCATAATTTCACCGATGGATAGCACCCGAAGACTGGTCTGGAAGACAGCAAAATGGTGGCATCTATGCCAAATATTTTGCCTGCCATGTGGCCCCCCAAGGGGGTCTCGGAGAGGGCGATTTATACCGCCCCCCTCGCTGGAAGAAGGCTGTGAGTTCTGTAATAGCGTAGTGAAATGCTTCCTATGGGGGCACAAAGCTTGCTATGAGGGCACTCAAGACATGGGAGGAGCCAGGAACACTGGCAGGGGACCCCAGATGAGGAGGATCCGGGCTGTTCTGTGCAAAACCTCAGAGCATGAAAGTATAATAAATTAAAAAATCGATTTAAAATCACTTTAAAAGGGAAAATAGGGAAAAACGTAATTTAAAAAAAACAAAAATAATAAAGAAAAAAAATGTAAAGTCACCCCCATCTGCCTGCGCATACACAAAAATGCAATAGAATAAAATATGTCTGTTCTGAAATCTAACTAGATTTACACATATATACAGTATGTATAACCCATCTAGTGCTAAAGGGGTGTAACTGCATGAATACCAAAAAATCTGAATCAACTCTCTGCACAATGCTGTACACCATTTATACATTTCTAACAAACTTTGTACATAGACAGGGATTTTTAGTTCACATGCATTGTAATGCATGTTTAAGCTGGCCAACTGCGTCAAAGTAATCCCTTTCTGGCCAGCCCTAACTACACTATACTAATCTAACCTACACTACACTACACAACACTAACTAATCTATCCTACTCTACACTACTCTGTATCTATTATATCTTATTCTATCTATCTATCTATCTATCTATCTATCTATCTATCTATCTATCTATCTATCTAATCTTATCTTATCCAATATATCTTATCCTATTCTATTTATCTATCTATATATCTATTATATCCTATTCTATCTAATCTTATCTTATCTTATCTAATCTTATCTTATCCAATCTATCTTATCCTATTCTATTTATCTATCTATATATCTATTATATCCTATTCTATCTATCTTATCTTATTCAATCTATCTAGCTTATCCTATTCTATTTATCTATCTATATATCTATTATATCCTATTCTATCTATCTATCTATCTATCTATCTATCTATCTATCTATCTATCTATCTATCTATCTATCTATCTATCTATCTATCTATCTATCCCCAGTCAACTTCCCGCCCCCAACCCCACCCCTGCCCCTTTTCCCACCCCCAATCCCGCCATTCCTTGTGAAAGAGAAGTATTGCCAAATAATGGGTGTATTCAAGGCTTACCCTCTCCCCCCCCCCTGTCCACAGCTCACCTCCCCGTCCACAGCTCACCTTCTCCCTCGTATCCACAGCTCACCTCCCCGTCCACAGGTCACCTTCTCTACTCTCGTCCACAGGTCACCCCCCCCCCCAACAGGTTACTCCCATCCACAGATCACCCCCTCCCCTGCCACACTGCGCCCCCCTCTCTCCCCCCTCTCCACAGATCGCTCCCCTGCCCACAGCTCCCCCCCTCCCCGCCATCCACAGCTCACCGACTCACCCTCCACATTCCACAGCAGCCCCTCATCCACAACTTCACTTTTAACCTCTGTCAACATAACACCTCTGCACACCCCCCCCAATCCACAGCTTACACCCCCAGTTCACAATCACCTCTGCACCCCCATCCACAGTTTACCCCCCCCCCCCCCACATTTCACTTCTGCATCCCTATCTACAGCTCACCCCACTCCACAGCTCTAAACCCCCACATCCCCCTATCTTTCACCTCTGCAATCCCAAACCCCCTACCCCCCCCCCAGCTCCCTTAACCCAGTACAAATCCCCCTGCCCACAGATCTCACTTTGCACCAATCTATCCCCCCCCCCTCCCCCAGCTCTGATCTCTGCAGAACATCCACGACTTCACAGAAGTCTCTACTCTCTATGCACACAACCAGCATCCTTCATTAAAGTATCCAGGCTGGCAGCAGCCACTGTCTACCTTTTAGTAATCTTCACCTGGATCTTATCTCTGAGGATATCTGGACTTTGAGTAAATCTCCTTCGGTGCTCAGCTACCAGAGGAGTTTTGCCGCTGTCTCTAGGTGGAGGAGGTTTAGGCAGCATCACTTTATCGGCACACTTTTGCCACCTTGGAATCGTTTTATCATCAGAAGTTGTGCCTTTTGTTGCCAGGTTTGGAATTTTGGGTCCAGTTGGCGGTGCCCTAGAACATGTTTTGGGCTGTTCTCTCATTACTTTGCACAAATTCTGCAAACGTTCATACTTTGCTATGCTGTACCCTGTACCTTTCTGCACAACATCCACTGGTTTGTGCTTTGTGTCCTCCGCGGCTTTTAAGTCTCTATGAAGTGGCTGTTTATATTCAGAAGTTGCTCCTTTTGTTGCCAAGCTTGGAATTGTGGGTCCAGTTGATGATGTCATAGAGTATCTCTGGAACTGATCTCTTTTTACTCTGCTTGACTCCTGCAGAAGTTTATAGTTTGCTTTGTTGTGCCCTTGGAAGTCTTCCTGCACAACATGCACTGGTCTGAGCTTTGTTTGTGTAACGCCCATTTGTTTTTTAGGGTGTTCAGGGGAACCCCGATGTCCATCTTGTTTCCCAATTGGAGGCAGACGAGTTGTCGTCTTTGTCACTATGTCCTCTGGTTCTGGTTGTGCCTCATGTTTGCCATATTTCTCATTGATAAATTCCTTTAATGCCTTTAGATCTTCATCATTTAGCATGGAAGCATAAAGGTCTAATTCTTTAGGAATTGGGCCTCCAAATAAATTGCATGGTTTACCCCGTGGGGTGAGAAGTCCTGAGTTTAGAGAACGCCGGAGTTCCTCACACTTACTGCGGTAGCGCTCTTCTTCTGTGGGCTGTATAATCGGAAATTCAACATAACCATGCATATTGCGGACTATAACCTTCCCCGGCTTGTAGGGGGATTTGCGGACCGATGGGAAACGGTCCTTGATAAACTGAATGATGTCATTCTGTCTCTCCTCTTTGATCTTTTTTTTCGCTGCCTCGATGTCATCATACTTTTTTGCAAGCTTTCCTATGTAAGCTCGATCCTCTGCTGTTTCCAGCCGAATTTTGGAAAATTCACGTAAAATCATCGTGAAAAACTGCAAAAATCTATCCAAAACGAAAGCTTACACGCGATTAAAAGCAGGAGAAAACGCGCAATGAAATAAACGAGTAAACGTATAAGAAATGCTGTGAGTTAAACACACACTATTGCACAAGGAATATAGGTGTTTACTGTACGGAAGCAGTTCAAACTCTGCACCAACTGTCCCTGGCTGCACCTATTTATAGACTGCTAAATCGATTTTGATTGGCTTACTCAGTGTCAGTTGGTGGAGGGGCGGAGTCTGTGAGCAGTAGGGAAGTAGAGACTTCTGTCACTATGGAAACAACCATTACCTATGTACATTGAGATTCCTTCACTAAATAGTCAGCATTTCTGCATTTTTTTTCCGCACAGCAGACTTCGGTGTGTGTCAGTTTGCTGCCATGCATAGAGGGGAATGACGTCTTATTTTGTGACACTTTAATAAAGTTAAAAAATAAAATTACAGCTCATCGCACCGTCCTAACAAAACGCACAGCAGCACGCATGCTTTATAGCCTGCAGACTGATGTAAACAAGTCCCATTCCTGTGTCTGATGGAATATAAGGTGTATTCTCATATTGTTTGGTATTGTACCTGACCATGCACTATACAATCCGATTCATAAAACACAGGGCTAGATGGGCTCTTCATAGAGGGATGTAATCGTATTCACAGGCTTGTTTTCTACATGGGGAGCAAATGTAGAATGGTTACCATAGCAACCGTAGATTACACCTAGCTGGTTGCTAAGGGGAGTTCCAGTAACAGTGTCTGTCAATCAGCCTCAGTGAAGGTTTTATTTATTTTTTTATTGGCTGTATTTTCCAATACATTTATTATGCAAAAAAAAATCCAGTATAGTGTTCTCAGTGGATGGATGGGTGATCATTGGTGCCACGCCCCTTACCGTTTCAACCAAAATCAGTTTTTTTATATTAAAATGTAACTAAACCAAAACTTTTTTTTATCTTTGGCTAAAGTGGAGAGGGATTAGAACTCCTATCTGTTTTATTGCTGTCTGTGGCCCCATTAGACAAATTCCCCCTCTCTATTTTTCCTGTTTATCATTATCTTCCAAAGTGAAAGTAAAAGAAAATACCAAATTATGGGTTGTCACCAAAACAGGAATAGAGGGGAATTCTTTCAATGGAGACAATAGTTCTGATGACCCTGGGGACACCTTAGAATTCCCACACTCTGGAGTGATTTCCTCTCACTTCCTGCTTTTGGCTATGGGACAGGAAGTGAAGGGAAATCTTTCCTATGGGGATGCAGATGGCAAAAAAGTGACTGCGATGACACCCCTTACTTTAAAATAATAAGACTTTTCGGGGGCAAACAAGACTTACATATTATTGACACCAAAAGTGGAGTAGAGGGGAAATCTGCTAATGGGGACACGGGTTTTGGTGACACCCAGGGATTCCCTCACTTTGGAGGGATTAACAGTCACTTCCTGTTTTGGCTATGAGACAGGAAGTGATGGGAAATCTCCCCAATGGGAACACAAATAGCAAAAACAACTGACAGGAGTTATAACCATCTCTTACTCTGTCCAGAATGAAAGAAAAAAAGTTTTGCCTTTAGTTACACCGTAAACGTACACCTGTGTAAGTGTCGTGTTTTATCTGCACACGTGTTCCATGCATATGCGCAGTCCTATTCATGTCAGTTGGGATGCAGCGGCTGCAAGGGGGAAAAATGCCACATTTGTAACCACATAGCGTTTTAAATTTTTTTTTTTATGGAGCTGAAAAGAAATGCATTGTTACTCTATGCGACAATGCAAAAAACTGCGCGTACCTCACAACCGTCCCGGATTCTGCGGGACCGTCTTGAGATGTAACCACTTGCCGACCACCCCACGTACATATACTGCAGGGCAACGGCTCTTCTGCGCAAAATCACATACAGGTACGTTATTTCGTGCTTCCAGGTCTGGCCGCTGGTGACCCGCTCCTGCTGTGATTTTCTTGTGATTGGACAGAACAGGAGCCAATCAGCGGGTCCAACAGACCCCACTGCGGCAAAGTACGTAATTTCCCTGAGTGATTTGGGCCCTCCCTCTTCCCCCCACTGCCTTATGGGACTCTTGTGTATCCCAGAAGACGACGGGACCACTCAGCAAGCACAGTGCGACTTGCGCATGCGCAGTAGGAAATGGGCTTTACTGCTGGTTTCCTTTAGTTGCTATGCCGGCGCCTGCACCCGAAGCCGATGGACTAATTGGCTTGGGGTGCCGACATCGTGGGAACCCTAGACAGGTAAGTGTCCTTATATTGAAAGTTAGCAGCTGCAGTATTTGTAGCTGCTGACTTTTAGCCTGGGTTCACACTACTACGATGCGGGAACCAGTGCGATTCTCGTTCCCGCATCACATCTCCCCCGCAGGCAGTTCACACTGCCCTCTGTGAACTGCTGTGGGTGTCATTAGAAAATTAATGACACCCCCAGAGTGCAGTGCGAACTGTGAGTTCGGACAGAAATCGGATCGCATGGGGGTGAACACCTATGCGATCCGATTCCAGTATGGGAAAAAAAAAAGCTTTCCTGCACCGATTTTTAGAGACCGGCATGTGAGCTCAGCCATACAAACTGTATGTCTGAATTTGCATTGATCAGAAATCGCATGTGATCTGCACAACAATGCGGTGCGAATCACATGAAATGTCTCTGTTCGCAATCATTTGAAATCCGGCTTAATTATTTTTTTGTACCGGCTGGAACTCTGCTATAAACCTACAAGTGTTTCTTTTTTTTTTTTTTTCACCATTACTATTCCTTTATACTGGCTATTGAAAAATTTACAAATGCAGCGATTTAGAAATTGGATGAAAGGTTTAGCACTGGGAAACACTTTTTGAAAAAAATTGATCTTTATATAAAACTTTATATATCAGACCAAAATGAAGGACAAATGAGGAGGAAAGAGGGACAGAGGGGACTTTATTCTAAATCAGGGACAGTCCCTAAAAAACAAATGCAAGTACTTCATCTCACAGGTCATGATTAAGCCCTCGTTCACACTGAGGGTGGAATTGAAATCTCGCATGATTTCAGACCGGCATTTCAGTGCGAGTTTGGGGGCAATTTGACAGACATCTGTACAGGTTCATGCACAGATGTCTATTGAAATCGCCCCCAAAGTCACCAAAAGTAGTGCAGAAACGACTTTTGGGATTCGGTGCAGTGCCGCAAAGTCGGGATTGCACCAATTTGGACGGTGCCGTTGCCAGCAATAGGCTCTGATTTAGCATGCGATTTGATATGTCAAATTGCATGTCAAATCGGCCCGATAAGAACGGGGGCCAAGGTAGGGTGACCAGACGTCCCCAGTTCCCGGAGACAGTCCCCAGACTGAGGACACTGTCCCCGGAACAAGTCTGTCCATGGTTCTGTCCCCGGATTTAGGATCGGTGCCCATTCCTAATGCTGACAACCTAGCAGGACCTGCAGCAGTGTAAACATCCAGGAACGCAATGACAGAGAGAGTGAGTCTCAAATCAAAGCTCTGATGTCGGGGATGGGCGGGCCGATATGCGCAGCTCCTCCCGCCTTCCATCCAAAGCCAATCAGCAGGCAGTATAACCCTCCTCCCCCCCGCCCCTTTCCAGCCCACCACATTTGACTGTAAACAGGTGCTGGAGCGGGGCTGAATGGGGGTGTCGGGAGGGAGATACAAGAAGGTTTGACCACTACACCAATACTAATCCTGCAGAACACTCAACTCTAGCTGAATGGAAACAACACCGCCGGGAGCACTGTCACTTCTAATGCTGGTCTGCTGCAGTGTTTTCCAGAGGACTATGTGTTCAGGCAGTGTGCAGGTTACCAAACAGCCTCCTCTTCCTCTTCTCTCGCTCATTACTTTTCTTTTATCTGCCTAAGGTAAGGTGACCAAATTTTTAAAATGAAATCTGGGGACATTTTTTTTTTTTTGTTGGCAAATGGTAAACTATTTTCTAAGCTTATTTATGATATATGCAGTGTATGTGGTATGTGATTGTGTTTACGGAATCATTGTATGAGATATACGTTATCTCTCACATTTTGTCCAAGAGATAAAAAAGATACTTCTTATAATTTTTTGGGATATGGCTACCAAATGGTATGAATATAAGATAGGGAAACAACTTGGAGGGAGGGATGGGGCAGAAAAATTCAAATGCAATCTGGGCAGGGGCGGCACCAGACAATTTTTGTGAGGGGTGCTATGGTGGTGCTTGTGGTAAAAATGATGGTGCTATTGCGGCGCACTACTGCGTACATGTGGGCGTGGCCGAAAAGTGGGTGTGGCCAGCAAGTAGGCGTGGTCAGCAAGTGGAGGTTTCTTCATGGCGTACAATGGTGATCAGTGTGCCCTGGACTCGGTATACCAATAAAAAGCCAAAAAATCCAGCACAACCCTACAATTTCTTTATACAGTTCTATGCATGGACTTATGGTCAAACCTATAAATGAATATCCAGTGCAAATCAACCAATGTATTGCAATATAGTAGTGATGGTGTCCCCCCCCCCCCCCCCCCGCAAAAATATTTAGAGAAATTGCAGAACTTCAATGTACAAATAATAGTGAAACTCCGTACATACAATAATAATACCAGAGATGAAAATCAATCAGTGTATTAGAACATAGTAGTGATGGTGTCACCCTCTGTGCAAAAGGTAAGAAATATTACAGAGCTGCAAAATGCAAATAGTGGTGAAACCCCCTATATATAATCATAATAAAATGTACAATTGATTTACATATTTTACATGTTATTAATATTATATATAGGGGGGGTTCACCACTATTTGCACATTGCAGCTCTGCAATATTTCTTACTCTTTACAGAGATGGTGACACCGTCACTACTATGTTCTAATTAACTGGTTGATTTTCATCTCTGGTATTATTATTGTATGTAAGGGGTTTCACCATTATTTGCACATTGAAGCTCTGCAATTTCTCTAAATATTTTTGCAGAGGGGGTGACACCATCACTACTATTCTGAAATACATTAGTTTATTTGCAATGGATATTCATTTATAGGTTTTACCATTGCACTTATAAGTCCATGTCAGAGGCGTAACTAGAACCTTCAGGGCCCCGGTGCAAGAAACCACGAAGGGCCCCCCAGACCCCTGACAAAAATTCATGGTCATGGAGTCCAGTGTTGTCCTCCTTTCAGCAGAATGTTCTTCTTTGTGGCTGTGCTTGCACGACACCATCTTAACCATGCATGTGCAGACACGCTGCAGGTCTCTGGTGGATCCATAAGACCTGGAAGAGCCATTTGGACCCCCTGCTCATTTGCAGCACCACTGCATGGCTCTGTGATGTTTGCCATGTCCTGTAGACCCTGATACGTGTCTGAGAATGTGTGAGAGCATGCTGCATATGTCATCCCTATCTAGGCAAGGATCAGAGGCGTAACTAGAACCTTCAGGGCCCCGGTGCAAGAAACCATGAAGGACCCCTGGCCAGGGCCCTTCCCTTCAAGCCTGGGGCTCTTCCCACTGATCCTGGGGCTCTTTACTCTCATTGCAGGGCCCTTTATTACGGTCCCATAGCGGGACCCTTTCACAAGTTCTGCAGTGGGCCCCCTTCCTGCCATCTTGGGGCCTCCAGACGGTGGTGGAATGCCAGGGCCCAGTGGCAAGTGTGACCTTTGCAATCCTGGAAGTTCACCCAATGGTGTCAGTAGTTTTTATTTTTTGGTATTTTCATTGTATTATTTTTATCATTTTATTTATTTTTTTTAACAATGTCACTGACTATGACTCTGTCCATTCAGAAAAGGAAGGAGCTGGTAAATTACATATTTACCGACCCCTTCCTGGTTCTCTAATGTGACACATCCCCTGCAGCAGCCAGCAGGAGAGGGGAGGGAGCACAGTGTGGGGGGGGGGGGGCAGGGGAAGTACAGTAGGGGGGGGACCAGGAAAGCACACAGGGGCCCAGAGACAGCAGAACACAAGTGAACTGGATAGGAGGAGTGGTGGGGCAGCATACAAAGGGACCAATCTCCTACATTTTCCTCCTGCAGGTAGAGGAGGAAAAAGGAGGAAAGTGATTTATCTACATGCTTCCCCCCGCCGCCCCTCCTATCCAGGTATACAGGTGAGCCGCACAGGCCCCCTGGAGCATGGGGCCCGGTTGCAATTGCAACCCCTGTAGTGACGCCCTTGGTCCATGTGTAAAATCTTAAAGATGAAAATGTAGGGCTGTGCTGCATTTTTTCTTTTTATTGATTCGCGTTAGATGAGGGAACCAGCTAACCAGATTCTCTTATTGCTTTTGAGATTTTTTTTTTGTTGCATGGTAGTTGTTTTACTTGATTTGTTATGTTCTCTGTGTACTGGTTAAACATATTGGACTAGGTGGGACTTTATATGAGACCCAAGCTGGTGTTGCCCGGCGTCTCCATCCCTATAACAAAACACAAAATGAGGTTGAAGGATTGTAAGAGGTGAAATAAACCTGTCTCTTGGTACAAAGAACAGGGGTTTAGTTGACACACATTTGCAAACGCATGTGAAAGCTGCAGAGCCACTTCACGGCACCCTGTTATATCTGCAGTCCTACACTCTTAATTTAGTGTCCTCACACTGGAGGCACATGGCCGCTAATGGGTGGATGGGGGAACAGGTGAGAGGGAGACAGCTCAACCTCCCCCAACCCATCCCCATCCACAAACTGGCAGTTGTCTCAAAGACTCAAATGATTAGATTATAACCATGGTGCAAACTGGAAAAGACCAGCTGAAAAGCATTACACCTCCATCCCCTTGGTGAATGCAGCATATAGATAGGAAGGGATTTTATGTATGGGGCATGGACTGTAAAGCACACTGCCTTTGAAATCCCTAATTTCCTTTTGGGACTTTATGTGAGACAAGCAGGTCATGCTATTGGTCTCCATCCCTGTATACGGAAAACACTAAGGTCAAATCAAAACTGCATCCACCAAGAACGCACGAAAATCGCACGGTGGGACTTTATATGAGGCTCCAAGCTGTAAGCAAGGCGTCTCCATCACTGGTTGCTTAAACATATTGGACTAGGTGGGACTTTATATGAGACCCAAGCTGGTGTTGCCCGGCGACTCCATCCCTATAAGGGATGGAGACCAATAGCATGACCTGCTTGTCTCACATAAAGTCCCAAAAGGAAATTAGGGATTTCAAAGGCATTGTGCTTTACAGGCCATGCCCCATACATAAAATCCCTTCCTATCTATATGCTGCATTCACCAAGGGAATTGAAGGTGTAATGCTTTTCAGCTGGTCTTTTCCAGTTTGCACCATGGTTATAATCTAATCATTTGAGTCTTTGAGACAACTGCCAGTTTGTGGATGGGGATGGGTTGGGGGAGGTTGAGCTGTCTCCCTCTCACCTGTTCCCCCATCCACCCATTAGCGGCCATGTGCCTCCAGTGTGAGGACACTAAATTAAGAGTGTAGGACTGCAGATATAACAGGGTGCCGTGAAGTGGCTCTGCAGCTTTCACATGCGTTTGCAAATGTGTGTCAACTAAACCCCTGTTCTTTGTACCAAGAAACAGGTTTATTTGGTTGGTGACAGACTGGAAGGTGAGTACATCAGACTGGGGGCTGGCTGACTTTCATGCACCTCTTACAATCCTTCAACCTCATTTTGTGCTCTGTGTACTGGTAACCACTGGCCCTGCATATTGGTGGTCAGTTTGTTCCTGTATGTTGGTGGTCAGTATGTCCCTGTATGCTGGTGGTCAGTGTGCCCCCTGTATGATGGTGCTCAGTGTGCCCCCTGTATGATGGTACTACGTGCAGGGTTCAGGAGAATGCTACGTGCAGGGTTTAGGAGAATGCTACGTGCAGGGCGCAGAGTTCAGGAGGATGCTATGTACAGAGTTCAGGGCTCAGGAGGATGCTACGTGCAGAGTTCAGGAGAATGCTACGTGCAGGGTTTAGGAGGATGCTACATGCAGGGCGCAGAGTTCAGGAGGATGCTATGTACAGAGTTCAGGGCTCAGGAGGATGCTATGTGCAGGGTTCAGGAGGATGCTACGTGCAGGGTTCAGGAGGATGCTACGTGCAGGGCGCAGAGTTCAGAAGGATGCTATGTACAGAGTTCAGGGCACAGGAGGATGCTACGTACAGAGGGCAGGGCTATTAACTATTTTTTTTTCTTCTGTATGTAATGACAGTATACATGTGATTTTTTTTTTGTGGGTGTATGTTTTGTCAGTATATGTGTGAATATTTTTTTCTGTGTGTGCACGTGTCTGTGTAATGTCACTCACACGCAGCCTGTATAAAACATATACACCTCATATCACTTACAAACCGCAAAGACACTACAGGAGATGGTCAGAGACTGCAGGGACATTATTACATGAGATGGTCAGAGACTGCAGACACATAACAGGAGATGGTCAGAGATTGCAGACATGATACATGATACAGGATGGTCAGAGATTGCAGACATGATACAGGAGATGGTCAGAGACTGCAAACACATTACAGGAGATGATCAGGGATTGCAGACACATTACAGGAGATGATCAGAGATTGCAGACATGATACAGGAGATGGCCAGAGATTGCAGACATGATACAGGAGATGCACACATAGTCAAGGAGATGACCAGAGATTGCAGACACGATACAGGAGATGACCAGAGATTGCAGACATGATACAGGAGATGGTCAGAGACTGCAAATACATTACAGGAGATGATCAGGGATTGCAGACATGATACAGGAGATGGCCAGAGATTGCAGACACGATACAGGAGATGGCCAGAGATTGCAGACATGATACAGGAGATGACCAGAGATTGCAGACATGATACAGGAGATGGCCAGAGGTTGCAGACACGATACAGGAGATGGTCAGAGATTGCAGACATAGTACAAGAGTAAAAATCTCCATAGGCGACGCTTTTAAAATTTTTAACGGTTACCAGTTTCAAGTGTAGCTCTGTTTCTTTAATTATTGTTCACGCTCTGGTGATCGCGGCGATACCTCACATGTGTGGTTTGAACAGCGATTTAATTTGCAGCGCGACTTCAGTGTACGTTTTCTTTCGTATGCGAGCTAACGGCGACGGGGGCGGCTAAATTTTTTTTTCATTTTAACACAGGTTTTTTAAAAAAAAAATAAATAAATATGATCACTTTTATTGCTGTCACAAGCAATGTAAACATCCCTTGTGACAGCAATATGCAGTGACAGGTACTCTCTATGGAGGGATCGAGGGTCTAAAAGACCCCAGACCCTTCCACTACACTTCCATGTATTCAAAACGCCGAAAACATCATTTTTGAATACACTCACTTTTTAAAACTGCCGACTTTAGCAGCCGAGTAACCTGGATGTGACGTCATGGTCAGAAAGGCAGGGAAAGATTGTGTGATTCAGCCAAGATGAATCACCGATCTCTCTCTGCCTCTGGTAAATCCATCCCCCCACACAGATAGTAAGCACAATAGGGAACACATTTGACCCCTTGATCATCCCCAGTGTTAACCCCTTCCCTGCCAGTGTCATTTATACAGTAACAGTACATATTATTTAGCACTGATTACTGTATTAATGTCACTAGTCCCCAAAAACTGTCAAAAATTTCAGTTAGGGGTCCGATCCATCCGACGCAATGTCGCCGTCCTAAAAAAAAAAAAAAAAAAAAAAAAAAAAAAAAAAAAAATCGCTGATTGCCGCCATTACTAATAAAAAAAAAAAATAAAAAGTCCATAAAACTATCCCGTAGTTTGTAAACGCTATAACTTTTGCGCAAACCCATTATTATACGCTTTTTGGGATTTTTTTTTTCCAAAAATATGTAGCAGAATACAAATTGGCCTAAACTGATAAAAAAATCTATTTTTTTATTAGGAATGTTTTAGAACAGAAAGTAGAAAATATTGGAGTTTTTTCAAAATTGAATCTCTTTTTTTTGTTTATAGCGCAAAAGCGAAAAATGGCAGAGGTGATCAAATACCACCAAAGAAATCTCTATTTGTGGTAAAAAAGGACATCAATTGTATTTGGGTATGGCGTCACATGACCGCGCAATTGTCAGTTAAAGCAACTCAGTGCCGAATCTCAAAAAATGGCCTGGTCATTAAGGGGTAAAACCTTCCGGAGCTGGAGTGGTGAATCAAAAATTCATAATTTTACCGATGGATAGCACCCGAAGACTGGTCTGGAAGCCACCAAAATGGTGGCATCTATGCCAAATATCTTGCCTGCCATGTGGCCCTCCAAGGGGGTCTCGGAGAGGGCGATTTATACCGCCCCCCTCGCTGGAAGAAGGCTGTAAGTTCTGTAATAGCGTAGTGAAATGCTTCCTATGGGGGCACAAAGCTTGCTATGAGGGCACTCAAGACATGGGAGGAGCCAGGAACACTGGCAGGGGACCCCAGATGAGGAGGATCGGGGCTGTTCTGTGCAAAACCACAGAGCATGTAAGTATAAAAAGTTAAAAAATCGATTTAAAATCACTTTAAAGGGAAAATAGTGAAAATGTAATTTAAATAGAACAAAAATAATAAAGAAAAAAATGAAAGAAAGAAAATAAAGAAAAAGAAATAAAGAAAGAAAATAAAAGAAAATAAATAAAGAAAAGAAATAAAGAAAGAAATAATAATAAAAAAAAAAAAGTCACCCCCATCCGCCTGTGCATACACAAAAATGCAATAGAATAAAATATGTTTGTTCTAGATTTACACATATATACAGTATGTATAACCCATCTAGTGCTAAAGGGGTGTAACTGCATGAATACCAAAAAATCTCAATCAACTCTCTGCACAATGCTGTACACCATTTATAAGTTTCTAACAAACTTTGCACATAGACAGGGATTTTTAGTTCACATGCATTGTAATGCATGTTTAAGCTGGCCAACTGCGTCAAAGTAATCCCTTTCTGGCCAGACCTAACTACACTATACTAATCTAACCTACACTACACTACACAACACTAACTAATCTATCCTACTCTACACTACTCTGTATCTATTTATCTATTATATCTTAATCTATCTATTTTATCTTATTCAATCTATATATCTATTATATCCTATTCTATCTATCTATCTTATCGTATTCAATCTATCTATCTATTATATCCTATTCTATCTATCTATCTATCTATGGCTTTTTTTCTCAGAGAATAGGTGCAGGAACCCACCCTCCCCAGTCAACTCACCGCCCCCAACCCCACCCCTGCCCCTTTTCCCACCCCAATCCCGCCATTTCTCGGGAAAGAGAAGTATTGCCAAATAATGGGTGTATTCAAAGCTTTCCCCCTTCCCCCCCCCCCTGTCCACAGCTCACCTCCCCGTCCACAGGTCACCTTCTCTACTCTCGTCCACAGGTCACCCCCCCAACTGGTTACTCTCATCCACAGTTCACCCCCTCCCCTGCCACACTGCGCCCCCTCTCTCCCCCCTCTCCACAGATCGCCCCCCTGCCCACAGCTCCCCCCTCCCCGCCATCCACAGCTCACCGACTCACCCTCCACATTCCACAGCAGCCCCTCATCCACAACTTCACTTTTAACCTCTGACAACATAAGACCTCTGCACACCCCCCCAATCCACAGCTTACACCCCCAGTTCACAATCAACTCTGCACCCCCATCCACAGTTTATCTCCCCCTCCCCCACATTTCACTTCTGCATCCCTATCTACAGCTCACCCCACTCCACAGCTCTAAACCCCCACATCCCCCTATCTTTCACCTCTGCAATCCCAAGTTCCCTAACCCCCCCCCCCCAGCTCCCTTAACCCAGTACAAATCCCCCTGCCCACAGATCTCACTTTGCACCAATCTACCCCCCCCCCCCCCCGCAGCTCTGATCTCTGCAGAACATCCACGACTTCACAGAAGTCTCTACTCTCTATGCACACAACCAGCATCCTTCATTAAAGTATCCAGCCTGGCTGCAGCCACTGTCTTCCTTTTAGTAATCTTCACCTGGATCTTATCTCTGAGGATATCTGGACTTTGAGTAAATCTCCTTCGGTGCTCAGCTACCAGAGGAGTTTTGCCGCTGTCTCTAGGTGGAGGAGGTTTAGGCAGCATCACTTTATCGGCACACTTTTGCCACCTTGGAATCGTTTTATCATCAGAAGTTGCGCCTTTTGTTGCCAGGTTTGGAATTTTGGGTCCAGTTGGCGGTGCCCTAGAACATGTTTTGTGCTGTTCTCTCCTTACTTTGCATAAATTCTGCAAACGTTCATACTTTGCTTTGCTGTACCCTGTACCTTTCTGCACAACATCCACTGGTTTGTGCTTTGTGTCCTCCGCGGCTTTTAAGTCTCTATGAAATGGCTGTTTATATTCAGAAGTTGCTCCTTTTGTTGCCAAGCTTGGAATTGTGGGTCCAGTTGATGATGTCATAGAGTATCTCTGGAACTGATCTCTTTTTACTCTGCATGACTCCTGCAGAAGTTCATAGTTTTCTTTGTTGTGCCCTTGGAAGTCTTCCTGCACAACATGCTCTGGTCTGAGCTTTGTTTGTGTAACACCCATTTGTTTTTTAGGGTGTTCGGGGGAACCCCGATGTCCATCTTGTTTCCCAATTGGAGGCAGACGAGTTGTCGCCTTTGTCACTATGTCCTCTGGTTCTGGTTGGGTTCTCATATTTGCCATATTTCTCATTGATAAATTCCTTTAATGCCTTTAGATCTTCATCATTTAGCATGGAAGCATAAAGGTCTAATTCTTTAGGAATTGGGCCTCCAATAAAATTGCATGGTTTACCCTGTGGGGTGTCAAGTCCTGAGTTTAGAGAACGCCGGAATTCCTCACACTTACTGCGGTAGCGCTCTTCTTCTGTGGGCTGTATAATCGGAACTTCAACATAACCATGCATATTGCGGACTATAACCTTCCCCGGCTTGTAGGGGGATTGGCGGATAGATGGGAAACAGTCCTTGATGAACTGAATGATGTCATTCTGTCTCTCCTCTTTGATCTTTTTTTTCGCTGCCTCGATTTCATCATACTTTTTTACAAGCTTTCCTATGTAAGCTCGATCCTCTGCTGTTTCCAGCCAAGTTTTGGAAAATTCACGTAAAATCATTGTGAAAAACAGCAAAAATCTATCCAAAATGAAAGCTTACACACGCGATTAAAAGCAGGAGAAAACGTGCAATGAAATAAACGAGTAAACGTATAAGAAATGCTGTGAGTTAAACACACACTATTGCACACAAGGAATAGAGATGTTTACTGTACTGAAACAACTCACACTCCACACCAACTGTCACTCGCTGCACCCATTTATAGACTGCTAAATCGATTTTGATTGGCTTACCCAGTGTCAGTTGGTAGAGCAGCGGAGTCTGTGAGCAGTAGGGAAGTAGAGACTTCTGTCACTATGGAGACAACCATTACCTATGTACATTGAGATTCCTTCACTAAATAGTCAGCATTTCTGCATTTTTTTTGCCGCACAACAGACCTCGGTGTGTCAGTTTGCTGCCATGCATAGAGTGGAATGACGTCTTATTTTGTGACACTTTAATAAAAGTTAAAAAATAAAAGTACAGCTCATCGCACCGCCATAACAAAATGCACACCAGCATGCATGCTTTATAGCCTGCAGACCAGTGGGGGCTGGTGCTCAAAATGTTTGGGGGGGCACACACAGAAAAATGTAATAGGCATTGCTTTGCGGTAAAAAATTGCGTGACTTTGAGGTCACACAAGTGTGAAAGGGGCCTTCAGTAATCAAGGTACAGTGCCTTGAAAAAGTATTCATAGTCACCCCTTGGAAATAATCCACATTTTGTCATGTTATTTACAACCAAAAACGCAAATGTATTTTATGTGATAGACCGGCACATAATTGTGAAGTGGAAGGAAAATGGACTCCCCCCCCCATACTGATTCTGGGCAATGTCCCCCCATATCGATCCTGCACTGACTGGGAGATATCAGTGAAGATCCCCCATCTCTGGGGACAGGTGTTTTGCCACCTTTGTAGTGAAGGGCAGCGCTAGTCCTGATGGTGACCGTCCCACACAGCGCCTCCCCCAGTGCTCTGCGCCCAATTCCACCCTTTTATGAAGCCTATTAGAGCCTCTGGCTTTAATCAAGTGCTTCAGAAAAAAAAAAAAAAAATCCCCATTGAACTCCATGCTTCCGGCACCCTGCATGTAGATTAGGGGGCTGGACACATGGATGGGGGGTGGCGCCCCTACGCCCCTAATGGACAGGCCGCCCCGGTCTCTTACTACATAATTAATTGAACCCTCTATATCAGTTGTCCTCAACCCTGGCCTACAGGGCCCACTAACAGGCCAGGTTTGCAAGATAACTGAAATACATCCCAGGTGATATAATTTGCTACTTAGTGATTGCAATATTCTAGTCTGCATCTCCCCAAGGTAATACTTAAAATCTGGCCTGTTAGTGGGCCCTGAGGACCGGAGTTGAGGACCACTGCTCTATATGGTGTCAAGCAATTTCCATTTACCTTGCAGCAAACAGATCTAAAAGGAAGAAAATGAGCACACGTATACCTAGCTAAAGTAACCTGGAGGGTTAATTCTGGAAACCCAGTACTAAGGAATTTTTATGTTTTTCTTGCAGATGGGCAGTTAGTAAAGATTTATAGCTTTAGAGCAATTGCAAAAGAAATATAATCATGCCACAGAAAATGTAATCTTTTACTTACTTGGAACCTACAAATAAATATGAAAATTTCTATTGGGTGTGTGAATCACTTTTGTAGTATTGCATGTGTAACACTTGGTTGACTTGTCATGAATCTATTCTCAGTGCATCTCAAGGGGAAGTGAAGAACCAATCATAGTGATAATAATAAGTAAATACATTAAACATGCTAAAACATATGTCTATGTGCCTATGGAAAAAAGTCAGTATGAACACATACTGTACAATCAGACAGTAAGCAGTAGACAGGGCTGGTGCATGCAAGGATTGGTGGGGGAGAATGGAATTGGATCAGCGGCAGCGGTGGTGGGGGGGGTGGTATTAATGGCAGAAGTGGTGGGGGAGGGGGGAATTCAATCAGTGACAGCGGTGGTGGGGGGATGGTATTAATGGCAGAAGTGGTGGGGGAGATTGGAATTGGATCAGTGGCAGCGGTGGTGGGGGGGATGGTATTAATGGCAGAAGTGGTGGGGGAGGGGGGAATTCAATCAGTGGCAGCGGTGGTGGGGGGATGGTATTAATGGCAGAAGTGGTGGGGGAGGGCGGAATTGGATCAGTGGCAGCGGTGGTGGGGTGATGGTATTAATGGCAGAAGTGGTGGGGGAGGGTGGAATTTGATCAGTGGTGGGCGTTGGGATGTGATGAGTGGCAGCGGTGGTGGTGGAAGGGATGGGTGGCAGTGGTGATGGGATGAGTGACAGAGGTGGGGGTGAGGGGATGAGTGGCAGCGGTGGTGGGGGACGGGTGGCAGCAGTGGTGGGATGGAATCGGTGGTGGGATGGGATGGGTGGCAGCGGTGGGGGGGAATAGGAGGCAGTAGTGGTGGGGGATGGGATGGGTGGAAACGGAGGTGGGGGATGGGATGAGTGGCAGCAGGGGTGGGGGATGGGATGAGTGGCAGCAGGGGTGGGGGATGATATGGGTGGTGGAATGGGATGAGTGGCAGTGGGGGATAAGATGGGTGGCAGAAGGGAGGAGATGAGTGGCAGCAGGGATAAGATGGGATGAGTGGCAGCGGTGATGGGAGGGGATGAGTGGCAGCAGGGATGGGATGCATGGCAAAGGGGATAGGATGAGAGGCAGCGGGGATGGGATGAGAGGCAGCGGGGATGGGATGAGTGGCAGGATGGAATGAGCAGCAAGGATGGTGGGATGAGTGGCATTGTGATGGGATGGCGTGGGATGAGTGGCAGCGGTGATGAGATGGGATGAGTGGCAGCGAAGATGGGATGGGGTGGGATGAGCGGCAGCAGGGATGGGATGGGTGGCAGCGAAGATGGGATGGGTGGCAGCAAGGATGGGATGGGATGAGTGGCAGCAGGGATAGGATGGGATGAGCGGCAGAAGGGATGGGATGAACGGCAGCAGGCATGGGATGGGCGGCAGCAGGGATGGGATGAGCGGCAGCAGGGATGTTATGAGTGGCAGCAGGGATGGGATGGGATGAGTGGCAGCAGGGATGGGATGGGATGAGTGGCAGCAGGGATGGGATGGGATGAGCGGCAGCAGGGATGGGATGGGAGGAGTGGCAGCAGGGATGAGATGGGGTTGGGTGGCAGCAGGGATGGGATGGAATGGTAGAATGATCACAAGGCACTTACCTATGAGGATCCAGAGAAGATACCTGGATGTCAGAAGAAATCCTAGGTTCATTGCTGTGTCCTGGGCTCAGAGCACTGGATACACATTTACTGCTGGAGCCATGAGAACACTAAAGTCATCTCTGAGTGGTGATCACAGCAAGAATTGGATATATCTCCAGAGGACCAGGGCACAATGAGGTGCAGGAAACTTCTATGAAGATGATGGAGGTCCTATAGATCAGGCCAGGCCCGGACTGGGACAAAAAATAGGCCCGGGCATTTTGGACTGAGCAGCCCGGGAGGGGGGCGTGACTGGGGCGTGGCGGGGTGTGGCGTTCGTTGGGATGGTTGATGACAGGCTTTAATGTTCCAGGATGTGTGGATTCGATTACGGTACCTTTTTTAGTTTAATCTGACAGACTGGGTCCAATTTAGATCAGAGCTGCCATATGATGCTGTTTTTTTGTCTAATGCCCCATACACACGTGCAGATTATCTGCAGACTTTTGTCTGCAGACTTACCTTTTCTATGTAGTGCAAGGGCCTGCCGGATTGCATACAAATTGAAAGTGTTTAGGTTTGACCTCATATTATATGGTTTTGGTAAGTCTGCAGACAAAAGTCTGCAGATAATCTGCCCGTGTGTATGGGGCATTACTTTAAATCCTGTTTTGATGGTTGAATCCTAAAAATAGTATGAAGCAGCACAAGATGAGGGTTACTCTAATCAAGGGGTAGACAGCCTTTTTGGGCACAGTGTGCCGAAAAATGTTTTCAAAGAAATTGGGAGTGCCAGATACATAAAAAACAACTGTCAACTTCATATAAAGTAACTGCTGTAAACCGCTTGAATAATAGTAAGAAATCAAGTGAGCTTTGCACCTTCACAAATCAGATCAGCCCCAATTCCTGCACCTTCACACCTCAGATCACCCCAATTCCTGCACCTTCACACCTCAGATCACCCCAATTCCTGCACTATCACACCTCAGATCACCCCAATTCCTGCACTATCACACCTCAGATCACTCAAATTCCTGCACCTTCACACCGCAGATCAGCCCCAATTCCTGCACCTTCACACCTCAGATCACCCCAATTCCTGCACTATCACACCTCAGATCACTCAAATTCCTGCACCTTCACACTGCAGATCAGCCCCAATTCCTGCACCTTCACACCTCAGATCAGCCCCTGGTAGGCTGGCACTGGCAGCAACAATTTTATTCAAATCAGGATTTCTTCTGCAAATAGCCTGGCCTGGCAGACTGGCACTGGCAGCAAATATTTTATTCAAATCAGGATTTCTTCTGCAAATAGGCTGGCACTGGCAGCAACAATTGTATTCAAATCAAGATTTCTTCTGCAAATAGGCTGACCTGGCACTGGCAGGCATAGTACTAGACTAGTACTATGCCTGGCTGCCAGTGCCAGGCCAGCCTATTTGCTAAAGAAATCCTGATTTGAATTAAATTGTTGCTGCCAGTGCCAGCCTATTTGCAGAAAAATCCTGATTTCTTTGAATAAAATTGTTGCTGCCAGTGCCAGCCCAGCCTATCTGCAAAAGAAATCCCTAAGTAGAAGTCACTCTTCTCTCCAGTCCTCCACTTACCTTGGGTGTGCTGTGCGGTGTGGCTGCAGAGTGTTCCCGCTGGACATAGTACAGGAGATGGTCAGAGACTGCAAACATGATACAAGAGATGGTCAGAGACTGAGGACATGATACAGGAGATGGTCAGAGATTGAGGACATGATACAGGAGATGGTTAGAGACTGAGGACATGATACAAGAGATGGTCAGAGACTGAGGACATAATACAGGAGATGGTCAGAGACTGAGGACATGATACAGGAGATGGTCAGAGACTGAGGACATGATACAGGAGATAGTCAGAGACTGAGGACGTGATACAGGAGATGGTCAGAGACTGAGGACATGATACAGTAGATGGTCAGAGACTGAGGACATGATACAGGAGATGGTCAGAGACTGAGGACATGATACAGGAGATGGTCATAGACTGAGGACGTGATACAGGAGATGGTCAGAGACTGAGGACGTGATACAGGAGATGGTCAGAGACTGAGGCCGTGATACAGGAGATGGTCAGAGACTGAGGACGTGATACAGGAGATGGTCAGAGACTGAGGACGTGATACAGGAGATGGTCAGAGACTGAGGACGTGATACAGGAGATGGTCAGAGACTGAGGACTTAATACACGAGATGGTCAGAGACTGAGGACGTGATACAGGAGATGGTCAGAGACTGCGGACGTGATACAGGAGATCGTCAGAGACTGCGGACGTGATACAGTAGATGGTCAGAGACTGCAGACGTGATACAGTAGATGGTCAGAGACTGCAGACGTGATACAGTAGATGGTCAGAGACTGCAGACGTGATACAGGAGATGATCAGAGATGATTCAAGAGATGGTCAGAGACTGCAGACGTGATAAGAGGGCATGCAGGGACACCTTCATGATGATTTCTTTCGCTGCTAGTAGGACTGCTGGGATCAGAAAGGCCTATTTTGACTGGCAAATAAAAAAATTGGCCAGTAGTTTGGTAATGTTGTCCATGTTCTCTGGCTCTGGCCAGCATAAGAACAATTATAAATAGCCAGATTTGGCCCAATTTTCTAGACACAGAAGAGAAGAGCAGTTGAGAATTAGAAGAGCACAAGTGTCAAAGTGAGCTGAAAAGAAACACCCCTTTTCAACCACCCCTGGTAGTGGTGACAGAGGATGTGAGGACACAAAGTGGCAAGAGGGCCAATGACCAGGTAAGAACCAGACGCAGGAACATGGTAGCACCTGATCAGCAGATAGGAACAAAGTCAGGTTAACAAGCTGAAGGTCTTCAAAAGCCAGGCAGTGAGGTACTGAATGAGAAGGCAGAGAAAGCATCAGGATACAAGTCAAGGTCAGCAGCAACTAAACAGCAAGGTACAGGAACATAGGGTAGAGGCAGTGTTTGGATTCAGGCCAAGGTCACTTAACAGTTGGGCAGCAAGCTATTATATCAGAAGTTTTCAAGTTGAAAATGTGCACCTGGCTGTCACATCACATGTAACAAGCAAACTGGCATGGCACATGTTTTCTAGCAGTGACAGTGTGTAGCTGTTTTATGTTTTTTAAGCCTGCGGCCTGCCTGCCTGCTGCTAAGCCAAAAGTGAACAATGCTCTGCCAGAGACCACCCAGAACCACAAATCCCAGCGGTGAGGGTGGTGTGGTCTGTGGTGTGTTTGTACATTGTGTGCTGCTGTGCTAACCTTTCCTTACCTGTTGCTGTTGTAGCAGGCCTTGGCTCCTGTGCTGGTCGTGGGTGTGGTGTTTTTGGTGTCTCAGTCGACTCCAGTCCAGTCTCAGGCAGTCAGTGACTCCAGTCTCCAGCTCCAGGGCACTGGGCGGGCAGGCAGGCAGGCACTAGTGACAGACAGACTAGTGAGTCCACTCCACTCCACACTGACTCAGACAGACTGTCAGTGTCTGTCTGCGGTGCGGCGCCGGCAACTGTTCCTTCCTGCTGCTTCCCGACACAACAAGGCAGCATGGGCTCCCCGCCGGCCTCTAGCTCCACCCCCGGCCTTAGTCACCTGACGGGTTACTGTCTTCACACAGCACAGCACAGTCACATGGTCCACCGACTGACTCCACCCCCTCCTCCTGAGCTACGCTGGATGCCGGTGCGGAGCCGGCTGCCAGCTGAGCCAAGTTAGGAGTGGGGAGTCGGGGACAGCGGCGGCCGGCCAGATGATAGATTATTGCGGTAATGCGGGGCCCGGGCAGTCGGGGACAGCGGCGGGGCGGGCGGCCAGGTGGCGGTAATGCGGCGGCCCTCAGACTCGGCGGAATCGGGCGCGGAGAGGCCGGCAGCGGCAACGGCCGCCGGCCGGACACTCCACATAATCATGCGCCCGGACTCGGAGCGGAGGCCTCAGCGGCCCACCGGGCATATGCCTGGTCTGCCCTATGGCCAGTCCGGCCCTGGATCGGGCTGTCCATGGTGAATGCAGGTCGGGTGTCAGGGAGGCTGAGTCTCCTTGGCTGTATGTCTCCATCCTCTTCCTGGCCAGTGGCCAGTAAAATCAGGTCTCTTTTTAGCCAATCAGGATCACAGTCTCACAACCGGCTTCCTGATTGGCTGGGAGGTGAGTCAGTGTAATAATAGTGAATTTTCATTCGCTATTGTCACACAATTGGGCGGGTTCAAAGCGCAGGGCTCTGCTCCCCGGGTCCACCCTTTTCTGAAGCCTATTAGAGCCTCTGGCTCTAATCACTTGCTTCAGAAAAAAAAAAATCCCCATTGAACCCCATGTGTCCAGCGCACCTGCATGTAGATTAGAGGGCCGAACGCATGGATGGGGGGGCTGTGCCCCTAATGGACGGGCCGCCCCTGCTGCAGACTGATGTAAGCAAGTCCCATTTCCTGTGTCTGATGGAATATAAGGTGTATTCTCATATTGTTTGGTATTGTACCTGACCATGCACTATACAATCTGATTGTACAATCTCCATTAGATCTACTAACAACTATAATATATAAAGGCCTGTGTGATTGGATAGAAGGTGATTGGATTGTATAGGTTTGTCATCAAAATTATATAGTTTTGGTAAATGCGTTTATACAATCCGATTGTATTGTGTATGGCCACCCTTCATAAAACACAGGGCTAGATGGGCTCTTCATAGAGGGATGTAATCGTATTCACAGGCTGGTTTTCCACATGGGAAGCAAATGTAGAATGGTTACCATAGCAACCGTAGATTACACCTAGCTGGTTGCTAAGGGGAGTTCCAGTAACAGTGTCTGTCAATCAGCCTCAGTGAATGTTTTATTTTTTTATTGGCTGTATTTTCCAATACATTTATTATGCTAAAAAAAAATCCAGTATAGTGTTCTCAGTGGATGGATGGGTGATCATTGGTGCCACGCCCCTTACCATTTCAACCAAAATCTGTTTTTTTATATTAAAATGTAACTAAACCAAAACTTTTTTTTATCTTTGGCTAAAGTGGAGAGGGATTAGAAGTCCTATCTGTTTTATTGCTGTCTGTGCCCCCATTAGACAGATTCCCCCTCTCTATTTTTCCTGTTTATCATTATCTTCCAAAGTGAAAGTAAAAGAAAATACCAAATTATGGGTTGTCACCAAAACAGGAATCGAGGGGAATTCTTTCAATGGAGACAATAGTTCTGATGACCCTGGGGACACCTTAGATTTTCCACACTCTGGAGTGATTTCCTCTCACTTCCTGCTTTTGGCTATGGGACAGGAAGTGAAGGAAAATCTTTCCTATGGGGATGCAGATGGCAAAAAAGTGACTGCGATGACACCCCTTACTTTAAAACAATAAGACTTTTCGGGGGCAGACAAGCTTTACATATTATTGACACCAGAAGTGGAGTAGAGGGGAAATCTGCTAATGGGGACACGGGTTCTGGTGACACCCAGGGATTCCCTCACTTTGGAGGGATTAACTGTCACTTCCTGTTTTGGCCATGAGACAGGAAGTGATGGGAAATCTCCCCAATGGGGACACAAAAAGCAAAAACAACTGACAGGAGTTATAACCATCTCTTACTCTGTCCAGAATGAAAGAAAAAAAGTTTTGCCTTTAGTTACACTGTAAACGTACACCTGTGTAAGTGTCGTGTTTTATCTGCACACGTGTTCCATGCATATGCGCAGTCCTATTCATATCAGTTGGGATGCAGCAGCTGCAAGGGGGAAAAAATGCCACATTTGTGACCACATAGTGTTTTAAATTATTTTTTTATGGAGCTGAAAAGAAATGCATTGTTATTCTATGCGACAATGCACAAAACTGCGCGTACCTCACAACCGTCCCGGATTTTGCGGGACCGTCTTGAGATGTAACCATTTGCCGACCACCCCACATACATATACTGCAGGGCAACGGCTCTTCTGCGCAAAATCATGTACAGGTATGTTATTTCGTGCTTCCGGGTCTGGCTGCTGGTGACCCGCTCCTGCTGTGATTTTCTTGTGATTGGACAGAACAGGAGCCAATCAGCGGGTCCAACAGACCCCACTGCGGCAAAGTACGTAATTTCCCTGAGTGATTTGGGCCCTCCCTCTTCCCCCCACTGCCTTATGGGACCCTTGTGTATCCCAGAAGACGACGGGACCACTCAGCAAGCACAGTGAGACTTGCGCATGCGCAGTAGGAAATGGGCTTTACTGCTGGTTTCCTTTAGTTGCTATGCCGGCGCCTGCACCCGAAGCCAATGGACAAATTGGCTTGGGGTGCCAACATCGTGGGAACCCTAGACAGGTAAGTGTCCTTATATTGAAAGTTAGCAGCTGCAGTATTTGTAGCTGCTGACTTTTAGCCTGGGTTCACACTACTACGATGCGGGAACCAGTGCGATTCTCGTTCCCGCATCGCATCTCTCCCGCAGGCAGTTCACACTGCCCTCTGTGAACTGCTGTGGGTGTCATTAGAAAGTTAATGGCACTCCCAGAGTGCAGTGTGAACTGTGAGTTCAGACAAAAATCGGATCGCATGAGGGTGAACACCTATGCGATCCGATTCCAGTATGGGAAAAAAACTTTCCTGCACCGATTTTTAGAGACGGCATGCGAGTTCAGCCATACAAACTGTATGTCTGAATTTGCATTGCTCAGAAATCGCATGTGATCTGCACAACAATGCGGTGCGAATCACATGCGATGTCTCTGTCCGCAATCGTTTGAAATCCGGCTTAATTATTTTTTTTTTGTACAGGCTGGAACTCTGCTATAAACCTACAAGTGTTTCTTTTTTATTTTTTCACCATTACTGTTCCTTTATACTGGATATTGAGAAATGTACAAATGCAGCGATTTAGAAATTGGATGAAATGTTTAGCACTGGGAAACACTTTTTGAAAGATAAAAATTGATCTTTATATAAAACTTTATAGATCAGACCAAAATGAGGGACAAATGAGGAGGAAAGAGGGACAGAGGGACTTTATTCTAAATCAGGGACAGTCCCTTAAAAACGAATGCAAGTACTTCATCTCACAGGTCATGATTAAGCCCTCGTTCACACTGAGGGTGGAATTGAAGTCTCGCATGATTTCAGACCGGCATTTCAGTGCGAGTTTGGGGGCAATTTGACAGACATCTGTACAGGTTCATGCACAGATGTCTATTGAAATCGCCCCCGAAGTCACCAAACGTAGTGCAGAAACGACTTTTGGGATTCGGTGCAGTGCTGCAAAGTCAGCATCGCACCAATTTGGACAGTGCCGTTGCCGGTGTAACGTTAGAATTCCATACCTCGTTAGATTTCCATAACCTCGTCACTTCCTGTCTCAAACAGCTGAGCAGCGCAACAGTGCGCATGCTCAGAGCCCCAGATACGTAATTGAAGTGCGCATGCTCGAAGGGTAGGAAATTATCACGGCACTGTGTGTAATGTTATACTTGCGGCGGTAACATTAAAACAGTTCGGCTGCAACATCAATAATCTCCTCTCCTATCCCTGTGACTTGCCTGATCTCGCCTAATAAATATAAAAGCGGTGGCGGGTGTATGAGATGAAAATGACGGCGATCGCGGCTCCGTGATCCGCTTTTATATTTATTACCTGAGAGCAGGGAAGTGACAGGGGAAGGAGCGGAGATGAGCCATGTTGCAGAGGAGCTGTTTTATTGTAACCGCCGCAAGTGTAACTAGCGTGAGAAATCCATACCCTCCGTAGGTGCACCGGAAGTGACGAGGGTATGGTTTTCTCACGGGTATGGTTTTTTCACGGAACACCGGCAATAGGCTCTGATTTGGCATGCGATTTGACATGTCAAATTGCATGTCAAATCGGCCTGATAAGAACGGGGGCCAAGGTAGGGTGACCAGACGTCCCCAGTTTCCGGGCACGGTCCCCAGACTGAGGACACTGTCCCCGGACCAAGTCTGTCCATGGTTCTGTCCCCGGATTTAGGAGCAGCGCCCATACCTAATGCTGACAACCTAGCAGGACCTGCAGCAGTGTAAACATCCAGGAACGCAATGACAGAGAGAGTGAGTGTCAAATCGAAGCTCTGATGTTGGGGATGGGTGGGCCGATATGTGGAGCTCCTCCTGCCTTCCATCCAAAGCCAATCAGCAGGCAATATAACCCTCCTCCCCCCGCCCCTTTCCAGCCCGGGACATTTGACTGTAAACAGGTGCTGGAGCGGGGCTGAATGGGGGTGCCGGGAGGGAGATACAAGAAGGTTTGACCACTACACCAATACTAATCCTGCAGAACACTCAACTCTAGCTGAATGGAAACAACACCGCCGGGAGCACTGTCACTTCTAATGCTGGTCTGCTGCAGTGTTTTCCAGGTAACTATGTGTTCAGGCAGTATGCAGGTTACCGACAGGGCCGGATTAAGAGCATCATGAGTCTGGTGCTGAAGATTTTGGTGGGCCTTTTTATGGAAATAAATGAAATAAAAAAGCAAACAATTTTTTGCTAAGGAAGTGAGAGTGGGTACCTGTCAAATCTAGGTACCCGCTTCCTCCAAAAAAAGGACATGCCAAATGTGGCATATCAGGGGGTCAGGAGGCCTTAAAGCAGAAGTTCCACTTTTGGGTGGAACTCCAAACAGAATCTTAGTCACTATATACACTGCACACGCATGCCAAAGTCGTTGTACCCACATAATACTCATTATTATTGTGCCATAAGGGAGAAGATGGGAGAGAGACAGGGAGGAGGAAGGGAGGGGGGTAGGGGAGATGTAAACCCTAATAAAAGGACATTTTAAATCCTGTGTATCAAACAATAATGCAATATAGAAAATGTTACTCCACCCAAAACTGAAGTTCTGTATATCTCTGATATTATGTGCAATACTATTCCTACTAATATTAAAAGGCCACCAGTCTCTGGGTTTAAAGTGTAACCAAAGAGAAAGCTTTTATTTATTTTTTTATTTTGGATAGAGTAAGGAGGGGTTAGCCTGGGTTCACACTACTGCGATACAGGAGCCACCGCCATTCCTGTGCGGGTTCCCACATCACATCTCCCTGGAGGCAGTTCACACTTTGCTCTGCAAACAGCTCCTGGTGTCAAAACAAAGGTAATGACACCCCCAGATTGGTTTGCAGATCGCAGTGCAAACTGTGAATTTGGACAGGAATTGGATCACATGGGATCCGATTCCTGTGCGGGGAAAAAAAAGGTTCCTGCAGCATTTTCTTGGGAATGCAATGGGAGTTTAGCCATACAAAATGTATGGCTGAATTTGCATTGCACAGACATCCCATGTGATCTGCATAGCAATGTGGTGCAAATCGCATGCGATGTCTGTGTTTGCAATAGTCTGAAACAAGGCTCATACCCCTGTCAGTTTTTTTTTTCCCCATTGAGGAGATTTCTCTTCACTTCCTGTCCCATAGCCAAACAGGAAGTGAGAGAAAATCCCTGCAAAGTATGGGAATCCCTGGTTGTCACCAGAACTAGTGTCACCATTGGATGATTTCCCCTCTATTTCTGCTCTGGGGACGCCCAAAATGTAGGGTTTTCATTTACTTCCACATTTGATGATAACAGTAAACAGGACAAATAGAGACAAACAGAGAGGGTAAATATCCCTAATAGGGACACAGGCAGTGATGGAAACCTGGCAGAGGATCTAATCCCTCTCCACTCTAACAACAAACTAGAAAAAAAATGCATTTAGTTATACTTTAACAATGTCTTAAAATGTTCTGTGAAGTGCTCCGCTTAAGTGTAGAAATTCACTTGCACCTTATTTCAATTCCTTTTTTTTTTTAGGTATTGGATATATAGAAAATAAGATGAGAGATAAAGAGAGCGACAGAAATAAGGTGGAGTTCAAAGTGAACCATACAATAACCTGCATGAATTGGCATTTGGGGGGTAAAACATGCAGTGAAGAGGTATATCAACTCCTCACTGCCGGTCACTTTTCAGTTTAGTGACAGTGCCTGCTGCAAGTGTGTACAAGCCTTTGGGTTCACACTAGTGTGCTGCAGTTTGGCCGCATTGATCCTGCCTTTTACCTGCAGTTTTAGCTGCAATCCTATTGATTTCTATTAGGTTGCAAGTTTTTGCTGCATTTTCTGAAAGTGTCCCAAAGATGCAGGAATTTTGTTGTGCTTTCAGAAAATACAGAAAAAAACATGCAACCTAATAGGAATCAATAAGACTGTGGCTTAAACGCAGGAAAACTGCTGATACACACGCAATGGGACAAACCATAGCAAACTAGTGTTAATCCACTTAAACGCACAAATGACCAAGTACTACCATAGGCTGATGACACAATTCTAAATACTTTGGCTGCAGTTTTAACAGCTAAAGCTGTAGAAAAAGTTAAAAAAGAGGGGGAGGGAGGTCAGAAAGGAGGCAGGGGGAAGAGTCCAGTCACTGAGCTTACATATGAATGGTTCCTGGAGGCTTATCAGTCACACATATCCTATTCATGTTGTATCTGTCGGCTGCTCTGTGTATAAATTCCCGCCCACACGGCTCCTTCACTTCACTGTATGGACTGGTGTGGGCAGGCACAGAGGGAGAGAGGGGCGGGAGAAGGCAGAGCCAATCCAACCTCTCTCCTCTTCCATTTGTGCAGGGGGAACTGTGCTCTGTGACACTGTAATATTTACACTGAGCCAACACAGGGGCAGCCAGCCACCCCTACATTTACCAACCGCTTCTCCTGTCCCATAGACGTTTATGGACAGGAGAAATCAGGCTCATGCTGCTGCCTGGGTGGGCCTATCTTAACCTCCCTGGCGGTGATCCCGAGCATGACTCAGGGTTGATTTTTTCTATCAGGATCGGTAACCCCGAGTCACGCTCGGGGTGGATGTGCAGAGAGCGCAGCGGTGTCTCTTACCTTCTCCTGGCGATCCAGCGATGATCTCTCATTGCTGTGACCGCCAGCCGAGAGTCCCGCCGCTCCTCCGTCAGTGTGATGACTTCCTGGTTCCGTTCCCTGCAGCAGCAATGCTGCATGGGAATGGAACTAGGGAGGGAAATTAAAAAAAAAAAAAAAAAAAACCATTGCACAAAACACATAACACATTTTATATATTATATATATAAATATATATATATATATATATATACATATATATATATATATATATATATATATATATATATATATATACTGGTATATATATATATGCATATATATATATATATATATATATATATATATATATATATATATGTGTATATATGTATATACACACACACACACAAAATTATATTATTGATTCAATTATAATTCATGCGTTATATATTACATATATATATATATATATATATACACACACATATATATATATATAATATATAATGCATGAATTATAATTGAATCAATAATATAATTTTATTATATATATTATATATTAAATAATACAATTATATTATTGATTCGATTATAATTCATGCGTTATATATTACATATATATATATACACACACACACACACACATATATATATATATATATATAATATATAATGCATGAATTATAATCTAATCAATAATATAATTTTATTATATATATTATATATTAAATAATACAATTATATTATTGATTCGATTATAATTCATGCGTTTGTGTTTCAAATTTATCACATCTGGGATGTCTACTAGACTCTTGTTTTGGTCAGGTTTAAGTCAGTAATTACTAAGCATTGTAGGCCTATAATACATAACGCCAAATTTCCATGAAAAGAATTGTACCGCTTTTGGTATGTAATTCCTGACAGAATCATACCGCCAGGGAGGTTAAGGGAGGGGGCCTGGTGCTGCAGCTCCAGTAGCCCCTATGTTAATCCGGCCCTGCTTACCGAACAGCCTCCTCTTCCTCTTCTCTCGCACATTACTTTTCTTTTTTATCTGCCTAAGGTAAGGTGACCAGATTTATAAAATGAAATCTGGGGACATTTTTTTTTTGGCAAATGGTAAACTATTTTCTAAGCTTATTTTCTTTAAATGATATATGCAGTGTATGTGGTATGTGATTGTGTTTACGGAATCATTGTATGAGATATACGTTATTTCTCACATTTTGTCCAAGAGATAAAAATAAAAGATACTTCTTAGAATTTTTTGGGATATGGCTACCAAATGGTATGAATATAAGATAGGGAAAGAACTTGGAGGGAGGGATGGGGCAGCAAAATTCAAATCCAATCCGAGCAGGGGCGGCACCAGGCAATTTTTTTGGGGGGTGCTATGGTGGTGCTTGTGGTAAAAATGACAGTCCTATTGCGGCGCGCTACTGCGTACCCGTGGGCGTGGGCAAAAAGTGGGTGTGGCCAGCAAGTGGGCGTGGTCAGAGAGTGGAGGTTTCTTCATGGCGTACAATGGTGATCAGTGTGCCCTGGACTCGGTATACCAATAAAAAGCCAAAAAATCCAGCACAACCCTACACTTTCTTTATACAGTTCTATGCATGGACTTATAAGTGCAATGGTAAAACCTATAAATGATTTGAAAAAAAACAAACCTATAAATGAATATACAGTGCAAATCAACCAATGTATTGCAATATAGTAGTGAAAGTGTCCCCCAAAAATATTTAGAGAAATTGCAGAACTTCAATGTACAAATAATAGTGAAACTCCGTACATACAATAATAATAACAGAGATGAAAATCAATCAGTGTATTAGAACATTGTAGTGATTGTGTCACCAACTCTGCAAAAGGTAAGAAATATTACAGAGCTGCAAAATGCAAATAGTGGTGAAACCCCCTATATATAATCACAATAAAATGTACAATTGATTTACATATTTTACATTTTATTAATATTATATATATAGGGGGGTTCACCACTATTTGCACATTGCAGCTCTGCAATATTTCTAAAGGCCCGTACACACGTACCGATCGTCGGCATACAAACGTCGGTGGACGAAGGATCTGCCGATTGTACGCGTGTTAGTATGGTGCCTCCGACAGATGTCTGCGCACAATCCGCGGACAAAAGTCTTTCGTGCAAACATGAAAATATTTGTATGCCGACACCAGAACGGACGATTGTTCGCCTGTCAGTACACAATTCGGCCGACAGACCGCAGATTTGCAAGACTGGGCATGCTCAGAAAATAGAAAACACAGGGAAAGTTAACCATTACATGACATCACTTCTGCAGTCGGCGGACAAAATTCTTGTGCTGTCCTTGTGCTGTCTTTGCACTTTTCAGCAGACACCGACATCCCGGGGAGAAAAGAGGAACATTTGTAAGCCGACCATCGGTACGTGTGTACGGGGCTTAACTCTTTGCAGAGATGGTGACACCGTCACTACTATGTTCTAATTAACTGGTTGATTTTCATCTCTGGTATTATTATTGTATGTAGGGAGTTTCACCATTATTTGCACATTGAAGCTCTGCAATTTAAAAAAAAAAAATCTGATCACTTTTATTGCTGTCACAAGCAATGTAAACATCCCTTGTGACAGCAATATGCAGTGACAGGTACTCTCTATGGAGGGATCGAGGGTCTAAACGACCCCAGACCCTTCCACTACACTTCCATGTATTCAAAACGCCGAAAACATCATTTTTGAATACACTCACTTTTTAAAACTGCCGCCTTTAGCAGCCGAGTAACCCGGATGTGACGTCATGGTCAGAAAGGCAGGGAAAGATTGTGTGATTCAGCCAAGCTGAATCACCGATCTCTCCCTGCCTCTGGTAAATCCATCCCCCCACACAGATAGTAAGCACATATAGGGAACACATTTAACCCCTTGATCACCCCCAGTGTTAACCCCTTCCCTGCCAGTGTAATTTATACAGTAACAGTGCATATTATTTAGCACTGATTACTGTATGAATGTCACTAGTCCCCAAAAACTGTCAAAAATTTCAGTTAGGGGTCCGATCCGTCCGACGCAATGTCGCCGTCCTGATAAAAATCGCAGATTGCCGCCATTACTAATAAAAAAATAAAAAAAAATAGAAAGTCCATAAAACTATGCGGTAGTTTGTAAACGCTATAACTTTTGCGCAAATCCATTATTATACACTTTTTGGGATTTTTTTTACCAAAAATATGTAGCCGAATACAAACTGGCCTACACTGATAAAAAAAAATCTATTTTTTTATTGGGAATGTTTTAGAGCAGAAAGTAGAAAATATTGGAGTTTTTTCAAAATTGAATCTCTTTTTTTTGTTTATAGCGCAAAAATCGCAGAGGTGATCAAATACCACCAAAAGAAAACACTATTTATGGGGAAAAAGGACATCAATTGTATTTGGGTATGGCGTCGCATGACCGCGCAATTGTCAGTTAAAGCAACTCAGTGCTGAATCTCAAAAAATGGCCTGGTTATTAAGGGGTAAAACCTTCCGGAGCTGGAGTGGTGAATCAAAAATTCATAATTTCACCGATGGATAGCACCTGAAGACTGGTCTGGAAGACAGCAAAATGGTGGCATCTATGCCAAATATTTTGCCTGCCATGTGGCCCCCCCAAGGGGGTCTCGGAGAGGGCGATTTATACCTCCCCCCTCGCTGGAAGAAGGCTGTGAGTTCTGTAATAGCGTAGTGAAATGCTTCCTATGGGGGCACAAAGCTTGCTATGAGGGCACTCAAGACATGGGAGGAGCCAGGAACACTGGCAGGGGACCCCAGATGAGGAGGATCCGGGCTGTTCTGTGCAAAACCTCAGAGCATGTAAGTATAATAAATTAAAAAATCGATTTAAAATCACTTTAAAAGGGAAAATAGGGAAAAACGTAATTTAAAAAAAACAAAAATAATAAAGAAAAAAAATGTAAAGTCACCCCCATCTGCCTGCGCATACACAAAAATGCAATAGAATAAAATATGTCTGTTCTGAAATCTAACTAGATTTACACATATATACAGTATGTATAACCCATCTAATGCTAAAGGGGTGTAACTACATGGATACCAAAAAATCTGAATCAACTCTCTGCACAATGCTGTACACCATTTATACGTTTCTAACAAACTTTGTACATAGACAGGGATTTTTAGTTCACATGCATTGTAATGCATGTTTAAGCTGGCCAACTGCGTCAAAGTAATCCCTTTCTGGCCAGCCCTAACTACACTATACTAATCTAACCTACACTACACTACACAACACTAACTAATCTATCCTACTCTACACTACTCTGTATCTATTATATCTTATTCTATCTATCTATCTATCTATCTATCTATCTATCTATCTATCTATCTATCTATCTATCTATCTATCTAATCTTATCTTATCTTATCTAATCTTATCTTATCCAATATATCTTATCCTATTCTATTTATCTATCTATATATCTATTATATCCTATTCTATCTAATCTTATCTTATCTTATCTAATCTTATCTTATCCAATCTATCTTATCCTATTCTATTTATCTATCTATATATCTATTATATCCTATTCTATCTATCTTATCTTATTCAATCTATCTAGCTTATCCTATTCTATTTATCTATCTATATATCTATTATATCCTATTCTATCTATCTATCTATCTATCTATCTATCTATCTATCTATCTATCTATCCCCAGTCAACTTCCCGCCCCCAACCCCACCCCTGCCCCTTTTCCCACCCCCAATCCCGCCATTCCTTGTGAAAGAGAAGTATTGCCAAATAATGGGTGTATTTAAGGCTTACCCTCTCCCCCCCCCCCTGTCCACAGCTCACCTCCCCGTCCACAGCTCACCTTCTCCCTCGTATCCACAGCTCACCTCCCCGTCCACAGGTCACCTTCTCTACTCTCGTCCACAGGTCACCCCTCCAACAGGTTACTCCCATCCACAGTTCACCCCCTCCCCTGCCACACTGCGCCCCCCTCTCTCCCCCCTCTCCACAGATCGCTCCCCTGCCCACAGCTCCCCCCCTCCCCGCCATCCACAGCTCACCGACTCACCCTCCACATTCCACAGCAGCCCCTCATCCACAACTTCACTTTTAACCTCTGTCAACATAACACCTCTGCACACCCCCCCAATCCACAGCTTACACCCCCAGTTCACAATCACCTCTGCACCCCCATCCACAGTTTACCTCCCCCTCCCCCACATTTCACTTCTGCATCCCTATCTACAGCTCACCCCACTCCACAGCTCTAAACCCCCACATCCCCCTATCTTTCACCTCTGCAATCCCAAACCCCCTACCCCCCCCCAGCTCCCTTAACCCAGTACAAATCCCCCTGCCCACAGATCTCACTTTGCACCAATCTATCCCCCCCCCCCCAGCTCTGATCTCTGCAGAACATCCACGACTTCACAGAAGTCTCTACTCTCTATGCACACAACCAGCATCCTTCATTAAAGTATCCAGCCTAGCAGCAGCCACTGTCTACCTTTTAGTAATCTTCACCTGGATCTTATCTCTGAGGATATCTGGATGTTGAGTAAATCTCCTTCGGTGCTCAGCTACCAGAGGAGTTTTGCCGCTGTCTCTAGGTGGAGGAGGTTTAGGCAGCATCACTTTATCGGCACACTTTTGCCACCTTGGAATCGTTTTATCATCAGAAGTTGCGCCTTTTGTTGCCAGGTTTGGAATTTTGGGTCCAGTTGGCGGTGCCCTAGAACATGTTTTGGGCTGTTCTCTCATTACTTTGCATAACTTCTGCAAACGTTCATACTTTGCTATGCTGTACCCTGTACCTTTCTGCACAACATCCACTGGTTTGTGCTTTGTGTCCTCCGCGGCTTTTAAGTCTCTATGAAGTGGCTGTTTATCCTCAGATGTTGCTCCTTTTGTTGCCAAGATTGGAATTGTGGGTCCAGTTGATGATGTCATAGAGTATCTCTGGAACTGATCTCTTTTTACTCTGCTTGACTCCTGCAGAAGTTCATAGTTTTCTTTGTTGTGCCCTTGGAAGTCTTCCTGCACAACATGCTCTGGTCTGAGCTTTGTTTGTGTAACGCCCATTTGTTTTTTAGGGTGTTCGGGGGAACCCCGATGTCCATCTTGTTTCCCAATTGGAGGCAGACGAGTTGTCGTCTTTGTCACTTTGTCCTCTGGCTCTGGTTGTGCCTCATATTTGCCATATTTCTCATTGATAAATTCCTTTAATGCCTTTAGATCTTCATCATTTAGCATGGAAGCATAAAGGTCTAATTCTTTAGGAATTGGGCCTCCAAATAAATTGCATGGTTTACCCCGTGGGGTGAGAAGTCCTGAGTTTAGAGAACGCCGGAGTTTCTCACACTTACTGCGGTAGCGCTCTTCTTCTGTGGGCTGTATAATCGGAAATTCAACATAACCATGCATATTGCGGACTATAACCTTCCCCGGCTTGTAGGGGGATTTGGGGACCGATGGGAAACGGTCCTTGATAAACTGAATGATGTCATTCTGTCTCTCCTCTTTGATCTTTTTTTTCGCTGCCTCGATGTCATCATACTTTTTTGCAAGCTTTCCTATGTAAGCTCGATCCTCTGCTGTTTCCAGCCGTATTTTGGAAAATTCACGTAAAATCATCGTGAAAAACTGCAAAAATCTATCCAAAACGAAAGCTTACACACGCGATTGAAAGCAGGAGAAAACGTGCAATGAAATAAACGAGTAAACGTATAAGAAATGCTGTGAGTTAAACACACACTATTGCACACGCAAGGAATATAGGTGTTTACTGTACGGAAGCAGTTCACACTCTGCACCAACTGTCCGTGGCTGCACCTATTTATAGACTGCTAAATCGATTTTGATTGGCTTACTCAGTGTCAGTTGGTGGAGGGGCGGAGTCTGTGAGCAGTAGGGAAGTAGAGACTTCTGTCGCTATGGAAACAACCATTACCTATGTACATTGAGATTCCTTCACTAAATAGTCAGCATTTCTGCATTTGTTTGCCGCACAGCAGACCTCGGTGTGTGTCAGTTTGCTGCCATGCATAGAGGGGAATGACGTCTTATTTTGTGACACTTTAATAAAGTTTAAAAAATAAAATTACAGCTCATCGCACCGCCCTAACAAAACAATAGTGATAAATATGATAAAATGATAAATATATTAAAGATGGTATTGTACCTGACCATGCACTATACAATCTGATTGTACAATCTCCATTAGATCTACTAACAACTATAATATATAAAGGTCTGTGTGACTGGATAGAAGGTGATTGGATTGTATAGGTTTGTCATCAAATTATATAGTTTTAGTAAATGCGTTTATACAATCCGATTGTAGTGTGTATGGCCACCCTTCATAAAACACAGGGCTATATGGGCTCTTCATAGAGGGATGTAATCGTATTCACAGGCCTGTTTTCCACATGGGGGGCAAATGTAGAATGGTTACCATAGCAACCGTAGATTACACCTAGCTGGTTGCTAAGGGGAGTTCCAGTAACAGTGTCTGTCAATCAGCCTCAGTGAATGTTTTATTTTTTTATTGGCTGTATTTTCCAATGCATTTATTATGCTAAAAAAAAAATCCAGTATAGTGTTCTCAGTGGATTGATTGGTGATCATTGGGGCCACGCCCCTTACCATTTCAACCAAAATCCGTTTTTTTATATTAAAATGTAACTAAACCAAAACATTTTTTTTATCTTTGGCTAAAGTGGAGAGGGATTAGAAGTCCTATCTGTTTTATTGCTGTCTGTGGCCCCATTAGACAGATTCCCCCTCTCTATTTTTCCTGTTTATCATTATCTTCCAAAGTGAAAGTAAAAGAAAATACCAAATTATGGGTTGTCACCAAAACAGGAATCGAGGGGAATTCTTTCAATGGAGACAATAGTTCTGATGACCCTGGGGACACCTTAGATTTTCCACACTCTGGAGTGATTTCCTCTCACTTCCTGTTTTTGGCTATTGGACAGGAAGTGAAGGGAAATCTTTCCTATGGGGATGCAGATGGCAAAAAAGTGACTGCAAGGACACCCCTTACTTTAAAACAATAAGACTTTTCGGGGGCAAACAAGACTATAAAACAAGCTTTATATATTATTGATACCAGAAGTGGAGTAGAGGGGAAATCTGCTAATGGGGACACGGGTTCTGGTGACACCCAGGGATTCCCTCACTTTGGAGGGATTAACTGTCACTTCCTGTTTTGGCTATGAGACAGGAAGTGATGGGAAATCTCCCCAATGGGGACACAAATAGCAAAAACAACTGACAGGAGTTATAACCATCCCTTACTCTATCCAGAATGAAAGAAAAAAAGTTTTGCCTTTAGTTACACTGTAAACGTACACCTGTGTAAGTGTCGTGTTTTATCTGCACACGCGTTCCATGCATATGCGCAGTCCTATTCATGTCATTTGGGATGCAGCGGCTGCAAGGGGAAAAAATGCCACATTTGTAACCACATAATGTTTTAATTTTTTTTTTTTTATGGAGCTGAAAAGAAATGCATTGTTATTCTATGCGACAATGCACAAAACTGTGCGTACCTCACAACCGTCCCGGATTCTGCGGGACCGTCTTGAGATGTAACCACTTGCCGACCACCCCACGTACATATACTGCAGGGCAATGGCTCTTCTGCGCAAAATCATGTACAGGTACGTTATTTCGTGCTTCCGGGTCTGGCCGCTGGTGACCCGCTCCTGCTGTGATTTTCTTGTGATTGGACAGAACAGGAGCCAATCAGCGGGTCCAGCAGATCCCACCGCGGTAAAGTACGTAATTTCCCTGAGTTATTTGGGCCCTCCCTCTTCCCCCCACTGTCTTATGGGACTCTTGTGTATCCCAGAAGATGACGGGACCACTCAGCAAGCACAGTGAGACTTGCGCATGCGCAGTAGGAAATGGGCTTTACTGCTGGTTTCCTTTAGTTGCTATGCCGGCGCCTGCACCCGAAGCCGATAGACAAATTGGCTTGGGGTGCCGACATCGTGGGAACCCTAGACAGGTAAGTGTCCTTATATTGAAAGTTAGCAGCTGCAGTATTTGTAGCTGCTGACTTTTAGCCTGGGTTCACACTACTACGATGCGGGAACCAGTGCGATTCTCGTTCCCGCATCGCATCTCCCCCGCAGGCAGTTCACACTGCCCTCTGTGAACTGCTGTGGGTGTCATTAGAAAGTTAATGACACCCCCAGATCACAGTGCGAACTGTGAGTTCAGACAGAAATCGGATCGCATCAGGGTGAACACCTATGCGATCCGATTCCAGTACGGTTAAAAAAAAAGCTTTCCTGCACCGATTTTTAGAGACCGGCATGCGAGTTCAGCCATACAATCTGTATGTCTGAATTTACAACGCTCAGAAATCGCATGTGATCTGCACAACAATGCGGTGCGAATCACATGCGATGTCTCTGTTCGCAATCGTTTGAAATCCGGCTTAATTATTTTTTTGTACCGGCTGGAACTCTGCTTTAAACCTACAAGTGTTTCTTTATTTTTTTTTCACCATTACTGTTCCTTTATACTGGATATTGAGAAATGTACAAATGCAGCGATTTAGAAATTGGATGAAAGGTTTAGCACTGGGAAACACTTTTTGAAAAAAATTGATCTTTATATAAAACTTTACAGATCAGACCAAAATGAGGGACAAATGAGGAGGAAAGAGGGACAGAGGGACTTTATTCTAAATCAGGGACAGTCCCTTAAAAACAAATGCAAGTACTTCATCTCACAGGTCATGATTAAGCCCTCGTTCACACTGAGGGTGGAATTGAAATCTCGCATGATTTCAGACCGGCATTTCAGTGCGAGTTTGGGGGCAATTTGACAGACATCTGTACAGGTTCATGCACAGATGTCTATTGAAATCGCCCCCGAAGTCACCAAACGTAGTGCAGAAACTACTTTTGGGATTCGGTGCAGTGCCGCAAAGTCTGGATCGCACCAATTTGGACGGTGCCGTTGCCGGCAATAGGCTCTGATTTGGCATGCGATTTGATATGTCAAATTGCATGTCGAATCGGCCCGATAAGAACGGGGGCCAAGGTAGGGTGACCAGACGTCCCCAGTTCCCGGAGACAGTCCCCAGACTGAGGACACTGTCCCCGGACCAAGTCTGTCCATGGTTCTGTCCCCGGATTTAGGAGCGGCGCCCATACCTAATGCTGACAACCTAGCAGGACCTGCAGCAGTGTAAACATCCAGGAACGCAATGACAGAGAGAGTGAGTCTCAAATCGAAGCTCTGATGTCGGGGATGGGCGGGCTGATATGCGGAGCTCCTCCTGCCTTCCATCCAAAGCCAATCAGCAGGCAGTATAACCCTCCTCCCCCCGCCCCTTTCCAGCCCGCCACATTTGACTGTAAACAGGTGCTGGAGCGGGGCTGAATGGGGGTGTCGGGAGGGAGATACAAGAAGGTTTGACCACTACACCAATACTAATCCTGCAGAACACTCAACTCTAGCTGAATGGAAACAACACCGCCGGGAGCACTGTCACTTCTAATGCTGGTCTGCTGCAGTGTTTTCCAGGTAACTATGTGTTCAGGCAGTGTGCAGGTTACCGAACAGCCTCCTCTTCCTCTTCTCTCGCTCATTACTTTTCTTTTATCTGCCTAAGGTAAGGTGACCAAATTTTTAAAATGAAATCAGGGGAATTTTTTTTTTTTTTTGGCAAATGGTAAACTATTTTCTAATCTCCTCTTAAAAGGTGATCCCACTAATAGCTTCAAAAAAGAGCTCACAGCTTTGATAGAGGAAGGTGTCTTTTTAGGCATTTTTTCCACCAAGGATGTTGATAAACTTGTTCCAGAGTTCCCCATCACGCCCATTTTCCACCATCTCCCAAAGGTCCACAAGGGTTTAGATCCGGTCCTGGGACGACCCATTGTCTCAGGTATCGGGTCCCTTTGTGAGAAACTTGGGGAATGGTTGGATGGGCAATTACAGTATCTAGCTCAAAATCTTCCAGGTTTTTTGAAAGATACCAAACATTTATTAAATGTCATGGATGATTTTATATAGAAGGAACACTATGTGTGGATTACATGCGATGTAACGAGCCTGTACTCGTCTATACCTCATAGTCTGGCACTACAGGCTATCAAAACCACTTTATCGCAGAGTACTAATCTCACCATTGATGTCCAAGCCTATATCCTTGAAGTGCTAAATTTTCTTCTGACACATAATTATTTTTCATTTGATGGGGATTTCTACCTCCAAAGGTGTGGGGCAGCGATGGGAGCTAAGTTCTCCCCCTCTCTCGCCAACCTATACATGGGTTGGTGGGAGAGACCCCACATCTTTGGAGATGGAAATCCCTTCAGAGATCAGATCGCTCTGTTTCTTAGATACATTGACGATCTGATCTTTGTCTGTCATCGGGACGTCAATATAGAGGCATTTCTGAAATACCTTAACAACAACTCTCTGAACCTTAAATTTACGGGACATAGTAGTACAGATAGAATTGAGTTCCTGGATGTTGCCCTGAGCCACTCTAATGACAAGGTCATTACAAATTTGTACAGAAAACCACTTTCAGGGAACAGTCTTTTACATGCCAAATCCAGCCATCCTATACACACAGTCAAAGGAATACCTGTGGGACAGTTCCTACGATTACGCAGGATATGCAGTAACATCTTAGATTTTAAACTGGAGGCTGTTTCTCTACAAGCTAGGTTTCTTGCCCGGGGATACCCGAGATGGATGATCGATAGAGCTTATATCATAGCCCTTAACAGTGACCGCAATGACCTCTTGGATAATAATAGATCCCCTAATCCCAGAGACTATCGAGTTAATACCCGTAATCCCATGTCCCACAAACATGCCAACTATAAAGCAAATAAAAAATCCAATATATGTTCCAAATTCACCAGACTAGTTCCTTCCATCACACTATCCCTTCCTTATAGTTTGGAGTTTCAGAATGTTAAAGCTATTATTCACAAACATTTACCACTCCTGAGCACTGATGACATCTGTGCCAATATTCTAAACGGAGGGGTTAATATAGTGGCAAAAAGGGCAACAACTCTAGGTAACTCATTATCCCCTAGCCTATATCAATCCAACAAAAAAAATAATAACCAGTCCTTAACTTGGCTACACTGTAGGGGTAATTACAAATGCGGCATGACTGACTGTGTCACCTGTCCCCACATTATCCAAAAGAGTGTTTTCACCTCTTCTGCTAACAAAAAAATCTTCCATATGGATAAGTTTTTTAACTGCAATACACAGTATGTTGTATATCTCATAACCTGTAAAGCCTGTTTAATACAATAGGTGGGTAGGACCACCCGCAGATTGAAGGACAGGTTCAGAGAGCATTTAAGTGACATTCGACTATTAAAGTCCACTAATGTGGCACGTCACTTTAATAATCATCATGGAGGGGATTCTACCTTGATACAGGTCCAAGTTATAGAGCGCATTACCAAACCAACTAGGGGCGGAGACATATTTCATCTGTTGTGTAAGAAAGAAGTCTCTTGGATTTTTAGATTACAAACTCGTATACCGCAGGGACTTAACTTCGAATGGGATGTCACTCATTTTTACGAGTGAGTTTCCCCTTCCTTTCCCTGCTTGTGAAATACTACCTAATTCTAGTTAATATGCATATATATGGTTGATTGTCTCCATTTGCACATTTAATTATATTTATTGAACTTCACTTCAAAATTTGGATTATATGTTTGCAGTGTTTGCAATACAACACGATCTTTGGGTGTCTCTGATCCTCCAATAGACCGTCTTGTTTGCCTCCAAATTTGCTGTTCTTTATATATATCTCCTTTTTGCAGGGTTCTCGTAAGTTCATTGATTTTGAATTTTCTTCCTTTTTTATCTTTTGTTTTTTGCTTTTTGTTTTTCCTCTGGTCATAGCTCCATCTTATACTTATACACATTTGACCATTTTGCTGTGTTCCAGTTGATATTGTTGTGGTCGTCGTTGTCTCCAAGGCAATTGGCTATCAATGGGCCATATATATGCATATTCTTATACTTTGGCTGCATATTGTTGTCGTTTTTCATTGAGTGTCTGAGTGTCACACTATTGAACTATTGAATTTTTAGGTTTTAATACTCCATGGTTGGGGTTGTTTTCCTACTTTCTTGACACCGATCTCATGTTTTATTTATTTATATATATTTTTCTGCTCTACAGGACTTTACCATGGATGCACTTATATCATGTTTAATCTTGTTCATTTTTATATTTATTTTCATTTTTGATTATTCATCTGTTGTTTCTTGATATGTGCATCAGCTCCTGTATGCTATGAGCACAGTGCAACTATGGGACGCTCCAATTACAATAAACAACATTTTTTTTATATATGTTTTTTGGTTCCCATGTTCGCGCCTCCTTTTTGCATTATTTATGTGGATGCTAATCAAACCACATTATATTACTTTATATCACTTTATATATTAGAGATCGGTGTCAATGTAGACATTATACAATTTATATACGGGCTGTTCTCTGTAGGTGTCTGTCCTCTGGTGTCATTTTTTCCTACATAATAATGTTTATATTATATTTTCAGCTAATCATTATTTGTTTTAATTTTTACATTATTCATTTTTCCTCTTTCGTCATTTTTCATACACACGTATATTTTTTTATATAAATTATATACATTTTCAAACTTTTAATTTTATCTATTTTATCTTTTATCTTCACATTCACGTTGTATGCCAGGTTCCATTTACTATTATTATTATTATTTTTAATATTTCACAAGTGATACTGGGTTCACATTTTTGTTCACAATCTATATTTATCAACACATCATGTTTTTCATATGTCATCACATCTTCACGTTATTTTTGCCCACATTATTATATATCGCTCACAATTTTATACATGTGTATCATTGGGTAATTTCATGCTCATACTTCTATTTATGTTATATTTTTTCTTCATCCATTGATACGCTCAATTATTTATATTTATGTACAATATAAATTTCCTTTTTCACTGCTTCGGCTATGTCTTTCCCTATTTTTCAGTTTCTTACAGGTAACATTTATGGACAGGACATCCTTTATTTTATATGGATATCTGTGTCTCTTCATTTATATTTTATTGCACCGACTCTACATCGTTGCCGATAGATTACTTGGAGAAACTCTTTTTCAAAAATCACTTTTGGATAAAGATAACTTTTATGTAGCTTTTATTGACTACCAGAGGACGGGCCCTATTAGTATACATGTCATGTGTTACTTGTTATATTTCTTTGATTCTTTCAGCCCGCTATATATATATATATATATATACACATGTATTTATATGTATTTTTTCTATTAAACTTGTGTTTTTATATTGTTTGTATGTACCCTTCTCCCTCCCCCCACAGGGAGTGAGACATGTTTTGTAATTAAATGTCTTCAGCTTGAGACTGTGGATTGCTAAGTGAACAGCTGTGTGCCTTCTCGTATCAATTAACTCAGGGTGTAAGCAATTACATTCCTATCCACCTTTTACTTGGTTTATCTACAAAAGGTTGCTGGCATCCACAGTCTCAAGGTGTGTGGTTATGAATAAGCGATTTTTATCGTGAAACGCGTCAACCCGACACGTCTGTCCGTGTATTGCACTGTCTGTCTGCTGTCTATTGGATTTATGGAGAATAAAGGAGTCCTAAGGATTTTTATCTAACATCTTTGAGTGCGGTCTCTCTCTTTTGGATGTCTACATGCCTGGATGGCGGATCTGACCTGCACCGAGTGCTGAACTTGCACCTGAGCGGCTTTCTTCTTTGTTTTTGCTTGCATCTCCGCGATATACAGCCAGCCCGGTGAGTTCCTTTGAATATCTCCTAAGTACATATTCTCCGGTTATACAGAGACTGTATATGCAAGACAGACAGGCTGCACCTTTAACAGACATGGAACAACCCCCTCCTAGTCGGACACTCAGACAGCTAAATAATAACCCCCTCAGACACGATGCACAAGCCACTTTAAAAAACACAAAGGATGACATTTCTTGTTCGGTCAAGACTACCTTTCATAAACTGGAAAAATTGATGGTGAAAGAGGTGAAGGCATATTGGGAGAAAACCACCCTAAATGAATATATTGACGTTGCACGAATCCCTAGAGGCCTCCGCATCAAAAAATTTCCAACATTCGAATTATATAATGAAAATCTAAAACAAGAATGGACTGACACTCTTTCAAAATGTTCGTTTGATTTGATGAAACTTATTGTCAGTTCAAAGTCCCTTGAATTGGATAAATTACATGAAGATATCTCTAAATTACAAGCGGATTTGTTACCATTCAAGGATACGACTTCATTCGTTGAGTTTGACCAACATCTAAATGATAAAATAGATAGATTGGAGACCGACACTATAAAAGGCAAACAGGAGAAGCTACTCAGGGATGAAATAGATTACGAGACAAAGAACGTTTACACATGGAAGAAAACCAACACTTGTCATCGCCATTACCCCAAAAAAAGAGTTAGCTTCTCCGATCCGGAGACTGGTGTTACTGACACCTCCATACCTCTTACATCCGATACATCTATGGAGTATCCACAGTCATCACGATCAGGAAATAACACCAATCCCCAATCGGCTCCAAAAAACGAGATTCCCAAGAGAAACAGGAAATTTACCCGAAAAAGAGGCAAAAGGCAACCAGACGGGGAGGAAGGAGACACCACAGGTCATACAGATGGCCAATACCGCCTCAGACCCCATCGGAAATAGATACACGCTCAACTGCATCTGTTAACAATGTTATTAACTTATCCAAGAGACCACTCACTACAGAAGATATTAGCCTCTTATCTAAGGGTTTAAATTTCTGCCCTCACGCTCACTTTGACCCCTTTGAAACTGTACTTAATATAAATAGGTTTGTTCGCAACCTGACATTGAAGAGACACTTTTTTGACCAGGATGAAATTTCCTCCACTAGTGAAAACCAGACATATGCCCATGACGATATCCCCTCTACTGACCATAACCAGATGCCTGCCAATCATCCCAATACTTCAAATGATTGTTCACCCACATTTCGGGAAATATGTGCCATAATTGAATTGGAGGATCTGGCGGCTGAAAACAACGAATTTATACATGGTGTAGATACAGAAGAATCTAAGAAAATCGTTTGCAAATGTGTGTCAACTAAACCCCTGTTCTTTGTACCAAGAGACAGGTTTATTTGGTTGGTGACAGACTGGAAGGTGAGTGTATCAGACTGGGGGCTGGCTGACTTTCATGCACCTCTTACAATCCTTCAACCTCATTTTGTGCTCTGTGTACTGGTAACCACTGGCCCTGCATATTGGTGGTCAGTTTGTCCCTGTATGCTGGTGGTCAGTGTGCCCCCTGTATGATGGTGCTCAGTGTGCCCCCTGTATGATGGTACTACGTGCAGGGTTCAGGAGAATGCTACGTGCAGGGCGCAGAGTTCAGGAGGATGCTATGTACAGAGTTCAGGGCTCAGGAGGATGCTACGTGCAGAGTTCAGGAGAATGCTACGTGCAGGGTTTAGGAGAATGCTACGTGCAGGGTTTAGGAGAATGCTACGTGCAGGGTTTAGGAGAATGCTACATGCAGGGCGCAGAGTTCAGGAGGATGCTATGTACAGAGTTCAGGGCTCAGGAGGATGCTATGTGCAGGGTTCAGGAGGATGCTACGTGCAGGGTTCAGGAGGATGCTACGTGCAGGACGCAGGGTTCAGGAGGATGCTACGTGCAGGGCTCAGGAGGATGCTACGTGAAGGGTTCAGGAGGATGCTATGTGTAGGGTTCAGGAGAATGCTATGTGCAGGGTTTAGGAGGATGCTATGTGCAGGGTTTAGGAGGATGCTATGTGCAGGGTTTAGGAGAATGCTATGTGCAGGGCTCAGGAGGATGCTACGTGAAGGGTTCAGGAGGATGCTACGTGCAGGGTTTAGGAGAATGCTATGTGCAGGTTTCAGGAGGATGCTACGTGCAGGGTTCAGGAGGATGCTACGTGCAGGGCGCAGAGTTCAGAAGGATGCTATGTACAGAGTTCAGGGCTCAGGAGGATGCTACGTACAGAGGGCAGGGCTATTAACTATTTTTTTTTCTTCTGTATGTAATGACAGTATACATGTGATTTTTTTTTTGTGGGTGTATGTTTTGTCAGTATATGTGTGAATATTTTTTTCTGTGTGTGCATGTGTCTGTGTAATGTCACTCACACGCAGCCTGTATAAAACATATACACCTCATATCACTCACAAACCGCAAATACACTACTGGAGATGGTCAGAGACTGCAGGGACATTATTACATGAGATGGTCAGAGACTGCAGACACATAACAGGAGATGGTCAGAGATTGCAGACATGATACATGATACAGGATGGTCAGAGATTGCAGACATGATACAGGAGATGGTCAGAGACTGCAAACACATTACAGGAGATGATCAGGGATTGCAGACACATTACAGGAGATGATCAGAGATTGCAGACATGATACAGGAGATGGCCAGAGATTGCAGACATGATACAGGAGATGCACACATAGTCAAGGAGATGACCAGAGATTGCAGACACGATACAGGAGATGACCAGAGATTGCAGACATGATACAGGAGATGGTCAGAGACTGCAAACACATTACAGGAGATGATCAGGGATTGCAGACATGATACAGGAGATGGCCAGATATTGCAGACTTGATACAGGAGATGCCAGATATTGCAGACATGATACAGGAGATGCCAGATATTGCAGATATGATACAGGAGATGGCCAGATATTGCAGACATGATACAGGAGATGACCAGAGATTGCAGACATGATACAGGAGATGGCCAGAGGTTGCAGACACGATACAGGAGATGGTCAGGGATTGCAGACATGATACAGGAGATGGCCAGAGGTTGCAGACATGATACAGGAGATAGCAGACAGGATACAGGAGATGACCAGAGATTGCAGACATGATACAGGAGATGACCAGAGATTGCAGACATGATACAGGAGATGGCCAGAGGTTGCAGACACGATACAGGAGATGGTCAGAGATTGCAGACATAGTACAAGAGTAAAAATCTCCATAGGCGACGCTTTTAAAATTTTTAACGGTTACCAGTTTCAAGTGTAGCTCTGTTTCTTTAATTATTGTTCACGCTCTGGTGATCGCGGCGATACCTCACATGTGTGGTTTGAACAGCGATTTAATTTGCAGCGCGACTTCAGTGTACGTTTTCTTTCGTATGCGAGCTAACGGCGACGGGGGCGGCTAAATTTTTTTTTCATTTTAACACAGGTTTTTTAAAAAAAAAAAAAATAAATATGATCACTTTTATTGCTGTCACAAGCAATGTAAACATCCCTTGTGACAGCAATATGCAGTGACAGGTACTCTCTATGGAGGGATCGAGGGTCTAAACGACCCCAGACCCTTCCACTACACTTCCATGTATTCAAAACGCCGAAAACTGCATTTTTGAATACACTCACTTTTTAAAACTGCCGACTTTAGCAGCCGAGTAACCTGGATGTGACGTCATGGTCAGAAAGGCAGGGAAAGATTGTGTGATTCAGCCAAGCTGAATCACCGATCTCTCTCTGCCTCTGGTAAATCCATCCCCCCACACAGATAGTAAGCACAATAGGGAACACATTTGACCCCTTGATCATCCCCAGTGTTAACCCCTTCCCTGCCAGTGTCATTTATACAGTAACAGTACATATTATTTAGCACTGATTACTGTATTAATGTCACTAGTCCCCAAAAACTGTCAAAAATTTCAGTTAGGGGTCCGATCCGTCCGACGCAATGTCGCCGTCCTAAAAAAAAAAAAAAAAAAAAAAAAAAAAAAATCGCTGATTGCCGCCATTACTAATAAAAAAAAAAAATAAAAAGTCCATAAAACTATCCCGTAGTTTGTAAACGCTATAACTTTTGCGCAAACCCATTATTATACGCTTTTTGGGATTTTTTTTTTCCAAAAATATGTAGCAGAATACAAATTGGCCTAAACTGATAAAAAAAATCTATTTTTTTATTAGGAATGTTTTAGAACAGAAAGTAGAAAATATTGGAGTTTTTTCAAAATTGAATCTCTTTTTTTTGTTTATAGCGCAAAAGCGAAAAATGGCAGAGGTGATCAAATACCACCAAAGAAATCTCTATTTGTGGTAAAAAAGGACATCAATTGTATTTGGGTATGGCGTCACATGACCGCGCAATTGTCAGTTAAAGCAACTCAGTGCCGAATCTCAAAAAATGGGCTGGTCATTAAGGGGTAAAACCTTCCGGAGCTGGAGTGGTGAATCAAAAATTCATAATTTTACCGATGGATAGCACCCGAAGACTGGTCTGAAAGCCACCAAAATGGTGGCATCTATGCCAAATATCTTGCCTGCCATGTGGCCCTCCAAGGGGGTCTCGGAGAGGGCGATTTATACCGCCCCCCTCGCTGGAAGAAGGCTGTGAGTTCTGTATTAGCGTAGGGAAATGCTTCCTATGGGGGCACAAAGCTTCCTATGAGGGCACTCAAGACATGGGAGGAGCCAGGAACACTGGCAGGGGACCCCAGATGAGGAGGATCGGGGCTGTTCTGTGCAAAACCACAGAGCATGTAAGTATAAAAAGTTAAAAAATCGATTTAAAATCACTTTAAAAGGGAAAATAGTGAAAATGTAATTTAAATAGAACAAAAATAATAAAGAAAAAAATGAAAGAAAGAAAATAAAGAAAAAGAAATAAAGAAAGAAAATAAAAGAAAATAAATAAAGAAAAGAAATAAAGAAAGAAATAATAATAAAAAAAAAAAGTCACCCCCATCCGCCTGTGCATACACAAAAATGCAATAGAATAAAATATGTTTGTTCTAGATTTACACATATATACAGTATGTATAACCCATCTAGTGCTAAAGGGGTGTAACTGCATGAATACCAAAAAATCTCAATCAACTCTCTGCACAATGCTGTACACCATTTATAAGTTTCTAACAAACTTTGCACATAGACAGGGATTTTTAGTTCACATGCATTGTAATGCATGTTTAAGCTGGCCAACTGCGTCAAAGTAATCCCTTTCTGGCCAGACCTAACTACACTATACTAATCTAACCTACACTACACTACACAACACTAACTAATCTATCCTACTCTACACTACTCTGTATCTATTTATCTATTATATCTTAATCTATCTATTTTATCTTATTCAATCTATCTATCTATTATATCCTATTCTATCTATCTATCTATCTATCTATGGCTTTTTTTCTCAGAGAATAGGTGCAGGAACCCACCCTCCCCAGTCAACTCACCGCCCCCAACCCCACCCCTGCCCCTTTTCCCACCCCAATCCCGCCATTTCTCGGGAAAGAGAAGTATTGCCAAATAATGGGTGTATTCAAAGCTTTCCCCCTTCCCCCCCCCCCTGTCCACAGCTCACCTCCCCGTCCACAGGTCACCTTCTCTACTCTCGTCCACAGGTCACCCCCCCAACTGGTTACTCTCATCCACAGTTCACCCCCTCCCCTGCCACACTGCGCCCCCTCTCTCCCCCCTCTCCAAAGATCGCCCCCCTGCCCACAGCTCCCCCCCTCCCCGCCATCCACAGCTCACCGACTCACCCTCCACATTCCACAGCAGCCCCTCATCCACAACTTCACTTTTAACCTCTGTCAACATAACACCTCTGCACACCCCCCCAATCCACAGCTTACACCCCCAGTTCACAATCAACTCTGCACCCCCATCCACAGTTTATCTCCCCCTCCCCCACATTTCACTTCTGCATCCCTATCTACAGCTCACCCCACTCCACAGCTCTAAACCCCCACATCCCCCTATCTTTCACCTCTGCAATCCCAAGTTCCCTAACCCCCCCCCCCCCCAGCTCCCTTAACCCAGTACAAATCCCCCTGCCCACAGATCTCACTTTGCACCAATCTACCCCCCCCCCCCCCGCAGCTCTGATCTCTGCAGAACATCCACGACTTCACAGAAGTCTCTACTCTCTATGCACACAACCAGCATCCTTCATGAAAGTATCCAGCCTGGCTGCAGCCACTGTCTTCCTTTTAGTAATCTTCACCTGGATCTTATCTCTGAGGATATCTGGACGTTGAGTAAATCTCCTTCGGTGCTCAGCTACCAGAGGAGTTTTGCCGCTGTCTCTAGGTGGAGGAGGTTTAGGCAGCATCACTTTATCGGCACACTTTTGCCACCTTGGAATCATTTTATCATCAGAAGTTGTGCCTTTTGTTGCCAGGTTTGGAATTTTGGGTCCAGTTGGCGGTGCCCTAGAACATGTTTTGGGCTGTTCTCTCATTACTTTGCATAAATTCTGCAAACGTTCATACTTTGCTATGCTGTACCCTGTACCTTTCTGCACAACATCCACTGGTTTGTGCTTTGTGTCCTCCGCGGCTTTTAAGTCTCTATGAAGTGGCTGTTTATATTCAGAAGTTGCTCCTTTTGTTGCCAAGCTTGGAATTGTGGGTCCAGTTGATGATGTCATAGAGTATCTCTGGAACTGATCTCTTTTTACTCTGCATGACTCCTGCAGAAGTTCATAGTTTTCTTTGTTGTGCCCTTGGAAGTCTTCCTGCACAACATGCACTGGTCTGAGCTTTGTTTGTATAACGCCCATTTGTTTTTTAGGGTGTTCGGGAGAACCCCGATGTCCATCTTGTTTCCCAATTGGAGGCAGACGAGTTCTCGCCTTTGTCACTATGTCCTCTGGTTCTGGTTGGGTTCTCATATTTGCCATATTTCTCATTGATAAATTCCTTTAATGCCTTTAGATCTTCATCATTTAGCATGGAAGCATAAAGGTCTAATTCTTTAGGAATTGGGCCTCCAATAAAATTGCATGGTTTACCCTGTGGGGTGTCAAGTCCTGAGTTTAGAGAACGCCGGAATTCCTCACACTTACTGCGGTAGCGCTCTTCTTCTGTGGGCTGTATAATCGGAACTTCAACATAACCATGCATATTGCGGACTATAACCTTCCCCGGCTTGTAGGGGGATTGGCGGACAGATGGGAAACGGTCCTTGATGAACTGAATGATGTCATTCTGTCTCTCCTCTTTGATCTTTTTTTTCGCTGCCTCGATTTCATCATACTTTTTTGCAAGCTTTCCTATGTAAGCTCGATCCTCTGCTGTTTCCAGCCGTATTTTGGAAAATTCACGTAAAATCATCGTGAAAAACAGCAAAAATCTATCCAAAATGAAAGCTTACACACGCGATTAAAAGCAGGAGAAAACGTGCAATGAAATAAACGAGTAAACGTATAAGAAATGCTGTGAGTTAAACACACACTATTGCACACAAGGAATAGAGAGGTTTACTGTACTGAAACAACTCACACTCCACACCAACTGTCACTCGCTGCACCCATTTATAGACTGCTAAATCGATTTTGATTGGCTTACCCAGTGTCAGTTGGTAGAGCAGCGGAGTCTGTGAGCAGTCAGGATGTAGAGACTTCTGTCACTATGGAGACAACCATTACCTATGTACATTGAGATTCCTTCACTAAATAGTCAGCATTTCTGCATTTTTTTTGCCGCACAACAGACCTCGGTGTGTGTCAGTTTGCTGCCATGCATAGAGTGGAATGACGTCTTATTTTGTGACACTTTAATAAAAGTTAAAAAATAAAAGTACAGCTCATCGCACCGCCATAACAAAATGCACACCAGCATGCATGCTTTATAGCCTGCAGACCAGTGGCGGCTGGTGCTCAAAATGTTTGGGGGGGGCACACACAGAAAAATGTAATAGGCATTGCTTTGCGGTAAAAAATTGCGTGACTTTGAGGTCACACAAGTGTGAAAGGGGCCTTCAGTAATCAAGGTACAGTGCCTTGAAAAAGTATTCATAGTCACCCCTTGGAAATAATCCACATTTTGTCATGTTATTTACAACCAAAAACGCAAATGTATTTTATGTGATAGACCGGCACATAATTGTGAAGTGGAAGGAAAATGGACTCCCCCCCCCCCCATACTGATTCTGGGCAATGTCCCCCCATATCGATCCTGCACTGACTGGGAGATATCAGCGAAGATCCCCCATCTCTGGGGACAGGTGTTTTGCCACCTTTGTAGTGAAGGGCAGCGTTAGTCCTGATGGTGACCGTCCCACACAGCGCCTCCCCCAGTGCTCTGCGCCCAATTCCACCCTTTTCTGAAGCCTATTAGAGCCTCTGGCTTTAATCAAGTGCTTCAGAAAAAAAAAAAAAATCCCCATTGAACTCCATGCTTCCGGCACCCTGCATGTAGATTAGGGGGCTGGACACATGGATGGGGGGTGGCGCCCCTACGCCCCTAATGGACGGGCCGCCCTGGTCTCTTACTACATAATTAATTGAACCCTCTATATCAGTTGTCCTCAACCCTGGCCTACAGGGCCCACTAACAGGCCAGGTTTGCAAGATAACTGAAATACATCCCAGGTGATATCATTTGCTGCTCAGTGATTGCAATATTCTAGTCTGCATCTCCCCAAGGTAATACTTAAAATCTGGCCTGTTAGTGGGCCCTGAGGACCGGAGTTGAGGACCACTGCTCTATATGGTGTCAAGCAATTTCCATTTACCTTGCAGCAAACAGATCTAAAAGGAAGAAAATGAGCACACGTATACCTAGCTAAAGTAACCTGGAGGGTTAATTCTGGAAACCCAGTACTAAGGAATTTTTATGTTTTTCTTGCAGATGGGCAGTTAGTAAAGATTTATAGCTTTAGAGCAATTGCAAAAGAAATATAATCATGCCACAGAAAATGTAATCTTTTACTTACTTGGAACCTACAAATAAATATGAAAATTTCTATTGGGTGTGTGAATCACTTTTGTAGTATTGCATGTGTAACACTTGGTTGACTTGTCATGAATCTATTCTCAGTGCATCTCAAGGGGAAGTGAAGAACCAATCATAGTGATAATAATAAGTAAATACATTAAACATGCTAAAACATATGTCTATGTGCCTATGGAAAAAAGTCAGTATGAACACATACTGTACAATCAGACAGTAAGCAGTAGACAGGGCTGGTGCATGCAAGGATTTTTGACACTCTAGGCGAAACTTCATTTTGCGCCCCCCCGGCTTAATGGCAGCGGCGGTGGTGGGATGGGATTAGTGGCAGCTGTGGTGGCGGGATGGTATTAATGGGAGAAGTGGTGGGGGAGGGGGGAATTGGATCAGTGGCAGCGGTGGTGGGGGGGATGGTATTAATGGCAGAAGTGGTGGGGGAGATTGGAATTGGATCAGTGGCAGCGGTGGTGGGGGGGATGGTATTAATGGCAGAAGTGGTGGAGGAGGGGGGAATTCAATCAGTGGCAGCGGTGGTGGGGGGATGGTATTAATGGCAGAAGTGGTGGGGGAGGGCGGAATTGGATCAGTGGCAGCGGTGGTGGGGTGATGGTATTAATGGCAGAAGTGGTGGGGGAGGGCGGAATTGGATCAGTGGTGGGCGTTGGGATGTGATGAGTGGCAGCGGTGGTGGTGGAAGGGATGGGTGGCAGCGGTGATGGGATGAGTGACAGAGGTGAGGATGAGTGGCAGCGGTGGTGGGGGACGGGTGGCAGCAGTGGTGGGATGGAATCGGTGGTGGGATGGGATGGGTGGCAGCGGTGGGGGGGAATAGGAGGCAGTAGTGGTGGGGGATGGGATGGGTGGAAACGGAGGTGGGGGATGGGATGAGTGGCAGCAGGGGTGGGGGATGGGATGAGTGGCAGCAGGGGTGGGGGATGATATGGGTGGTGGAATGGGATGAGTGGCAGTGGGGGATAAGATGGGTGGCAGAAGGGAGGAGATGAGTGGCAGCAGGGATAAGATGGGATGAGTGGCAGCGGTGATGGGAGGGGATGAGTGGCAGCAGGGATGGGATGCATGGCAAAGGGGATAGGATGAGAGGCAGCGGGGATGGGATGAGAGGCAGCGGGGATGGGATGAGTGGCAGGATGGAATGAGCAGCAAGGATGGTGGGATGAGTGGCATTGTGATGGGATGGCGTGGGATGAGTGGCAGCGGTGATGAGATGGGATGAGTGGCAGCGAAGATGGGATGGGGTGGGATGAGCGGCAGCAGGGATGGGATGGGTGGCAGCGAAGATGGGATGGGTGGCAGCAAGGATGGGATGGGATGAGTGGCAGCAGGGATAGGATGGGATGAGCGGCAGAAGGGATGGGATGAACGGCAGCAGGCATGGGATGGGCGGCAGCAGGGATGGGATGAGCGGCAGCAGGGATGGGATGGGATGAGTGGCAGCAGGGATGGGATGAGTGGCAGCAGGGATGGGATGGGATGAGTGGCAGATGGGATGGGATGAGTGGCAGCAGGGATGGGATGTGATGAGTGGCAGCAGGGATGAGATGGGGTTGGGTGGCAGCAGGGATGGGATGGGATTGGATGAGTGGCAGCAGGGATGGGATGGAATGGTAGAATGATCACAAGGCACTTACCTATGAGGATCCAGAGAAGATACCTGGATGTCAGAAGAAATCCTAGGTTCATTGCTGTGTCCTGGGCTCAGAGCACTGGATACACATTTACTGCTGGAGCCATGAGAACACTAAAGTCATCTCTGAGTGGTGATCACAGCAAGAATTGGATATATCTCCAGAGGACCAGGGCACAATGAGGTGCAGGAAACTTCTATGAAGATGATGGAGGTCCTAAAGATCAGGCCAGGCCCGGACTGGGACAAAAAATAGGCCCGGGCATTTTGGACTGAGCAGCCCGGGAGGGGGGCGTGATGGGGGCGTGACTGGGGCGTGGCGGGGTGTGGCATTCGTTGGGATGGTTGATGACAGGCTTTAATGTTCCAGGATGTGTGGATTCGATTACGGTACCTTTTTTAGTTTAATCTGACAGACTGGGTCCAATTTAGATCAGAGCTGCCATATGATGCTGTTTTTTTGTCTTACTTTAAATCCTGTTTTGATGGTTGAATCCTAAAAATAGTATGAAGCAGCACAAGATGAGGGTTACTCTAATCAAGGGGTAGACAGCCTTTTTGGGCACAGTGTGCCGAAAAATGTTTTCAAAGAAATTGGGAGTGCCAGATACATAAAAAACAACTGTCAACTTCATATAAAGTAACTGCTGTAAACCGCTTGAATAATAGTAAGAAATCAAGTGAGCTTTGCACCTTCACAAATCAGATCACCCCAATTCCTGCACCTTCACACCTCAGATCACCCCAATTCCTGCACCTTCACACCTCAGATCACCCCAATTCCTGCACCTTCACACCTCAGATCACCCCAATTCCTGCACTATCACACCTCAGATCACCCCAATTCCTGCACTATCACACCTCAGATCACCCCAATCCCTGCACTATCACACCTCAGATCACTCAAATTCCTGCACCTTCACACCTCAGATCAGCCCCTGGTAGGCTGGCACTGGCAGCAACAATTTTATTCAAATCAGGATTTCTTCTGCAAATAGCCTGGCCTGGCAGACTGGCACTGGCAGCAAATATTTTATTCAAATCAGGATTTCTTCTGCAAATAGGCTGGCACTGGCAGCAACAATTGTATTCAAATCAAGATTTCTTCTGCAAATAGGCTGACCTGGCACTGGCAGGCATAGTACTAGACTAGTACTATGCCTGGCTGCCAGTGCCAGGCCAGCCTATTTGCTAAAGAAATCCTGATTTGAATTAAATTGTTGCTGCCAGTGCCAGCCTATTTGCAGAAGAAATCCTGATTTCTTTGAATAAAATTGTTGCTGCCAGTGCCAGCCCAGCCTATCTGCAAAAGAAATCCCTAAGTAGAAGTCACTCTTCTCTCCAGTCCTCCACTTACCTTGGGTGTGCTGTGCGGTGTGGCTGCAGAGTCTTCCCACTGGACATAGTACAGGAGATGGTCAGAGACTGCAAACATGATACAAGAGATGGTCAGAGACTGAGGACATGATACAGGAGATGGTCAGAGACTGAGGACATGATACAGGAGATGGTCAGAGACTGAGGACATGATACAGGAGATGGTCAGAGACTGAGGACATGATACAGGAGATGGTCAGAGATTGAGGACATGATACAGGAGATGGCTAGAAACTGAGGACATGATACAAGAGATAGTCAGAGACTGAGGACATAATACAGGAGATGGTCAGAGACTGAGGACATGATACAGGAGATGGTCAGAGACTGAGGACATGATACAGGAGATAGTCAGAGACTGAGGATATGATACAGGAGATGGTCAGAGACTGAGGACATGATACAGTAGATGGTCAGAGACTGAGGACATGATACAGGAGATGGTCAGAGACTGAGGACATGATACAGGAGATGGTCAGAGACTGAGGACATGATACAGGAGATGGTCATAGACTGAGGACGTGATACAGGAGATGGTCAGAGACTGAGGACGTGATACAGGAGATGGTCATAGACTGAGGACGTGATACAGGAGATGGTCAGAGACTGAGGACATGATACAGGAGATGGTCAGAGACTGAGGCCGTGATACAGGAGATGGTCAGAGACTGAGGACGTGATACAGGAGATGGTCAGAGACTGAGGACGTGATACAGGAGATGGTCAGAGACTGAGGACTTAATACACGAGATGGTCAGAGACTGAGGACGTGATACAGGAGATGGTCAGAGACTGCGGACGTGATACAGGAGATGGTCAGAGACTGCGAGCGTGATACAGTAGATGGTCAGAGACTGCAGACGTGATACAGTAGATGGTCAGAGACTGCAGACGTGATACAGTAGATGGTCAGAGACTGCAGACATGATACAGGAGATGATCAGAGATGATTCAAGAGATGGTCAGAGACTGCAGACGTGATAAGAGGGCATGCAGGGACACCTTCATGATGATTTCTTTCGCTGCTAGTAGGACTGCTGGGATCAGAAAGGCCTATTTTGACTGGCAAATAAAAAAATTGGCCAGTAGTTTGGTAATGTTGTCCATGTTCTCTGGCTCTGGCCAGCATAAGAACAATTATAAATAGCCAGATTTGGCCCAATTTTCTAGACACAGAAGAGAAGAGCAGTTGAGAATTAGAAGAGCACAAGTGTCAAAGTGAGCTGAAAAGAAACACCCCTTTTCAACCACCCCTGGTAGTGGTGACAGAGGATGTGAGGACACAAAGTGGCAAGAGGGCCAATGACCAGGTAAGAACCAGACGCAGGAACATGGTAGCACCTGATCAGCAGATAGGAACAAAGTCAGGTTAACAAGCTGAAGGTCTTCAAAAGCCAGGCAGTGAGGTACTGAATGAGAAGGCAGAGAAAGCATCAGGATACAAGTCAAGGTCAGCAGCAACTAAACAGCAAGGTACAGGAACATAGGGTAGAGGCAGTGTTTGGATTCAGGCCAAGGTCACTTAACAGTTGGGCAGCAAGCTATTATATCAGAAGTTTTCAAGTTGAAAATGTGCACCTGGCTGTCACATCACATGTAACAAGCAAACTGGCATGGCACATGTTTTCTAGCAGTGACAGTGTGTAGCTGTTTTATGTTTTTTAAGCCTGCGGCCTGCCTGCCTGCTGCTAAGCCAGAAGTGAACAATGCTCTGCCAGAGACCACCCAGAACCACAAATCCCAGCAGTGAGGGTGGTGTGGTCTGTGGTGTGTTTGTATATTGTGTGCTGCTGTGCTAACCTTTCCTTACCTGTTGCTGTTGTAGCAGGCCTTGGCTCCTGTGCTGGTCGTGGGTGTGGTGTTTTTGGTGTCTCAGTCGACTCCAGTCCAGTCTCAGGCAGTCAGTGACTCCAGTCTCCAGCTCCAGGGCACTGGGCGGGCAGGCAGGCAGGCACTAGTGACAGACAGACTAGTGAGTCCACTCCACTCCACACTGACTCAGACAGACTGTCAGTGTCTGTCTGCGGTGCGGCGCCGGCAACTGTTCCTTCCTGCTGCTTCCCGACACAACAAGGCAGCATGGGCTCCCCGCCGGCCTCTAGCTCCACCCCCGGCCTTAGTCACCCGACGGGTTACTGTCTTCACACAGCACAGCACAGTCACATGGTCCACCGACTGACTCCACCCCCTCGTCCTGAGCTACGCTGGATGCCGGTGCGGAGCCGGCTGCCAGCTGAGCCAAGTTAGGAGTGGGGAGTCGGGGACAGCGGTGGCTGGCCAGATGATAGATTATTGCGGTAATGCGGGGCCCGGGCAGTCGGGGACAGCGGCGGGGCGGGCAGCCAGGTGGCGGTAATGCGGCGGCCCTCAGACTCGGCGGAATTGGCCGCGGAGAGGCCGGCAGCGGCAACGGCCGCCGGCCGGACACTCCACATAATCATGCGCCCGGACTCGGAGCGGAGGCCTCAGCGGCCCACCGGGCATATGCCCGGTCTGCCCTATGGCCAGTCCGGCCCTGGATCGGGCTGTCCATGGTGAATGCAGGTCGGGTGTCAGGGAGGCTGAGTCTCCTTGGCTGTATGTCTCCATCCTCTTCCTGGCCAGTGGCCAGGAAAATCAGGTCTCTTTTTAGCCAATCAGGAGCACAGTCTCACAACCGGCTTCCTGATTGGCTGGGAGGTGAGTCAGTGTAATAATAGTGAATTTTCATTCGCTATTGTCACACAACTGGGCGGGTTCAAAGCACAGGGCTCTGCTCCCTGGGTCCACCCTTTTCTGAAGCCTATTAGAGCCTCTGGCTCTAATCACTTGCTTCAGAAAAAAAAAAATCCCCATTGAACCCCATGTGTCCAGCGCACCTGCATGTAGATTAGGGGGCCGGACGCATGGATGGGGGGGCGGCGCCCCTAATGGACGGGCCGCCCCTGCTGCAGACTGATGTAAACAAGTCCCATTTCCCGTGTCTGATGGAATATAAGGTGTATTCTCATATTGTTTGGTATTGTACCTGACCATGCACTATACAATCTGATTGTACAATCTCCATTAGATCTACTAACAACTATAAAATATAAAGGCCTGTGTGATTGGATAGAAGGTGATTGGATTGTATAGGTTTGTCATCAAAATTATATAGTTTTGGTAAATGCGTTTATACAATCCGATTGTATGGTGTATGGCCACCCTTCATAAAACACAGGACTAGATGGGCTCTTCATAGAGGGATGTAATCGTATTCACAGGCTTGTTTTCCACATGGGAAGCAAATGTAGAATGGTTACCATAGCAACCGTAGATTACACCTAGCTGGTTGCTAAGGGGAGTTCCAGTAACAGTGTCTGTCAATCAGCCTCAGTGAATGTTTTATTTATTTTTTTATTGGCTGTATTTTCCAATACATTTATTATGCTAAAAAAAAATCCAGTATAGTGTTCTCAGTGGGTTGATGGGTGATCATTGGGGCCACGCCCCTTACCATTTCAATCAAAATCAGTTTTTTTTATATTAAAATGTAACTAAACCAAAACTTTTTTTTATCTTTGGCTAAAGTGGAGAGGGATTAGAACTCCTATCTGTTTTATTGCTGTCTGTGCCCCCATTAGACAGATTCCCCCTCTCTATTTTTCCTGTTTATCATTATCTTCCAAAGTGAAAGTAAAAGAAAATACCAAATTATGGGTTGTCACCAAAACAGGAATCGAGGGGAATTCTTTCAATGGAGACAATAGTTCTGATGACCCTGGGGACACCTTAGATTTTCCACACTCTGGAGTGATTTCCTCTCACTTCCTGTTTTTGGCTATTGGACAGGAAGTGAAGGGAAATCTTTCCTATGGGGATGCAGATGGCAAAAAAGTGACTGCGATGACACCCCTTACTTTAAAACAATAAGACTTTTCGGGGGCAAACAAGCTTTACATATTATTGACACCAGAAGTGGAGTAGAGGGGAAGTCTGCTAATGGGGACACGGGTTCTGGTGACACCCAGGGATTCCCTCACTTTGGAGGGATTAACTGTCACTTCCTGTTTTGGCTATGAGACAGGAAGTGATGGGAAATCTCCCCAATGGGGACACTAAAAGCAAAAACAACTGACAGGAGTTATAACCATCCCTTACTCTATCCAGAATGAAAGAAAAAAAGTTTTGCCTTTAGTTACACTGTAAACGTACACCTGTGTAAGTGTCGTGTTTTATCTGCACACGCGTTCCATGCATATGCGCAGTCCTATTCATGTCAGTTGGGATGCAGCGGCTGCAAGGGGGAAAAAATGGCACATTTGTGACCACATAGTGTTTTAAATTATTTTTTTATGGAGCTGAAAAGAAATGCATTGTTATTCTATGCCACAATGCAAAAAACTGTGCGTACCTCACAACTGTCCCGGATTCTGCGGGACCGTCTTGAGATGTAACCATTTGCCGACCACCCCACGTACATATACTGCAGGGCAACGGCTCTTCTGCGCAAAATCAGGTGCAGGTACGTTATTTCGTGCTTCCGGGTCTGGCCGCTGGTGACCCGCTCCTGCTGGGATTTTCTTGTGATTGGACAGAACAGGAGCCAATCAGCGGGTCCAGCAGACCCCACCGCGGCAAAGTACATAATTTCCCTGAGTGATTTGGGCCCTACCTCTTCCCCCCACTGCCTTATGGGACTCTTGTGTATCCCAGAAGACGACGGGACCACTCAGCAAGCACAGTGAGACTTGCGCATGCGCAGTAGGAAATGGGCTTTACTGCTGGTTTCCTTTAGTTGCTATGCCGGCGCCTGCACCCGAAGCCGATGGACAAATTGGCTTGGGGTGCCGACATCGTGGGAACCCTAGACAGGTAAGTGCCCTTATATTGAAAGTTAGCAGCTGCAGTATTTGTAGCTGCTGACTTTAACCCTGGGTTCACACTACTGCGATGCGGGAACCAGTGCGATTCTCGTTCCCGCATCGCATCTCCCCCGCAGGCAGTTCACACTGCCCTCTGTGAACTGCTGTGGGTGTCATTAGAAAGTTAATGACACCCCCAGATCGCAGTGCGAACTGTGAGTTCAGACAGAAATCGGATCGCATGAGGGTGAACACCTATGCGATCCGATTCCAGTATGGGAAAAAAAGCTTTCCTGCACCAATTTTTAGAGACGGCATGCGAGTTCAGCCATACAATCTGTATGTCTGGATTTGCATTGCTCAGAAATCGCATGTGATCTGCACAACAAGGCGGTGCGAATCACATGCGATGTCTCTGTCCGTAATCGTTTGAAATCCGGCTTAATTATTTTTTTTTTTTTACAGGCTGGAACTCTGCTATAAACCTACAAGTGTTTCTTTTTTATTTTTTCACCATTACTGTTCCTTTATACTGGATATTGGAAAATGTACAAATGCAGCGATTTAGAAATTGGATGAAAGGTTTAGCCCTGGGAAACACTTTTTGAAAGATAAAAATTGATCTTTGTATAAAACTTTATATATCAGACCAAAATGAGGGACAAATGAGGAGGAAAGAGGGACAGAGGGACTTTATTCTAAATCAGGGACAGTCCCTTAAAAACGAATGCAAGTACTTCATCTCACAGGTCATGATTAAGCCCTCGTTCACACTGAGGGTGGGTTTGAAGTCTCGCATGATTTCAGACCGGCATTTCAGTGCGAGTTTGGGGGCAATTTGACAGACATCTGTACAGGTTCATGCACAGATGTCTATTGAAATCGCCCCCGAAGTCACCAAACGTAGTGCAGAAACGACTTTTGGGATTCGGTGCAGTGCCGCAAAGTCTGCATCGCACCAATTTGGACGGTGCCGTTGCCGGTGTAACGTTAGAATTCCATACCTCGTTAGATTTCCATAACCTCGTCACTTCCTGTCTCAAACAGCTGAGCAGCGCAAAGGTGCGCATGCTCAGAGCCCCAGATACGTAATTGAAGTGCGCATGCTCGAAGGGTAGGAAATTATCACGGCACTGTGTGTAATGTTATACTTGCGGCGGTAACATTAAAACAGTTCGGCTGCAACATCAATAATCTCCTCTCCTATCCCTGTGACTTGCCTGATCTCGCCTAATAAATATAAAAGCGGTGGCGGGTGTATGAGATGTAAATGACGGCGATCGCGGCTCCGTGATCCGCTTTTATATTTATTACCTGAGAGCAGGGAAGTGAGAGGGGAAGGAGCGGAGATGAGCCATGTTTCAGAGGAGCTGTTTTATTGTAACCGCCGCAAGTGTAACTAGCGTGAGAAATCCATACCCTCCGTAGGTGCACCGGAAGTGACGAGGGTATGGTTTTCTCACGGTTATGGTTTTTTCACGGAACACCGGCAATAGGCTCTGATTTAGCATGCAATTTGATATGTCAAATTGCATGTCAAATCGGCCCGATAAGAACGGGGGCCAAGGTAGGGTGACCAGACGACCCCAGTTTCCGGGCACGGTCCCCAGACTGAGGACACTGTCCCCGGACCAAGTCTGTCCATGGTTCTGTCCCCGGATTTAGGAGCGGCGCCCATACCTAATGCTGACAACCTAGCAGGACCTGCAGCAGTGTAAACATCCAGGAACGCAATGACAGAGAGAGTGAGTGTCAAATCGAAGCTCTGATGTCGGGGATGGGCGGGCCGATATGCGCAGCTCCTCCCGCCTTCCATCCAAAGCCAATCAGCAGGCAGTATAACCCTCCTCCCCCCGCCCCTTTCCAGCCCGCGACATTTGACTGTAAACAGGTGCTGGAGCGGGGCTGAATGGGGGTGTCGGGAGGGAGATACAAGAAGGTTTGACCACTACACCAATACTAATCCTGCAGAACACTCAACTCTAGCTGAATGGAAACAACACCGCCGGGAGCCCTGTCACTTCTAATGCTGGTCTGCTGCAGTGTTTTCCAGAGGACTATGTGTTCAGGCAGTGTGCAGGTTACCGACAGGGCCGGATTAAGAGCATCATGGGTCTGGTGCTGAAGATTTTGGTGGGCCTTTTTATGGAAATAAATGAAATAAAAAAGCAAACAATTTTTTGCTAAGGAAGTGAGAGTGGGTACCTGTCAAATCTAGGTACCCGCTTCCTCCAAAAAAAGGACATGCCAAATGTGGCATATCAGGGGGTCAGGAGGCCTTAAAGCAGAAGTTCCACTTTTGGGTGGAACTCCAAACAGAATCTTAGTCACTATATACACTGCACACGCATGCCAACGTCGTTGTACCCACATAATACTCATTATTATTGTGCCATAAGGGAGAAGATGGGAGAGAGACAGGGAGGAGGAAGGGAGGGGGGTAGGGGAGATGTAAACCCTAATAAAAGGACATTTTAAATCCTGTGTATCAAACAATAATGCAATATAGAAAATATTACTCCACCCAAAACTGAAGTTCTGTATATCTCTGATATTATGTGCAATACTATTCCTACTAATATTAAAGAGGTTGTAAACCCTCTTGTATAACTTTTACCTATAGGTAAGCCTATATTAAGGCTTACCTATAGGTGCTATAAATATCTCCCAAACTTGCACCGTTTAGGAGATATTTACAGCGCAAACTGCCGATGACGTCATCGGCGCAGGCGCTCTGAGGGATCGGCCACCCGTGCCGTTCCTTCAGAGCTCAGTGCCGTGAACGGCGGCTCCCGCGCGCATGCGCGGGAGTGATGTAATCGCGCCTCCGGCCAATCAGATGGCCGGAGGACGCGAACCCGGAAGCGGGACGGCAGGACATGTCGCCGTCCTGTCGCTGAGGTGGCGGCACGGCGGGGGCTTCGTTTCAAGGTAAGTACTACATAATGAGCTAGTATGCGATGCATACTAGCTCATTATGCCTCTCTCTTTACAGGGCTTTTTTTTTCTCGTTTTTTTTTTTTTTACTTTACTTCCTCTTTAAAAGGCCACCAGTCTCTGGGTTTAAAGTGTAACCAAAGAGAAAGCTTTTATTTATTTTTTTATTTTGGATAGAGTAAGGAGGGGTTAGCCTGGGTTCACACTACTGCGATACGGGAGCCACCGCCATTCCTGTGCGGGTTCCCACATCACATCTCCCCGGAGGCAGTTCACACTTTTCTCTGCAAACAGCTCCTGGTGTCAAAACAAAGGTAATGACACCCCCAGATTGGTTTGCAGATCGCAGTGCAAACTGTGAATTTGGACAGGAATTGGATCACATGGGATCCGATTCCTGTGCGGGGAAAAAAAAAGGTTCCTGCAGCATTTTCTTGGGAATGCAATGGGAGTTTAGCCATACAAAATGTATGGCTGAATTTGCATTGCACAGACATCCCATGTGATCTGCATAGCAATGTGGTGCAAATCGCATGCGATGTCTGTGTTTGCAATAGTCTGAAACAAGGCTCATACCCCTGTCAGTTTTTTTTTTCCAATCTGTGTCCCATTTAGGAGATTTCTTTTCACTTCCTGTCCCATAGCCAAACAGGAAGTGAGAGAAAATCCCTGCAAAGTAAGGGAATCCCTGGTTGTCACCAGAACTAGTGTCACCATTGGATGATTTCCCCTCTATTTTTGCTCTGGGGACGCCCAAAATGTAGGGTTTTCATTTACTTCCACATTTGATGATAACAGTAAACAGGACAAATAGAGACAAACAGAGAGGGTAAATATCCCTAATAGGGACACAGGCAGCGATGGAAACCTGGCAGAGGATCTAATCCCTCTCCACTCTATCAACAAACTAGAAAAAAAATGCATTTAGTTATACTTTAACAATGTCTTAAAATGTTCTGTGAAGTGCTCCGCTTAAGTGTAGAAATTCACTTGCACCTTATTTCAATTCCTTTTTTTTTTTTAGGTATTGGATATATAGAAAATAAGATGAGAGATAATGAGAGCGACAGAAATAAGGTGGAGTTCAAAGTGAACCATACAATAACCTGCATGAATTGGCATTTGGGGGGTAAAACATGCAGTGAAGAGGTATGATATCAACTCCTCACTGCCGGTCACTTTTCAGTTTAGTGACAGTGCCTGCTGCAAGTGTGTACAAGCCTTTGGGTTCACACTAGTGTGCTGCAGTTTGGCTGCATTGATCCTGCCTTTTACCTGCAGTTTTAGCTGCAATCCTATTGATTTCTATTAGGTTGCAAGTTTTTGCTGCATTTTCTGAAAGTGTCCCAAAGATGCAGGAATTTTGTTGTGCTTTCAGAAAATACAGAAAAAACATGCAACCTAATAGGAATCAATAAGACTGTGGCTTAAACGCAGGAAACTGCTGATACACACGCAATGGGACAAACCATAGCAAACTAGTGTTAATCCACTTAAACGCACAAATGACCAAGTACTACCATAGGCTGATGACACAATTCTAAATACTTTGGCTGCAGTTTTAACAGCTAAAGCTGTAGAAAAAGTTAAAAAAGAGGGGGAGGGAGGTAAGAAAGGAGGCAGGGGGAAGAGTCCAGTCACTGAGCTTACATATGAATGGTTCCTGGAGGCTTATCAGTCACACATATCCTGTTCATGTTGTATCTGTCGGCTGCTCTGTGTATAAATTCCCGCCCACACGGCTCCTTCACTTCACTGTATGGACTGGTGTGGGCAGGCACAGAGGGAGAGAGGGGCGGGAGAAGGCAGAGCCAATCCAACCTCTCTCCTCTTCCATTTGTGCAGGGGGAACTGTGCTCTGTGACACTGTAATATTTACACTGAGCCAACACAGGGGCAGCCAGCCACCCCTACATTTACCAACCGCTTCTCCTGTCCCATAGACGTTTATGGACAGGAGAAATCAGGCTCATGCTGCTGCCTGGGTGGGCCTATCTTAATCTCCCTGGCGGTGATCCCGAGCATGACTCAGGGTTGATTTTTTCTATCAGGATCGGTAACCCCGAGTCACGCTCGGGGTGGATGTGCAGAGAGCGCAGCGGTGTTCTCTTACCTTCTCCTGGCGATCCAGCGATGATCTCTCATTGCTGTGACCGCCAGCCGAGAGTCCCGCCGCTCCTCCGTCAGTGTGATCACTTCCTAGTTCCGTTCCCTGCAGCAGCAATGCTGCATGGGAGCCGAACTAGGGAGGGAAATTAAAAAAAAAAAAAAAAAAACCATTGCACAAAACACAAAACACATAACACATTTTATATATTATATATATAAATATATATATATGTATATACACACACACACACACAAAATTATATTATTGATTCAATTATAATTCATGCGTTATATATTACATATATATATATATATATATACACACACACATATATATATATATATATATAATATATAATGCATGAATTATAATTGAATCAATAATATAATTTTATTATATATATTATATATTAAATAATACAATTATATTATTGATTTGATTATAATTCATGCGTTATATATTACATATATATATATACACACACACACACACATATATATATATATAATATATAATGCATGAATTATAATCTAATCAATAATATAATTTTATTATATATATTATATATTAAATAATACAATTATATTATTGATTTGATTATAATTCATGCGTTTGTGTTTCAAATTTATCACATCTGGGATGTCTACTAGACTCTTGTTTTGGTCAGGTTTAAGTCAGTAATTACTAAGAATTGTAGGCCTATAATACATAACGCCAAATTTCCATGAAAAGAATTGTACCGCTTTTGGTATGTAATTCCTGACAGAATCATACCGCCAGGGAGGTTAAGGGAGGGGGCCTGGTGCTGCAGCTCCAGTAGCCCCTATGTTAATCCGGCCCTGCTTACCGAACAGCCTCCTCTTCCTCTTCTCTCACACATTACTTTTCTTTTTTATCTGCCTAAGGTAAGGTGACCAGATTTATAAAATGAAATCCGGGGACATTTTTTTTTTGGCAAATGGTAAACTATTTTCTAAGCTTATTTTCTTTAAATGATATATGCAGTGTATGTGGTATGTGATTGTGTTTACGGAATCATTGTATGAGATATACGTTATTTCTCACATTTTGTCCAAGAGATAAAAATAAAAGATACTTCTTAGAATTTTTTGGGATATGGCTACCAAATGGTATGAATATAAGATAGGGAAAGAACTTGGAGGGAGGGATGGGGCAGCAAAATTCAAATCCAATCCGAGCAGGGGCGGCACCAGGCAATTTTTTTGGGGGGTGCTATGGTGGTGCTTGTGGTAAAAATGACGGTCCTATTGCGGCGCGCTACTGCGTACCCGTGGGCGTGGGCAAAAAGTGGGTGTGGCCAGCAAGTGGGCGTGGTCAGAGAGTGGAGGTTTCTTCATGGCGTACAATGGTGATCAGTGTGCCCTGGACTCGGTATACCAATAAAAAGCCAAAAAATCCAGCACAACCCTACACTTTCTTTATACAGTTCTATGCATGGACTTATAAGTGCAATGGTAAAACCTATAAATGATTTGAAAAAAAACAAACCTATAAATGAATATACAGTGCAAATCAACCAATGTATTGCAATATAGTAGTGAAAGTGTCCCCCAAAAATATTTAGAGAAATTGCAGAACTTCAATGTACAAATAATAGTGAAACTCTGTACATACAATAATAATAACAGAGATGAAAATCAATCAGTGTATTAGAACATTGTAGTGATTGTGTCACCAACTCTGCAAAAGGTAAGAAATATTACAGAGCTGCAAAATGCAAATAGTGGTGAAACCCCCTATATATAATCACAATAAAATGTACAATTGATTTACATATTTTACATTTTATTAATATTATATATATAGGGGGGTTCACCACTATTTGCACATTGCAGCTCTGCAATATTTCTTACTCTTTGCAGAGATGGTGACACCGTCACTACTATGTTCTAATTAACTGGTTGATTTTCATCTCTGGTATTATTATTGTATGTAGGGAGTTTCACCATTATTTGCACATTGAAGCTCTGCAATTTAAAAAAAAAAAATCTGATCACTTTTATTGCTGTCACAAGCAATGTAAACATCCCTTGTGACAGCAATATGCAGTGACAGGTACTCTCTATGGAGGGATCGAGGGTCTAAACGACCCCAGACCCTTCCACTACACTTCCATGTATTCAAAACGCCGAAAACATCATTTTTGAATACACTCACTTTTTAAAACTGCCGCCTTTAGCAGCCGAGTAACCCGGATGTGACGTCATGGTCAGAAAGGCAGGGAAAGATTGTGTGATTCAGCCAAGCTGAATCACCGATCTCTCTCTGCCTCTGGTAAATCCATCCCCCCACACAGATAGTAAGCACATATAGGGAACACATTTAACCCCTTGATCACCCCCAGTGTTAACCCCTTCCCTGCCAGTGTAATTTATACAGTAACAGTGCATATTATTTAGCACTGATTACTGTATGAATGTCACTAGTCCCCAAAAACTGTCAAAAATTTCAGTTAGGGGTCCGATCCGTCCGACGCAATGTCGCCGTCCTGATAAAAATCGCAGATTGCCGCCATTACTAATAAAAAAATAAAAAAAAATAGAAAGTCCATAAAACTATGCGGTAGTTTGTAAACGCTATAACTTTTGCGCAAATCCATTATTATACACTTTTTGGGATTTTTTTTACCAAAAATATGTAGCAGAATACAAACTGGCCTACACTGATAAAAAAAAATCTATTTTTTTATTGGGAATGTTTTAGAGCAGAAAGTAGAAAATATTGGAGTTTTTTCAAAATTGAATCTCTTTTTTTTGTTTATAGCGCAAAAATCGCAGAGGTGATCAAATACCACCAAAAGAAAACACTATTTATGGGGAAAAAGGACATCAATTGTATTTGGGTATGGCGTCGCATGACCGCGCAATTGTCAGTTAAAGCAACTCAGTGCTGAATCTCAAAAAATGGCCTGGTTATTAAGGGGTAAAACCTTCCGGAGCTGGAGTGGTGAATCAAAAATTCATAATTTCACCGATGGATAGCACCCGAAGACTGGTCTGGAAGACAGCAAAATGGTGGCATCTATGCCAAATATTTTGCCTGCCATGTGGCCCCCCCAAGGGGGTCTCGGAGAGGGCGATTTATACTGCCCCCCTCACTGGAAGAAGGCTGTGAGTTCTGTAATAGCGTAGTGAAATGCTTCCTATGGGGGCACAAAGCTTGCTATGAGGGCACTCAAGACATGGGAGGAGCCAGGAACACTGGCAGGGGACCCCAGATGAGGAGGATCGGGGCTGTTCTGTGCAAAACCTCAGAGCATGTAAGTATAATAAATTAAAAAATCGATTTAAAATCACTTTAAAAGGGAAAATAGGGAAAAACGTAATTTAAAAAAAACAAAAATAATAAAGAAAAAAAATGTAAAGTCACCCCCATCCGCCTGCGCATACTCAAAAATGCAATAGAATAAAATATGTCTGTTCTGAAATCTAACTAGATTTACACATATATACAGTATGTATAACCCATCTAGTGCTAAAGGGTTGTAACTGTATGAATACCAAAAAATCTGAATCAACTCTCTGCACAATGCTATTCACCATTTATATATTTCTAACAAACTTTGTACATAGACAGGGATTTTTAGTTCACATGCATTATAATGCATGTTTAAGCTGGCCAACTGCGTCAAAGTAATCCCTTTCTGGCCAGCCCTAACTACACTATACTAATCTAACCTACACTACACTACACAACACTAACTAATCTATCCTACTCTACACTACTCTGTATCTATTATATCTTATTCTATCTATCTATCTATCTATCTATCTATCTATCTATCTATCTATCTATCTATCTATCTATCTATCTATCTATCTATCTATCTAATCTTATCTTATCTTATCTTATCTAATCTTATCTTATCCAATATATCTTATCCTATTCTATTTATCTATCTATATATCTATTATATCCTATTCTATCTAATCTTATCTTATCTTATCTAATCTTATCTTATCCAATCTATCTTATCCTATTCTATTTATCTATCTATATATCTATTATATCCTATTCTATCTATCTTATCTTATTCAATCTATCTAGCTTATCCTATTCTATTTATCTATCTATATATCTATTATATCCTATTCTATCTATCTATCTATCTATCTATCTATCTATCTATCTATCTATCTATCTATCTATCTATCTATCTATCTATCTATCTATCTATCTATCTATCTATCCCCAGTCAACTTCCCGCCCCCAACCCCACCCCTGCCCCTTTTCCCACCCCCAATCCCGCCATTCCTTGTGAAAGAGAAGTATTGCCAAATAATGGGTGTATTTAAGGCTTACCCTCTCCCCCCCCCCCTGTCCACAGCTCACCTCCCCGTCCACAGCTCACCTTCTCCCTCGTATCCACAGCTCACCTCCCCGTCCACAGGTCACCTTCTCTACTCTCGTCCACAGGTCACCCCTCCAACAGGTTACTCCCATCCACAGTTCACCCCCTCCCCTGCCACACTGCGCCCCCCTCTCTCCCCCCTCTCCACAGATCGCTCCCCTGCCCACAGCTCCCCCCCTCCCCGCCATCCACAGCTCACCGACTCACCCTCCACATTCCACAGCAGCCCCTCATCCACAACTTCACTTTTAACCTCTGTCAACATAACACCTCTGCACACCCCCCCAATCCACAGCTTACACCCCCAGTTCACAATCACCTCTGCACCCCCATCCACAGTTTACCTCCCCCTCCCCCACATTTCACTTCTGCATCCCTATCTACAGCTCACCCCACTCCACAGCTCTAAACCCCCACATCCCCCTATCTTTCACCTCTGCAATCCCAAACCCCCTACCCCCCCCAGCTCCCTTAACCCAGTACAAATCCCCCTGCCCACAGATCTCACTTTGCACCAATCTATCCCCCCCCAGCTCTGATCTCCGCAGAACATCCACGACTTCACAGAAGTCTCTACTCTCTATGCACACAACCAGCATCCTTCATTAAAGTATCCAGGCTGGCAGCAGCCACTGTCTACCTTTTAGTAATCTTCACCTGGATCTTATCTCTGAGGATATCTGGATGTTGAGTAAATCTCCTTCGGTGCTCAGCTACCAGAGGAGTTTTGCCGCTGTCTCTAGGTGGAGGAGGTTTAGGCAGCATCACTTTATCGGCACACTTTTGCCACCTTGGAATCGTTTTATCATCAGAAGTTGCGCCTTTTGTTGCCAGGTTTGGAATTTTGGGTCCAGTTGGCGGTGCCCTAGAACATGTTTTGGGCTGTTCTCTCATTACTTTGCATAACTTCTGCAAACGTTCATACTTTGCTATGCTGTACCCTGTACCTTTCTGCACAACATCCACTGGTTTGTGCTTTGTGTCCTCCGCGGCTTTTAAGTCTCTATGAAGTGGCTGTTTATCCTCAGATGTTGCTCCTTTTGTTGCCAAGCTTGGAATTGTGGGTCCAGTTGATGATGTCATAGAGTATCTCTGGAACTGATCTCTTTTTACTCTGCTTGACTCCTGCAGAAGTTCATAGTTTTCTTTGTTGTGCCCTTGGAAGTCTTCCTGCACAACATGCTCTGGTCTGAGCTTTGTTTGTGTAACGCCCATTTGTTTTTTAGGGTGTTCGGGGGAACCCCGATGTCCATCTTGTTTCCCAATTGGAGGCAGACGAGTTGTCGTCTTTGTCACTATGTCCTCTGGCTCTGGTTGTGCCTCATATTTGCCATATTTCTTATTGATAAATTCCTTTAATGCCTTTAGATCTTCATCATTTAGCATGGAAGCATAAAGGTCTAATTCTTTAGGAATTGGGCCTCCAAATAAATTGCATGGTTTACCCCGTGGGGTGAGAAGTCCTGAGTTTAGAGAACGCCGGGGTTTCTCACACTTACTGCGGTAGCGCTCTTCTTCTGTGGGCTGTATAATCGGAAATTCAACATAACCATGCATATTGCGCACTATAACCTTCCCCGGCTTGTAGGGGGATTTGGGGACCGATGGGAAACGGTCCTTGATAAACTGAATGATGTCATTCTGTCTCTCCTCTTTGATCTTTTTTTTCGCTGCCTCGATGTCATCATACTTTTTTGCAAGCTTTCCTATGTAAGCTCGATCCTCTGCTGTTTCCAGCCGTATTTTGGAAAATTCACGTAAAATCATCGTGAAAAACTGCAAAAATCTATCCAAAACGAAAGCTTACACGCGATTGAAAGCAGAAGAAAACGTGCAATGAAATAAACGAGTAAACGTATAAGAAATGCTGTGAGTTAAACACACACTATTGCACACGCAAGGAATAGAGATGTTTACTGTACGGAAGCAGTTCACACTCTGCACCAACTGTCCGTGGCTGCACCTATTTATAGACTGCTAAATCGATTTTGATTGGCTTACTCAGTGTCAGTTGGTGGAGGGGCGGAGTCTGTGAGCAGTAGGGAAGTAGAGACTTCTGTCGCTATGGAAACAACCATTACCTATGTACATTGAGATTCCTTCACTAAATAGTCAGCATTTCTGCATTTGTTTGCCGCACAGCAGACCTCGGTGTGTGTCAGTTTGCTGCCATGCATAGAGGGGAATGACGTCATATTTTGTGACACTTTAAAGTTAAAAAATAAAATTACAGCTCATCGCACCGCCCTAACAAAACGCACAGCAGCACGCATGCTTTATAGCCTGCAGACTGATGTAAACAAGTCCCATTCCTGTGTCTGATGGAATATAAGGTGTATTCTCATATTGTCTGGTATTGTACCTGTGTAGTAAATTTAAAACAGCGCTAGCATTTCATATAAGCAAATAGTTAAGATACAATAATATTATTAAAAAACAGACATATATTGCAAAAAAACAGATATATTAAATATATTGAAAATATATAACAGTCCTTAATAGTGATAAATATGATAAAGATGGTATTGTACCTGACCATGCACTATACAATCTGATTGTACAATCTCCATTAGATCTACTAACAACTATAAAATATAAAGGCCTGTGTGATTGGATAGAAGGTGATTGGATTGTATAGGTTTGTCATCAAATTATATAGTTTTAGTAAATGCGTTTATACAATCCGATTGTATTGTGTATGGCCACCCTTCATAAAACACAGGGCTAGATAGGCTCTTCATAGAGGGGTGCAATCATATTCACAGGCCTGTTTTCTACATGGGGAGCAAATGTAGAATGGTTACCATAGCAACCGTAGATTACACCTAGCTGGTTGCTAAGGGGAGTTCCAGTAACAGTGTCTGTCAATCAGCCTCAGTGAATGTTTTATTTATTTTTTTATTGGCTGTATTTTCCAATACATTTATTATGCTAAAAAAAATCCAGTATAGTGTTCTCAGTGGGTTGATGGGTGATCATTGGGGCCACGCCCCTTACCATTTCAACCAAAATCAGTTTTTTTATATTAAAATATAACTAAACCAAAACATTTTTTTTATCTTTGGCTAAAGTGGAGAGGGATTAGAAGTCCTATCTGTTTTATTGCTGTCTGTGCCCCCATTAGACAGATTCCCCCTCTCTATTTTTCCTGTTTATCATTATCTTCCAAAGTGAAAGTAAAAGAAAATACCAAATTATGGGTTGTCACCAAAACAGGAATAGAGGGGAATTCTTTCAATGGAGACAATAGTTCTGATGACCCTGGGGACACCTTAGATTTCCACACTCTGGAGTGATTTCCTCTCACTTCCTGTTTTTGGCTATTGGACAGGAAATGAAGGGAAATCTTTCCTATGGGGATGCAGATGGCAAAAAAGTGACTGCAAGGACACCCCTTACTTTAAAACAATAATACTTTTCGGGGGCAAACAAGACTATAAAACAAGCTTTATATATTATTGATACCAGAAGTGGAGTAGAGGGGAAATCTGCTAATGGGGACACGGGTTCTGGTGACACCCAGGGATTCCCTCACTTTGGAGGGATTAACTGTCACTTCCTGTTTTGGCTATGAGACAGGAAGTGATGGGAAATCTACCCAATGGGGACACAAATAGCAAAAACAACTGACAGGAGTTATAACCATCCCTTAATCTATCCAGAATGAAAGAAAAAAAGTTTTGCCTTTAGTTACACTGTAAACGTACACCTGTGTAAGTGTCGTGTTTTATCTGCACACGCGTTCCATGCATATGCGCAGTCCTATTCATGTCAGTTGGGATGCAGCGGCTGCAAGGGGAAAAAATGCCACATTTGTAACCACATAATGTTTTAATTTTTTTTTTTTTTATGGAGCTGAAAAGAAATGCATTGTTATTCTATGCGACAATGCACAAAACTGTGCGTACCTCACAACCGTCCCGGATTCTGCGGGACCGTCTTGAGATGTAACCACTTGCCGACCACCCCACGTAAATATACTGCAGGGCAATGGCTCTTCTGCGCAAAATCATGTACAGGTACGTTATTTCGTGCTTCCGGGTCTGGCCGCTGGTGACCCGCTCCTGCTGTGATTTTCTTGTGATTGGACAGAACAGGAGCCAATCAGCGGGTCCAGCAGATCCCACCGCGGCAAAGTACGTAATTTCCCTGAGTGATTTGGGCCCTCCCTCTTCCCCCCACTGCCTTATGGGTCTCTTGTGTATCCCAGAAGATGACGGGACCACTCAGCAAGCACAGTGAGACTTGCGCATGCGCAGTAGGAAATGGGCTTTACTGCTGGTTTCCTTTAGTTGCTATGCCGGCACCTGCACCCGAAGCCGATAGACAAATTGGCTTGGGGTGCCGACATCGTGGGAACCCTAGACAGGTAAGTGTCCTTATATTGAAAGTTAGCAGCTGCAGTATTTGTAGCTGCTGACTTTTAGCCTGGGTTCACACTACTGCGATGCGGGAACCAGTGCGATTCTCGTTCCCGCATCGCATCTCCCCCGCAGGCAGTTCACACTGCCCTCTGTGAACTGCTGTGGGTGTCATTAGAAAGTTAATGACACCCCCAGATCACAGTGCGAACTGTGAGCTCAGACAGAAATCGGATCGCATCAGGGTGAACACCTATGCGATCCGATTCCAGTATGGGAAAAAAAAAAGCTTTCCTGCACCGATTTTTAGAGACCGGCATGTGAGCTCAGCCATACAATCTGTATGTCTGAATTTACATCGCTCAGAAATCGCATGTGATCTGCACAACAATGCGGTGCGAATCACATGCGATGTCTCTGTTCGCAATCGTTTGAAATCCGGCTTAATTATTTTTTTTGTACAGGCTGGAACTCTGCTATAAACCTACAAGTGTTTATTTATTTTTTTTTCACCATTACTGTTCCTTTATACTGGATATTGGAAAATGTACAAATGCAGCGATTTAGAAATTGGATGAAAGGTTTAGCACTGGGAAACACTTTTTGAAAGATAAAAATTGATCTTTATATAAAACTTTATATATCAGACCAAAATGAGGGACAAATGAGGAGGAAAGAGGGACAGAGGGACTTTATTCTAAATCAGGGACAGTCCCTTAAAAACAAATGCAAGTACTTCATCTCACAGGCCATGATTAAGCCCTCGTTCACACTGAGGGTGGAATTGAAATCTCGCATGATTTCAGACCGGCATTTCAGTCCGAGTTTGGGGGCAATTTGACAGACATCTGTACAGGTTCATGCACAGATGTCTATTGAAATCGCCCCCGAAGTCACCAAAAGTAGTGCAGAAACGACTTTTGGGATTCGGTGCAGTGCCGCAAAGTCGGGATCGCACCAATTTGGACGGTGCCGTTGCCGGCAATAGGCTCTGATTTGGCATGCGATTTGACATGTCAAATTGCATGTCAAATCGGCCCGATAAGAACGGGGGCCAAGGTAGGGTGACCAGACGTCCCCAGTTCCCGGAGACAGTCCCCAGACTGAGGACACTGTCCCCGGACCAAGTCTGTCCATGGTTCTGTCCCCGGATTTAGGAGCGGCGCCCATACCTAATGCTGACAACCTAGCAGGACCTGCAGCAGTGTAAACATCCAGGAACGCAATGACAGAGAGAGTGAGTCTCAAATCGAAGCTCTGATGTCGGGGATGGGCGGGCCGATATGCGGAGCTCCTCCTGCCTTCCATCCAAAGCCAATCAGCAGGCAATATAACCCTCCTCCCCCCGCCCCCTTCCAGCCCGCCACATTTGACTGTAAACAGGTGCTGGAGCGGGGCTGAATGGGGGTGACGGGAGGGAGATACAAGAAGGTTTGACCACTACACCAATACTAATCCTGCAGCACACTCAACTCTAGCTGAATGGAAACAACACCGCCGGGAGCACTGTCACTTCTAATGCTGGTCTGCTGCAGTGTTTTCCAGGTAACTATGTGTTCAGGCAGTGTGCAGGTTACCGAACAGCCTCCTCTTCCTCTTCTCTCGCTCATTACTTTTCTTTTATCTGCCTAAGGTAAGGTGACCAAATTTTTAAAATGAAATCAGGGGAAATTTTTTTTTTTTTTTGGCAAATGGTAAACTATTTTCTAAGCTTATTTTCTTTAAATGATACAGTGGGTACGAAAAGTATTCAGACCCCCTTAAATTTTTCACTCTTTGTTATATTGCAGCCATTTGCTAAAATCATTTAAGTTCATTCTTCTTCCTCATGAATGTACACATAGCACCCCATACTGACAGAAAAACACAGAATTGTTGACATTGTTGCAGATTTATTAAAAAAGAAAAACTGAAATATCACATGGTCCTAAGTATTCAGACCCTTTGCTCAGTATTTAGTAGAAGCCCCCTTTTGATCTAATACAGCCAGGAGTCTTTTTGGGAAAGATGCAACAAGTCTTTCACACCTGGATTTGGGGATCCTCTGCCATTCCTCCTTGCAGATCCTCTCCAGTTCTGTCAGGTTGGATGGTAAACGTTGGTGGACAGCCATTTTTAGGTCTCTCCAGAGATGCTCAATTGGGTTTAAGTCAGGGCTCTGGCTGGGCCATTCAAGAACAGTCACGGAGTTGTTGTGAAGCCACTCCTTCGTTATTTTAGCTGTGTGCTTAGGGTCATTGTCTTGTTGGAAGGTAAACCTTCGGCCCAGTCTGAGGTCCAGAGCACTCTGGAGAAGGTTTTTGTCCAGGATATCCCTGTACTTGGCCGCATTCATCTTTCCCTCGATTGCAACCAGTCGTCCTGTCCCTGCAGCTGAAAAACACCCCCACAGCATGATGCTGCCACCACCATGCTTCACTGTTGGGACTGTATTGGACAGGTGATGAGCAGTGCCTGGTTTTCTCCACACATACCGCTTAGAATTAAGGCCAAAAAGTTCTATTTTGGTCTCATCAGACCAGAGAATCTTATTTCTCACCATCTTGGAGTCCTTCAGGTGTTTTTTTAGCAAACTCCAATCGGGCTTTCATGTGTCTTACACTGAGGAGAGGCTTCCGTCGGGCCAGTCTGCCATAAAGCCGCGACTGGTGGAGGGCTGCAGTGATGGTTGACTTTCTACAACTTTCTCCCATCTCCTGACTGCATCTCTGGAGCTCAGCCACAGTGATCTTTGGGTTCTTCTTTACCTCTCTCACCAAGGCTCTTCTCCCCCGATAGCTTAGTTTGGCCAGACGGCCAGCTCTAGGAAGGGTTCTGGTCGTCCCAAACGTCTTCCATTTGAGGATTATGGAGGCCACTGTGCTCTTAGGAACCTTAAGTGCAGCAGAAATCTTTTTGTAACCTTGGCCAGATCTGTGCCTTGCCACAATTCTGTCTCTGAGCTCTTCAGGCAGTTCCTTTGACCTCATGATTCTCATTTGCTCTGACATGCATTGTGATCTGGAAGGTCTTATATAGACAGGTGTGTGGCTTTCCTAATCAAGTCCAATCAGTATAATCAAACACAGCTGGACTCAAATGAAGGTGTAGAACCATCTCAAGGATGATCAGAAGAAATGGAAAGCACCTGAGTTAAATATATGAGTGTCACAGCAAAAGGTCTGAATACTTAGGACCATGTGATATTTCAGTTTTTCTTTTTTAATAAATCTGCAACAATGTCAATAATTCTGTGTTTTTCTGTCAGTATGGGGTGCTATGTGCACATTCATGAGGAAGAAGAATGAACTTAAATGATTTTAGCAAATGGCTGCAATATAACAAAGAGTGAAAAATAGGGGGTCTGAATACTTTTCGTACCCACTGTATATGCAGTGTATGTGGTATGTGATTGTGTTTACGATATCATTGTATGAGATATACGTTATTTCTCACATTTTGTCCAAGAGATAAAAAAAAAAAAAGATACTTCTTATAATTTTTTGGGATATGGCTACCAAATGGTATGAATATAAGATAGGGAAAGAACTTGGAGGGAGGGATGGGGCAGAAAAATTCAAATCCAATCCGGGCAGGGGCGGCACCAGGCAATTTTTTTGAGGGGTGCTATGGTGGTGTTTGTGGTAAAAATGACGGTCCTATTGCGGCGCACTACTGCGTACATGTGGGCGTGGGCAAAATGTGGGTGTGGCCAGCAAGTAGGCGTGGTCAGCAAGTGGAGTTTTCTTCATGGCGTACAATGGTGATCAGTGTGCCCTGGACTCTGTATAACAATAAAAAGCCAAAAAATCCAGCACAACCCTACAATTTCTTTATATAGTTCTATGCATGGACTTATGGTCAAACCTATAAATGAATATCCAGTACAAATCAACCAATGTATTGCAATATAGTAGTGATGGTGTCCCCCCCCCCGCAAAAATATTTAGAGAAATTGCAGAACTTCAATGTACAAATAATAGTGAAACTCCCTACATACAATAATAATAACAGAGATGAAAATCAATCAGTGTATTAGAACATAGTAGTGATGGTGTCACCCTCTCTGCAAAAGGTAAGAAATATTACAGAGCTGCAAAATGCAAATAGTGGTGAAACCCCCTATATATAATCATAATAAAATGTACAATTGATTTACATATTTTAAATGTTATTAATATTATATATAGGGGGGGGGGGTTCACCACTATTTGCACATTGCAGCTCTGCAATATTTCTTACTCTTTGCAGAGATGGTGACACCGTCACTACTATGTTCTAATTAACTGGTGGATTTTAATCTCTGGTATTATTATTGTGTGTAAGGGGTTTCACCATTATTTGCACATTGAAGCTCTGCAATTTCTCTAAATATTTTTGCATAGGGGGTGACACCATCACTACTATTCTGAAATACATTTGTTTATTTGCACTGGATATTCATTTATAGGTTCTACCATTGCACTTATAAGTCCATGTCAGAGGCGTAACTAGAACCTTCAGGGCCCCGGTGCAAGAAACCATGAAGGGCCCCCCAGACCCCTGACAAAAATTAATGGTCATGGAGTCCAGTGTTGTCCTCCTTTCAGCAGAATGTTCTTCTTTGTGGCTGTGCTTTCACGACACCATCTTGACCATGCATGTGCAGACACGCTGCAGGTCTCTGGTGGATCCATAAGACCTGGAAGAGCCATTTGGACCCCCTGCACATTTGCAGCACCACTGCATGGCTCTGTGATGTTTGCCATGTCCTGTAGACCCTGATACATGTCTGAGAATGTGTGAGAGCATGCTGCATATGTCATCCCTATCTAGGCAATGATCAGAGACCTTCAGGGCCCCGGTGCAAGAAACCATGAAGGACCCCTGGCCAGGGCCCTTCCCTTCAATCCTGGGGCTCTTCCCACTGATCCTGGGGCTCTTTGCTTTTATTGCAGGGCCCTTTATTACGGTCCCATAGGGGGACCCTTTCACAAGTTCTGCAGTGGGCCCCCTTCCTGCCATCTTGGGGCCTCCCGACGGTGGTGGAATGCCAGGGCCCGGTCGCAAGTGTGACCTTTGCAATCATGGAAGTTAACCCACTGGTGTCAGTAGTTATTATTTTTTGGTATTTTCATTGTATTATTTTTTATCATTTTATTTTATTATTTTACAATGTCTCTGACTATGACTCTGTCCATTCAGAAAAGGAAGGAGCTGGTAAATGACATATTTACCAACCCCTTCCTGGTTCTCTATTGTGACACATCCCCTGCAGCAGCCGGTGTTCTAAAATTTCGTTGGACCCATGAAAATTGCGGACCCTTGTCACTTCCGGTGAGGCTACGTCATAACCCAGCTGATGCGAGCCCCGGTGCGCATGCGCACAAGGCATTTTAAAGGTCTGATGAAATTCTAAGACTTACGAACAGCTGAGAGGAGGAGGGGCTGAGGTGGGACGCACACACCGCTGCGGGATAATGTTACAACACCGCCGCGTCATCGAGCAAGGAACATGTTGCAGAGCTGACTTAGAGGAGGCGGGAAGGAAGTGAATACTCATACTAAATAGTAATGATAAAAAAAAAATAATAAGAAATACTAAACATTTTTTCGTATGCGAGCTAACGGCGACGGGGGCGGCTAAAATGTTTTCATTTTAACACAGGTTTTTTTTTTAAAAAAAAATCTGATCACTTTTATTGCTGTCACAAGCAATGTAAACATCCCTTGTGACAGCAATATGCAGTGACAGGTACTCTCTATGGAGGGATCGAGGGTCTAAAAGACCCCAGACCCTTCCACTACACTTCCATGTATTCAAAACGCCGAAAACATCATTTTTGAATACACTCACTTTTTAAAACTGCCGCCTTTAGCAGCCGAGTAACCTGGATGTGACGTCATGGTCAGAAAGGCAGGGAAAGATTGTGTGATTCAGCCAAGCTGAATCACCGATCTCTCTCTGCCTCTGGTAAATCCATCCCCCCACACAGATAGTAAGCACATATAGAGAACACATTTAACCCCTTGATCACCCACAGTGTTAACCCCTTCCCTGCCAGTGTCATTTATACAGTAACAGTGCATATTATTTAGCACTGATTACTGTATTAATGTCACTAGTCCCCAAAAACTGTCAAAAATTTCAGTTAGGGGTCCGATGCATCCGACGCAATGTCGCCGTCCTGATAAAAATCGCAGATTGCCGCCATTACTAATAAAAAAAAAAAAAAAAATAGAAAGTCCATAAAACTATGCCGTAGTTTGTAAACGCTATAACTTTTGCGCAAATCCATTATTATACGCTTTTTGGGATTTTTTTTACCAAAAATATGTAGCAGAATACAAACTGGCCTAAACTGATAAAAAAAAATCTATTTTTTTATTGGGAATGTTTTAGAGCAGAAAGTAGAAAATATTGGAGTTTTTTCAAAATTGAATCTCTTTTTTTTGTTTATAGCGCAAAAATCGAGGTGATCAAATACCACCAAAAGAAAGCTCTATTTATGGGGAAAAAGGACATCAATTGTATTTGGGTATGGTGTCGCATGACCGCGCAATTGTCAGTTAAAGCAACTCAGTGCCGAATCTCAAAATGGCCTGGTTATTAAGGGGTAAAACCTTCCGGAGCTGGAGTGGTGAATCAAAAATTCATCATTTCACCAATGGATAGCACCCGAAGACTGGTCTGGAAGCCACCAAAATGGTGGCATCTATGCCAAATATTTTGCCTGCCATGTGGCCCTCCAAGGGGGTCTCGGAGAGGGCGATTTATACCGCCCCCCTCGCTGGAAGAAGGCTGTAAGTTCTGTAATAGCGTAGTGAAATGCTTCCTATGGGGGCACAAAGCTTGCTATGAGGGCACTCAAGACATGGGAGGAGCCAGGAACACTGGCAGGGGACCCCAGATGAGGAGGATGAGGGCTGTTCTGTGCAAAACCTCAGAGCATGTAAGTATAATAAATTAAAAAATCGATTTAAAATCACTTTAAAAGGGAAAATAGGGAAAAACGTAATTTAAATAAAACAAAAATAATAAAGAAAAAAAATGTAAAGTCACCCCCATCTGCCTGTGCATACACAAAAATGCAATAGAATAAAATATGTTTGTTCTAGATTTACACATATATACAGTATGTATAACCCATCTAGTGCTAAAGGGGTGTAACTGCATGAATACCAAAAAATCTGAATCAACTCTCTGCACAATGCTATTCACCATTTATACGTTTCTAACAAACTTTGTACATAGACAGGGATTTTTAGTTCACATGCATTGTAATGCATGTTTAAGCTGGCCAACTGCGTCAAAGTAATCCCTTTCTGGCCAGCCCTAACTACACTATACTAATCTAACCTACACTACACTACACAACACTAACTAATCTATCCTACTCTACACTACTCTGTATCTATTTATCTATTATATCTTAATCTATCTATCTATCTATCTATCTATCTATCTATCTATCTATCTATCTATCTATCTATCTATCTATCTATTCTTATCTTATCTTATCTTATCCAATCTATCTTATCCTATTCTATTTATCTATCTATATATCTATTATATCCTATTCTATCTATCTAATCTTATCTTATCTAATCTTATCTTATCCAATCTATCTTATCCTAATCTATTTATCTATCTATATATCTATTATATCCTATTCTATCTATCTAATCTTATCTTATCTTATTCAATCTATATATCTATTATATCCTATTCTATCCATCTTATCTTATTCAATCTATCTAGCTTATCCTATTCTATTTATCTATCTATATATCTATTATATCCTATTCTATCTATCTATCTATCTATCTATCTATCTATCTATCTATCTATCTATCTATCTATCTATCTATCTATCTATCTATCTATCTATCTATCTATCTATCCCCAGTCAACTTCCCGCCCCCACCCCCCCCCTGTCCACAGCTCACCTCCCCGTCCACAGCTCACCTTCTCCCTCGTATCCACAGCTCACCTCCCCGTCCACAGGTCACCTTCTCTACTCTCGTCCACAGGTCACCCCTCCAACAGGTTACTCCCATCCACAGTTCACCCCCTCCCCTGCCACACTGCGCCCCCCTCTCTCCCCCCTCTCCACAGATCGCCCCCCTGCCCACAGCTCCCCCCCCTCCCCGCCATCCACAGCTCACCGACTCACCCTCCACATTCCACAGCAGCCCCTCATCCACAACTTCACTTTTAACCTCTGTCAACATAACACCTCTGCACACCCCCCCCCCCCAATCCACAGCTTACACCCCCAGTTCACAATCACCTCTGCACCCCCATCCACAGTTTACCTCCCCCTCCCCCACATTTCACTTCTGCATCCCTATCTACAGCTCACCCCACTCCACAGCTCTAAACCCCCACATCCCCCTATCTTTCACCTCTGCAATCCCAAACCCCCTACCCCCTCCAGCTCCCTTAACCCAGTACAAATCCCCCTGCACACAGATCTCACTTTGCACCAATCTATCCCCCCCCCCCCCAGCTCTGATCTCTGCAGAACATCCACGACTTCACGGAAGTCTCTACTCTCTATGCACACAACCAGCATCCTTCATTAAAGTATCCAGCCTGGCTGCAGCCACTGTCTACCTTTTAGTAATCTTCACCTGGATCTTATCTCTGAGGATATCTGGACTTTGAGTAAATCTCCTTCGGTGCTCAGCTACCAGAGGAGTTTTGCCGCTGTCTCTAGGTGGAGGAGGTTTAGGCAGCATCACTTTATCGGCACACTTTTGCCACCTTGGAATCGTTTTATCATCAGAAGTTGTGCCTTTTGTTGCCAGGTTTGGAATTTTGGGTCCAGTTGGCGGTGCCCTAGAACATGTTTTGGGCTGTTCTCTCATTACTTTGCACAAATTCTGCAAACGTTCATACTTTGCTATGCTGTACCCTGTACCTTTCTGCACAACATCCACTGGTTTGTGCTTTGTGTCCTCCGCGGCTTTTAAGTCTCTATGAAGTGGCTGTTTATATTCAGAAGTTGCTCCTTTTGTTGCCAAGCTTGGAATTGTGGGTCCAGTTGATGATGTCATAGAGTATCTCTGGAACTGATCTCTTTTTAGTCTGCATGACTCCTGCAGAAGTTCATATTTTGCTTTGTTGTGCCCTTGGAAGTCTTCCTGCACAACATGCACTGGTCTGAGCTTTGTTTGTGTAACGCCCATTTGTTTTTTAGGGTGTTCGGGGGAACCCCGATGTCCATCTTGTTTCCCAATTGGAGGCAGACGAGTTGTCGCCTTTGTCACTTTGTCCTCTGGTTCTGGTTGTGCCTCATATTTGCCATATTTCTTATTGATAAATTCCTTTAATGCCTTTAGATCTTCATCGTGTAGCATGGAAGCATAAAGGTCTAATTCTTTAGGAATTGGGCCTCCAAATAAATTGCATGGTTTACCCCGTGGGGTGAGAAGTCCTGAGTTTAGAGAACGCCGGAGTTCCTCACACTTACTGCGGTAGCGCTCTTCTTCTGTTGGCTGTATAATCGGAAATTCAACATAACCATGCATATTGCGCACTATAACCTTCCCCGGCTTGTAGGGGGATTTGCGGACCGATGGGAAACGGTCCTTGATAAACTGAATGATGTCATTCTGTCTCTCCTCTTTGATCTTTTTTTTCGCTGCCTCGATGTCATCATACTTTTTTGTAAGCTTTCCTATGTAAGCTCGATCCTCTGCTGTTTCCAGCCGTATTTTGGAAAATTCACGTAAAATCATCGTGAAAAACTGCAAAAATCTATCCAAAACGAAAGCTTACACACGCGATTGAAAGCAGAAGAAAACGTGCAATGAAATAAACGAGTAAACGTATAAGAAATGCTGTGAGTTAAACACACACTATTGCACAAGGAATAGAGATGTTTACTGTACGGAAGCAGTTCACACTCTGCACCAACTGTCCTTGGCTGCACCTATTTATAGACTGCTAAATCGATTTTGATTGGCTTACCCAGTGTCAGTTGGTGGAGGGGCGGAGTCTGTGAGCAGTAGGGAAGTAGAGACTTCTGTCGCTATGGAAACAACCATTACCAATGTACATTGAGATTCCTTCACTAAATAGTCAGCATTTCTGCATTTTTTTTCCGCACAGCAGACCTCGGTGTGTCAGTTTGCTGCCATGCATAGAGGGGAATGACGTCTTATTTTGTGACACTTTAATAAAGTTAAAAAATAAAATTACAGCTCATCGCACCGCCCTAACAAAACGCACAGCAGCATGCATGCTTTATAGCCTGCAGACTGATGTAAACAAGTCCCATTCCTGTGTCTGATGGAATATAAGGTGTATTCTCATATTGTCTGGTATTGTACCTGTGTAGTAAATTTAAAACAGCGCTAGCATTTCATATAAGCAAATAGTTAAGATACAATAATATTATTAAAAAGCAGACATATATTGCAAAAAAACAGATATATTAAATATATTGAAAATATATAACAGTCCTTAATAGTGATAAATATGATAAAGTGATAAATATATTAAAGATGGTATTGTACCTGACCATGCACTATACAATCTGATTGTACAATCTCCATTAGATCTACTAACAACTATAATATATAAAAGGCCTGTGTGATTGGATAGAAGGTGATTGGATTGTATAGGTTTGTCATCAAATTATATAGTTTTAGTAAATGCGTTTATACAATCCGATTGTATTGTGTATGGCCACCCTTCATAAAACACAGGGCTAGATGGGCTCTTCATAGAGGGATGTAATCGTATTCACAGGCTTGTTTTCCACATGGGGAGCAAATGTAGAATGGTTACCATAGCAACCGTAGATTACACCTAGCTGGTTGCTAAGGGGAGTTCCAGTAACAGTGTCTGTCAATCAGCCTCAGTGAATGTTTTATTTTTTTATTGGCTGTATTTTCCAATACATTTATTATGCTAAAAAAAATCCAGTATAGTGTTCTCAGTGGGTTGATGGGTGATTATTGGTGCCACGCCCCTTACCATTTCAACCAAAATCATTTTTTTTATATTAAAATATAACTAAACCAAAACATTTTTTTTATCTTTGGCTAAAGTGGAGAGGGATTAGAACTCCTATCTGTTTTATTGCTGTCTGTGCCCCCATTAGACAGATTCCCCCTCTCTATTTTTCCTGTTTATCATTATCTTCCAAAGTGAAAGTAAAAGAAAATACCAAATTATGGGTTGTCACCAAAACAGGAATAGAGGGGAATTCTTTCAATGGAGACAATAGTTCTGATGACCCTGGGGACACCTTAGAATTTCCACACTCTGGAGTGATTTCCTCTCACTTCCTGCTTTTGGGTATGAGACAGGAAGTGAAGGGAAATCTCTCCTATGGGAACACAAATAGCAAAAACAACTGACAGGAGTTATAACCATCCCTTACTCTATCCAGAATGAAAGAAAAAATGGAAAATTGTATCATATTTACCGTAATTTTCCTTTCCTGGTGCCTATCCATGGCAGCATACAGCATACAGGTGATAGAGCTCCGCCTCGACTCCTCCCTCAGGACCAGTGAATAGCATAAAAGAAGACCTGGCCCCCTATCCCATCATTCTCAGTAATATAGAATATGGCTTATGGTGCCATGGATAGGCACCAGGTAAATATACTTCCTGCTATCTTGGGGCCTCCCGACGGTGGTGGAATGCCAGGGCCCAGTCGCAATTGTGACCTTTGCAATCCAGGAAGTTCACCCACTGGTGTCAGTAGTTTTTAATTTTTGGTATTTTCATTGTATTATTTTTTATCATTTTATTTTATTTTTTTACAATGTCACTGACTATGAATCTGTCCATTCAGAAAAGGAAGGAGCTGGTAAATGACATATTTACCGACCCTTCCTGGTTCTCTATTGTGGCACATCCCCTGCAGCAGCCGGCAGGAGAGGGGAGGGAGCATAGTGGGGTGGGGCGGGGGGGTCAGTACAGTGGGGGGGGGGGGGGCCAGGAATGCACACAGGGGCCCAGAGACAGCAGAACACAAGTGAACTGGATAGGAGGAGTGGCGGGCAGCATACAGAGGAACCAAGCTCCTCCATTTTCCTCCTGCAGGTACAGGAGGAAAAAGGAGGAAAGTGATTTATCTACATGCTTTCCCCCGCCGCCCCTCCTATCCTATGGAGCATGGGGCCCGGTTGCAATTGCAACCTCTGCAACCCCTGTAGTTACACCCCTGCTTCTTCCTCTAATCACACCAGCTTCTCTCCCTGATTCTCCACCTCTGAGCTGGGGAATCTGAAATGGAGATATTTCAGAGTAACGGCTGTGAGATCTTCAGATCTCACTTTTCTAAACTGGCTGTTTGTGACAGAACGGTCATGTACTGTGATGAGAAGAGAAGAACATGTTCTCTGCTCCTCATCTCAGCTACCTAAATTGGCACACACCGGAGATCAGTCGTGATCCTGAGGATCACGGCTTTTCTCTGTTTATTAAAAGTACACCCAAATCTCCAAAATCCAGGGATATATTAAGGCAAAATAGGATTTGGCAGGTCCCTTCCCCATCACTATGATTAACACTAATAAAGATCAGAGAAGTTGCCCCCAACAAATAGCCTACAAGAACATCCTCCATTGTGCAGTGACAGCATCTGCACAGCTTTCACCAATTGCTCCTCCATCCCCATAGTTTACAGCAGGAACACGAAGGTTGTAGCTGCCCCTGGACATCCACCTATCCCTAAGCTTTTGTTTGGATTGGCTGGTGGATTATCTGGCTCTGCTAAGAGGTTGGAACCCACAAATGGAGGACAGGTTGTGCAGTGGGCTTCATTCCCTATTTTGGGTCACAATTTTGTTTTTTTGGACATCATTATTCCCCTACAGAGCATTCATTTAAATAAAAGCAGACATGGGTAAATAGCTTTTTGCTTTATGTTTTAAATTGGAACTTTTCCCTAGCTTTTAAAAGCTAATTGCAGCTACTCAATAATTTACCTTGTATGAAAATAAAAACACATTCTTACAACTCCATGGAGTCCAGCAGCCTACATCTGGCCATACACTATTACCTACATCTGGCCATACACTGTTACCTACATCTGGCCATACACTGTTACCTACATCTGGCCATACACTGTTACCTACATCTGGCCATACACTGTTACCTACATCTGGCCATACACTGTTACCTACATCTGGCCGTATACTGTTACCTACATCTGGCCATACACTGTTACCTACATCTGGCCGTACACTGTTACCTACATCTGGCCATACACTGTTACCTACATCTGGCCGTACACTGTTACCTACATCTGGCCGTACACTGTTACCTACATCTGGCCATACACTGTTACCTACATCTGGCCATACACTGTTACCTACATCTGGCCGTACACTGTTACCTACATCTGGCCATACACTGTTACCTACATCTGGCCATACACTGTTACCTACATCTGGCCGTACACTGTTACCTACATCTGGCCATACACTGTTACCTACATCTGGCCATACACTGTTACCTACATCTGGCCATACACTGTTACCTACATCTGGCCATACACTGTTACCTACATCTGGCCATACACTGTTACCTACATCTGGCCGTACACTGTTACCTACATCTGGCCATACACTGTTACCTACATCTGGCCGTACACTGTTACCTACATCTGGCCATACACTATTACCTACATCTGGCCGTATACTGTTACCTACATCTGGCCATACACTGTTACCTACATCTGGCCGTACACTGTTACCTACATCTGGCCATACACTATTACCTACATCTGGCCATACACTGTTACCTACATCTGGCCATACACTATTACCTACATCTGGCCATACACTGTTACCTACATCTGGTCATACACTGTTACCTACATCTGGCCATACACTATTACCTACATCTGGTCATACACTGTTACCTACATCTGGCCATACACTGTTACCTACATCTGGTCATACACTGTTACCTACATCTGGCCATACACTGTTACCTACATCTGGCCATGCACTCTTACCTACATCTGGCCATACACTGTTACCTACATCTGGCCGTATACTATTACCTACATCTGGTCATACACTGTTACCTACATCTGGCCGTATACTATTACCTACATCTGGTCATACACTGTTACCTACATCTGGCCATACACTGTTACCTACATCTGGTCATACACTGTTACCTACATCTGGTCATACACTGTTACCTACATCTGGTCATACACTGTTACCTACATCTGGCCATACACTATTACCTACATCTGTCCGTATACTGTTACCTACATCTGGCCATACACTGTTACCTACATCTGGCTGTATACTGTTACCTACATCTGGCCGTACACTGTTACCTACATCTGGCCATACACTATTACCTACATCTGGTCATACACTGTTACCTACATCTGGCCATACACTGTTACCTACATCTGGCCATGCACTGTTACCTACATCTGGTCATACACTGTTACCTACATCTGGCCGTATACTGTTACCTACATCTGGCCGTATACTGTTACCTACATCTGGCCGTACACTGTTACCTACATCTGGCCATGCACTGTTACCTACAGCTGGTCATACACTGTTACCTACATCTGGCCATACACTGTTACCTACATCTGGCCATACACTGTTACCTACATCTGGCCATGCACTGTTACCTACATCTGGCCATGCACTGTTACCTACATCTGGTCATACACTGTTACCTACATCTGGCCGTATACTGTTACCTACATCTGGCCATACACTGTTACCTACATCTGGCCGTATACTGTTACCTACATCTGGCCATGCACTGTTACCTACATCTGGCCATGCACTGTTACCTACAGCTGGTCATACACTGTTACCTACATCTGGCCGTATACTGTTACCTACATCTGGCCATGCACTGTTACCTACATCTGGCCGTATACTGTTACCTACATCTGGCCATACACTGTTACCTACATCTGGCCATGCACTGTTACCTACATCTGGTCATACACTGTTACCTACAGCTGGTCATACACTGTTACCTACATCTGGCCGTATACTGTTACCTACATCTGGCCGTATACTGTTACCTACATCTGGCCATGCACTGTTACCTACATCTGGTCATACACTGTTACCTACATCTGGCCGTATACTGTTACCTACATCTGGCCGTATACTGTTACCTACATCTGGCCGTATACTGTTACCTACATCTGGCCATGCACTGTTACCTACATCTGGCCGTATATAGTTACCTACATCTGGCCATGCACTGTTACCTACATCTGGCCGTATACTGTTACCTACATCTGGCCATGCACTGTTACCTACATCTGGCCATACACTGTTACCTACATCTGGCCGTACACTGTTACCTACATCTGGCCATGCACTCTTACCTACATCTGGCCGTATACTGTTACCTACATCTGGCCATACACTGTTACCTACAGCTGGCCATACACTGTTACCTACATCTGGCCATACACTGTTACCTACATCTGGCCATGCACTGTTACCTACATCTGGCCATACACTGTTACCTACATCTGGCCATGCACTGTTACCTACATCTGGCCATACACTGTTACCTACATCTGGCCGTACACTGTTACCTACATCTGGCCATACACTGTTACCTACATCTGGCCATGCACTCTTACCTACATCTGGCCATACACTGTTACCTACATCTGGCCATACACTGTTACCTACATCTGGCCATACACTGTTACCTACATCTGGCCGTATACTGTTACCTACATCTGGCCATACACTGTTACCTACATCTGGCCATGCACTGTTACCTACATCTGGCCATAGACTGTTACCTACATCTGGCCATGCACTGTTACCTACATCTGGCCATACACTGTTACCTACATCTGGCCGTATACTGTTACCTACATCTGGCCATACACTGTTACCTACATCTAGCCATACACTGTTACCTACATCTGGCCATACACTGTTACCTACATCTGGCCATGCTCTCTTACCTACATCTGGCCGTACACTGTTACCTACATCTGGCCATACACTGTTACCTACATCTGGCCATACACTGTTACCTACATCTGGCCATACACTGTTACCTACATCTGGCCATACACTGTTACCTACATCTGGCCATACACTCTTACCTACAGCTGGCCATACACTCTTACCTACAGCTGGCCAAACATTGTTACCTACAGCTGGCCATACACTATTACCTACAGCTGGCCATACGTTGTTACCTACAGTTGGCCATACACTGTTGCCTACAGCTGGCCATACATTGTTACCTACAGCTGGCCATACACTGTTACCTACAGCTGGCCATACACTGTTACCTACAGCTGGCCATACACTGTTACCTACAGCTGGCAATACATTGTTACCTACAGCCGGCCATACACTGTTACCTGCAGTTGGCCATACACTGTTGCCTACAGCTGGCCATACACTGTTACCTACAGTTAGCTATACACTGTTACCTACAGCTGGCCATACACTGTTACCTACATCTGACCATACACTGTTATTACAGATGGTCATATATTGTTACCTATAGCTGGCCATACATTGTTACCTACAGCATGGCCATAACTGTTACCTACAGCTGGTCATACACTGTTTCCTACAGCTGGTCATACACTGTTACCTACAGCTGGCCATACACTGTTACCCGCAGTTTGTCATACACTGTTACCTACAGCTGGCCATACATTGCTACCTACAGCTGGCCAAACACTGTTACCTACAGTTGGTCATACACTGTTACCTACAGCTGGTCATACACTGTTACCTACAGCTGGCCATACATTGTTACCTAGTACAGCTGGCCATACACTGTTACCTACAGCGGATCATATACCGTTACCTACAGCTGGCCATACACTGTTACCTACAGCGGATCATACACTGTTACCTACGGCTGGCCATACACTGTTACCTACAGTTGGCCATACACTGTTACCTACAGCTGGCCAATCACTGTTACCTACAGTTGGCCATACACTGTTACCTACAGCTGGCCAATCACTGTTACCTACAGTTGGTCATACACTGTTACCTACAGCGGATCATACACTGTTACCTACAGCTGGCCATACACTGTTACCTCCAGCTGGCCATACACTGCTAGCTTTTTTTTTTTTAAATCAGCCAGCAAACAAAAAATGGATAGATTTCTCCATCTACACAAGCAAGGTGGATGGAGGAATTTCTTCCTGTTGTTACATTGTTTTCTGGCACTGTCTGAGCACACTGATCAGCAGTTGCAGCCACTGATTGATAGAAAATTTTCCAGCATGTCCCTTCAACAGCAGTGGGAGCCCACACACTGATTGAAATATTGTTGGTCCCAGCTGGATCAGCACAATTTTAATCAGTATATGGCCAGTTTAAGTTCTCCTAGTACTGGTCTGCTTCCACATAACTATCTTCAACCTCCTGTCATTGGAAGGGGGCTGCCTCTTTCTCATTGTTATAGTGGGTCCCCCCCGGTGCGCAATTCGATCACACACATGCGCAGACATGTTGTGCAATTTAAATAGAATGAAGCATCAAACAGCGCAATATTTCCGCTCCAAAGCCTTGTGTGATGTGAATATCCCAGCAGGCTTTGAAGGGCCAATAGTAGTATCAGCCTCACTTAGGCAAGAAATCAGGAAGTGTTGAGCCACTCACAAAAAACATGTAACACTACTCCCAGGGGAGCTGCTGTGCGTGGGTTCCTCTGGGTTACCGTTAGCAACAACAGTGTTTTACCTCGGATAAGAAGCAGTCCAGTATCTTTGGTTTTTAGGTTTTATTTGGAACTTGGATAGGAGAAGGGAATGAGTGGGATACTCCAACTTAACCACTTAACCTCCCTGGCGGTATGATTCTTTTGGATTTTAGGTGCTGAAAGCGGTACCATTATTTTGCATGTAATTCTTGTGAATGAGCAGCCCAAACCAACTGTATACATTTATTATATATATTATATATATATATATATATATATATATATATATATATATATATATATATATATATATATATATATGTATGTATACATATATTATGTATACATATATTATATATATATATATATATATACGTATATATATATATAATGTATACAGTTGGTTTGGGCTGCTCATTCACAAGAATTACGTGTATATATATATATATATATATATATATATATATATATACGTATATATATATATATGTGTGTGTGTGTGTGTATATATATATATATATATATATGTGTATACTGTGTATATATATATATATATATATATATATATATATATGTATATGTATATACATATATATATATATATATATATATATATATATATATATATATATATACATATATTTACATAAAAAGTACAGTAAAACTGCAGGAAAGGGCACTGGGGGGCAATGTAATGTGATTTTATTTTATTTTGAACGGTATCAGTGTGTTTGGTGCATTTTACATTTGAATTTGCCGCCGGTTCCACCCCCCGGCGGACGTCACGTCGCCGGAGACGGAAGCTGGGGCTCACAGACGATCGGGAGGAAGCTCCGCCGCCGCATACCGCCCGCAGTCTTCGCTGGATCCCGGAGAAAAGGTAAGTAAAACCTCTTCCAGCATCCAGCGATCTTCTTAGCGCTACCCCGCTGTGACTCGGGGTTACCGCTTTTGGCACTAAAATCTTACCCCGAGTCACACTCGGGAATACCGCTAGGAAGGTTAAGCCCCAGAAGATTTTACCCCCTTCCTGACCAGGGGGTTTTTTGCCATTTTTTTACTGCGTGATTTTAACGGACAATTGCGCGGTCGTGCGACACTGTACCTAAACTAATTTGACGTCCTTTTTTTCCCACAAACAGAGCTTTCTTTTGGTGGTATTTGATCACCTGTGCAATTTTTTGATCATGCACTATAAACAAAAAAAGAGCGTAAATTTTGCAAAAATAACAATATTTTTCACATTTTTTATATGAAATTCCCCAAAAAAAAATTTAAAAATCAAAATTTTTTTAACATTTTCGGCCAATTTGTTGTATGCTACATATGTTTGGTAAAAATAAATCGCAAAAAGCGTATTTTTATTGGTTTGCGCAAAAGTTATTGCGTTTACTAACAAAGGGAAAGATTTTTGTCATTTTTGGTGTTTTTTTTTTAACGAGTAATGGCGGCGATCTGCGATCTTTTTCAGCGGTCGCGTGCTCGCCCGCTATTGGCTCACAAGCCAGTGACAGGCTAGTGACGTACCGATACGTCACTTTGCCTGGCCGGGGCTGACCGCCGCAGTATATGTACTTGCGGCGGTCGGCAAGTGGTTAAAGAACTAGGCACAATAGGCTGGGACAACTTGAATAGAGCTGAATAGCGCTGGTTAATGCTGTATAATGCTGAGTAACGCTGAGTAACACTGAGTAACGCTGAGTAACGCTGAGTAACGCTGAATAGAGCTAGTCACGGCTAGGCCGCTGCCTCACTTTGCCCCTGGCTGTGAATAAAGTAACAGAGCTTCCTGAGGTAAACTGTACTCTGAGGTAGACGGTACTGCTAAACAACTTCAGGGCCCTTCCTGGCACCCCCTTTGTCCCTAATCTTCAGGGTTAACTACTTGGCACCCCCTTTCCTGTAACACTCTGTGTGAGCTGGCTCTTTGATCCCCCTCCTTTCCTAGGCAGACCCTTGAGCAGATCCCTCAGTACTCACAATACTGTTTTTCCCAAAGTCTTCTGCCCAACAGCTCCACTGGTCAGCACTCTGGATCCTCTGCAGCCCAGCTCCACACCTGGTTCCATAGGCCGACTGCCTTAACCTCCTTCCTCACATCAGCAGGAGCAGTGACAGCCGTCCACCTCCTCCCGGGAATTGGCTCCCGCCAAAAGACGCCCTGTCAAATGCTCCCCCAGGTTTATAGCCAATCCCAGGATGCATTGCAGCAATGCCCACCCACTGAGACAGCCATAAACCCTGGTGCACTACTGGTTAGGTTTCCTCCACTGTCCAACAAGCGTCCTTATTGGATACAGTGGGGAGACTCCCCTAGACCCAATAAATCACACCTGGAAACATGGGACAGGCTAAACTAAGAGATCTGGCTCTCCTGATAAGCAGAACAGAGCCACCAAATGTGTTTTCCCAGCACCTACCTAGGAGGATGCTACAAAGAAAAAACTAAAAATTTGTGTAGTAGGGAGAAGGGAGAAAGCAGATGAGAGTAAGTTATTTTTATGCGTGAAGATCCGCATTAATGACTGAGATTGTGTTTTGCCCGGAGTTCCCCTTTGCGTCACAGCACATAGCGACCGCTGAAAGCGTTTGTGCAACACTGCAACCAATTCATGGTACGGTCCTGTGCGGGCAGTGCAGCGTTATAATTTAATTGACATAGTTAGTATTGTTGTGTCACTTGCTTACTATATTGAATTGAAGTATCCTTGTGTGTTTGATGTTACAGTCAGAATGGATAAACATTATACAATGAAGGAACCTTTGGGCATAAGAATAAATGCTGAACATTTCAGTAGGCAGCGAGCGTATGAGTGAGACGATTACTGGAGTGACCCGCTGAACCAAATCATTCTCTACAATGGATTAACTCATTAGCTGCCTGGGTGGAATTATGCACAGCCGATCCGCAGATAGTGCATGTATTCCCTCCTTAATAAAGGGCATCTACAGACAGAGTCAGATATATGTATGTGGGCATATATATATATATATATATATATATATCAGTATATATTTCAAAGGGATGGCTGAATTTTAAAATTAAATTGTATCTAAAGCCAAAACATTTATTTTCATTTTGGATAGGGAATAGGCCGCAGTGATGGCGAACCTTTTTGAGCCCGAGTGCCCAAACTGCGACACAAAACCAACTTATTTTTTTTCAAAGTGCCAACACTGCAATTAATAACAGCCACAGATAATGGCCACAAGGGCCTCTCACCAATCACAGCAACACAGCAACACTTCCCCTGAACAGATGTCCACTCTCTTGGTTACCCGTGGCAAGGCCCGCAACTGCGCAACTGGCACTGCAGGGGCGGTATCCTCGTATATCCGCTCTGTCCCCTGGCTCACAGTATGCTGCTCCAGTCTCTCTCCCTTGCGGCAATGACTCCTCTCTCTCTCTCTCTCCGGGTGGTGATGTTGAGCTGGATACTAAAATGGACCCATAGTCTTCCGGGACTACATGTCCCATGGTGCACTTGCCAATTTCCTCATTGGTGCTTGGCTGAAGCCAATGGGGAGGCAGGGGGAATCAGAGCACGTGGCGATCTCTGCAAGCGCTGCTCTGTCCCTGTCCAGCGCTGGTTGACAGAAGAAGAGGGAGAGCGGGGAAATGCACTGACAGTCCACGCTCGCTTCTCCCCTTGTCACAGCGCCGCTGAACTTTTCACTCCGGCAGCTTCGCCGCGCAGGGGAGCTGGGCTAGACTTTAAAATGGACCCATAGTCTTCTGAGACTACATGTCCCATGATGCACTTGTCAACCTCCCCATTGGTGCTTGGCTGCAGCTAATGGGGAGGCAGGATCAATCACAGTGGGCGGCGATCTCTGCAAGTGCCGCTCTGTCCCTGTCCAGCGCTGCCTAAAGGACGCGAGCGGAGGAAATACACTGACAGCCAATGCTCGCTTCTCCCCTTGTCACAGCGCCGCCGCCATGCGGGGGAGGGAGGATTAGAGAGCCCAGGTATCAGAGGCGGCAGTTTCTCAGTAGAGTTGGCATGCCCACAGAGAGGGCTCTGCGTGCCAGCTGTGGCACACGTGCCATAGGTTTGCCATCACTGGAATAGGGAATGGACAAAATGACATTAAACCGTTCGTTTTTTTAAAACACTTTCAGTAGCTGATTTAATCGCCCACTGAGTACGCATTTTTTTAATCTTTCAATGCCTACCTATGCTATGCTACCAGTTTAAGCTGGTGCCATGACTGCTGTACCAGGTTTCCTGTTTGAGTCCCAGTTCACATATATGCAATGCGGGAACCCTGCAAATCTACTGCAGGTTCCCCCATCGCATTCAACTCGCAGACAGTTCACACTGATATATGCGAATCGCTGGGGTTGTCAATACAAAGCCAACGACACCCTCAGATCAGTTTGCATATCACAATGCGAACCGACAGTTCGGTCATGAATCGGATCGCATAGGTGTGAACACCCATGCAATCCGATTCTGGTGCGGACCCAAAAAAGTGTCCTGTGAAAGTTGTGTCTGAATGCGATGCGAATTCAGCCATGCAATCTGTATGGCTGAATTTGCATCGCACAGATGTGATTTTTAGAGCAGTGCACTGCGAATCACATGCGATGTCTGTCATCGCACTGATGTGAACCAGGACTCAGGGTGGATCTTTTGCTTGCAGCATCCTATGGAGCCACACTTTGCATGCAGGGACTAGAGCTGTGTCTCCCTACACTGTGTGCATCAATAGAAACACAGCGCCCTATAGCCTAGGATGGCAAGGCACTCTGTTTCCCCCCCCCCTGTATTCATGCTAACAGTCTAACTAGAGACTCCACTGTCCACTGTTCACTCTTTCTTGTTAAGACTGCGAGTTCAGGGAAGCAGCGCTGAGAGAGCAGGAACAATCAGCATTGAAAGTTAGAAACTGCTCACTGTGATGAGCAAAACAAGGCTGAAGGTTTGATACTACTTTTAAACCCCTGTCCGTTTATTCTGTGTCCTGTTTAAGAGATTTCCCTGCATTCCCTCTCCTGTAAAATAACAGGAAGTGAGAGGAATTCTCTCCAAAGTCCTTTGGGACCATTTTCTTGTTATAGATGTAGCCACTAGCCAGGTGTTAGCTAAATTGCCCGTATCATCAGGGGACACTTTACAACATTAGCTACAGTGAGGCTTCTCCCTCTAGTGCTCAGCTTAGACATTGTATACAGCGCCTTGAAAAAGTAGTCATACCCCTTGAACTTTTCCACATTTTGTCATGTTACAACCAAAAATGTAAATGTATTTTATTGGGATTTTATGTGATAGACCAACAAAAAGTGGCACATAATTGTGAAGTGAAAGGAAAATGATAAATGGTTTTCAAAATGTTTTACAAATAAATCTGAAATCTAAAAAGTGTGGCGTGCATTTGTATTCATGCCCCGTACACACGTGCAGATTATCTGAAGACTTTTGTCTGCAGACTTACCAAAACCATTTAATATGAGGTCAAACCTAAACACTTTCAATTTGTATGCAATCCGGCAGGCCCTTGCACTACATAGAAAAGGTAAGTCTGCAGACAAAAGTCTGCAGATAATCTGCACGTGTGTACGGGGCATTAGCCCCTTTTTCTCTGATACCCCTAACTAAAATCTAGTGAAACCATTTGCCTTCAGAAGTCACCTAATTAGTAAATAGAGTCTGCCTGTGTGTAATTTAATCTCAGTATAAATACAGCTGTTCTGTTAAGCCCTTAGAGCAGTGGTTCTTAACCTTGTTGGAGGTACTGAACCCCACCAGTTTCATATATGCGCATTCACCGAACCCTTCTTAATTGGAAAAATAAAATATGATTTTTCGAATTCAAAACATAGGTATATATTATTTTAGGTATATATTTATACATAGGTGCACAAAATGAACAAAACCAGAAAAGAACAATACCCTTAAGAACAAAGAACAAAACCATTAAAAAATGATTTTCACACAAAAACATAATAATGAATATTTACTGCAAATCAGTGTGACGTCGTATAAAATACCAATATATATATATATATATATATATATATATATATATATATATATATATATATATATATATATATATATATATATATATATATATATCGCTACAAAAACAATATACCAGCAATAACTTTTTGTAGCTGCTGCATTTACTAAGGTGGAACTCTACTTTAAGTTCCCATGGGGCCCTAGGCAGATTACCAGTTTCGGGCCCCCATGCAATAACACTGAGCACTGACCATTTGCATTAATGCTGAGCACTGACCATTTGCATTAACACTGACCGCTGACCATTTGCATTAATACTGACCGCTGACCATTTGCATTAATACTGACCGCTGACCATTTGCATTAATACTGAGCACTGACCATTTGCATTAATACTGACCGCTGACCATTTGCATTAATACTGAGCACTGACCATTTGCATTAATACTGACCGCTGACCATTTGCATTAATACTGAGCACTGACAATTTGCATTAATACTGAGCACTGACCATTGCATTAACACTGAGCACTGACAATTTGCATTAATACTGAGCACTGACCATTTGCATTACCAACCAACTAACCAAAAAAAAAAGGCTCTCCTAACTTAAAAAAAAAATGCCATACCAATACTGCACACTCACTCACTGTGTATAACTGTTATACACAGTGGGTGGGCGCCTTTTTAGTAAAACACTTCTCTGCAGAGAACACCACACCACCACATCTACCTACCTTAGTCCTCCTGAATCTGGCCTGGCTGCTGCACTGGCCTAGTAGTGCGTGGCCTGTGGGCGGCCTGCTCTGGCCTGGGTCTGGTGCCAGACTGGTGTCAGACTCACTCAGTGAGTCACTTGAGTGAGCCACCACTCACTAAGCCTCCTCCTAGAAGTTGGACCTCTCTCCCCTCTAGTCTCCGAGTCCCCGCTCTCACTCCGCTCAGTCTGTCCTTGTCTTCGCCGTCAGTGCACTGACTCACAGTGTGTCAGTGCCACATGACATGTGAATCACTCCGCCAGGACCGGGCTCTGTACTGTGGGGATGTTGTGTGTTTCCATGACGACCGTGCGGAGCGGGTGCGGAAGGACACGCCCGAAAATGGAGAAATAGTCCCTGACAGCGAAGTGGTACTAGCGGAGGGTGTGCCGAACCCTTCGAGACTGACTCACCGAACCCCTGGGGTTCAATCGAACCAAGGTTAAGAACCACTGCCTTAGAGGTTTATTAGAGAACCTTAGTGAACAAACAGCATCACGAAGGCCAAGAAACACATCAGAAAGGTCAGGGATAAAGTTGTGGAGAAGTTTAAAGCAGCTTTGGCCAGTGGAGTACATAGTCAACTAGCCTTGGGTAAGTAAAAAGGGATATCTTAGAATGGGAGCTAGAGTTGCTCTTTAAATGTTTCTTCTAGGCATTGGCCTGTTGGTTCATTGAAGAGGGCCGCAGTCATCCAAGCCAATGAAGACCTTGACCAGTGGAATAGATAACAGGCCTGGGGTAAGAAAAAAGGGGTTGCTTAGAATGTGGAGCTAGAGTTGCTCTTGAAATGTTTCATCTAGGCATTGGCCAGTAGAGTATGACTTGGCCTATTGGCTCAGTGAAGAGGACAGCAGTCACCTGAGCCAGTGAGGTCCTGGTCAGTGGAGTATGATGTGGCCTGTTGGCTTGGTGAAGAGGACTGGAGTCATCTGAGCAAGTGAAGGCCCCCAGCTCGGCTCTCACACTTTCCTCCTTGGTTGCAATATCTCCTGGGTTCTGCTGGTAAGGCATTCTGAATAGACGTGTTAGGGGGCAGGGGGTGCTGATATAAGGGGGGTCTCTCTGATCTCTGGAGGCCTCTAAGGAAGGGGGTGGGGGGCACTGATATAAGGGGACTGTTAGCTAATGGGGGTCTCTAAGAGGAGGTATTGACTGCTGATCTAATGGTTGGTGATCAACCATTTGATCAGCAGCAGCCTCCTTAGAGACCCCCATTAGCTCACAGTCCCCTTATATCAGTGCCCCCTTCCTTATCAGTAATGCCTGTCAGTGACAATTATCAGTGGTTATCGTTGCCACCTATTAATGCCCATCAGTGCCGCCTATCAGTGCCCATCAGTGCCACCTATCAGTGCCCATCATTGCTGTCTATCAGTGCCCATCACTGCTGCATATCAGTGCCGCCTATTAGTGCCCAACATTGCAGCCTATCAGTGCCGCCTATCAGTGCCCATCATTGCCGCCTATCAGTGCCCATCATTGCCGCCTATCAGTGCCGCCTATCAGTGCCCATCATTGCCGCCTATCAGTGCCCATCATTGCAGCATTTCAGTGCCGCCTATCAGTGCCCATCATTGCCACCTATCAGTGCCCATCATTGCAGCATATCAGTGCTGCCTATCAGTGCCCATCATTGCCGCATCTTTTCATTTTTTTTAACATCTTACAAGGATTCAGCATGTCTTTTAAGTGTTGCTTATGTCATGAGTGCTTAAACCCTATACCGTATAGGTATAGGATGGCACAGAGGATGTACAGGAAAGACATAGGATGGCACACATAGGATGTACAGGACAGATATAGGATGGCACACAGGATGGCACAAAGAGGATGTACATGGCATGTAAAGGATGGCACAGACAGAGGGTGTACATGGCAGGTAAAGGATGGCACAGACAGAGAATGTACATGGCAAGTATAGGATGGCACACAGAGGGTGTACATGGCAAGTATAGGATGGCACACAGAGGGTGTACATGACAGGTATAGGATGGCACAGAGACAGAAGATGTATATGGCACACAGAGGATGGCACACAGAGGATGTACATGGCACACAGAGGGTGGCACACAGAGGATGGCACACAGAGGATGTACATGGCACACATAGGATGGCACACAGAGGATGTTCATGGCACACAGAGGATGTACATGACACACAGATGATGGCACACAGAGGGTGGCACACAGAGGATGGCACTCAGAGGATGTACATGGCACAAAGAGGATGGCACACAGAGGATGTACATGGCACACAGAGGATGTACATGGCAGATGTAGGATGTCACACAGAGGATGGCACACATAGGATGTACATGGCACACAGAGGATGTTCATGGCATGCAAAGGATGGCACACAGAGGATGTACATGGCACGCAGAGGATGGCACACAGAGGATGTACATGGCACACAGAAGATGGCACGCAGAGGATGGCACACATAGGAGGTACATGGCACACAGAGGATGGCACACATAGGAGGTACATGGCACACAGAGGATGTACATGGCACACATAGGATGGCACACAGAAGATGTACATAGCACACAGAGGATGGCACGCAGAGGATGTACATGGCACGCAGAGGATGTACATGGCACGCAGAGGATGGCACACAGAGGATGTGCATGGCACGCAGAGGATGGCACACAGAGGATGTATATGGCACACAGAGGATGGCACACAGAGGATGTACATGGCACGCAGAGAATGGAACACATAGGATGTACATGGCACACAGAGGATGGCACGCAGAGGATGGCACACAGAGGGTGTACATGGTACGCAGAGGATGGCACACAGAGGATGTACATGGCACGCAGTGGATGGCACACAGAGGATGTACATGGCACACAGAGGATGTACATGGCACACAGTCAGAGGATGGCACACAGAGGATGTACATGGCACACAGTCTGAGGATGGCACACCGAGGATGTACATGGCACACAGTCAGGGGATGGCACACCGAGGACGTACATGGCACACAGAGGATGGCACACAGAGGATGTGCATGGCACAGTCAGAGGATGGCACACAGAGGATGTATATGGCACACAGTCAGGGGATGGCACACAAAGGATGGCACACAGAGGATGTGGATGGCACACAGAGGATGTATATGGCAGGAAAAGGATGGCACAGACAGTCGATGGAGAGAGAGAGAGAAAAAAAAATCAAGCAAGCCTGCAGCAGTATGTTACCTTCGCTTCCACAGAGGCCGCACAGCACATGAAGGGAGGAGGTGGGTGGAGCCATTGTTCTACCAGGCGCGGAGGAGAGGAGGAGGAGCCGACGAGGAGGATCCTCCTCTGCAGTGCATGCTGGGTCATCCTCAGAACGTCACTGGTTGCTAGATGCCAGTCGGTTGGCCTTCTTAGCAACCAGTGTACAGCGCAGACTCAGCCACACCAAAGCAGCCGGCGCTCCCAGTGGACAAACGGGGGGGGGCCTAGACCACCAGGAAAACTAATCTGGCCTGGGGGGGGGGGGGGGGCGACGACAGATGGGAGTGTAAATTGCCTGTGTGTGGTGGGGCTGGGCCCCTTGGCAAGTGGGGCCCCCGGGCAACTGCCTGGCAAGACGCCCATTCGAAAAAAACACTGCTCCACTCTAAGTTCTATCTGTATTCATTTCTGTCTGTATTAATGAATGATCTAATCACAAATAGATCTTCAGCTTTTAGCTTTAACAGGTCCCATAAAAACAGCATGTGCTTGGAATATTAAAGGAACACTCCAGGCAGCAAAACAACTTCATCTAAATGAAGTTGTTATGATGCCAGGATGTCCCTGGCACTGGATTACCATTCTCAAATAGTTTAACCCCAAAGTCGGTGTTCCAGCACCAATCTCCCAGCATCCTGACTCTTCCGGTTTAGAAATCTCTATAAATTGGAAGGCTCCTGCAGGTCCGGCCAGCGACGCCTCTGATTGGCTGAGAGTGGTTAGCCGATGCTCTAAGCCATTCAGTGACTCCCATTCCTAAAACGGACTTAAAAAAAAAAAACATACCTTTTTCAAGCCAGTTTTATGAATGGGAGTCACTGGTTGGCTGAGAGCCTCAGCTGACTGCTTTCAGCCAATCAGTGGCACCAGGAAAGTGTTGGCCTTTAGGGAAATTGCCTGTATATAAAAGTACTGGCACCGTCCCCTATTAACCGCTTGCCGACCGCCGCAAGTAAATTTACTGCGGCGGTCAGCCCCTCACAGGCAAAGTGACGTTAATTAACGTCACTAGCCTGGGAGGGTCTGGAGAGCGAGCGCGCGCCGCCGGAGGCGCGCTCCCGCGCGGTCACGCACCCCTCCACGCGTGTGACCGGCGGATCCGATGTCCGCCGGTCACTCGGCGATCGTCGGGGGAGAGGGAGAAAGTCAGGCAGCTTGTGTAAACAAGCTGCCTGTCATTCTCCTCGGTGTAAAAACACTGATCACACGGTTCTACTATGTAGAACCGTTGATCAGTGTCCTTACACCTCAAGTCACAGCCAATCACAGTAAGAATCACGCCCCTAGGGACACACACAGCCCCTCCCTCTCAAATAAAGTTAACCCCTTCGCTACCAGTGTATTTTTACAGTAACAGTGCATATGTATAGCACTGATTACTGCAGTAATGTCACTGGTAACCCCAAAAGTGTCAAAAATGTCAGTCAAGGGTCCGATCTGTCCGCCGCAATGTCGCAGTACCGCAAAAAAATCGCAGATCGCCGCCATTATGCGTTAAAAAAAAACAACAAAAATGACAAAAATCTTTCCCTTTGTTAGTAAACGCAATAACTTTTGCGCAAACCAATAAAAATATGCTTTTTGCGATTTTTTTTTTACCAAACATAGGTAGCATAAAACAAATTGGCCGAAAATGTTAAAAAATTTTGATTTTTACATTTTTTTGGGGGGGGAATTTCATATAAAAAAAATGTGAAAAATATTGTTATTTTTGCAAAATTTAGGCTCTTTTTTTGTTTATAGCGCAAAAAGTAAAGAGCGCACAGGTGATCAAATACCACCAAAAGAAAGCTCTGTTTGTGGGAAAAAAAGGACGTCAAATTTGTTTAGGTACAGCGTCGCACAACCACGCAATTGTCCGTTAAAGTCACGCAGTGCCGAATCGCAAAATACCCCCTGGTCGTTTAGCAGCCAAATCCTCCGGGGCTTAAGTGGTTAAGTAAAAAGTACAAAATGTGTTCCAGGTCTCAGTGGGAGAGGGAAGGGAGGATGAAGGGAAGGGAAAAGGGAAGAGGAGGGGGAAGGGAGAGACACTGGAAGTTGGGGATTTAAGTGTGCCCAAGGAAAAAAGCTGAAAATGGCTTAAAACCATACGTTTCTTTTGGTAATACAATTAAAATACCTCACAGAACATGGTACAATAAAATTCCTGCATATTTGCATGTAATCATACAATATAGGTGTTTAGATATTGAATGATCCCAGAAAGAGGTACGGATCGACGCGTTTTGCCCACAGTGCGAGCTTCTTCAGGATCCGACTTCCAATATGTATGAGCCTTATCGTATGTAAACAGTACATGATAAATATCGATTTACAATATGTACAAATGAAAAATGAAAAGGTAAAATGTATATTACATATGCTGGACAGACACGCATTAAATTACACATTAAGTATATCAAAGATAAAGGAATCATCAGAGGCACCGCTGGGAGATCGACACTAGAACACAGACTTAGGAGTTAAACCGATCGAGAACGGTATAACCCCTGAAGGTAAGACAGCCCTCAGGAACCTCCTGACACCATACCAACTTAAAGTGGAGTTCCACCCAAAAGTGGAACTTCCGCTCATTTGCTTCCCCCCCCCCCTGGCACCTTCCAGGGGGGAGGGGGGAACAGGTACCTGTTTTTGACGGTACCCTTCCCCACTTCTGAGATACGGCGTCGTGGTGCCGTCCCTCAGAAGTTTGGCCCCCTCCTCCTTCCCCCGCCGCCGAGCCAATAGGAATGCGCAGCGCGCTTCGCACATGTGCAATAGGGACCCGCCCATGAAGCCGCAAGGCTTCACTGCCTGGTTCCCTTACCAGCAATGGCGGCGGAAGCACCCAACAGCTGATGGAAACATCGGCTTCGGTGCCAACATCGCTGGACTCCAGGACAGGTAAGTGTCTTAATATTAAAAGTCAGCAGCTACAGTATGTGTACAGTATGTGTGGCTTCTGACTTTTAATTTTTGGAGGGGGTGGAGGGGGAGGCGGAACTCCGCTTTAATTTGGATGAAGCTGTTAGGGTGCCCAACTGTTCCTTTAACATTTGTAGTCTTAAAACAGTTAGCTATTAATATTTGATCATTTGTGTTTGAAGATAACCTACGTGTTGTTACCATGCAATCTTTTACTGTTCTGAATTGTTAATTTATATTATTATTGTCAAACCAAAACCCTTTGGTAAGAATAAAATACAAAATATGCATTGAAAAGTTTTTTCTCTGTCTTGTTAACATTTGGTAGCCATATCCCAAAAAATTCTAAGAAGTATCTTTTTTTTTAATATCATGGACAAAATGTAAGAAATAAAATATATATATATCACACAATCATTCCATGAACACATACCAGATACACTGCATATATAATTTGAGTAAAATATACTTATAAAATAGTTTACCATCTGCCAAAAAAAAAAATATGTCCCCGGATTTCATTTTAAAAATCTGGTCACCTTACCCTATGCACACTACTCACCCCATAGTCTATAGTCCCTTGTCTATCTTATGAGTGAGCAAGAGGGGGTGGCTTTGTCCCTACATTCATTGGGTCCATGGAGAATGAATGTAGTCACCCTATAACAGGAAGTCAGATCACAGCAGCAAAAAAAAAATAATTTGGAGGAAGCTGAGAGCAATAGAAGGGACTTTTTGAGTTAAAGTGGTTGTAAAGGCAGAAGATTTTTTACCTTAATGCGTTCTATGCAGATAAAAACAACCTTCTGTGTACAGCAGCCTCCCTAATACTTTCCCGAGCCCCATCTCAATCCAGCGATGTTGCACGATAGCCACAAAGTCCCAGGACTCTCCCTCCTCATTGGCTGAGACAGCAGCGGGCGCCAGTGAGCCAATGAGGAGAGAGAGGGGGTGAGGTTGAGTCACGGCTCCATGTCAGAAATGGAATGGACACACAAAGCAGCGGCTTGGCTCGGGTGCCCCCATAGCGAGCTGTTTGCTGTGGGGGCACTCGGCAGGAGGGAGGAGTCAGGTGCGCCAGAGAAGAGGAGGATCCAGGCTGCTCTGTGCAACACCACTGCATAGAGCAGGTAAGCATAACAAAAAAAAAAAAACGAGGCTTTAAAATCACTTTTAGAATATAGGCTTGAATAGAATTTTTTTTAAAAAAAACAGTTTACGCTAGGTGTACACCTATGCGTTTTTAAATGAATATGCTGCCAACCCTGCCTTTCCACAAAAGAAAAGGTGCATACACCTTTTTAAAAACACAGCCGCAGGGAAATCGCATGGTCTTTTTGACCATGCTATTTCCCTGCGGTTCCCACATCTGCACTGCGATTTTATATGCAAGAGGGTGCCATTCAGAATAAATTTAATGCATGAAAAGTCTCCTCTTAGAGTCTTCCTGTTCTGGTAACAGTCTATTTATCTAATAGGGTGCAGACAGCAATAAAAACCTGGCAGAGGTTCCACCATCCCCCACTCTATCCAAAACTAAAAGAAAAGAAAAGAGGGTTTAGCTTTAGATACACTTTAAGGGTGAATTCACACTGCTTCGCAGAGCAGCCGGAGCCATTTACAGTAGGGGGCAGTGTGGTGCGCGACATTTGTTTTGAATAAACTTTATGCTAAGTGTACAAAACATACACTTCATTCAGTGCAATGTGCTGCACTGCCTTACATTTCAGTGCAATTCGGCACGGTGCGCTGTGATAAAATGCGGCATGTCTGCATTTTACCGCAGCATCAGGCTGTATTGCACTGTGAATGGGACACATAGGTAACAATTGTTCCCTGTACGTCCCTGCGGTGACAGACATTTTTCAATGCGGGCTCGGTTCACACTGGGGGGGGCTTGTCAGCAGTGGTGGCTAGTGCTCCATGGGCCGGGGGGGGGGGGGTTTGTCAGACAGACCACACCATATCTCCCCCGGACCACACCAGATCGCACACCATACCAGACACATACACCCCCCCCAGCTCACTCACTATGGACTGCAGGCAGCGGCGGCTTTAGCTTCCCCTCCGTCTCCTCCCACCTCCTTCTCCTTGACCAATAGCATGGCCTCTCCTTTTGGCCAATCAGGAAACGGGTCTCAGGACCCCCTTCCTGATTGGCTGGGAGGAGAATCAGTGTGGTAACAGCAAATATTCATTTGCTATTGTCACACAACTTGAGCCCACTCTTTTTTGAAGCCTATTGGAGCCTCTGGCTCTAATCACGTGCTTCAAAACAAAAAAAACTCCATTGAAATCCATGCGTCGGGAGCCCTGCATGTAGATTAGGGGGCCGGACGCATGGATGGGGGGGCGGCGCCCCTGCGCCCCTAATGGACGGGCCGCTACTGCTTGTCAGGCAACTTAGTACCTGACAAGTCACGCTCCATTCACATAGCTCCCAACTGTCCCTGATTTCGAGGAACTGTCCCTGATTTGGAACAAAGTCCCTCTGTCCCTCATTCCTCCTCATTTGGCCCTCATTTTGGTCTGATCTATATAGTTGAATATAAAATGCACTATTTATCTTTCAAAAAGTCTTTCCCAGTTTCTAAATCGCTGTATCCAGAAGCCAATATAAAGGAATAGTAATAGTAAAAAAGCACTTGTGGGTTTAACCAATCTCTTTTTTTTAGCACAATTCTCTTTTAAGGGGGCGTATCAGGGGGGGTGTCCTATGCCTACATACTTTTACCAGTTGGTGTCCCTCATTCCCATCTCAGAAAGTTGGGAGGTATGCATTCAGTGCAATGGAACCAAGTTTGCAAGCTGCACTGAAGTCGCGCAGTGCAGGGCGGCTTCAAAGTCAGGCGACTTTAAGACACTCCAGCCTAAATGTGTTATAAGTACATTATTTTAGCATGGGGGCCCTAACTGATTTTTATCTTGGGCCCGGCTTTGTTAAAATCCAGTGATGCTCAACATTTTTTCATCCAAGTATTACCAGCTGAAATATATATAATGTCCAAAAGATGGCGATAGAGTGGCAAACCAATGCTTTACAATCCTTTACATCTCATCTGCTAATTTCAAAATTCTTATCCCCCGTTCACATTAAGGCCTCATGTACGCGGCTGTTTTTGGCGTCAGACGTTTTTTTTCTACAGCCAATAAACGCCCCAGCATAATATCCTATGTCTCCATGCACACATAGGCTGTTATCAGCAGTTTTTGGCAGGGGCGTTTTTGAGCATTTTTGAGTGTTTTTTGGTGTTTTTAGCTAAAAAACACCGCTATTTTAGTAACTCCGACTTTCCCACAATGCAATGCTTGCCAAATTGCATTGCATGGGTGTTCACACCCATGCGATTAAAAAGGTGCTGGGGAAAAGGGGCCTACAACATTTTGGTGCAAATGTAGACCCTTTTTTCCCCCCGCATCAAAACAGCATCGCATGGGTGTGAACACCTATGCAATGCGATTCTGTCAAGCTCACTGCCTTTTGCAATCTGTTTCGGGGTGTCGTTCATGGAACATTAGGCCCCGTTCACATCAGGCAGATATGACATGCCAAATCGCATTCCAAATCAGAGCCTATTGCCGGCAACGTCAGTAGGCGGATTGGTGCAACCCTGACTTTGTGGAGCCGCACCGATTCCCAAAAGTAGTTTCTGTACTACAACGACACCGGTTCACACTGATTTCAAATTCGAATGTCAGTGCGACTTTAGGGCGATTTCAATAGACATCTGTGCATGAACCCGTACAGATGTCTGTTAGTTCGCCCCCCCCCCCCGAAGTCGCACATGCAAATTTGAAATCAATGTGAACCGGTGCCGTTGCCGGCAATAGGCTCAGATTTAACACGACAAATCGCATGCCAAATCGGCAACGTCAACAGGGCTTGATGTTCCATGAATGATACTCTGAAACAGATTGCAAAATGCATTCCGCTTGCCAGAATTACATCGCATGGGTGTTCACATTTTGCAGGGGGGAAAAAGGGTCCACATTTGCGATTAGGTGTGGAGAAAAAAAAGGGTCCCACAACATTTTTGTGCAAATGTGATGCAATTTGAGCCATACAAAATATATAGCTCAAATCCCATCGCACAGACATGCACAGGAATGCGGTGCGTTTTTGGTGCAAATCTCATGCGGTGTTCAGCATGCATTAGTGTGAACCCCAGGCTATGTTCCATGAACGACACCTCGAAACAGAACCCAGGCTTAAAAAAGCAATGGAATAAAAAATGTAAATAAACGCCAGTTAGCAGCGTTTATTGACTTTTTTCGGCATTTATCAGCGCTTATTGGCGTTTATTGACATTAGAGTGTTTTTGCAGCTGAAAAACGCCACTCAAAACCCACTAGTTTTGGGGGGGGGGGTTTTTACAGCATAAACTGCCCCAGCCAAAAACTGCTGATAACAGCTTATGTGTGCATGGACAGTGTGCATAAGGCCTAAACGCCAAAAAATGCCAAAAAAACGCTGCTAACTGGCGTTTGATGTTTTTGATTCCATTGCTTTTTTTAAGCCTGGGTTCTGTTTTGAAGTGTCATTCATGGAACATAGCCTGGGTTCACACTGGTGCAAGTGACTTGCCTCAAAAAAGCACCGCATTCCTGTGCACATCACATGGGATGTCTATGCAATGCGATTTGAGCCATATAGTTTGTATGGCTCAAACTGCATCACAATTGCTCCAAAATGTTTTTCCCCGCACCTAAATCTTATCGCATGGGTGGGAATACTCATGCAATGCAATTCTGGGTAGCATTGTCTGGCAAGCATTGCATTGTGGGAAAGTGGGAGTTACTAAAAGAACAGAGAGGGGATTTTTAGCTAAAAACGCCAAAAAAACGCAAAAAAAAAGCTAAAAATGCCAATGCAAAAAAGCTGAAAAACACTGAAAAACTCACTACAAAGCTACTGCCATTTTTATAATGTCCAGTGTGCATGAGGCCTAAATGCGGCTTTGAGATTGTGCAACTTCATCTGAAATCACACCCATGCGATGTGATTTTGACGCAGGGAAAAAAGGGTCCACATTTGCAACAAAATGTTGTAAGACCCTTTTTTCCCCGCACATATCTTATCGCATGGATGTGAACACCCATGCGATGCAATTCTGGCAAGCATTACATTGAGGGAAAGTCAGAGTTACTAAAATAGCAGAGAGGTGATTTTTAGCTAAAAACGCTAAAAAAGCTGAAAAATGCCAATGCAAAAATGCTGAAAAACTCATTACAAAGCTACTGGCGTTTTTATAATGTCCAGTGTGCATGAGGCCTAAATGCGGCTTTGAGATTGTTCAGATTCATCTGAAATCACAGGAGTTTAAAGCCACATGTCAGTGTGACTTCAGGTGCAGCTTGGAAGACATCTGTGTGGCTTCCTGCACAACTGTCTATGCAAGTCGCAACCAAAATCTCCAAAGGTAGTGCAGAATTTACTTTTTTCAAATCGATGCCGGACCACAATGTCGGCGTTACGGCGACTTGAACACTGCCATTGCTGACAACAGGGTGCGACTTGTCATTTCGATTTGACCTTTCAAATCGCATGACAAGTTGCTCCGGTGTGAACGGGAGTTTAATCAGTTTTGTATGAAGAAGTTTGTACCCAAAATTAAAAAATATATGTTAGTAAATATATTACTGCATAACCCCCCTAAAAGAACACTGCTTGCCCTGCATATACCGTAAACTTCCGTTATATCGCGGTTCAGTTTTTTGCGTATTTCACATTATTTTTCTGTAAGACCTATTAATATTATTATATTAATTCATTCATTATTAATTAAATATTGTTATGTTTTCCATTGCTCTCTCTCTCTCAATATCTTTTTTTGTGTTTAAATGTGTTTCTATTGTTTTAAAAGTGTGTTTAATGCAGAGTTCCACCCTCAAAATGTACTTTTCCCCGTCCACTTGCTCTAATTTACCTGAAAAACAATTGGATAATTACATTTTTTTTTTTTTTTATTCACTTACCTTTCTTTTAAAGAAAATATACTTACCTTCCTTCCTCTTCCTCCCTCTGCGGCCGCGGACGTCACTTCCTGCTTGCATTGACTCCTGGGAGGTGAACGTCATCGCTCCCAGCAGTCAATGTCTTGTCCAGCGCTGCCATCTTAGGTGTGGGCAGCTGAAGCCGGAGCGTCCTCTTCGGTGTCCTCTTCGGTGACGTGGGAGTACCAGAATGCCCCGCACCCTCCCTGTTCATCAATTCCTGGCCAGGCGAGTCATTCCCTGCTGAACAGCTTCTGGACATGCCAGAAGCTGTGCAGTGATGACGCGCCTGCACCGGAAGTGACGAGCGGGGACGGTGCAGGGCATTCTGGTACTCCCATGTCACCGAAGAGGTGGAAGGTTTACTTCCTCTTTAAATTTCAGAGACATTTTAGCAATAAAGTGAGCGTATGGAAATAAATATAGTACATTGACATCTGTGATGCCGTTTTGATGTTACATTTTGAAACATGCAGACCATGTTGGTACACCCCGCACTGCTCAGTGCTAAGCCTTTAAGCTTTCAAAATTAACCACTTCAGCCCCAGAAGATTTACCCCCCTTCAAGAGCAGACCATTTTTTGCGATTCGGCACTGCGTTAACTGACAATTGCGCGGTAATGCGACGCTGTACCCAAATAAAATTGATAGCCTTTTTTTCCGACAAATAGAGCTTTTATTTTTGTGGTATTTGATCACCTCTGCGGTTTTTGTTTTTTGCGCTAAAAAAAAAAAACATACTGACAATTTTGAAAAAAAAAAAAAACAATATTTTTCACTTTCTGCTGTAAAACATACCCAATAAAAAAAATTAAAAATCTTATTTCTTCATCAATTTAGGTCAGTATGTATTCTGCTACATACTTTTTGTAAGAAACAAAAAACAACAAATCAATGATTTTGTCCGAAAAACGTTCATACCTCTCTGTAAATGTTATTAGATGGATCTTCTGTTTAAATCAACCTACCTTACACTGATTACTTTGCCTATCACCGTCCCTTTATCATTTTCCTGAGATCCATACTATAGTATACAGAGGATCTGGCTGTTTCTGAAAGAATGTTCTTGGAGACATCAGCAGTATAATATGCATGTCAATGGCAGCATTGTCTCTTGTCACTGTCTTAATTACATGTTCTGATGATACAGATTCATTAGTGTCTGTACATTACTCGTCTTCTCTTTCCAAGCACCGTCTTCCACTGACACACCTCTGCAATGTTCACCCTATATACAGAAGTGTGACAGTCTGTTGTACAATTGCCAGTGCTTGACAAATCACATTCGACAATCCGTATGGCACTGGCATTAAGGAGAAATTAGCCGCTTCAACTCCAGAAGATTTTACCCCCTTAATGACCAGGCCATTTTTTGCGATTCGGCACTGCGTTACTTTAACGAAAAATTGCGCGGAGGTATTTGGCACACTTATAATTTAGAAACACACACATTGGACATTACATAAAACAGTAATAGAGTGGATTCTAGGATTTTAAAAACACCTTAACCAGTTCTGCCCCCTTAATGACCAGGCCGTTTTTTGCGATACGGCGTTCATTTAATGGAAAATTGCGTGGTCTTGCGACACTTTACCAAAATAAAATGTCCTTTTTTTTCCCACATATAGAGCTTTCTTGATCTGGTATCTGATCACCTCTGCGGTTTTTAGATTTGGCACTATAAACAAAAGAAGAGCGATAATTTTGAAAAAAAAGCACAATATATTTTACTTTCTGCTATAAAACAGTACCAATAAAATTTTTTTTAAAAATCTAATTTTTTTATTAGGCCAATTTGTATTCTGCTACATATTTTTGGTGAAAACAATCCCAAAAAGCGTATTTTAATTGGTTTGCGCAAAGGTTATCATGTTTACAAACTACGGGATAGATTTTTGGAATTTTTATTTAGTTTTTTGTTTTTATTAGTAAAGGCGGCGATCAGCATTTTTTAGTGGGACTGCGACATTGCGGCAGAAAGATCGGGCCCCTAACTGGCATTTTTACACTTTTTGGGGACCAGTGACATTAATACAGTAATCAGTGATAAATATTATGTACTGTTACTGTATAAATGACACTGGCAAGGAAGGGGTTAACACTGGGGGTGATCAAAGGGGTTAATGTATGCCTAAATGTGCTTACTCACTGTGGGGGGGGGGGGGCTCTGTGACAGGCACAGACAGAAAGATCAGCTTACCTGAAACTCCTGATCTCTCCCTGCCTGTCTGACAGAAGACTCGCCTGCTTTGTTTACATAAGCAGGCGGCTATTCTGTCAGTTTCTCTGATGATCGCAGGAGGCCGGCAGTAATTGCCACCGCTCCTCCTGTGGCCCACCTCCCGCTGTGTCTAAACACAGCAAAAGCGCAGCTCCGGCAGCGTGCGCCGCTGAGTCCTTGCGCACAATATCACGTAGATCTACGTGATTTTGCACAGCCGAGCCGCCCTGCCGCAGAGATACTGCAGTGGGCGGTTGGCAAGAGGTTAAGCAATATTTACTTTTAAAGTGCAACTCCAGCCAAATTGTTAAATACACTCTAAAAAAATGTTCAGATTAGAAAAACATATATGTTACCCTGGCAGAAATTTTTGGATAAAAATGCACTTTACTCGAATCTGGATGGCAGCAAAGCCTGGCTCATGCAGTGCACTAGCAGTAGAATGGACCTACAAGGTCCTCATCAGAGGGTATCTCCTGCCCACTAAAATCATAATCTATGTTCCAGGTGATTCTCCTCCGCGTTTTGGAGGTTGCAGATCGAACAACATGTTTTTTCATTCATGATGGTCCTGTCCCATGGCAACTCAGTTCTGGTCCAAAATATTTCACGTGATTATATATTATATTACTATTGGAAACCATTACAACCCTACAAAAATTAGACATTTATTTTTATTTTAAAGTGGTTGTAAACCTCTGACATCAAATATAAACAAAGCATATCCCTCTATAGTGTGTACTTGTCATGCTTGTGTGTGTACTTCTGTCACGTTTTCCTGACACCAAGAGATAAAAAGGTGACAGGGGATGGAGCTCTAGCACACAGCCTGTGTTTGATAGCCTCAGCTCTGTTCCTCTGTGTTGTGTGAAGGGGGGTGGGGGGTGTCCCTTCCCTCCATCAGCTGTCACTGAGCCATGCAGAGTGTAACTTCAGCTCCCCGCCTCCTGCTTTTTGAAAGCTCAGACAACCATTTTTAAATTCTGGTCTTTGAATGGCTGTAGAGAAGAGAATAATGTAGATAAACAGGTACAACTTATGTAGGAGACTTTGTTTTATTTCTGTGTATCACCTGAGGCCAATAAGTTGACTGGGTATATGTAAGGGTTCACAACCACTTGAAAGTCCTATTTAAAGAAAGGCAGAGGTAGAGAAACACAGTCTCACATCATTCCAACTCAGGCGCAGCTAAGTAAAAGTTCCAGACGTCAGATGCAATGTATCATTACATTAAAATAAGAATAGAATTGCATAAATTAAAATACTGATGTAAAAGAGTCTTCCTGTACTTATCTTAAACTAGGAACCAAGGAATTTCTGAAACGCATTAAGGAGGTACCAACCCAAGAGGTTAATGAGGTATGGTTTGTAAATGCTGATGTGGCATTACTATATACTGTTATTAATCATGATAATGCAATGTTGGCCCTGAATTGGGCATTAAGTAAAAGAGAGGATATACCCTACCCCAGTTTGGATTTTTTTGAAAAGTTTGGATTTTTTTTATTACACAATTATTTTTGGTATGCAAGCAAATTCTACCAACAGCAGAGTGGAGTAGCGATGGGTGCGAAATTTGCTCAAACTTTGGCTGACCTATTCATGAGTAAATGGGAAGATAGGTATGTATTCCATCAAATGAAACCAGAATTACCATTCTACTGTACATTTATAGCTGATATTATTTTTATTTGGAAGGGGACTGAGAGTAGTTTACATGACTTCATGGTTTACCTCAATCGGAATAGTAATGACATTAAATTGGATGATCAATACAGCAAAGAGGCAATTAATTCATAGCTGTATTCAGATATGAGGGAGGTTTGGCAACTAAAGTATATTTCAAACCCACAGATAGAAATACTGTAGCTATCTTTCCATTAGGAGTTGACACCATCCCTCCTGGTTACGGAACATCCTGATGGGTCAAATTACCAGAATCAGACAGAATTTCACTTTTGATAGTGATTTTTTATCCCAATCTCAAACCATCAAGAATAGGTTTGTACATGTAAGGGGTATAGTGAGGGGAATATTGATAAAATCATTGCAGTAACATTACAAGAACCCAGGAATGACCTTATACACAATGTGGAGAGGAATGAAGGTAGGAAGGATGATGGACTTCAAAGGAACTTCATCTCAGGTTACCATTCCCAGTATAGGGAAGTAGACACTATCCTCCGAAAACACTGGCACATTTTGTTAATGGACAGGATCCTGAGTCCCCACTTCCCAAGTAGACCACATTTTGTTTATAGGAGGGCTAGAAATTTTGGGGAGAGTGTGGTCATGAAAGTATTAGATCCCGTAAATACATCTCTCTTTTCCCCAATAGAAAAGGCTTTGTAGCTTGTAGAAAGTGTAGTGCATGTAATACATCTAAAAATAATATTGTACATCGGAAATCTTTTTTGTCAGAGACCACAGGAAGGGAATATGAAATCCCTGAGTTATTACCTATGATATCACACATGTGGTGTAAGATCTCCAATGTCTGTGTGGATTGATTTATGTAGGGTGTACAAAACGACCCCTTAAAATTAGAGTAGGAGAACACATAGCGAATATCAAAAAAGGCTACAAACATCATAGCGTATCAGAACATTTTTCTAAATATCATGCTAAAGATCCCTCCAAAATGTTGTTTTGGGGTATAGATCGAGTATACCCTACTTGGAGAGGAAAATATAGTGAACTGGGGGATCAGGCGCCTAGGCAATCAAATGGCGCTTTTCCACTGCATGGAACCGAACGGTTCGCTCGCTTTTGTGCTTTTCCACTGCTGGTACCGCATGGTATGGTGTAGGAACGGTTCGGTACGGTACGGTACGGCGGCGCTTTTCCACTGCATGGAACCGAACGGTACGGCTCTCAAAAACAGTACCACCTAAATTGTGGTTCCAAGAGGTACCATATCCCACAATCCTTTGCATGCAGTCACTACTAGCCACTGATCGGTCAGAGAATCCCACCCACCCAGTTGTTATCCCACCCACTTAACTTTAGTACTACTTTAGTGGAAAAGCAAACCATACCGTACCGAACCGTTCCAACACTGTACCATGCGGTACCAGCAGTGGAAAAGCAAACCGGGCCAAGCAGGGCCGAGTAGAGCCAAGCCGGTACTTGCAGTGGAAAAGTGCCAAAAGGTAAAATCAACAGAAAGGGAGGGAACAAAAGTGCTGCTAATCTACTGCAGGTGTACTACATATAGATAGGGAATGATGTGATCAGCACAAAATATCTCGATATATAAACTGTGAGTGGAGAAATATGTGTAACTTCCAAAGTTTCTAAATAAAAAAGGTGCTGAAGTGCCAGTTAATTGAATAAAAAATCAATGTTATATCTCACAAAATAAATAAAGATGATCTGTATGTGTATGTAACTCCCAAATAGAGTGCTAATTTGTCATTAAGTTTCTAGATTGTAAGCTCTAACGAGCAGGGTCCTCTAGTTCCTCCTGTTTTGAATTGTATTGTAACTGTATTGTCTTCCCTCACATTGTAAAGCACTGCACAAACTGTTGGCGCTATATAAATCCTGTATAATAATAATTAAGTGCCATAATAAATATATAACGTAAAACCAAAAAAATTCCAAAAAAAGTGCAAGTGTGATGATTCATCAAAAATGTATATAAGAATGTATATCCTAAAAGTGCAAGTGCAATCAGTCACTAAAAAATCTTGAACAAACTAAAAATCAATCAATGAATGAATAAGAATTAATTAATAAGTAATCAATAAATAGTCCATTAAGAAAAAGTACCAAGTGAAGAAAGTGCAAATATTGATGAAATCCAATCGATGAATAAATGATCCTCAGTGATCACAAGTGAAGAAATCACACCATATGTTCTCCACCGTTTCCACTAAATCTGACTCACCAGATATAGAGCTGGTCAAGTTATAAACCAACAAATTCACTTGTTAAATGTTATCCAGCATGATGGCTACTGCTTGGATCCCTCATGGGCTGATTGCTTCCCCAATATTGTAGGATGAGGACAATGCGTGAGAGGAGAAAGAATGCCCAAAATAGTGTAATTCCGTCTTAAAATCACAATCTTTATTAAAAGAAGATAGATTACACTCACATTTTTCAGTGTCTGCCTGATACTAGGGATCTCTGCCTCGTAACTCCTACCCATACACCCATACATGTAACCCATACAGCCGGAGCGTAGGAGTTACGAGGCAGAGATCCCTAGTGTCAGGCAGACACTGAAAAATGTGTAACTGAACTTACTGAACTGACCGGATTCTGCTGGTCCTCCTCAACTGTATTACAATTTGGTGAGTTTATTCTCACTAATTTTTCACCCTCCATGGTGTATGAAGTGTCCAGTTTGGTTATTATACCCTTACTGGTGGTAGTAGCCAGTGCTTTGTTGGTCCTCCACATTTGGTATTGTAGCCTCTCTCACTGATGGATGGAACCAATGCAGTTTTCACGACCTCAGTGATGGATAGGGTGACTGAACTTTGTTGGTCCTCCATAGTCCTAGGTGGTATTGCAGCCACTTTGTCACTGGTGGATGGAACCAATGCAGTTTTCTCACTCTCACTGGTGGATGGAACCACAGCAGTTTTCTCACCCTCAGTGGTGGTCGGTGTGACTGCACTTTGTTGGTCCTCCACAATCATAGATGGTATTGTCGCATTTCTGTCACTGGTGAATGGAACCAATGCAGTTTTCTTGCCCTCAGTGGTGGATGGGTTGACTGCACTTTGTTGGTCCTCCACAGTCGTAGATGGTATTGTTGCCTCTCTGTCACTGGTGGATGGACCCAATGCAGTCTTCTCACTCTCAGTGGTGGATGGAACCAGTGCAGGTTTTTCTAAACCAGTGGTGGATGGGGTGACTGCACTTTGTTGGTCCTCAGTCATAGATGGTTCTGTTGCCTTGCTAACATTGGTGGATAGAACTAGCGCAGTTTTATCAACTTCAATGGTGGCTGAGGTGAGTGCACTTTGTTGGTCCTCCACAGTCATCAATAGTATCGTTCATCGAGAAGGTCCAAGGGGGTCACTGAAAAATCTATATTGTTTTTGTATTACATTGGTGTCAGTCCAGCACAGAACACCTCACTACACACCCTGCTTCTACCTCTACCTGCCCCGCCCTGCCTCCATGCACATCCTTATATCCAGAGCTACAATGCACATATTTCACCCCGCCCATTACCTCCTTTTTAGCCCTACACTGAAATCTTTCACCCCGCCCCCTGCACTGCCCACCTCCTATGCAGATCTACACAGGACACCTTCCATCCTGCCTCCAACACCGCCCAGCTCCTCCTATCCAGGCCTACACAGGACACCTTCCGTCCCGCCTCCAACACCACCCATCTCCTACTATCCAGACCTATACAGCACACCTTCCCTCCCACCTCCAACACCGCCTATCTCCTCCTATCCAGACCTACACAGCACACCCTCTCCAGATACCACAATGTCCACCCCCTCCTGTCCAAACCTACACAGCACATCTTCCGCTCACCCCCTACATCACACTGCCTGCCTCTTCACATTTAGACTTGCATTGGATATCTTCCACTCAACTCTGCCCAGAGTCCTCAGGGTAATGCCCCTTCGCTGCCCTGCCTACAGACATATTCTACACAGCACACTGGCCACCTTGCCTTCTGCCTGCAGAGGACCAATAGGAGAGAGGTATTGGTGGGGTCAGGGGTTGTAAACTTTTCTATCACTGAATCACCCTGAACATTGACATCGCTGAGATCCGGGATGAGACCACACTGAGGTTGGATCACTGTTGTGTGCTGGGGGGTTTGAAGTACCGTAGGGGGACATAGACTGGGAGATCACTGGAGATCGTGTGTGTGTGTGTGCTGACCGATGTGACTGCAAGAACTCCTCTATTCACCATACACTGTACAATCTATAGACTTATCATACATTATATAATGTTCAGAAGTCTTCACAAAATAGTGGGCCGTGTCATTGGTTGCTAGGAACGGCAGTGTCCTAGCAACCAATGATGTCACGGGTGTACCCAACCCCTTGAATCACACATCTCCACCCAGCTCCTGCCCCTGCCTGCCCAGCTACAGGGATAGATCAGTCAGGTACACTGAGCACTGTGATAGGGACACTGATCTATAGAGGGATTCTGATAGGGACACCTGGTTTAAGGAATGACACCTGATATATGGGGGATTATGATGGGGACACTGATGTAAGGGGGCTCTGATGGGGGCATCTGATTTAAGGGGGAACTCTGTTGGGAACAACTGATATAAGGGGGGTCTCTGATGGGGGCACCTGATATAACAGACAAACTCTAATGGGGACACCTGATATAAGGGGGACTGTTATGGGGACACCTGATATAAGGGGGATTCCAATGGGAACACCTAATATTAGGGGGCAGTCTGATGGAGACACCTGATATAAGGGGGGCTCTGATGGGAACACCTAATATTGTAGAAACACACTGGTGGGGACACCTGATATAAGGGGGAACTCTGATGGGAACACCAGATAAAAGGGGCACTCTGATGGCGTTGCATGATGTAAAGGAACATTCTGGTGGGGACACCTGATATTAGGAACCACTGTGATGGGGACACCTGATATAAGGGGGAACTCTGATGGGGACACCTGATATAAGGGGGCATTCTGATGGCGTCAAATAATGTAAAGGGACATTCTAATGTGGATAAATGATGTAAGGGGACAGTCTGATGGGAACACCTAATATTAGGGAGCACTCTGATGGGGTCACCTTATATAAGGGGGAACTTTGATGGGGACACCAGATATAGGGGGGAACTCTGATGGAGACACCAGATATAGGGGTCACTCTGATGGCATTGCATGATTTAAAGGGACATTCTGATGAGGATAACTGATGTAAGGGGACAGTTTGATGGGGACACCTGATATTAGAGAGCACTGTGATGGGGACACCTGTTATAAGAGGGCACACTGATGGGGACACCTGATATAAAGGAATACTCTCATGGGGACATCAGCATAAGGGAGTAATGTTTCGGCTTGTGCCCAATACATGTATTTGTCTCAGACAGGCTACAAAATTGTAAAATGTGTGCACTGAGGAAACAAATGTGCGGACTGTACATTCCTCTTTCTCATTGCACTCAATATTGCCATTCCTCCCAAGCAACTGAAGTCATCACAGTGACCGGTGCTTGCATGAGCAGTTTTTTACTGGTATCCTCTGGAGCCTGATGGTGAACAAAGGGAGACTAGTTCCCCATCACATCCTCACCACTTTTGCTCGTCGGCACATGGCAGTGGATGTCTCCATAGCCAGTATGCATTTAAATATTGGCTATGGAATCTACCCACTACTGAAAGAGTGTAACTCTACAGGGGCAAATAGTCAAATTATGGGCAATAAAATGCTTTTATGATGGAGGCCCATTTATTCATTAAAGTATTATTCAAGCTTACAAATAGCAAGTGTTAAAACTGTCCCCTCCGGCAACTAACTAACCTGTGCATGAAAGATGTATTTACTTATCTATTTTCAAGCTTATGTGGTCCGGTCATGTGATCACCTGTGTTGGGCAGTGCCAGCTGCAGGGGAGAAGAGAGAGCACAAACAATGGCTGCTTCCATAATAAGCCTATTTGTGAAGTCACTGCCCAGGCATTACCAACCTTTGTTGGAGCGCTCTCTCCATTCCCTTGCAGCCGCCGCTGGGCTGTGACATCGAGACAGTGGGTTAGTACATACATCTTTCTTACCCAGGTTTGTTTGGGTAGGTGTTAGTTGTGGGGAGGGAACATTTTAAAAGACCCATTCAGATATCACAAAGTGCGAGCCAGTGCGATTTGCAACCCTTTCGAATAAATGAGCTAAAAATTGCATGGAAAGAAAGAAAGAAAGAAAGAAAGAAAGAAAGAAAGAAAGAAAGAAAGAGAAAGAAAGATATTTTCCATTATTTAAAAAGAAATGCTCCAATGTCTTTAAAACGGACGGATAGTTGGCAAACCGTTAATCCTCTGGTCTCTCACATCTAGAGTTAAAAAAAAAAATTATTAATACGTTTTATTTACCCAACAAAATCCCCAGCGCAACCAGCTCTGTTACAACATTTAATGTGCCATTTATAACCTTTTACTGCTGCCTACACTCTGTGTGTCCCCACATGTTCTCAGTGATATTCTATATTTAACCACTTTAACTCCGCTCACTGTGCCTCTACTGCGGCACAGTGGCTTGTTATCGTCCAGCGACGTAGACCTACGTCGCTGGACTCCTCCCCCTGTAGGCGGCGCTCGCGCGCCACCAGAGGCGCGCTCCCGCTGTTTTCATTTACAGCGGGAGTCGGGCCAGGGGAGGAGCGGCGGCGATCGCCGCTGCTCTTCCCCGATCGTCGGGGAATCTAGTTTGGAGATCCGCCCGCCTGTGTAAACAGAGCGGGCGGATCTCCTAAGTGACAGGGAGTGACAGATCGGGGTGTTTAGCATAGCTGAACATCCGATCTGTCCCTGACTCACTCAGTCACCTCCCCCCCCCCCCCACACGTCAGTAAGCACCAGGCATACATTAACCCCTCCCTCTCCAATAAAATTAACCCCTTCCCTGCCAGTGTCATTTTTACAGTAACAGTGCATATGTATAGTACTGATTACTGTAGTAATGTCACTGGTACCCCCAAAAGTGTCAAAAATGTCAGTCAAGGGTCCGATTTGTCCGCCGCAATCGCAGATCACCGCCATTACGCGTTAAAAAAAAACACCAAAAATGCGCTTATTGTGATTTTTTTTACCAAACATAGGTGGCAGAAAACAAATTGGCCAAAAATTTTTAAAAAATTTGATTTTTAAATTTTTTTGGAGGGGAATTTCATATAAAAAAATGTTAAAAATATAATTTTTTCAAAATAAACGCTCTTTTTTTGTTTATAGCGCAGGTGATCAAATACCACCAAAAGAAATCTCTGTTTGTGGGAAAAAAAGGACGTAAATTTCGTTTGGGTACGGCGTCTCACGACCGCGCAATTGTCAGTTAAAGTCGTACAGCGCCGAATCGCAAAAAGTGGCCTGGACGTAAGACAGCAAAATCCTCCGGTGGTAAAGTGGTTAATAGTGCCACGCAGTATTTGTATGAAACTTATAATGAACCAAATAAAATAAAATCAACCAAACAACATAAGCAATAGTGCAATAATCGAAATACACCAAATTTTCTGTAAAAGTGTCCAATATTTCTTCAGTTTACAGTATTCTCATTAAAGTGACATTAAAAAAAAGAGAGACAGCGAGATCAAGAGGGAATGAAAAAGAGAGTAAGGAGTAAGACAGAGGGAGAGAGAGAGAGAGAGAGAGGGGGGGGGGGGAGGGTTTTTTATTTATTTATTTTTTACTTGCTCCAAAAGAAATGCTCTGTCTTCAAAAAGGATGGATACTCAGGAAACCTTTACTCCTCTGGACTCTCAAATCTCAAGTATAAAATCAATAAATACATTTTATTTATTTAATATTACCATATTATATTCTCTTCAAGGCATGACAATTTATTGTACACAATGGGAAAAAATGTAGAAATTCATGAATGGCAGAGTGAGTGAGAGAAGGGGAGAGAAAAAGAAGGGGGGGGGGAGAGATTGAGAGAAAAAAGACATTTTATGTTAAAATATGGCAAAAAAATAAATAAAATCAGTTTTTTGTATTAAAAAAAAAAGGTTAAAAACACAACCCCTTGTGTACAGTACAGAGTATAATGTAGTTGGGGCACTAGAAACTCCTTGAAAACAAATGAGGGCAGCGGGTTGGTTTATGTGCTGGACGGTCCCACCCATCGCCCACAGGAAGCGGGAGGAACCTGTCTTAGGCTCCGTTCACATGTAGGCGTGTTTGGGGCGTTTTTCTGCTCTAGGATCAGCTCTCAAAACGCCCAACAAGACAAATCCTATTCATTTCAATGGCCTCTGTTCACATCTGAGCGTTTTGATGCTGTTTACAAAACGCCCAACGCTCAAAAAAGTACATGAGCTTCTTTTTGGGCAGATTACAGGCGTTTTCCATTGGTTTCTATTCAATCTAAAAACGCCTGCACAAAAATCGCGGTTAAAATCGCGGCAAAAATCGCTGTAAAAATCGCTGTAAAAACGCGCGGAAAACGCTACGCTCAGGTGTGAATGTAGCCTAATTGATGTCAGTATTTATTTGGGCCTGCTGTGGAAGTAAGACCAGCTCTGAAGAACAGAACTTGACTCCCAAAACGCGTTAGCGGTCCTATCGACAGGGACATGTTCCATTCCACATGTGGTGGACTCTTGTAATGCGATTTCACTCTTCATGTCTGTGAGTATGTTTTTGGCATTTCATTAAAACATTTTTAAGGTGATCACGGGTAATGCAGTAGGTGTTTGCGCCTCCTTCTTTTCTTTCATGTGATTACGTAAGAGTAAAATGTAAAGCCGGCCATATACGGTGCAAATTTCTTTCCTGCAATCAGTGTTGACAGGGAAATTCCTCTTGCCGAGTCATTGTATTCTTCAGGCCGGGGGGGTGGGGGGAAGCCGCCCCCACCGGGAGAAGACCGTGATTATTGCTAGCAGCTATATCATGTAAGATCGTTAAGAAGGTTGTACCCAAGTTGATCGATCAATCATATTGGTATATTCAGTCTGCCTATACATAGTTTTGAATCTTGCACAGTTCAGTAGGAACTGGCTGAGATTTGAACCGTCTTTGGCAGGTCTAAGTCAGTGGAGATTGTGTAGAAGGCCTCTGGCAACACACATAAAGAATTTCATTTTGGGCATCTATAGGCATGGCAGTGTTTCAGTACTCATTGGCACAGGGTAACCATTGGGTAACCATTGGCTATTCACTGAGTGTCCCAAGGCCATCACATTGTGATTTTGAAGCTCATGTGTAGCATATATGGCTATCTCCATGGTTGGCACACTTCACACCCAGGGCCCACACAATAATAGGAGTGCATGATGGGAGCATTTTCTGTTTTTGCCAGCTCTAGATGGTATATCTATATGAATTTAGTACATTATTCGGTTTTGAGCTTCTTTAGGACAAAAACTCACCCCAAATGCAGATTGCAAATGCAATGCGCTTGCCTGCACCAAATCAAATGGTACCGCAGTACTATGCAATCTTGATGCAGTGCGTCTTTGAAAAGTAACACATCCACTAGTTTTTGTGTGGTCTGGTGCATTTTACTGCATTCTACTGCATTCTACTGCATTCTGCTGCATTCTACTGGGTGGCACAGTGGTGTAGTGGTTAGCACTTTCACCTAGCAGCAAGAGGGTTGCTGGTTCGAATCCCAACCACGACACTACCTGCCTGGAGTTTGCATGTTCTCCCTGTGCCTGCATGGGTTTCCTCTGGGTACTCCGGTTTCCTCCTACACTCCAAAGACATGCTGGTAGGTTAATTGGATCCTGTATAAAAAAATTGGCCTTACTATGTGTATGTATGAATGTGAGTTAGGGACCTTAGATTGTACACTCCTTGAGGGCAGGGACTGATGTGAATGTGCAATGTATATGTAAAGCGCTGCGTAAATTGACAGCGCTATATAAGTACCTGAAATAATAATAATAATTCTACAGCCCATTCAAATGAATGGGCTGTAAAGTCACACTGCACTAAGTCGTGCAGGAATGCAGCTCGAGACAAGGTCCTGTTGGGCAGCTTTTAAAAATCCATAACTGTCCTTACAAATTCGGGACAGTTTGCATGTTATGGCTTAGGTAAAGGGAAGGTTGTTCCAAGGGATAAGCCACTGCTTTGGCTTGTTCACTTGTTTGTGTAAATTGCAGCTTAAGCTAAGGTACACTGTCAACAACATGCTTTTTTTCATTAACCAGTTTTTGCGATACGGCACTGCGTTACTTTAACTGACAATTGCGTGGTCGTGCGACACTGTACCCGAATAAAATGAATGTCCTTTGTTTTCCAACAACTACAGCTTTCTTTTTGGTGGTATTTGATCACCCGTGCGGTTTTTATTTTTACGCTATAGACAAAAAAAGACAGACACTTTTGAAAAAAAAACAATATTTTTTACTTTCTGCTATAAAACATATCCAATAAAAAAATGTAGGAGACTAGAACAGACTACAAACATGTGAAAAGGTGCCAATAGCTCCATCTCCTGGCTAAAAAAGTAAAATATTAACCACTTGCCGACTGCCTAACGCCGATCTACGTCGGCAGTCAGCCCCTCACAGGCAAAGTGACGTAGGGCTACGTCACTAGCTTGTGAGGGTCTAGGGAGCGAGCGCGCGCCCCCGGAGGCGCGCTCCCGCTCCCGCGTGGTCACAGACCCCCCCCGCGCGTGTGACCAGCGGACCCGATGTCTGCCGGTCACTCGGCGATCGGCGGGGGAGAGGGAGAATGTCAGGCAGCTTGTGTAAACAAGCCACCTGTCATTCTCCTCGCTGTAAAGACACTGATCAAATGGATCTAGTATGTAGATCCGTTGATCAGTGTCCTTACAGCTCAAGCCACAGCCAATCACAGTAGAAAGCACGCCCCTAGGGATACACACAGCCCCTCCCTTCCAAATAAAGTTAACCCCTTCACAACCAGTGTATTTTTACAGTAACAGTGCATATGTATAGCACTGATTACTGTAGAAATATCACTGGTAACCCCAAAAGTGTCACAAATGTCAGTCAAGGGTCCGATCTGTCCGCCCCAATGTCGCAGTACCGCAAAAAAAATCGCAGATCGCCGCCATTACGCGTTAAAAAAAAAAACAACAAAAATGACAAAAATCTTTCCCTTTGTTAGTAAACGCGATAACTTTTGCGCAAACCAATCAAAATATGCTTTTTGCAATTTTTTTTTACCAAACATATGTAGCATAAAACAAATTGGCTGAAAATTTTAAAAAATTTTGATTTTTCCTTTTTTTTTTTGGGAATTTCATATAAAAAAATGTGAAAAATATTGTTATTTTTGCAAAATTGACGCTCTTTTTTTGTTTATAGCGCGTGATCAAAAAATCGCACAGGTGATCAAATACCACCAAAAGAAAGCTCTGTTTGTGGGAAAAAAAGGACGTCAAATTCGTTTAGGTACAGCGTCGCACGACCGCGCAATTGTCCGTTAAAGTCACGCAGTGCCGAATCGCAAAATACCCCCTGGTCAGGAAGGGGGTAAAATCTTCCAGGGCTTAAGTGGTTAATGAGAAATACTTTATATTTACCTGACTATAATAAATGAAATGTGTGCCAATCCACTATGTATTCCCTTCACGATTTATTGATGGGTGACCACCTTTTTTCTCTCATAGTTAAAGGAAAATGTTAAAAGGTTGGAATATGGCCCGAAATACGGTCAGCTACATATTTCACATTGTGGCAATTAATGTCTTCATTGTCTTCATTGCATGATCTGTTCAAGTTGACCTCAAGCACCCTGTAGTAAATAGTAAAATTGGCTTATTTATTTGTGTTTAAATGCTAACATTAAATTGTCACAAAATATTATACAGTACTTTTTTTTCCATGGGTGAACAGCAATATTTCCCATTTATACGTCTAAGCCCTATTTCTCCTCCTCTGCTTCTAATCAACTCTGTCTTTTCGCTGGTAGAAGCGCTTAGAAGTCCAAAACTTCAACCAATAATCACTGCAATGACTTCCAAGCCATCACAGAAGGTCAGGAGAAAGCCTCCACGTTCATTACTAAATAGTCCTAAGCCAACAAATTTAACAAGGCAGTGCCCCAGGCACATCAGTAAATGCTCTTTTTAATGTTTTCTTCCCTAATATACATGTAAACGAGTTAAATTAATAAAGAATTGTGGTGGTTGACTTAAGAACTTTAAAAAAGACGTAAATAAGAATGAAAGTTTAATGATAACGCCAATAGTTACAGTAGTTTATAAAACAAATTCATTTAGGAATATATTTTATATTTAAATTGTATTTTTTTTTTTTTTCTGTGGATGTAACATTTAAATAAAAATAATTTGGACATGGATTCCAGACTTGTTTGTTACATTAAACATGATAATATATTATAGACAGAAATGTTACAACTAGAGAGTGTATGCCAGATAGTGGCAGACAACTGAGCAGTGTGTTGTACCCTGGACTGTGCGTTGTTTGAGCGTCATTTGTGCATCACTGTAAAAGGGGAATGATCCTAATTTTATTGATGGAGGATGTTCTAGCACAGGGGTGTCAAACTCCATTTCATCGCGGGCCGCATCACCATTATGGTCACCCTCAGAGGGCTGGTTCTATCTGTAGCCCACCACTCAGAAGACAAGAGCCCCCACGCTCCCTTACATCACAGTGACCCCCCTTTTTCCATGTGCTGCTGCTGGGAAGAAGCTGGAGGCAGAGCTGTGAAGCAGCAACTGCAGGGTCTGGAGGAGGGCTAAAGTCAGCTGGCAGAGTCTGCTGAATGCTGACACCAGTGGAGGCAGAGAGGAGGGGGTGCTGTGGCTGCTAAGAGAGGTGCAGGATCTGTAGAAGGAGTTGTGGCGTCTGCTGAGTTTGGGGGGGAGGGGAGGTTGGTCCTCTCTGCAGCTGCAGGGGGAAGTACAGGATCTGGCAGAGGAGTTCTGTCCTCTCTGCTGCCTTCTCCTGAGACAAGGTGGGGGCAGAGATGAGGGAGATGCAGCAGCTGCAGGAGAGGTGCGAGGGCCATATGAAATGGCCTGGAGGGCCTGATTCGGACCGCGGGCCTTGTGTTTGACACCTGTGTTCTAGCAGAATATTTTGGGATGATTAAATTAGAAGACTAACAGGTTCATTACTGTTTAGTTCTCTAAACCACTTCTAGACCGGGCCTTTTTCTGACACTTGTTTACAAGTTAAAATCAGTTATAAATTGCTTCGGTCTTACAAACGCAATTTTTTGGGGGAAAAAAAATCACTTTTTTTAATTAAAAAATAAAAAAACAGTAAAGTTAGCCCAATTTTTTTCTATATTGTGAAAGAAAATGTTACACTGAGTAAATAGATACCCAACATGTCATGCTTCAAAATTGCACACGCTCGTGGAATGGTGACTAACACTGGTACTTAAAAATCCCCATAGGCAACACTCTAAACATTTCTACAGGTTACCAATTTAGAGCTACAGAGGAGGTCTAGGGCTCAAATTATTTCTCTCACCCCAACGATCGTGGCGATACCTCACATGTGTGGTTTGAATACCGTTTACATATGTAGGTTCGACCTATGTATGCGTTTGCTTCTGCGTGCAAGCTAACAGGGACGGGGCACTTTAATTCTTTATTTTTTTTTCTATTTATTTTATCTTTTATTTTTACACTGTTTTTTTTTTTTTTTTTTTGATCACATTTATTCCTATTACAAGGAATTTACACATCCCTTGTAATAGAAATAAGCAGGACAGGACCTCTTTAATGTGAGATCTGGGGTCAAAAAGACATCAGATCTCACATCTACACTGAAAAAAAAGTAATTTTTTTTTTCATGATGGAAAAAAAATGGGCTCTTTAAATCCGTAGCTAGGAAGCAATGTATGACGTCGCTCCGGTGTTCCGTGAGAATTACCTACCTGTGAGAAAAACCTACCCTCGTCACTTCCGGTTGCACGGCAGTGTGTGTAATGCGGCGGTTACATTAAAACAGCTGTGCTGCAATACGAGTCATCTCCGCTCCTGTCACTGTCACTTCCCTGATCTCGTATAGTAAATATAAAAGCGGCGGCGGGTGTATGAAAAGATAAATCACAGGGCCGAGAGCCGCTTTTATATTTACTAGCCAAGATCAGGGTAGTGACAGGGACAGGAGCGGAGATGACTCATATTGCAGAGGAGCTGTTTTAATGTAACTGCCGCGAGGGTAGGTTTTTTTCACGGACACCGTGATCGTTTCATACTAGTGCGCATGCGCAGTAGTCAGCTCCTCGGCTGTTCCATTAGGTATCCGGGGCTGTGAGCATGCGCACTGCTGCGCTGCTCAGCTGTTCCTGGCTGGAAGTGACGAGGGTAGGTTTTTCTCACGGGGTAGGTAATTCTCACGTTACACCGGTACTCCAAAGCCATTGAGTTGAGTGAGGGCTATCTTGCCCTCACTCGACTTCCTGCCTGAGGGGACAGCAGACCGGATAGTTTTCCCCACAGCCGGCGGGTCTGGTAAGCAGGGAATACGATCAAGAAGCGGTGGGGGAGGGGGGGAGCTCCTCTCCCGTCACCTGTAAAGGTGATCCCGTGGTGAATCTGCTGCTGGGACCACACTTATGTTAAAGCGGACCGCCCGCAGTTTAAAAAAATACCGGAATTATGGCAGCTGTCTGCTGCCATAACCCCAGTATTTAACGTCAAAGTACCGACATAAAACTGCGGCGGGCGGTCTGTAAGTGGTTAAATATCTCTGTTTTTTTATTATATTTTTTTATTTTTCTACAAAGATTCGAGCAATTTAAAGAGGTATGAAAGGTTCAGCTTTAATACAACAACAAACATGTCATACTTACCTGCTCTGCGCACTGGTTTTGCACAGAGCAGTACCGATCCTCTTCTTCTCGGGTCCCTTGCCTGGCGCTCCAGGCTTTTCCCCCTCTACCAGTGCCCCCAATAGCAAGCTGCTTGCTATGTGGGAACTGGTGCATGTTTGCTCCCGAGCCCTGCTCTTTGCGTCCATTGGACATATAGAGTCACAGCTTGGCCACGCCTCTGCTCTCTCCTCATTGGCTCACTGGCTGTGATTGACATTTAGGGGCAACAAAATGTCTCAAACCTGCATTCGGAGAGAAGTGTACTGGCATTATTTACGCACATTTGTGCGTAATTTCATTCTGGTGGCGGGAACAACAGACTATTCCAGCCAATACAATGAGGTTACCTGTATATGACTCTCCATATGTGCATAAACGCTAGTAAACACATGCCAGACTGAGCATTGTTTACTGTGGATTTTTCTGCCATCTCCTGGATCCAGCATAGATGCCAATATGCCAATATTTGAATACGCCCGTTTGCAGCCTAAGGTAAGCACAAGGCAGATACAGGTTAGGGGACAACAGAATGCAGAGGCCTCACATACTTCACTTGCAAAATTTGAGGTTGAATTGCTTCATAGTGCCCCCAGCTACAGAGGTTAGAGAGGGCTTGAATGAAAACTTATATACTGATTTCTGCTTTACTTAATCCAGGCCATAATAATTCACGAATTGTATAAACTCCTAAAAATTAGAAAGTGTAAGTATTTTGCACTGCTCTGATAAAAGTTGCATGTTTTTCTGCACAGCAAATAGGGAGATTTTACTGGTGTAATGAGTGCCTATGTCTAGAAGTTTGCTGGTAAAAGTTGGTCAGTGACTGTTTTTAAAAGTTACCTTATTTCAGTGCTGTCCGGGATGCTCTGGAGTCAAGTAATGCCATTGAATTGTGCATTGTACATGGAATGGACAGCATGCATGTATTGAAACTCTGTGGTAGCACACTAAATAATAATAAAACAAAAGGGAGGAGCAGGGTTGTGTGCTCAATAGCCCTGCTGTTCATTGAGCTCAGTACATTAATAAAAAGATATAAACCGCGCTAGATCCTCCCACTTAATATACACATATCACTGTATATAAATGTTAGACTGCGTAAATCATCCAATTTTTATCTGTGCAAAATAGCTTTAAATCAACAATGCTTCAGTTAGGTAATAAATAATTGAAAGTGCTTATAATAGTGCTAACAACCAATTTGAATTGTGCTTATTATGTGCGATGTACCATGTGCAAAAAATTACAATATATAAAGTGCAATGGGTAGCAACAATAGATGCCACTAAATAAAAATGTTTAAGTCCAAATCATAAATTTCAAATAAAGTCCGTGGCAGTGAAGACATAAATTAGTGCATAAAAACGTGAGTCCTTGGTGCAATAAAACTGGATCAGCCGGATCAGGTGACTGTGCATAAATGTGAACAGTGATGGTGGAACCCTCCACTTCACCGTCAAAATGTGGTAAGATTGCGCACTTACCAGATGATGTTGATCCAAGCTGGCATACGCCTGCTAAGGATCAAAGTAAGCTTAGGGGTCATTGTTGATTTAAAGCTATTTTGCACAAATACAAATTGGATGATTTAGCCCCCGTTCACATGCAAGCGATCCGACTTCGGGTGGCGACCTCCGAGGTCGCGGTGCGAGCAGCGCGCCGCGACCTCGGAGCAGCACCTGCCACGGACTTCATAACATTGAAGTCTATGGCGGTCGCCTCCTGGTCGCCCCAAAGAAGCTCCGGACCCTTTTTCTAAGTCGGAGCGACTTGTGTCGCTCTTATTAGAACGGGTCCGCAGCTTCCCTATGGGAGGCGACCTGTGAGGTGACCAGGTCGCCTCACAGGTCGCCTTAGTGTGAACCGGGGCTTACACAGTTTAACATTTATATACAGTGATATGTGTATATTAAGTAGGAGGATCTAGCGCTGTTTATATCTTTTTATTCTCCATATGTACCTTTAGGGGTATTTTGAAAAAGCTGCTTACCCCCCAGGTTTAGCCAAAAGGGCACAAATCCCAGTGGCGCGAGTGGTATATTACAGCTCAATATATTAATGTCTCAGTTGTACAGTATATCTGTGCCCTCTACCCTGCTCAGAACTCTACACTGCAGGCAAGGCAAGCCAATGGTAAACAAAAGTGCCAGAACACCTCATTCTAGTTTTGTGTATATATGTATATATATATATATATATATATACAGGGCTTTTTTTCATCGGGAACGTGGGGGAACACAGTTCCAGCACCTCCAGCAAATGAATGTATGTAATGTCAATGAGTGCTTAGGTAAGCTGACCTCTGCGCAAACCTCCCTCCCTGATTTGGTTGGACAACCTGAACAGTCCTGTTTTAGAGACCTCGGTGTAAACAGGTACCTGGAGAATTGGTTGGATTGTGCCTGCCGGGACACCAGCCTGCCTTATAATGTCAATGGCTGCATAATGTACAACCTGTACTTAGTAAATATCCAGCATTCTCACTGGTTTTAAAATATAAGTTGCAACAACAAATTACAATTAAAAATAAAATGATGTACCAGGTTCAATAATGAGTGTTTTAATGTCACTTATTACGTCAAGGAAATGAAACACACAGGTGTCCAAAAGTATACAGTATCTCACAAAAGTAAGTACACCCCTCACATGTTTGTAAATATTTTATTATATCTTTTCATGTGACAACACTGAAGAAATAACACTTTGCTACAATGTAAAGTAGTGAGTGTACAGCTTGTATAACAGTGTAAATGTCCTGTCCCCTCAAAATAACTCAACACACAACCATTAATGTCTAAACTGCTGTCAACAAAAGTGAATACACCACTAAGTTAAAATGTCCAAATTGGGACCAAAGTGTCAATACTTTGTGTGGGCACCATTATTTTCCAACACTGCCTTAACCCTCTTGGGCATGGAGTTCACCAGAGCTTCACAGGTTGCCACTGGAGTCCTCTTCCACTCCATGATGATATCACAGGGCTGGTGGATGTTAGAGACCTTGTGCTCCTCCACCTTCCATTTGAGGATGCCCCACAGATGCTCAATAGGGTTTAGGTCTGGAGACATCCTTGGCCAGTCCATCATCCTTACCCTCAGCTTCTTTAGCAAGGCAGTTGCTAAATGTTGCAGCCCAGTCTGAAACCCCAGATGATGTCTATTTAGACGAAATGGTCTGAAGAACTCTTTGGGGACACTCAACAGGGGGGAGGAGCCAGGACCCAACGGGGAACCAAAAAGCAGAGGATTGGGACTGCTCTGTGCGAAACCATTACACAGTGCTGGTAAGTATCACAATGTTTGTTTTTTGTTTTTTTAATCTTAAACTTATTAATCAACGCAGCGCTGCCTGTCAAACTTTGTAGCCCAAGTTAAAAATGCCGTGGCAATGAAGCAAAGCATTGTGGCTTCAGCATGTGTACAGCCCTGTAAGGCTCTTTAACCACTTTACCCCCGCTCACATTGCTGCTACTGCGGCAATGTGGCTCATTCCCGTCCAGCGACGTAGACCTATGTCGCTGGACTCCTCCCCTTGTGGGCGGCGCGCGCGCGCCGCCGGAGGCTTGCTCCCGCTGTTTTCATTCACAGCGGGAGTCGGGCCAGGGGAGGAGCGGCAGTGATCACCGCCGCTCTTCCCCGATCGTCTGGGAATCAAGTGTGGAGATCTGCCCCCTTGTGTAAACAGAGTCTCCTAAGTGACAGGCAGGGTCAGATTGCAGGGTTCAGCATAGCTGAACATGCAATCTGTCCCTGTGTCACTCAGTCCCCTCCCCCCACACATGTCAGTAAGCACCAGGCATACATTAACCCCTTCCCTGCCAATGTCATTTTTACAGTAACAGTGCATATTTATAGCACTGATTACTGTAGTAATGTCACTGGTACCCCCAAAAGTGTCAAAAATGTCAGTGAAGGGTCCGATCTGTCCTCCGCAATGTCGCAGTACCGCAAAAAAATCGCAGATCGCTGCCATTACTCGTTAAAAAAAAAAACACAAAAAATGACAGAAATCTTTCCCTTAGTTAGTAAACGCAAAAACTTTTTTTACCAAAAATATGTAGCAGAAAACAAATTGGCCAAAAATGATAAAAATTTTGATTTTTAAATTTTTTGGGGGGGAATTTCATATAAAAAAAATTTGAAAAATATTGTTATTTTTTCAAAATTTTCGCTCTTTTTTTGTTTATAGCGCAAAAAGTAAAAAATGCACAGGTGATCAAATACCACCAAAAGAAAGCTCTGTTTGTGGGAAAAAAAGGACGTAAATTTTGTTTGGGTACAGCGTCGCACGACCGCGCAATTGTCAGTTAAAGTCGCACAGTGCCGAATCGCAAAAAGTGGCCCACACGTAAGACAGCAAAATCCTCCGGTGGTAAAGTGGTTAAAAATTATATTAATAAATAAAACATGTGACATTCACAAATTAGTCCATATCCTTGTGTCTTCATACATTCAGAATGTGACAATTGATCGTGCAATATTTATTGGTGCCAGGTGCTGTCTCCTTCTTCAAGTTTGTCTTCAAGTGCAAATTGTATTTCCCTTTAGCGTCCCCACTCACTCACTGACTGGTGTGGACTCCTATATTATAAGAGTCATATGCGCTTAGTGATGATTCTGGTTGTGCTGGAATTTGTGGTCCTCCTTGATGGTTACATCCCAAAAAAAGTAGGCCAAACCGTTGTGTTTTAGCTCATAAAGGAACATAGAGAGGATAGCAGAAGAGATCCATATAGCATAATTCCATTTATTAGAATTAAAATCAGATTAAAAACAATTGCACTCACTTTTACAGGAGAAAATGCAAGCAAAATGCCAAACCGGAAGTTTGCTTTTAATAACTCCCTGGGGCGGGGCAAAATGTGTCAGCTGACAGCGGGTGGAGACGTCATTTGGTGAAACGCATGCTGATGTGAACTTCTGGTTCGGCATTTTTCTTGCATTTTCTCATGTAAAGGTGAGTACTGTAATGGTGCCCATACACTAGATGAAAAATTGTTCAAAAATCTGTCATTTGGAGAGATCGTTCGCTTTTTGACCAGTTAATGGGCATAAATCGGTAGTCAATTGGGAGACGCCAAAAAACGATGGACAAGTTTGCAAAATTTCTGCCGAATGAGCGATAAGTTCTTTTATCAGAAATTTTTCAAACTTGTCCTTCGTTTTTTTGCCTCAAAAACATCACATCCGATTACCGACTTATGCCCATTAACTGGTATGCTGGCCATACACTATACAAAAAATTGTTCAAACTAATTTTCGAATAATGAACAATCAGCCGAGAGAGCAATTTTGCCATCATGTAATGACCAAATTTTTATCTATAAATCGTTCAACGGACATAAGTGAATCAGTTGTTCTTTCGTTTTGTCACATATGGCAAGTGCAAACAGTTTGGATAAGAAACACATTAACCTTTCAATGCTTCATTGAAAGGTTGAAGCGTAACTCCACTTTTATTGAGAAAAAAAACATTCCCCTCTCGGTGATCTCTGTACATTGCAGGGATTTTAACAAACCTTGTTGCAGATTCCTATCTTTTGGTATTCTGAAGAAATCCCTGTTTGTTCCTCTGTGCTGAGTGGGTCTAATGGGAGAAGTTTCATAATTATCTATCAGCTGTGGCAGCTGCAGGGCTCTAATGAGGAAATCTGCTGGGCCTGCATCCCTTAAGACATGTTCCTATTGGGAGTATCTCACCAAAAATGAAATTTTTGTTGCAGGGGATGCCAGAAATCTGACTTGTATCTTAAGAAGACTTCTGGGAAAATTGGTGAGCCAATCACACAAGCAGGAAATTATGTTTTTGGGGTGTGGTCAGTACACATTCTGTATACAGAACAGCTCCAAGTAGCCATATTGCATTGTATTTTCAGAAAATTACAACAGCTGCAGATTTTGTTGCAGATTCCTGTCTTTTGTTATTCTGAAGAAATCCATGTTTGTTCCTCTGTGCCTCTGTGCTGAGTGGGTCAAATGGGAGTGGTTTCATAATTATCTATCAGCTGTGGCAACTGCAGGGCTCTAATGCGGAAATCTGCTGGGTCTGCATCGCTTTAGACGTGTTCCTATTGGGAGCATCTCACCAAAAATGACATTTTGGTTGCAGGGGATGCCTGAAATCTGACTTGTATCTTAGTGCAGACTTCTGGGAAAATCGGTGAGCCAATCACACAAGCAGGAAATGATGTTTCTGGGATGTGGTCAGTGTACATTCTGTGTACAGAACAGCTGCAGGCAGCCATATTGCATTGTATTTTCAGAAAATTACAACAGCCGCAGATTGAAAAGGAAAGGTAATTTTAATAACATTCAATTACAATATGATTTGTGTCAAATTTGTATACGCTATATTGTTTTGTTCTTTATTTGCTATTTTTTTCCCCACGAAAGTGGAGTTACCATTTAATGTGTTTCTCGACCGAACTGTTTGCACTAGCTATCTCAACTGTTTGCAAAATCGCTCTCTCAGCTGATTTTTTGCTGTTCGAAAATGAGTTTGAACAAATTTTCGTATAGTGCATGGCCAGCATTAGGCTGTAATGTTAGGGTTGGGGTGCGCATCCAAGTTCGGGGAGGTAAAACCACAGCTCAACTGCCTGTTTTTTTCCCACCCCTAGCCACCCACTTGAAATATCCTTAACCACTTGCCGACCGCCGCAAGTACATATACTGCGGCGGTCAGCCCCTCACAGGCAATGTGACGTACCGGTACGTCACTAGCCTGTGAGGCTCTGGGGAGCGAGCGCGCGCCGCTGGAGGCGCGCTCCCGCGCGGTCACGGACCCCACCCGCGCGTGTGAGCGGCGGACCCGATGTCTGCCGCTCACTCACGATCGTCCGTGACAGCAGGAGAAAGGCAGGCGGCTAGTGTAAACAAGCCGCCTGTCATTCTCCCCTGTGTAGGAACAGTGATCATACGATTCTACTATGTAGGACCGTTGATCATTGTTCCTACACCTCAAGCCACAGCCAATCACAGTTAGAATCACGCCCCTAGGGACACACACAGCCCCTCCCTCTCAAAAAAGTTAACCCCTTCACTACCAGTGTCATTTTACAGTAACAGTGCATATGTATAGCACTGATTACTGTAGTAATGTCACTGGTAACCCCAAAAGTGTCAAAAATGTCAGTCAAGGGTCCGATCTGTCCGCCCCAATGTCGCAGTCCCGCAAAAAAAATTGCAGATCGCCGCCATTACTCGTTAAAAAAAAACCAACAAAAATGACAAAAATCTTTCCCTTTGTTAGTAAACACGATAACTTTTGCGCAAACCAATCAAAATACGCTTTTTGCGATTTTTTTACCAAACATATGTAGCATAAAACAAATTGGCCAAAAATGTTAAAAAAATTTGATTTTTACATTTTTTTTTGGGGAATTTCATATAAAAAAATTTGAAAAATATTGTTATTTTTGCAAAATTGATGCTTTTTTTTGTTTATAGCGCATGATCAAAAAATCACACAGGGGATCAAATACCACCAAAAGAAAGCTCTGTTTGTGGGAAAAAAAGCATGTCAAATTAGTTTAGGTACAGCGTCACACGACCGCGCAATTGTCCGTTAAAATCACGCAGTGCCGAATCGCAAAATACCCCCTGGTCAGGAAGGGGGTAAAATCTTCCGGGGCTTAAGTGGTTAACTTCTTACCTGGTCCCGCTCTTTATTCATAGTTTCTAAACAATGACATAATAATAAGGCAATAATACCTATATTTTTCTTTATAGGTGAAAAAACATATCATAATGCAAGTACTGTTTCCACTAAAACCCGCCATCATTTAGTCCTGCGCAGTCCGCTTTTTTAAAATCTAGGCTACCAATTACTGATTTGGTTTTGTCTCTGCTCATCTGCACGGTACAAAATAAAAGGAGTGTTTTAGTACAAGTGCTCAAGTTCCAGACTGCAGCGATGTTCCCGATGGATGACATATCTATAATTATCTAATTAATAAAAAGTCCCATCCCTACATCAGTGGGAACATCTACATGGGTACCTGGAAAGCCCGCATCCGAATCTATTTGTCAGTCTGTTTAATGGCTGCGCCTTTCGTTGTCTTACACAGTGCAAATGATGGCGTTTAATAATGCTCTTACGATGCCAAGCTGGAGCCACGCTTGTTATTTTAAGGCAGTGATGCAGAGCGCGCGGAGTGTAGCTTTGGTCTGGCTTGCTTAGCAGATGTCTACAGATCACTTTATGTTAATTTCAACATAAAATCTAATATATTTCTGGCCTTTTCTTGTTACTTGAATAATTATTTATAGTATGAAGAGAAGTTCCCGAGAGCGGCCCATCTCCTTCGTTGATCTAAGCGTGCTTGACATTGCTATTTTCTTGCTTGGCCAGGCTCTTGATAAAACTCACATTGCTCTTTCTATTTCATCTCATAAACCAAATGGCTATTCTGAAGAACGAACCACACATGGAATGCAATTATCTTCCTGACACACATTAAATGGCCTTGTCGATGCCACCTCATTAGTGTCTTTAATGTGAAGCCTCCAAATGTCCTATGTCCAAATTCACGATTTGATTAAGGGCCAGTGAACCTAAAGTAGAAGTATGACATGTATATGAGAACTCCGGTATCATCACAGAAGTTTAGCAGTTTAGTCTTTCCAGGGCTTTGCAAATAGCAGACTTGGACGGTAGCTCTTGAAATTAGTGATCGACCGATTATCGGCAAAGCCGATATATTGAGGGCCGATCTGCACTTTCCCCAATGTATCGAAATCAGCCACCAAGCTGACCGATATTGCTGATATTTCAGGGAAAGTGCTTGTACCAGAGTGATGCCTGCAGCTAGAGGCATCACCCCGGTACCGGCGTTAATAGCCGACGGTCGGCTGTCTTGTTATGACAACCATTGCAGCTGAGAAGCCACTCGGCTGTCATTACAAGGAGCAGGAGGGGACGTCTCCCCCCCTCCTGCCGCCTTCCACAGCTCACCTGGGTCTCCCATCCCACCGGGAGACCCGGGACCCCAGCCTGCATGGCCGCCGAAGACCCGATCAAAGCCGCATTTGGCTCTGATCGGGTCTCCATGTAAAAACCTGGAAGTGATGTCATGACATCACTTCCGGGTACTGGCACCAGATTTTAAAAAAATGACAGCATTTAAACTTGGCGTTTTTAATGGTTTTAAGTGCAGAGGAGGGGTTTGAGGTCTTTTAGACCCCCCAGATCCCTCCACAAGAGTACCTGTAAAGTGATAAAAATAAAAAATATATTTTTTTTAAATCTACAAAAATGTAAGCCAATATCGGCCGATACCGATATGCAATGGCCAAAATATCGGTATCGGCATCGGCAACGAAAAACCGATATTGGTCGATCACTACTTTAATGGACCTGCACTAAAAGTATTTCTATGAAACAATGTGCCATAAACCAATAGAGTGCAAATTCAATAGTATCAATGTAAATATGGTCAAGTACAAAAATATATATAAAAACATGTGCATAAATGTCCAATAGGAATGAAATTCCAATAGGTGTAACACCATATAATCCGTATAGCCCAAGAGATAATGAAGATCCGTATCAATTACAGCGGTAGCTTGGAATTTCTTCCCAAAGTATAGTGCTCACACCAAGATGAAATGACACCCCAAGTGCTCAGGATATACTTAAAATGGCCACTCACTAGATATTGTTGATCCTCCTTGCCATACGGTAATAGGATCAAATAGGCTTGGTAGGTCCTTGGACCCAAACTGTGTGCTCCAATTGGTCCTGCAGAACCCCTCACTGGCGAACTCAGAAGCTCCAAATGGGATGATACATGCAGGGAAAGAAAACAGAGGACGGACTCCACGTAGCATAAACATGTAGATCTTTATTGAAGGCCCATGACAGGGGCTTTACTTAAGGCAAAAAGATTAAAAATATATAAATGTAGGCAGCGGTGGGTAAAAACAAGCAAAAACTCCTGGGTGGCTTCCCGCACTAGTATAGGGAGCCGTGCAAGGTACAGGCGTGCCAGACTTATGGCTTGCGTTCCACTTGCAACATATGACTTCACCATGTGCGTTCCAAATTGATGCGTTTCGTCATAAATTTGACGTCTTCAGAAGCTTTTCCTATTGGACATTTATGCACATGTTTTTATATATATTTTTGTACTTTATCATAAAGCACTTGTCACTGTACATTGATACTATTGAATTTGCACTATATTGGTTTATGGCACATTGTTTCATAAAATCACTGTTATTGTACAGTTCTAACACTATATTATTATAGCAAGCGCTGGTGCCAGCATGGATTAACCCATCCAAGCTGTACGTCTATACTGAATCAGCTTTTTTAGCCTACCCCAGAATCTGCTTTTTATATATATATATATATATATATATATATATATATATATATATATTAATTTATTGTATTCATTTTTTGTTTGGCGCAAGTGAACTTACACTTTTTTTTTACACTATTTTAAAGTATTTCTAAAGGTTCATTTTCTTAACAAAATAAAAAAAAATAACAAACATGTCATACTTACCTGCTCTGTGTAATGGTGTTGCACCCCCGATCCTCCTCTTCTCTGGTCCCCCACTGGCGCTCCTAGCTCCTCCCCCTTGACTAGTGCCCCCAATAGCAAGCCGCCTGCTATGGGGGTACTGATGCGTGCTCGCTCCCAAGCCCCGCTGTTTGCATCCATACCACAAATAGAGCCTCAGATTAGCCCCACCCCCCTCTCTCTCCTCCTCACTGGCTGTGATGGACAACAATGGTTCTGTCACGAACCTGGTTGGAGGCTGAGGTGACGAGAGGGCTCCCCTTGCGGCTAAGTGCAGAGCACCCCTGGAGATGGTGACAGAGGGTGCTGTTCCCAAAGGTGCATGGGTTGCCTGCAGGTGTAGCTGTGTCAGGAATCGAATCCGCAGTAGGAAAGACAGTCACTTGGATCACTGGAAGTGCAGGCAGGTTAGTGCAAATCAAGGTCAGAAGCCAGACCGAGGGTCAAACACAGGTAGTCAATGAGGAGCAGGCAGGGAGAAGTCCGTAAGGCAAGCTGGGTTCAGAGCAGGAGAAAGCCAGAGCAGGTCAAGGATAGCCGGGTCGGTAACGGGTAATCAATCAAGCAGGAGTTTCAAGGCACAAGGAAATCAGGTACTAGCTGAAGATAATCCAGCAATGAATGGCAGCCAGTGCTGAGTTTATATAGGAAATGGGTGTTGATAATTGGCACTAATTAGGACGTCCCACGTGGCCATTTTGGAAATTAGCATATATGTCATTTCCTGAGAGTCCTGCGCGGCCATTTTGGAAATTAGCATCTTTGCCATTCTTTATCAAGTTCTTCCCTGACAGGTTCCCAGTGCTGTGTCTCAGCCAATGAGGTGAGAGAGGCCCTAGCCGCGGCTTAGCCCCATCCCCCACTCTCTCCTCATTGGCTCACTGGCTGTGATGGACAACAGAGGGAGCCAATGTTTCACACTGCTATGTCTCAGTCAATGAGGTAAGAGAGACCTGAGACAGCCAAGGCTCTTATGCACATTGCTGGCTCGAAAGGGGACTCAGGTAAATATTAGGGGGGGCTGTGGGCGGAGCAGCACACAGGTTTTTTACCTTCATGCATAGAAGGCATGAAGGTAAAAACCCTTTAGCCTTTACAACCTCTTTAAAAGGGCATGGTCACCTTGGTCACGCAGGGCATCCCCTGAAAACCCCTTTTAGGCAGGTGAAGGCATTCTTCTGTCCTATAGGTGGCACTGTGCGGATACTGCAGGGGGAAAGGCAGTCCACTGAGGGACATTGTCCCCTAAAGACTCCAACAATCCTCTCTAGAGAAGGCAGGTATCTGATTTGATGCCAGGCCCTGTAAATTTTGAGCATGAAGCAGACGGGGCCGTGAGCACCAATGTTGTTCTGACACTGCCCCATGCCAAGCCTGTAAATGGTGACCCCCCTCGGGAGGCCTCGGGTGGGAGCTGATGTCAGAGTGCTGTGCTAGCGTCAGCCAGAAGAGTGTGAGCCCGCGGATGATGAGCGGAGCTCAGCAGACCAGGACCAGATAGGTCCTTCGTCTCTCTTGGCTCCCCATATTCCAAAACTCTAACATGGCTGTGGCTTTTTTTTAGAGAGCATGCAGCATGGCCCACAAGACCAGTGGTGGCACTGTGCTAACATCTTCCACACAGTGAAACGCAGCACTGCTTGATGGACTTTTTTTAGACCTGGTTCACATGTATTCGGGTTTGCGCAGGCAAACAGTTTGCAACCTGCAAACTGAGTCCTTCATGCCTTGGTCCTCGGCACATCCCTCTTCTACCAGTCTTCTTTCTGGGTTCTCAACCTTTGACCGCTTGCATGGACAGGCTGCGTGTCATCACTCCCGTGCAAGCGCACAGGAGTCACATTACTGCAGCACTCAGAGTAGGCTCTAAATGTGATGTGAGCTGCGCACGCACAGGCAGTTCAAATTACATTATTGCTGGCAGGCAGGGGAGACATTTATACAGAGATGTATAGTAACGAAGTAGAACTACTTAAGTACTGTACTTAAGTACCGAAATGCGGTATCTGTACTTTCCTAGAGTAGAATTTTTTTCTCCTACTTCTACTTTTACTTCACTACATTTTTTTGATGATTTCGATACTTCTACTCAAGTATTTTTTTTTTGTGCTGCATAGTTACTCGTTACTTTTAAAAAAATTACCACTGCCAGAACAGTAGATGGCAGGTTGCATAAAGCTCAAAAAAATGTGTATAAGGTCATTTGTAAATCAGCGCATACGAAAATAAAGGCTGTGTATAATAAAAGCTGCTATACCAAATCTTTCCAATAAAAAGAAAATATGAAACAAACAAATAAATTGTGCTACAGCGCTTAAAGTGCATCAAGAAACTACTAACAAACACAACTTGGGTGTGTGAATAAAGTGCCTGTGCAATCGATATAATATCATCTTTGCCCCCAGTGCCCTGCCCACACTCCACACAGTATCAAAAATAAAGTGACATGAATGTGCTAAAGCCTAAATGCAGTGAAAATAATTATTCCCACAATGTAACAGTAAATTCAATTCATATAAAATATGACAATAAATCACAATAAAATAAGTTATGAAATAAGTTAGGTCAGGTGCGTGCAACAAGTTGAAGTGTGTAAACCTATCTATAACGAAAAGTCCATAAATTAATTCCAGTGTGCAAATCTAAAGTGTCACTTCACTTGTCCGATGCTTCCACCTCCTTCAGTGCTCGAGTGACCGACCAACACACTTAATGGTGGTGGCACTGGTGGATAGCGTCTGGGTGGCACTGTGGCACTGGCACTGACTGCACTGGTTCAAAAAGCCATATATATTTAATTATTTCAATTCTCAATCTCATAGGTCCTCTCCTCATAAGATATTAATAATTTAAGATTAGGTGATGAACTTCTTGGCGGCCCTGGCAGGATGACGGGGACACCCGCCACTTCTGGAGCCGAGCCGCTGTGATTCCCCAACATGTGACAAAGTGACAGCCAGGAGATCTAGTGGCTAGTAGTGCTCAACAATACCGCTTTTATATATAAAAATTAAATAAAATATACTGACTCACAATTTAGTAGTAGGTAGCGTGTAGCAGTAGGCAGCACAACTCAATTCAATCAATCCCACAGCCTCGCTTGCGCCGCGGCCCGCGGAATCACTGTCATGATCATCAAGTTAAGACCGCACTGGAGGAGCCGTGCTGCCGTCTTCCCGCTCGAGGTCTCCGCCTCTAGACGTGTTGTGTGTCACTCAGACTCCACCCCTTAGGGCCCTTACTGAGAGGAGTTGTGACACGGGCGGCGGGACGCGGGAGCAGGACTCGGAGCATCTTCTTCTCTATGAGGTGAGTGAGGTGGACCGTGGAGAGAGGGCCTAATCCTTGCCATGGCAAATGTGCCATTTGAGAATCAAATAATCAATATAAAATATTAATATATTATATACACACGGGTCATGGGTGGCTTTTTTGAACCAAGAAGAGTAAGACTGACGGCTATGATGATTATCCGACCATCCATGGTCCATGGACCATAAGTGTTGTGTTGTGGTGGTGCGGCCTGTGCTTCCTGCGGCCTGCCTCTGCCTGTGCGGCTGTGCCTGCACTGCAGTGGCCACTGGCAGTAGCACTTGACTTGAGCAAAGCAAATGAGCACTACTGGTGTGAAGGACAGGTGGTGGAAGCATGTTCTGACAAGTTCTTATAATGAAAATAATATAGACAGCTTTTTGAACCAGTGCAGTGCCAGTGCTACTAAGGTGAGAGGCAGAGAGAGAGGCTATCCAGTCCACCACTTTACTTGAGCAGATCACAGAAGAAAGGTGGAAGCATCTGACAGCAAGTGACAAGCACTTCTTAGATTGCACACTGGAATTCAGTTATGGACTTTTCGTTATAAAGTTTAGTTTACACACTTAAACTTGCACCTAACTTATTCACAATCACAACTTATTTTATTGTGGTATTGTCATATATATTTTATATAAATTAAATTTACATTGTGGGAATAATTTGCACTGCATTTAACACAGACATGTCACTTTATTTTTGATACTGTGGGCGATGATTTTGAATACAAAAAGAATATATATAATTGCAGGCACTTTATTAGCATTTTTAGCACAGCCACTTTGTTAGTAGTTTTTGATGCATTTTTCACTTTAAGCGTTGTAGGTTTGATGAAGCTGGCCTGGCACATCATCATCAATTGAGCAAATCAAATCAAACCGCGATTAAGAAGACTGCGCATGCTCCTGTTCTGTCTTTTGATCAGCTGAAAGATGGACGAACCAAAAACACCACCTTCCACCCCTGGCCCTTCAACTTCAAGTGATCCGCCTGGCTGTGAGAGTGACGAAGCTCAGGAAGGAGACCACCCCTGGCTTTAAAAGGTGGATGCTTTAAAAGGGGAAGGGAGGGACTTTATCTGTTTTTTGTTTACAAAAAGTTACAGCCTAAGGAATTGTGATTGTCCTTTAGGTTAATCATTTGAATAAATCATTTGAAATAATAAAAAACAATATGATGTTCAAACTTTTGACTTCTTTCTTTAATAACTACATAACACAGTACTTGTACTTCTACTTTCAGTACTTGAGTAGAATTTTTTTTTCAAAACTACTGGTACTTTTTACTTTTAGTACTTAAGTAGCAAATGTTTTCAAAAAACTACTTGCAATACTTAAGTAAAAAAAATGTTGAATACTTTAGTACTTCTACTTAAGTAACTTTTTCTGCGAGCACTTCCACTTCTACTCAAGTCACTTTTTGATCGAGCACTTGTACTTTTACTCAAGTAGAAATTTTGAGTACTTTATACAAGTCTGCATTTATAACGGAAGAGACCACTAGGGTCTCTTCTGTTATAACCCCTTCAGTGACAGAAATTTTTCAGCGCTGTCACACTTTGAAGGACAATTTTTATTATTTTGGTCAAACAAATATAGATTTCTTTCAGTGGTAATAAATCGCCGCTGTTTTTTTTTTTTAATTTTTAATCCTAAATAAACAAAACATTTTGAAAAGAAATGTGTTTTTATTCATTTTTTGCTATAAAATTTTGCAAACAGGTAATTTTTTTCTTTCACTGATGATGAGGCTGCACTGATGGGCACTAATGAGGCAGCACTGGTGGGCACTGATGAGGCGGCACTGGTGGGCACTGATGAGGCACCACTAGTGGGCACTGATGAGGCAGCACTAGTGGGCACTGATGAGGTGGCACTGGTGGGCACTGATGAGGCGGCACTGGTGGGCACTAATGATGCAGCACTAGCGGGCACTGATGAGGCGGCACTGGTGGGCACTGATGAGGCAGCTCTAATAGGCGGCACTGATGGGCACTGGTAGGTGGCACTTATGAGGAGGCACTGATTGGCAGCACTGGTGGGCACTGTTGGGACTGCACTGATAATCAGTGTTGATGTACCTTATTGTCTCTCTTCTCCTCTCCTCATGCTGTCAGCGTGACAAAAGGAGTGCCGATAACACGGCTTCTATTTACATCCGTGATCAGCTGTGATGGGACACAGCTAATCACGTGGTAAAGAGCCACCGATTGCCTCTTTACCTCAATCAGTATCCAGAGGTCACTGCAATCACAGAGTGCTCCACCCGCGGCAAGCTTCAGTCACGCAGTAGGCGCGATCACAGGATGCTGTCATATGACAACCTCCCAGAACTAGCGCTGTAGCTATCATTCGGCTGGCAAGTGTTGGCAGCTGTAGGCTGCTGGACTCCATGGAGTTGTAAGAATGTGTTTTTATTTTCATACAGGTCAATTATTGAGAAGCTGCAATTAGCTTTTAAAAGCTAGGGAAAAGTTCCAATTTAAAACATAAAGCAAAAAGCTATTTACCCATGTCTGCTTTTTTTTAAATGAATGCTCTGTAGGGGAATAATGATGTTCAAAAAAACAAAATTGTGGCCCGAAATAGGGAAAGAAGCCCACTGCACAACCTGTCCTCCATTTGTGGGTTCCAACCTCTTAGCAGAGCCAGATAATCCACCAGCCAATCCAAGCAACAGCTTAGGGATAGGTGGATGTCCAGGGGGCAGATACAACCTTCGTGTTCCTGCTGTAAACTATGGGGATGGAGGAGCAATTGGTGAAAGCTGTGCAGATGCTGTCACTGCACAATGGAGGATGTTCTTGTAGGCTATTTGTTGGGGGAAACTTCTCTGATCTTTATCAGTGTTAATCATAGTGATGGGGAAGGGACCTGCCAAATCCTATTTTTCCTTAATATATCTCCGGATTTTGGAGATTTGGGTGTACTTTTAATAAACAGAGAAAAGCCGTGATCCTCAGGATCACGACTGATCTCCGGTGTGTGTCACTTTAGGTAGCTGAGATGAGGAGCAGAGAACATGTTCTTCTCTTCTCATCACAGTACATGACCGTTCTGTCACAAACAGCCAGTTTAGAAAAGTGAGATCTGAAGATCTCACAGCCGTTACTCTGAAATATCTCCATTTCAGATTCTCCAGCTCAGAGGTGGAGAATCAGGGAGAGAAGCTGGTGTGATTAGAGGAAGAAGCAGGGGTGTAACTACAGGGGTTGCAGAGGTTGCAATTGCAACTGGGCCCCATGCTCCAGGGGGCCTCTGCGGCTCCCCTGTACACCTGGATAGGAGGGGCGGCGGGGGGAAGCATGTAGATAAATCACTTTCCTCCTTTTTCCTCCTGTACCTGCAGGAGGAAAATGGAAGAGATTGGTTCCTCTGTATGCTGCCCCGCCACTCCTCCTATCCAGTTCACTTGTGTTCTGCTGTCTCTGGGCCCCTGTGTGCTTTCCTGGTCCCCCCCCCCACTCCACTGTGCTCCCTCCCCTCTCCTGCCAGCTGCTGCTGGGGATGTGTCACAATAGAGAACCATGAAGGGGTCGGTAAATATGTACTTTACCAGCTCCTTCATTTTCTGAATGGACAGAGTCATAGTCAGAGACATTGTAAAAAAATAAAATAAAAAGGTAAAAAATAATACAATGAAAATACCAAAAAATAAAAACTACTGACACCAGTGGGTGAACTTCCAGGATTGCAAAGGTCACACTTGCGACTGGGCCCTGGCATTCCACCACCGTCGGGAGGCCCCAAGATGGCAGGAAGGGGGCCCACTGCAGAACTTGTGAAATGGTCCCGCTATGGGACCGTAATAAAGGGCCCTGCAATGAGAGTAAAGAGCCCCAGGATCAGTGAGAATAGCCCCAGGCTTGAAGGGAAGGGCCCTGGCCAGGGGTCCTTCATGGTTTTTTGCACCGGGGGCCCTGAAGGTTCTAGTTACGCCTCTGATCCTTGCCTAGATAGGGATGACATATGCAGCATGCTCTCACACATTCTCAGACACGTATCAGGGTCTACAGGACACAGCAAACATCACAGAGCCACGCAGTGGTGCTGCAAATGTGCAGGGGGTCCAAATGGCTCTTCCAGGTCTTATGGATCCACCAGAGATCTGCAGCATGCATGAATTTTTGTCAGGGGTCTGGGGGGCCCTTCATGGTTTCTTGCACCGGGGCCCTGAAGGTTCTAGTTACGCCTCTGACATGGACATATAAGTGCAATGGTAAAACCTATAAATGAATATCCAGTGCAAATAAACAAATGTATTTCAGAATAGTAGTGATGGTGTCACCCCCTCTGCAAAAATATTTAGAGAAATTGCAGAGCTTCGATGTGCAAATAATGGTGAAACCCCCTACATACAATAATAATACCAGAGATGAAAATCAACCAGTTAATTAGAACATAGTAGTGATTGTGTCACCATCTCTGTAAAGAGTAAGGCTTCTTTCACACGGCGGCTCCGCTGTTTTTCTCCGCTGCAGGACTTTTTTTTTTTTTTCACGGAGCGGATGACATTTGTGTCATCCGCTCCGTATGTCCGCATATCATCCCATCCGTTTGCGGATGATATGCGGACATAATGTAACTCTATGGGCATTGCGGATGTCAGCGGATTTGACACCGCTGACATCTGATTTTGCTTCCTTTCCGTTTTTTGAACGGAGGAAAAATAGGGTTCTGTTCCAAAAAACGGAACAGAACTGAAAGGAAGAAAATCGGATGTCAGCGGATGGTATTCCGCTGACATCCGCAATGCCATTGACTTACATTATGTCCGTAAATCATCCGCAAAAAAATAGGATGATTTGCGGACATACGGAGCGCACGTGTGAAAGGGCCCTAAGAAATATTGCAGAGCTGCAATGTGCAAATAGTGGTGAACCCCCCTATATATAATATTAATAACATGTAAAATATGTACATCAATTGTACATTTTATTATGATTATATATAGGGGGTTTCACCACTATTTGCATTTTGCAGCTCTGCAATATTTCTTACCTTTTGAGGGTGACGCAATCACTACTATGTTCTAATACACTGGTTGATTTTCATCTCTGTTATTATTATTGTATGTACGGAGTTTCACTATTATTTGTACATTGAAGTTCTGCAATTTCTCTAAATATTTTTGCGGGGGGACACTATCACTACTATATTGCAATACATTGGTTGATTTGCACTGGATATTCATTTATAGGTTTTACCATTGCACTTATAAGTCCATGCATAGAACTGTATAAAGAAAGTGTAGGGTTGTGCTAGATTTTTTGGCTTTTTATTGGTATACAGAGTCCAGGGCACACTGATCACCATTGTACACCATGAAGAAACCTCCACTTGCTGACCACGTCTACTTGCTGACCACACCCACTTTTCGGTCACGCCCACAGGTACGCAATAGCGCGCCGCAATAGGACCGTCATTTTTACCACAAGCACCACCATAGCACCCCTATAAAAAATTGCCTGGTGCCGCCCCTGCCCGGATTGGATTTGAATTTTGCTGCCCCATCCCTCCCTCTAAGTTCTTTCCCTATCTTATATTCGTACCATTTGGTAGCCATATCCCAAAAAATTCTAAGAAGTATCTTTTATTTTTATCTCTTGGATGAAATGTGAGAAATAACGTATATCTCATACAATGATTCCGTAAACACAATCACATACCACATACACTGCATATATCATTTAAAGAAAATAAGCTTAGAAAATAGTTTACCATTTGCCAACAAAAAAAAAATGTCCCCTGATTTCATTTTAAAAATCTGGTCACCTTACCTTAGGCAAATAAAATAAAAAGTAATGAGTGAGAGAAGAGGAAGAGGAGGCTGTTCGGTAACCTGCACACTGCCTGAACACATAGTTCTCTGGAAAACACTGCAGAGACCAGCATTAGAAGTGACAGTGCTCCCGGCGGTGTTGTTTCCATTCAGCTAGAGTTGAGTGTTCTGCAGGATTAGTATTGGTGTAGTGGTCAAACCTTCTTGTATCTCCCTCCCGACACCTCCATTCAGCCCCGCTCCAGCACCTGTTAACAGTCAAATGTGGCGGGCTGGAAAGGAGTGGGGGGAGGAGGGTTATACTGCCTGCTGATTGGCTTTGGATGGAAGGCGGGAGGAGCTCCGCATATCGGCCCGCCCATCCCCGACATCAGAGCTTCGATTTGACACTCACTCTCTCTGTCATTGCGTTCCTGGATGTTTACACTGCTGCAGGTCCTGCTAGGTTGTCAGCATTAGGTATGGGCACCGATCCTAAATCCGGGGACAGAACCATGGACAGACTTGGCCCGGGGACAGTGTCCTCAGTCTGGGGACTGTCCCTGGGAACTGGGGACGTCTGGTCACCCTACCGTGGCCCCTGTTCTTATCGGGCCGATTTGACATGCAATTTGACATGTCAAATCGCATGCCAAATCAGAGCCTATTGCCGGCAACGGCACCGTCCAAATTGGTGCGATGCTGACTTTGCGGCACTGCACCGAATCCCAAAAGTCGTTTCTGCACTACTTTTGGTGACTTCGGGGGCGATTTCAATAGACATCTGTGCATGGCCCTGTACAGATGTCTGTCAAATTGCCCCCAAACTCGCACTGAAATGCCGTCTGAAATCATGCGAGATTTCAAATCCACCCTCAGTGTGAACGAGGGCTTAATCATGACCTGTGAGATGAAGTACTTGCATTTGTTTTCAAGGGACTGTCCCTGATTTAGAATAAAGTCCCTCTGTCCCTCTTTCCTTCTCATTTGTCCCTCATTTTGGTCTGATCTATAAAGTTTTATATAAAGATCAATTTTTATCTTTCAAAAAGTGTTTCCCAGTGCTAAACCTTTCATCCAATTTCTAAATCGCTGCATTTGTACATTTTTCAATAGCCAGTATAAAGGAACAGTAATGGTTAAAAAATAAAAAATAAACACTTGTAGGTTTAAAGCAGAGTTCCAGCCGGTACAAAAAAAATATTTAAGCCGGATTTCAAAGGATTGAGAACAGAGACATCGCATGTGATTCGCACCGCATTGTTGTGCAGATCACATGCGATTTCTGAGCGATGCAAATCCAGACATACAGATTGTATGGCTGAACTCGCATGCCGGTCTCTAAAAATCGGTGCAGGAAAGCTTTTTTTTCCCATACTGGAATCGGATCGCATAGGTGTTCACCCTCATGCGATCCAATTTCTGTCCGAACTCACAGTTCGCACTGCGATCTGGGGGTGTCATTAACTTTCTAATGACACCCACATCAGTTCACAGAGGGCAGTGTGAACTGCCTGCGGGGGAGATGCGATGCAGGAACTAGAATCGCACTTTGTTCCCGCATCGTAGTAGTGTGAACCCAGGCTAAAAGTCAGCAGCTACAAATACTGCAGCTGCTAACTTTCAATATAAGGACACTTACCTGTCTAGGGTTCCCATGATGTCGGCACCCCAAGCCAATTTGTCTATCGGCTTCGGGTGCAGGCGCCGGCATAGCAACTAAAGGAAACCAGCAGTAAAGCCCATTTCCTACTGCGCATGCGCAAGTCGCACTGTGCTTGCTGAGTGGTCCCATCGTCTTATGGGATACACAAGAGTCCCATAAGGCCGCGGTGGGGTCTGCTTGACCCGCTGATTGGCTCCTGTTGTGTCCAATCACAAGAAAATCACAGCAGGAGCGGGTCACCAGCGGCCAGACCTGGAAGCACGAAATAACGTACCTGTATGTGATTTTGCGCAGAAGAGCCGTTGCCCTGCAGTATATGTACGTGGGGTGGTCGGCAAGTGGTTACATCTCAAGACGGTCCCGCAGAATCCGGGACGGTTGTGAGGTACGCGCAGTTTTGTGCATTGTCGCATAGAATAACAATGCATTTCTTTTCAGCTCCATAAAAAAAAAAATTTAAATACTATGTGGTTACAAATGTGGCATTTTTTCCCCCTTGCAGCCGCTGCATCCCAACTGACATGAATAGGACTGTGCATATGCATGAAACGCGTGTGCAGATAAAACACGACACTTACACAGGTGTACGTTTACAGTGTAACTAAAGGCAAAACTTTTTTTCTTTCATTCCGGATAGAGTAAGGGATGGTTATAACTCCTGTCAGCTGTTTTTGCTATTTGTGTCCCCATTGGGGAGATTTCCCATCACTTCCTGTCTCATAGCCAAAACAGGAAGTGACAGTTAATCCCTCCAAAGTGAGGGAATCCCTGGGTGTCATCAGAACCTGTGTCCCCATTAGCAGATTTCCCCTCTACTCCACTTCTGGTGTCAATAATATGTAAAGCTTAAAAGGGGAAGTTGGGACTTTAAATGAAACAATGGCGGCAATCAGGGGAATTGTAGACAAAGATATCAATGGGCTGGCGTAAATATATATGTGTGTATGAGAATCCATAACAACATAATTGTATGTCACGTTTTAATGAATAAACACATGGGTAAACATCATAACGTAATGACAATGATGGTCATTACTGGTAAATAACATAAATACATAGAATACATAACATTATATTTGATTGATAGATACATGCACACATCTTACATCAAACCAAAAAGACATAGATACATCATTAATGGTGGATGACATTCAAAAATGTATAAAAGACAGCCCATTGCAACAAGCATAGTATGATTGCACATAATGATGTCAATGGTGTCCAATAGGGTCATCTGGACTCACCCCAGTCCAAATGATATGAATAAATATGCGTTAAAATTCATTGCAATGCATAAAAGATTAATAAGCACATAATAATCATGACGTAGCATCCTTAACAGCTCTACGCGTTTCATGGTTGTAACCAATCGTCAGGAGCAGATGCAACGTATATATGTATAAACGTGTCTAAAATAGAATGCATGGTTGTTAGTATGATATAACAAGGGGCCATAAAGGGGGGGGGGGGGGGTAAGGAGAAGGGGGGTGGGGGAGAGGGAAAGGGAGAGGAAGGGGAGAAAGCATGGGAATATACCTGTTGGCACTGATAAGGTAGCTAGGATTGCAAGAGTAACATGAGATAGTTTGGAGGTGCATGGGGAATGTAGTCCCCTTCCCGGGAGCTGTGGACGAGGATCGTGGTAGAAGGTCAACAGGACCACCATAGGATAATAAATGGAAGTTGTGGGATACATCCTGATGAATCAGCAAAGAAAAAAAATATATATATAAATAATTACATATCTCAAGTGTGCTGCTATAGAATACCTTAATATACAGTGGGTACGGAAAGTATTCAGACCCCCTTAAATTTTTCACTTTGTTATATTGCAGCCATTTGCTAAAATCATTTAGGTTCATTCTTCTTCCTCATGAATGTACACATAGCACCCCATACTGACAGAAAAACACAGAATTGTTGACATTGTTGTAGATTTATTAAAAAAGAAAAACTGAAATATCACATGGTCCTAAGTATTCGGACCCTTTGCTCAGTATTTAGTAGAAGCCCCCTTTTGATCTAATACAGCCAGGAGTCTTTTTGGGAAAGATGCAACAAGTCTTTCACACCTGGATTTGGGGATCCTCTGCCATTCCTCCTTGCAGATCCTCTCCAGTTCTGTCAGGTTGGATGGTAAACGTTGGTGGACAGACATTTTTAGGTCTCTCCAGAGATGCTCAATTGGGTTTAAGTCAGGGCTCTGGCTGGGCCATTCAAGAACAGTCACGGAGTTGTTGTGAAGCCACTCCTTCGTTATTTTAGCTGTGTGCTTAGGGTCATTGTCTTGTTGGAAGGTAAACCTTCGGCCCAGTCTGAGATCCAGAGCGCTCTGGAGAAGGTTTTTGTCCAGGATATCCCTGTACTTGGCCGCATTCATCTTTCCCTCGATTGCAACCAGTCGTCCTGTCCCTGCAGCTGAAAAACACCCCCACAGCATGATGCTGCCACCACCATGCTTCACTGTTGGGACTGTATTAGACAGGTGATGAGCAGTGCCTGGTTTTCTCCACACATACCGCTTAGAATTAAGGCCAAAAAGTTCTATTTTGGTCTCATCAGACCAGAGAATCTTATTTCTCACCATCTTGGAGTCCTTCAGGTGTTTTTTAGCAAACTCCATGCGGGCTTTCATGTGTCTTACACTGAGGAGAGGCTTCCGTCGGGCCACTCTGCCATAAAGCCCCAACTGGTGGAGGGCTGCAGTGATGGTTGACTTTCTACAACTTTCTCCCATCTCCTGACTGCATCTCTGGAGCTCAGCCACAGTGATCTTTGGGTTCTTCTTTACCTCTCTCACCAAGGCTCTTCTCCCCTGATAGCTCAGTTTGGCCGGACGGCCAGCTCTAGGAAGGGTTCTGGTCGTCCCAAATGTCTTCCATTTGAGGATTATGGAGGCCACTGTGCTCTTAGGAACCTTAAGTGCAGCAGAAATCTTTTTGTAACCTTGGCCAGATCTGTGCCTTGCCACAATTCTGTCTCTGAGCTCTTCAGGCAGTTCCTTTGACCTCATGATTCTCATTTGCTCTGACATGCATTGTGATCTGGAAGGTCTTATATAGACAGGTGTGTGGCTTTCCTAATCAAGTTCAATCAGTATAATCAAACACAGCTGGACTCAAATGAAGGTGTAGAACCATCTCAAGGATGATCAGAAGAAATGGAAAGCACCTGAGTTAAATATATGAGTGTCACAGCAAAGGGTCTGAATACTTAGGACCATGTGATATTTCAGTTTTTCTTTTTTAAATAAATCTGCAACAATGTCAACAATTCTGTGTTTTTCTGTCAGTATGGGGTGCTATGTGTACATTCATGAGGAAGAAGAATGAACTTAAATGATTTTAGCAAATGGCTGCAATATAACAAAGAGTGAAAAATTTAAGGGGGTCTGAATACTTTCCGTACCCACTGTATGTGTATGTGAGGTATAGACAGGTATCTTATGTGATTCAATTTAAAGATGTTGCCCAAAAAGGGGTAGTCATTGTGAAGTGACTATTGGTGATATAGTGGAACGGTTGAAATTGTGAAAATATGCCTGTGTGAAAAAATTGATAGGTGAACACAAAGGTCTGGAACTCAAGAAAAAAGTGAAATAGCCAAAAGTGACCCTAAAAAAATAACATAAAAAAACGTGTGAAAAAATTGTATAACTTATAAAAAATAAATGATACCTTGTGGAATAAATAAGACAACTCATAATGAGTAGTGTGTGGTCTCCTCGGAGTAGGTTCTCAAAAAGGGAGTGTAATATCCATGGTGGTGTTGAAAATGACCCACACCCAACGAAACTCCCCAACGCCACGCGGGCAACTGTAGGAAGGGAGGAGAAAAAGGCACCAGAGACCGATAATATTGGCGCCAAGACCACTCCTGAACAGTGCCGGGAATGGAATGACACGTAGCGGTGCGCGGCGTCAGTAATGACGTCACACGCATTGTACACGAGGCATGGCGTCGATGCACGCCGGGCGTTCAGCCCGCCCCCCCCCCCCCGTGCCAGATGGCCCCCGTGCCCCAGGCGTGCATCGCAGCTCCCGGAAGTGAAGGTGCAACACCCGACAAAAAAACAACCCGAAGAGGGTGGCTCGGTCTATTGAACTAAAAACATGAAAGCAATATTAGATATTCATAAATAAACACGTAATAATCAAATTACATAAACATAATGTTTATGTGGTAAAAATAGGATAATCTCAGTGACCACCGCTACGTGTCATTTCATTCCCGGCACTGTTCAGGAGTGGTCTTGGCGCCAATACCGTCGGTCTCTGGCGCCTTTTTCCCCTCCCTTCCTACAGTCCCTGCCCGCGTGGCATTGGGGAGTTTCGTTGGGTGCGGGTCATTTCCAGCACCACCATGGATATTACACTTACTTTTTGAGAACCTACTCCGAGGAGACCACACACTACTCATTATGAGTTGTCTTATTTATTCCACAAGGTATCATTTATTTTTTATAATTTATACAATTTTTTCACAAGTTTTTTTATGTTATTTTTTTAGGGTCACTTTTGGCTATCAATTTTTTCACACAGGCATATTTTCACAATTTCAACCGTTCCACTATATCACCAATAGTCACTTCACAATGACTACCCCTTTTTAGGCAACATCTTTAAATTGAATCACATAAGATACCTGTCTATACCTCACATACACATATATTAGGTATTCTATAGCAGCACACTTGAGATATGTAATTATTTATATATATATATTTTTTCTTTGCTGATTCATCAGGATGTATCCCACAACTTCCAGTTATTATCCTATGGTGGTCCTGTTGACCTTCTACCACGATCCTCGTCCACAGCTCCCGGGAAGGGGACTACATTCCCCATGCACCTCCAAACTATCTCATGTTACTCTTGAAATCCTAGCTACCCCATCAGTGCCAACAGGTATATCACCATGCTTTCTCCCCTTCCTCTCCCTTTTCCTCTCCCCCACCCCCCTTCTCCTCCCCCCCTTTATGGCCCCTTGTTATATCATACTAACAACCATGCATTCTATTTTAGACACGTTTATACATATATACGTTGCATCTGCTCCTGACGATTGGTTACATCCATGAAACGCGTAGAGCTGTTAAGGATGCCACGTCATGATTATTATGTGCTTGTTAATCTTTTATGCATTGCAATGAATTTTAACGCATATTTATTCATATCATCTGGACTGGGGTGAGTCCAGATGACCCTATTGGACACCATTGACATCATTATGTGCAATCATACTATGCTTGTTGCAATGGGCTGTCTTTTATACATTTTTGAATATCATCCACCATTAATGATGCATCTATGTCTTTTTGGTTTGATGTAAGATGTGTGCATGTATCTATCAATCAAATATAATGTTATGTATTCTATGTATTTATGTTATTTACGTTATTTACCAGTAATGACCATCATTGTCATTACGTTATGATGTTTACCCATGTATTTATTCATTAAAACGTGACATACAATTATGTTGTTATGGATTTTCATACACACATATATATTTATTGATATCTTTGTCTACAATTCCCCTGATTGCCGCCATTGTTTCATTTAAAGTCCCAACTTCCCCTTTTTTGTTTTTCATATATGCATAGGGATGGATGAATATGACCCTACCATGTCGTTTCCTCATATAAAGTCCCGATTCCTTCTTCCCCCTTTTTTTCAATATGTAAAACTTGTTTGATAGTCTTGTTTGCCCCCGAAAAGTCTTATTGTTTTAAAGTAAGGGGTGTCATCGCAGTCACTTTTTTGCCATCTGCATCCCCATAGGAAAGATTTCCCTTCACTTCCTGTCCCATAGCCAAAAGCAGGAAGTGAGAGGAAATCACTCCAGAGTGTGGAAATTCTAAGGTGCCCCCAGGGTCATCAGAACTATTGTCTCCATTGAAAGAATTCCCCTCTATTCCTGTTTTGGGGACAACCCATAATTTGGTATTTTCTTTTACTTTCACTTTGGAAGATAATGATAAACAGGAAAAATAGAGAGGGGGAATCTGTCTAATGGGGGCACAGACAGCAATAAAACAGATAGGAGTTCTAATCCCTCTCCACTTTAGCCAAAGATAAAAAAAAATTTTGGTTTAGTTACATTTTAATATAAAAAAATAGATTTTGATTGAAATGGTAAGGGGCATGGCACCAATGATCACCCATCAATCCACTGAGAACACTATACTGGATTTTTATTTAGCATAATAAATGTATTGGAAAATACAGCCAATAAAAAAAAAAAAAAAAAAAAAAACATTCACTGAGGCTGATTGACAGACACTGTTACTGGAACTCCCCTTAGCAACCAGCTAGGTGTAATCTACGGTTGCTATGGTAACCATTCTACATTTGCTCCCCATGTAGAAAACAAGCCTGTGAATACGATTACATCCCTCTATGAAGAGCCTATCTAGCCCTGTGTTTTATGAAGGGTGGCCATACACAATACAATCGGATTGTATAAATGCATTTACTAAAACTATATAATTTGATGACAAACCTATACAATCCAATCACCTTCTATCCAATCACACAGGCCTTTATATTTTATAGTTGTTAGTAGATCTAATGGAGATTGTACAATCAGATTGTATAGTGCATGGTCAGGTACAATACCATCTTTAATATATTTATCACTTTATCATATTTATCACTATTAAGCACTGTTATATATTTTCAATATATTTAATATATCTGTTTTTTTGAAATATATGTCTGTTTTTTAATAATATTATTGTATCTTAACTTTTTGCTTATATGAAATGCTAGCGCTGTTTTAAATTTACTACACAGGTACAATACCAGACAATATGAGAATACACCTTATATTCCATCAGACACAGGAATGGGACTTGTTTACATCAGTCTGCAGGCTATAAAGCATGCGTGCTGCTGTGCGTTTTGTTAGGGCGGTGCGATGAGCTGTAATTTTATTTTTTAACTTTATTAAAGTGTCACAAAATAAGACGTCATTCCCCTCTATGCATGGCAGCAAACTGACACACCGAGGTCTGCTGTGCGGCAAACAAATGCAGAAATGCTGACTATTTAGTGAAGGAATCTCAATGTACATAGGTAATGGTTGTCTCCATAGCGACAGAAGTCTCTACTTCCCTACTGCTCACAGACTCCGCCCCTCCACCAACTGACGATTTAGCAGTCTATAAATAGGTGCAGCCAGGGACAGTTGGTGCAGAGTGTGAACTGCTTCCGTACAGTAAACATCTCTATTCCTTGTGCAATAGTGTGTGTTTAACTCACAGCATTTCTTATACGTTTACTCGTTTATTTCATTGCACGTTTTCTCCTGCTTTCAATCGCGTGTGTAAGCTTTAGTTTTGGATAGATTTTTGCAGTTTTTCACGATGATTTTACGTGAATTTTCCAAAATTTGGCTGGAAACAGCAGAGGATCGAGCTTACATAGGAAAGCTTGTAAAAAAGTATGATGAAATCGAGGCAGCAAAAAAAAAGATCAAAGAGGAGAGACAGAATGACATCATTCAGTTTATCAAGGACCGTTTCCCATCGGTCCGCCCATCCCCCTACAAGCCGGGGAAGGTTATAGTCCGCAATATGCATGGTTATGTTGAAGTTCCGATTATACAGCCAACAGAAGAAGAGCGCTACCGCAGTAAGTGTGAGGAATTCCGGCGTTCTCTAATCTTAGGACTTGACACCCCACGGGGTAAACCATGCAATTTATTTGGAGGCCCAATTCCTAAAGAATTAGACCTTTATGCTTCCATGCTAAATGATGAAGATCTAAAGGCATTAAAGGAATTTATCAATGAGAAATATGACAAATATGAGGCACAACCAGAGCCAGAGGACATAGTGACAAAGGCGACAACTCGTCTGCCTCCAATTGGGAAACAAGATGGACATCGGGGTTCTCCCGAACACCCTAAAAAACAAATGGGTGTTACACAAACAAAGCTCAGACCAGTGCATGTTGTGCAGGAAGACTTCCAAGGGCACAACAAAGCAAACTATGAACTTCTGCAGGAGTCATGCAGAGTAAAAAGAGATCAGTTCCAGAGATACTCTATGACATCATCAACTGGACCCACAATTCCAAGCTTGGCAACAAAAGGAGCAACTTCTGAATATAAACAGCCACTTCATAGAGACTTAAAAGCCGCGGAGGACACAAAGCACAAACCAGTGGATGTTGTGCAGAAAGGTACAGGGTACAGCATAGCAAAGTATGAACGTTTGCAGAATTTGTGCAAAGTAAGGAGAGAACAGCACAAAACATGTTCTAGGGCACCGCCAACTGGACCCAAAATTCCAAACCTGGCAACAAAAGGCACAACTTCTGATGATAAAACAATTCCAAGGTGGGAAAAGTGTGCCGATAAAGTGATGCTGCCTAAACCTCCTCCACCTAGAGACAGCGGCAAAACTCCTCTGGTAGCTGAGCACCGAAGGAGATTTACTCAACGTCAAGATATCCTCAGAGATAAGATCCAGGTGAAGATTACTAAAAGGAAGACAGTGGCTGCAGCCAGGCTGGATACTTTAATGAAGGATGCTGGTTGTGTGCATAGAGAGTAGAGACTTCTGTGAAGTCGTGGATGTTCTGCAGATATCAGAGCTGGGGGGGGGGGGGTAGATTGGTGCAAAGTGAGATCTGTGGGCAGGGGGATTTGTACTGGGTTAAGGGAGCTGGAGGGGGTAGGGGGTTTGGGATTGCAGAGGTGAAAGATAGGGGGATGTGGGGGTTTAGAGCTGTGGAGTGGGGTGAGCTGTAGATAGGGATGCAGAAGTGAAATGTGGGGGAGGGGGGGAGATAAACTGTGGATGGGGGTGCAGAGGTGATTGTGAACTGGGGGTGTAAGCTGTGGACTGGGGGGGGGGGTGTGTGCAGAGGTGTTATGTTGACAGAGGTTAAAAGTGAAGTTGTGGATGAGGGGCTGCTGTGGAATGTGGAGGGTGAGTCGGTGAGCTGTGGATGAGAGAAGAGAAGGTAACCTGTGGGGCAGGGGGGCGATCTGTGGAGAGGGGGGAGAGAGGGGGCGCAGTGTGGCAGGGGAGGGGGTGAACTGTGGACGAGAGTAACCTGTTGGGGGGGTGACCTGTAGATGAGAGTAGAGAAGGTGACCTGTGGACGGGGAGGTGAGCTGTGGATACAAGGGAGAAGGTGACCTGTGGACGGGGAGGTGAGCTGTGGATACGAGGGAGAGGGTGAGCTGTGGACGGGGAGGTGAGCTGTGGACGGGGGGGGGGGGGGGAGAGGGTAAGCCTTGAATACACCCATTATTTGGCAATACTTCTCTTTCCCAAGGAATGGCGGGATTGGGGGTGGGAAAAGGGGCAGGGGTGGGGTTGGGGGCGGGGAGTTGACTGAGGAGGGTGGGTTCCTGCACCTATTCTCTGAGAAAAAAAGCGATAGATAGATAGATAGATAGATAGATAGATAGATAGATAGATAGATAGATAGATAGATAGATAGATAGATAGATAGATAGATAGATAGATAGATAGATAGATAGATAGATAGATAGAATAAGATAAGATAGAATAGGATATAATAGATTGAATAAGAATAGATAGATAGATAGATAGATAGATAGATAGATAGATAGATAGATAGATAGATAGATAGATAGATAGATAGATAGATAGATAGATAGATAGATAGATAGATAGATAGATAGATAATATATATGTATAGATTGAATAAGATAGATAGATAGATAGATAGATAGATAGATAGATAGATAGATAGATAGATAGATAGATAGATAGATAGATAGATAGATAGAATAAGATATAATAGATACAGAGTAGTGTAGAGTAGGATAGATTAGTTAGTGTTGTGTAGTGTAGTGTAGGTTAGATTAGTATAGTGTAGTTAGGGCTGGCCAGAAAGGGATTACTTTGACGCAGTTGGCCAGCTTAAACATGCATTACAATGCATGTGAACTAAAAATCCCTGTCTATGTACAAAGTTTGTTAGAAATGTATAAATGGTGAATAGCATTGTGCAGAGAGTTGATTCAGATTTTTTGGTATTCATGCAGTTACACCCCTTTAGCATTAGATGGGTTATACATACTGTATATATGCGTAAATCTAGAACAAACATATTTTATTCTATTGTGGTTAACTGCTATGTGTTGTTGTAAATTGTTGTTTTCATTATTATTATTTATTTTGTGTTACTAGACAATATAGCTAATTGTTTTACACATGAAATATAAGGGTCCATGTACATGGGACGTTAGAAAAAACGTCCTGCAAAGCTATTTTTGATGCCGGGAAACATCAGCTGTTAAACGTGCTTTCAGTAGCTTTTTCCATTTGCGTTATTGCACGTTTGGCCACGTTGCTTTTAGCAGCATTTTTCTGCCTCCATTCAAAATCAATGGTTCCCTATGGGAGCCTATTGATTTGAATGGAAGTCGCGACCTGCACTGTGAGAATCTTGAGGGGGAACTCCACGCCAAAAATGGGAAAAAAACTGCGTGGGGTTCCCCCCCAGGTTCCAAACCAGGCCCTTCGGGTCCAGTATGGAATTTGAGGGTAGCCCCACGCCGAAAAAATGGATGACGTCTTCTGTGACATGAGGGGGCAGGGCCTCCCGATGACGTCATCGGGGCCACGCCCCTAATGGCTATATAATAAGCTGCAGAGACCGGAGACCGGCATAATCACCGGAGACGTCGTCGGAGGACCGGAGGAAGAAGAGCCGACAGCCGACAACAAAAGAGCAGGAGACCGTAGAGGAGAAGAAAAGAAGAGAGGACAGCAGAAGAGGGGACAGCAAAAGAGCAGAAGACCCCGGAGAGAAGAACACAAGAAGAGCGGACAGCAAAAGAGCAGAAGACCCCGGAGAGGAGAAGACAAGAAGAGCGGACAGCAAAAGAGCAGAAGACCCTGGAGAGGAGAAGACCCAGGAGAGGAGAAGACAAGAAGAGCCGGATTTTTTTTTTAATAAACTTTCCAAAACGTCTCCTGTCGTTATTTCCATACACTGCCTTTTATGTGGTGAATGAGTAGGGGTACAGTGTACCCCATTCACATAGGGAGGGGGTCCGGGATCTGGGGGGCCCCTTGTTAAAGGGGGCTTCCAGATTCCGATGAGCCCCCTGCCCGCAGACCCCCACAACCACCGGCCAGGGTTGTGGGGATGAGGCCCTTGTCCTCATCAACATGGGGGCAAGGTGCTTTGAGGTGGGGGGTGCAGAGCTCCCCCTGCCCCAAAGCACCAACACCCCCCCATGTTGAGGGCATGTGGCCTGGTGTGGTCCAGGGGGGGTGGGGCCGCTCGCTCGTCCCCTCCCCTTTCCTGGCCTGCCAGGCTGCATGCTCGGATAAGGGTCTGGTATGGATTTTGGGGGGGCCCCACACCGTTTTTTCGGCGTGGGGCTACCCTCAAATTCCATACCGGACCCGAAGGGCCTGGTTTGGAACCTGGGGGGGAACCCCACACAGTTCTTTTCCCATTTTTGGCTTGGAGTTCCCCCTCAAGATTCTCACAGTGCAGGTCGCGCCGCAAGTCGGATCCGACTTGCGGTGCGACTTCCATTCAAATCAATAGGCTCCCATAGGGAACCATTGATTTTGAATGGAAGAATAAAAACTTATAACGTGGCTGCACGTAGATTCATCATGTTCGGCCGCGTTTCTGCGTTTGAAACGTCGGGAAACACACGTTCGAACGCAAATAATTGCGTTGTAAAAAAAGTCCCTGAACGCAACTGCCTGCAAATGACTGTAAACGACCCTGTGTACATGGACAGATAAGATAACATGGAGCTGCATTCAGGGGCTTCTGAAAAAAACGCCCAACTGCTCCTAAACGGCCATTTCCAGCGTCCCGTGTACATGGAGCCTAAAGCTGATTTGCACTTTATTACTGAATGTTTTTAGGATGTTAACATATAAGTGTTACTACAGTTGGCGAGTACATACTTTTGCAGATCAAGCTAAGGACTTGTTTGTGGACCAGTTCTTTATGTTTACATTATTAAAGTTTGTTTAGATAAGGTCTCTTTCATACGGGGTGGATCTGTCTGAGCGGAATCTGCCTGCTCAACGGGGGATCTCTCCGCTGATTGAGTAGGCGGATGTCAGGTCCGTGTCCACTACGCTTATCAGAGCGGACAAGGACGGAGCCCGCTGTCCTCTATGGGGCAGTCGGATAGAAGTCAACAGCATGTCCGTTTCCATCCAATTGTCATCAGATCTGACCCGCTGGACAGACAGGACCAGGACAATGGGTGGCCCAATCAGGTCCGCCTGAAAAATGGACAGGTGAACCAATCGGGTTCGCTGATGTGAAAGGGGCCTTAGTCTATGTGTGTGTTTGTTTGTTTTTTGGGATGTTGGGGTGGAGAGCAAAATTGAATTGGGGGGGGGGGGCAAGTAAATGTTTGCCCAGGTTCCAATCCATATTAACCACTTTACCACCGGAGGATTTTGCTGTCTTACGTCTGGGCCACATTTTGCGATTCGGCACTGTGCGACTTTAACTGACAATTGCGCGGTCGTACAACGCCGTACCCAAACAAAATTTACGTCCTTTTTTTCCCACAAATAGAGCTTTCTTTTGGTGGTATTTGATCACCTTTGCGATTTTTACTTTTTGCGCTATGAACAAAAAAGAGCGACAATTTTGAAAAAAATAATTTTTTTTACATGAAATTCCCCCCCAAAAAATGTAAAAATCAAAATTTTTTATCATTTTAGGCCAATTTGTTTTCTGCTACATATTCTTGGTAAAAAAAAATCGCAATAAGCGTATTTTGAGCAAAAGTTATTGCGTTTACTAACTAAGGGAAAGATGTCTGTCAATTTTGGTGTTTTTTTTTAACGAGTAATGGCGGCGATCTGCGATTTTTTTTGCGGGACTGCGACATTGCGGCAGACAGATCGGACCCTTGACTGACATTTTTGACACTTTTGGGGGTACCAGTGACATTATTACAGTAATCAGTGCTATAAATATGCACTGTTACTGTAAAAATTACACTGGCAGGGAAGGGGTTCATTTTATTGGAGAGAGGGGTTAATGTATGCCTGGTGCTTACTGACGTGTGTGGGGGGAGGTGACTGAGTGACACAGGGACAGATCGCATGTTCAGCTATGCTGAACCCTGCAATCTGACACTGCCTGTCACTTAGGAGATCCGCCCGCTTTGTTTACACAAGCGGGCGGATCTCCAGACTCGATTCCCCGACGATCGGGGAAGAGCAGCGGCGATCGCCACTGCTCATCCCCTGGCCCGACTCCCGCTGTGACTGAATACAGCGGGAGCGAGCGTCCGGAGGCGCGCACGCGCCGCCGAGAGAGGGGAATGTCTGGCGACGTAGATCTACGTCGCCAGACGTTATCGAGCCACTTTGCCGCAGTAGAGCTCTAGTGAGCAGCGGTAAAGTGGTTAAAGACGGCCCTGATCCAAGCAATGCCACAGAGGAGTAGGTCACATGTTCCTTCTTACCCAGAAGTGCCAGGTATTCTCACTGGCTGTAGAGGAGCAAGGAGCTATAAGGTCAGGTAAGAACAAAAATCCGGGAGCACAAAAGATGCAAATCACCAGCTAACATGTTGTCTTTGGGGAAAACCGAATCTAAGAGGTGAGATCGCTTTTGTGATGTAGAGAATATTCACCTCCTAGGCCCTCCCATTTCCGCCCCCATGGTTGTCTATATAATAGACTTTCTTTGTTCATTGTTTGGATTTGATAAAGATGCGTTAAAACGCATTATCCATCGGGTTTGCTTTTTTGGGTCCTCTCAGCCACCATCTACACCGTGGTCCCATGGACGTCACATCCAGCCGAGTGGTGACATAATTTCCGGTCGCAGACATTACAGCCCTAAGAGTGGCCACACTGTTGGCTACCTGTTGGTTACCTTGCGGATAGCCTCTGCATACAACAGCGGCTTTGACACAGGAGACGATTACCAGCACCACCCTGGTGCTCACTCTGGTACCATACAACCACACCATGCTATACACACCCCACGAGGAGATATTACTATGGGTCCATTGTGAAAGCATTGATATACCCATGAGCCTAATCCACCATATGGCGGTTGTTTCATATATTGTTACACACACTTTTGTAGCTATTAACTTGTACAGCGGCAGGCAGCTGTTCCTGCGCAAACCGCCGTAACTATACGTCGGTCGTGAGCAGGAGGCTAGGGGGCGAGCGTCAGCGGGGAAGCCGATGCTGCGGGCAGGCGGCTCCGATTGCCACCTGACACCCGCGATCGTTCCCCGCTGAGAGAGAAGAACAGTCAGCTGTTGTAAGCATAGCTGACCGTTTTTCTGCCTGGAATGATCATAGAGCCCATGTGATTCTTCTATATAGGAACACATGTCTCTATGGTCATTTCAGAAGTCACGCCCCCCCCCCCCCCCAGTTTAGAATCACTCCCCTAGGCTCACATTTAACCCCTTGATCACCCACAATGTTAACTCCTTCCCTGCCAGTGTCAATATTACAGTAACTGCATATTTTTAGCACTAATTACTGTAGCAATGTCACTGGTCCCCCCAAAAATGTCAGTCAGGGGTCCAATCTGTCTGCCGCAATGTTGCAGTCCCGCAAAAAATCGCAGATCGCCGCCATTACTAGTAAAAAAAAAAAAAAACAATAAAAATTACATAAATCTATCCCGTAGTTAGTAGACGCAATAACTTGTGCGCAAACCAATCAAAATACGCTTATTGCGATTTTTTTTTACCAAAAATATGTAGCAGAAAACAAATTGGACTACAATGTTAAAAAATTTTGATTTTTACATTTTTTTTTGGGAATGTTATATAGCAGAATGTGAAAAATAAAAATCGCACAGGTGATCAAATACCATTGGGGTGAAGTTTTTGCAGGGGTCATGTAGGAGTTTTGAGGGGTTAACTCTAAGCTATCCTTATCAAAGATTTTCCTATATCATTGGCTACCAAATATTGCTCAACTTCAGTTTGTGTTTTAATTTTTGTTCTTGGTTTGTACATACCTCCCAACTTTTTGAGATGGAAATTAGGGACACCTATTAGAAAAAGTATGTAGCTATAGGACATGTCCCCTGTCACGCCCCCTTAAAGGAGAATTAAAAAAAAAAAAAAAAATCAGTTAAAACCATTTTACCACTACTATTCCTTTATACTGGCTTTTGAAATTTACAAATGCGGCAACATTGGATGAAAGGTTTAGCATTGGAAACTTTTTGAAAGCTATAAAGTGCATTTTATATACAATTATATAGATCAGACTACAATAAGGGACAAATGAGGAGGAAAGAGGGACAGAGGGACTTTATTCCAAATCAGGGACAGTCCCTCAAAATCAGGGACAGTTGGGAGCTATGGTTTGTATTAGTGATCGACCGATATCAGTTTTTCGTTGCCGATACCGATATTTTGGCCAATGCATATCGGTATCGGTCGATATTGGCTGATATTTTCCTCCGAAAAAAATTATTATTTTTTTATTTTTTATTTGACAGTTACTCTTGTGGAGGGATCTGGGGGTCTAAAAGACCCCGAACCCCTCCTCTTCACTTAAAAGCATTCAAAATGCCAAGTTTGGCTGTTTTGAATGCTGTCATTTCTTTTTAACTGGCGCCAGACAGTACCCGGGAGTGATGTCACTCATGACATCACTTCTGGGTTTTTACATGGAGACCCGATCAGAGCCAAATGCGGCTTTGATTGGGTCTTCAGCGGCCGTGCAGGCTGGTTGCCCGGGTCTCCCGGGTGCAGGCTGGTTGCTGCGGAGGGGGGGGGGGGGACGTCCCCTCCCGCTCCTTGTAATGACAGCAGAGTGGCATTACAGCCGCATCGGTTGTCATTACAATAAAGCCGACCCTCGGCTACGGATGCCGGTACCGGGGTGATGCCTCTAGCTGCAGGCATCACTCCGGTACCAACACTTTCCTGAAATATCGGCAATATCGATCCCCTTGGTGGCCAATTTCCGCTATATCAGGGAAAGTGCATATTGGCCCTCGATATATCGGCTTTGCCGATAATTTACATAGTTACATACATAGTTACATAGTAGGTGAGGTTGAATAAAGACAATAGTCCATCCAGTTCAACCTGTGTAGGTGTGTGTGGCCGTAATCATCTCACATACCCCTGAATGTTCTGATCCTTGAGATGTACGTCTAAGAGTCTTTTGAAAGCCACCATACTTCCCGCAGAAACCACCTCTTGTGGTAGAGAATTCCACAATCTTGTAGCCCTAACAGTAAAGAACCCCCCACGTTGCCTGATGTTAAAACGCTTCTCCTCTAATCGCATTGTATGCCCTTGAGTCCTCATGCAATCCCTTCGACTGAATAGCTTTTTTTCTATGCTGAGATCACCATTGAGGTATTTATAAATTGCTATCAAGCGTCTCTTCTCCAGGGAGAATAAATCATGCGATTGCAGACGCTCTTCATAATTTAGGTCCTCCAATCCCCTAATTAGTTTAGTTTCCCTTCTCTGGACTCTCTCCAGCTCCAACAAATCCCTCCTGAGGACCGGAGGGATGGTCGATCTCTAGTTTGTACCACTTTGCTTCCACTCCCAGGAGGTTTATACAGCTTCGTCTGATACTCTTTGGTCCACCTGGCTCCTTAGAGCTGAGGCCCACTCAGTTTTGAAGTACATATGACCCAGTTGTCTAGCCATTACAATTTGGCTCTTGTCATTGTTGCTGAAATCCTTATGCCTGCTCATTTTTTCTGCGTTCAACACATCAACTTTAGGGACAACATGTTCACTTGCTACCTAATATATATCCCACCACTTTCAGGTACCATAGTAACAAGATAATCCATATTATTCACTTTAGTGGTCATAATCATATGGCTGATCAGTGTAAATATCCAAAATAGAATAAATCATAAATAGAGCAGTTTGTCTACAGCCCTCGAAAACCTAAGAATCGTATACAGATCCACTGCCAACATTCCATGAAATGTTTCACCGCTCTCAGCAAACCCGCTGCTTGCTAAACATATTCCGAGACAAAGTTCACACAGACTGACTTCGCATCCCTTCGTGTTTAAAGAAAACATATTTACAGTGTCTTCCTATTCAGGCAGCTTATTAATGAGTCCCTGTGCTAAAGATAACAGCTTTGTATAAAGGAATTAATAAACAGGAGGACTAGGCCCACAGAAGACTAAATTGCCTGCAATTTAAAAATGATCAAAGTCATATTTTATCAGAAAACACATTTTCAAATCTGCATGTCTGCGAGCCGGAGAAGAGACATATTTTACCATTAAAATGGACGGAGAAGGTTTGCTTCATAAAAGTGTTTTCAGAAAAAAATAGCTTGAATCAAAATCAACATATTTATGTTTTGGCGATTATACTCGTGTTTGGACAAATGTTACAGCTCACTGTATTTAAAGGGAATATGTTACAAGCAAAAATTGCTTGAAAATTGCAGGCGCTCACTATTAAGATAAAGTAGCGTATTTCTGCCCAGTCTGCCCAAATGAATGGAGTACAAAATGTGTGCGCGGTTCCGTCCCGTGCTGTAATTAGTAGTGTTTCCTTCATGGCTTCTATACACCTTTATGCAGAAGTGTCTGATATTAAAAGTAGTATTAAATCCAAAACCAAAATGTATTTATATTGCAGCTTACCAATTCTTAGGCCTCATGCATGCTGGGCGTTTTACAGCGCCTGTTTTTGGCGTCAGACTTTTTTCTGCAGCCAGTAAAGTCCCCAGAATGTTATCCTTTGTCTCCATGCACACATAGGCTGTTATCAGCAGTTTTTGGCAGGGGTGATTTCTGACCGGAAAAAGACCCCAGAACTAGTGGGTTTTTAACCACTTGCGCCCCGCCCACTGTACATTTACTGCGACACTCTGCCACTGCTGGTGCTAAGCATCGTAGCCCTACATCGCTTGCTCAGGAGACTGTAAGGGGCGAGCGCGCGCTGCCGTCGGCACGCTTCCGCCCCCGGTGGCACGCTTCCGCCCCCGGCGGCACGCTTCTGCCCCCGGCGGCACGCTTCCGCCCCCCACTTGTTACCTGGGGAGCCAGCGCGTGTGACTGGCAAATATTACACAAAAATGACCAGCGCTATGGAGTAATTCAAATATGACAAATATGAATAAAATATGAAAACAGGTGTAAGCTGCCACAAACCCAACCCTGAAAACAGGGGTGTAATATATGTAACAAGAAAAGATGTTTGTATAGGGCGCTACCTGTTGGAGCAGTTGTTTCCAAAGGAAAGAAAAGGGTGCAAAACCCCTACACAAGCTATATGTGCACAAAGATCCAGTGATAGGTGAAGTGCTAAACTAGCTCGTGCAAGGGGTGGGTTAACAATCACCCCTTTAAGGATAAAGTGCTCTGTGCAAATAAATAAATAACTGCTCATATACATAGAAACATGAAAAAGGAAAAGTGCACACAAAGTGTCATAAATAGTTTAATGCCTGATGGCAGTGCCAGTGAAACATAAATAATATACTAAAAACAGTGAAAAATGGTGTTAATTTACAAATGTCACTGACAAGTAGATAAAAAATCATATAAAATCACACCAGGTGTGTAGTGTATACAACCGTGATTGGGTGATATTAGACTGTGAAGTAAAATGATTGTAATAAAAAGTGCCACTTGTGGGTGACACTCTCACCCTGTTACCCTCTTCTGGGCAAAAAATATAGACAAGCCGCAGAGAGGGGGGGTTCCTTTGCAGATGGTTCCGGGGGTTCCTTCAGGCTAGAGTGCGCCGCTATGGGAGCTGCCTCCCTCCAAGGAGCGGATCTGTGGTAATCAAGCAAAGAAAGGAAGACCCCAATGGCGTAGTATATAGTAGTAATGTGATAACAAGTATAGGCAAACTCACAATTTCGGACCGATCACTTCAGCTATCAGAAATGGACGCCGGGACGCTTCCGCTTCTGCGTTCCACGGCTCCGAACCACTAAACCGGAAGTGACGTGTGGCGTACGTAGCTCCGCCCTACGCGTTTCGTCATCAGACGTCTACTGGGCGTGTGACTGGCGGCTCCTGATGTAAACACAGCCACCTGTCCTTCTCCCTGAAGTGATCACAGAGGCTATGTGATCCTGCTATATATAGGATCGCATGTCTCTGTGATGACTTCAGATGTATGAACAGTGATCAACGGTTCTACTTAGTAGAACCGTATGATCATCCTTCATACACAGGGGAGAATGACAGGCAGCTTGTTTACACAAGCCGCCTGACTTTCTCCCTCTCCCCCGACGATCGCAGAGTGACCGGCGGACATCGGGTCCGCCGGTCACACGCGCAGGGGGGTGCGTGACCGCGCGGGAGCGGGAGCGCGCGCTCGCTCCCTAGACCCTCACAAGCTAGTGACGTAGACCTACGTCGCTTTGCCTGTGAGGGGCTGACTGCCGACGTAGATCTGCGTTAGGCAGTCGGCAAGTGGTTAAAGAAAGCCACTCACCAAAAAACCGCAGGTAATCAGAAACATTATGTCTTTAGTTCATAGAAGATACCTGTACAGCTCTCCTAGAGAAGAGGACCTGTCAACGTTCGTGAGTGTTTCTTACACACCACAGTACATGGAAATAAGCGTGACAAAATGAAATCATCATGGCGTAGTATTTAGGTTAAAGCATTGCACAGCAGATAGGGGAGGTAGACCCGTGATGGATAAAATAAAATTAAATCTTCAGTGCTTTATTCCTTCAACCCCACATGCAATGCAAACTCACCAGATGTCAACTTGCAAACCGCCTATCACCCACAGAGTAGTGTTCCATCAATGGTATCCCTGCCTCAGAGATCCCAACATCACTATGGTAAGAGAACAAGTTCACACTCCCTCCTCTTCATATGGCATCCAGATAGAACAGTGTGTAATGGTGAAGTATCATTTATTAAAAGAAACCCTTGTATAAAAATATCTGTACAAAACAAATAAATGCCACTCACATTTAAAAACACCACCACGAACAACACCTGCGGCTGCATGACGTCACGTGAGCAGCTCCACCCAATGCGTTTCCAGCCAATTCTCGTCCTCAGGGGCCTCTAGTGTACAATCTGATTTGCCCTGTATTTATAGCCTATGGTAGCAACTGACAAACGTCATATCCTCTTTCGCCCGTTTTGTACAGATACTTGTTTTGTAGAGATATTTTTATACAAGGGTTATCTTTAAATAAATGATACTTCACCATTACACACTGTTCTATCTGGATGCCATATGAAGAGGAGGGAGTGTGTACTTGTCCCCTTACCATAGTCATGTTGGGATCTCTGAGGCGGTGATACCATTGATGGAGCACTACTGTGTGGGTGAGTTGAAGGAATAGTACCCCATCATTGGTGTCAGTGGGAGGAATAGTACCCGATCACTGATGTCATTGGGGGGAAGAGTGCCCCATACTTGGTGTCAGTGGGAGGAATAGTAACCTATCATTGGTGTCAGTGGGGGAATAGTGCCCAATCATTGGTATCAGTGGAAGGAATAGTGCCCCATCATTGGTGTCAGTGTGAGGAATTGTACTCAATAAGTGGTGTCAGTGGTAGGAATTTTACCCCATCATCGGTGTCAGTGGGAGGAATAGTGTCCCATCATTGGTGTCAGTGGGTAGAATTGTACCCCATCATTGGTGTCAGTGGGTGAAATTGTAGTCCATCATTGGTGTCAGTGGGAGGAATAGTGTCCCATCATTGTTGTCAGTGGGAGGAATGGTGTCCCGTCATTGGTGTCAGTGGGAAGTATAAAGCTCCATTATTGGTGTCAGTAGGATGAATAGTGCCCCATCATTGGTGCCAGTGGGAGAAAAAATACCATGTCATTAGTGTCAGTGGGAGGAGTAGTGCCCAATCGTTGGTGTCAGTGGAAGGAATAGTGCCCTATCATTGGTGTCAATAGCAGGAAAAATACCCCATCCTTAGTGTCAGTGGGAGGAATAGTACCCCATCATTGGTGTCAGTTAGAGGAATAGTGCCTCATCCTTGGTGTCAGTGGGCAGAATAGTGCCCCATCATTAGTGCCAGTGGGAGAAATAGTGCCCCATCATTGGGGTCAGTGGGAGGAGTAGTGTGCCATTATTAGTGTCAGTGGAAGGAATAGTACCCAATTATCTGTAACATTGGTCAGAGGATGAGTGCTTCATATCTGCCGGAGGAATTTCCAAGGGCCGAAAAAAGGCATACAAAGGGGCGCATCCGGTCCGCGGGCCACAATTTGGAGACCACTGGGCTACGTGATAACTTCTTCTTTTATTCTCACTATTAACATGTCTGGGAGAACATTTGTTCTTGGAAGCCAATCAAATCCTCTCATCCATCCTCTGACCCTGTACTGTCAGATGCCATGGATGGCAAGAATCGGATATTTCCATCCATAAGCAGGGCACACTCTATCACTACCCTCAATTTATCATCTTTCTCTTTAAACTCTAAGCTGCTAAAGGAGACGTAAACTGAAGTGACCTGGAGGTCTGTTTAATTGCGCTGGCTCATGTAAATGTATGTTTTACTATTGTGTCATCCATTTTTAGTTAAGAATGTAACCTTGTCCTACAGCAAATCCCACAGAAGCCCTCTTCTTTCCAATAAACGATGCTTCCTCCCTGGGAGATACGGAGGGTCTCCTCATTATCTGCATTTTTACACTTTGCTTAATTTTCTGTCCCCACCAGTTATGCCAGAGAAGCCTGGCAACAGGGGATGGAGAAGTGATGAAATGGCAAATTGCTAAGTGAGAAGATTTATGCGCTAATTCTTACACAAATTGACTTCTCTGAGTTAAGTGCCAGAGTCAATAAAGCTCTCGTATTCCCTGCCTGTGACTTTTTACACTTTCCTGAATTACCCGCGTTTTCAGCCTCTGTTCCTTTTCCGGTAATCCAAACTAAAAAAACTTGCTGGTAGCGTGTTTTCATATTAGAATAGTGTATATGATACTTTCAGGCAGAACTCAATCTTTTCCAGAGAGGCAGGCATGCAGTGATGTCATCACCTTTTGTAGGCATCATAAGCTTCCACGCATTTTTCTTCCAGATGGTTTCATTAGAAGTATTAACAAAGTCAACAGTATGTACAGAGGTCACCCAGATCCCTACAGTTGAGTTGGGTTAAGCCCCGTACACATACCGATTGTTGGCCGTAAATATTCGGCCGACGACCGATCGGCCAATTGTAGGCTTGTTAGTATGATGCTTCCGACAGCCGACAGCGCACTTTCGGCCGAAAAGAATCTGTCGTGTAGGCATTAAAATTTTTGTTGGCCAACACCAGAACGGCCGATTGTTCGCCAGTCAGTACAGAATTCGGCCGAAAATCAGCAGATTTGCAAGACTGGGCATGCTCAGAAAAGAAAAAACACACGGAAAGTTAACCATCACATGACAGCACTTCTGCAGTCGGCTGTTGTTGGCCGACAAAATTCGTGTGCAGTCTTTTGCAGTTTTCAACAGACACGACAGCCCTGGACAAAAGACGGCCGATCGTTCGGCCGACGATCGGTACGTGTGTACGAGGCATTACTCTATAGGGTTTAGGTCAGGCGAGTTTGCCGGCCAATCAAGCATAGTGATACCATGATATTTAAACCAGGTATTGGTACTTTTGGCAGTGTGGGAAGGTGCCAAGTCCTGCTAGAAAATAAAAACAGCATCTCCATAAAGCTGGTCAGCAGAGGGAAGCATGAAGTGCTCTAGAATTTCCTGCTAGAGGGCAGCGCTGACTTTTGACTTGATAAAACACAGTGGACCAACCTGCCCACACTGCCAAAAGTACCAATACCTGGTTTAGAGAATCTGTGGTGTATTGTCAAGAGGAAGATGAGAAACACCAGACCTAACAATGCAGACGAGCTGAAGGCCGCTATCAAAGCAACCTGGGTTTCAATAACACCTCAGCAGTGCCACAGGCTGATCGCCTCCATGCCACGTGGCACTGATGCAGCATTTCATGCAAAAGGAGCCCCAATCAAGCATTGAGTGCATACTATACTGTACACGGACATACTTTTCAGTAAGCCAACATTTCTGTATTAAAAATGGGAAATCAATTTCTCTGATGTTCATTGACAGACAGAGCTCCTGATCTTCATAACCATTGGGTTATACAGCCCCCTACAGGAGTAAGACACCACGCAGAAAAAGAATCTGGCTACGCCTATGAGCAATCCAAGGGGGTATACTCCCTCTCTCTGCTATAGGTACTCAGTTTTGTTACAAGCAGTGTCAGAAGAATTACAACTCCACAGAGGGGTGGGTGCTGTGTCCGTCATTTAACATCAGAGAAAAGGATTTTTACAAAAATCCCCTTTTCTCTTTATTTTAGTGACAAACACAGCTCCTGATCTTCATAACCATTGGGATGTCCCAAATCAGTGTTAAACATGAGGGGTGGGAACAGAAAAAAAAATAAGGGACTCCTCATAGGCGTAATGCCTAAAAAAATCACTTAGGGACCCCAAGGGGATGCTTTGGTTGTCAAAATAGGTGGGGAAAGGAAAAACCTTTGCCCCTCTGTATAGCTTGTGAGTGCCAAAGAGAGCCAGCGCCTCAGTCGCCGCTGCAGCTGCGTCCTCTGTCTTCAGGGTCTCACGCACAGATACAATCAGTGCTTCCACCAGCGCCTTTTCGTGTGCGGTTGCAGATGTGGAGGAATCATTCTCACTATCTCAGGATTTCAGGCGTGTGGTCGCAGATCCAGCAGGGTGACCCGAATCAGATTAAGGATCTGATTAGACAGATGAGGCAGGGGTGCTTTTTACTAGCCTGTCTCCCGAAAGCCACCGCCACCCGGGACACAAAGGACTCCAGGACCGCCGTCAGTGCATCGATGAATGGTGGGGACCCAGAGGGCCCCGCAGCCTCAGATAGGGCATCAGGTGAGATGTGCATGAGTCACCAGGGGGACCCCACAAAAAGTGTAAAACACTGCAAAGGGACAAGCCCCACCGCGCTGGAAGCACCACCCAGTCGCCAGGCACAAAGCACCAAGCGATCCTCAGCAGAGAGGGAGAGAACCCCAACAGACTCACCACCCAGCAGAAACAGGTACTTGCAGCCACCAGGATGATCTGCACTCCAAGTGCGGCCATCAGGAAGTGAATAGATCCAGGAGTTGGCACCAGGGGATGAGGAGGGGCTCCCACTGCCAAAATAGCGCCCCACAGGGCTCCACTCTCATGGTCGCTGCTATTTTCAATGGAAAACCACCTCAAAAAGGCCACTGGACAACACAAACATGGCAGCCGTGCATAGACTTTCACAGGCTACAGCAAAATGGCAGCACCACAAGGCTCCCAGGGACCCAAGAGGGATCTCTAGGCCTCAAGGACGGTCCCAGGCAGGACAGAGGGCCCTGCCAGGTGCCCCCACCAGGTACAAGCCCCCTCAACACAGTTGATCGTCCGGTCGCCAGCGGCGCACCCCCCAGCCCCCATCGCCAGAATAGTGCCCCGCCCCCACCCCAGGGGGTAGACCAGACCATTCTGTGCATTACACACTCCTGACCTCTGCCACCTACACCGTATACATGGGCAGGGGAAAGGGGGTGCAGTCAAAGGCAGAGCCGGAGGGGGGGGCGGAAAAGATAGATTTCGCCTAGGGTGTCAAAAATCCTTGCACCAGCCCTGATAAAAGGTATAGCACTGCTGTCCAAAGGGGCCCCCTGTGCTCCTTCATCCAGAGTGTGGGGGGGGGGTCTCTAATACAGCAGGGGTGTTACTGGCCAGATCACCAGGTGAAAAAAGAGGGGAAAAAGCCTAAAAAATAAACTAATACAGCCACCACATCTAATGATTGGTAAACTGTAATATATTACATTTTTGGTTTGGGGTTTAATATTGTGAAATGTAGCATTTAACCTCATGACTTTCCCAGGAAATGATCAGATAAAGAGAAGATATTGGTGAATATGTCAGATTTATTTAACTTTAATTTCTATATTGTGATCGGTATATGAATCAGTCCCACTGAGCGTATAATCCCAGAGATTGCATGTTTCTATGTCTAGGAATGAAGGAAGGACATAAAGGAGGAGTCAGGGAAGGAAGGAAATGAAAGAGTTGGAGGAAAATGTGGCGCAGGATGCTGGGACTATGAAGCCAGTGTCGGGTCAGGGGTGACACACAAGGGATCACACATAAGGGGTCACATATTAGGGATCACACATCAGGAGGTCACATATTAGGGATCACATATAAGGGGGTGCATATTAGGGATCACACATAAGGGGGCACATATTGGGGATCACACATAAGGGGTCACATATTAGGGATCACACATCAGGAGGTCACATATTAGGGATCACACATAAGGGGGCACATATTAGGGATCACACATAAGGGGTCACATATTAGGGATCACACATAAGGGGTCACATATAAGGGGGCACATATTAGGGATCACACATAAGGGGTCACATATAAGGGGTCATATATTAGGGATCACACATAAGGGGTCACATATTAGGGATCACACATAAGGGGTCACATATAAGGGGTCACATATTAGGGATCACACATAAGGGGTCACATATAAGGGGTCACACATTAGGGATCACACATAAGGGGGCACATATTAGGGATCACACATAAGGGGGGCACGTATTAGGGATCACATATTAGGGATCACACATAAGGGGTCACATATTAGGGATCACACATAAGGGGTCACATATAAGGGGTCACATATTAGGGATTACACATAAGGGGTCACATATAAGGGGTCACATATTAGGGATCACATATAAGGGGGTGCATATTAGGGATCACACATAAGGGGGCACATTAGGGATCACACATAAGGGGTCACATATTAGGGATCACATATTAGGGATCACACATAAGGGGGCACATATTAGGGATCACAGATAAGGATCACATATTAGGGATCACACATAAGGGGTCACATATTAGGGATCACAGATAAGGGGGCACATATTAGGGATCACACATAAGGAGGCACATATTAGGGATCACAGATAAGGGATCACACATAAGGGGTCACATATTAGGGATCACACATCAGAGGTCACATATTAGGGATCACACATCAGAGGTGACATATTAGGGATCACACATCAGGAGGCACATATTAGGGATCACATATTAGGGATCACATATAAGGGGTCACACATCAGGGGTCACATATTAGGGATCACACATAGGGGGGGTCACATATTAGGGATCACACATAAGGGGTCACATATAAGGGGTCACATATTAGGGATCACATATAAGGGGGTGCATATTAGGGATCACACATAAGGGGGCACATATTAGGGATCACACATAGGGGGGGTCACATATTAGGGATCACACATAAGGGGTCACATATAAGGGGTCACATATTAGGGATCACATATTAGGGGGTGCATATTAGGGATCACACATAAGGGGGCACATAATAGGGATCACATATTAGGGATCACACATCAGAGGTCACATATTAGGGATCACACATCAGAGGTGACATATTAGGGATCACATATAAGGGGTCACACATCAGGGGTCACATATTAGGGATCACACATAGGGGGGGTCACATATTAGGGATCACACATAAGGGGTCACATATTAGGAATCACACATAAGGGGTCACACATGGTAGGTGGCTCAGGATTGTTGAATGTCTGTCACTTACTTTACACAATAAAATAAAAGTGTGTTTACAATATAATGAAATCCTGTCCCCACCCCCCGTATGTGTCCAGGTAAGGAGGGGGGTGTCATAGAGGGTGCATGGTATTATTGGGGACACACAGGGGCCCCTCTATCCTCTCTCCTCTATGATATGACATCCCGGTGGATCTCGGTATCAGTCTATCCTCCAGTAACCCATCCGCTGCTGGCCGCACTCAGCACACAACACAACTCCTGGGACTACGATGCAACGTGGCGTCCTGGCTCCTCCCAGTCATTGAATCTTGCCCGGCCAATAGGAAGCGGCGTAACAGCTGACAGACCACAACGTCTCCTCGCACGGGATTGGCTGACAGCGGCTCCCATCCCTGTAAGGAGCAAGTAAGTCCACAGTGACATGCTGAGTGCAGGGTGAGAGTGACCCGCCGGGTGAGTGAAGGAGACTGGGACCAGGACGTGTACGGGGGACTGCTGGAGGACGGTGTGTGACTGAATACAGAGGAGCGGGGAGAGCTACCACTGGGGACACACACACACACATCCAGGAGATGGGTGTATCCAGGAGAGGGTGAGAGGTGTCCCCCCCCCAGGGGGTCAGTGGTAGGGTGTGTGTGTGTCCCCAGGGGTCAGTGGTAGGGTGTGTGTGTGTCCCCAGGGGTCAGTGGTAGGGTGTATGTGTCCCCAGGGGTCAGTGGTAGGGTGTGTGTGTCCCCAGGGGTCAGTGGTAGGGTGTGTGTGTGTGTGTGTCCCCAGGGGTCAGTGGTAGGGTGTGTGTGTGTGTCCCCAGGGGTCAGTGGTAGGGTGTGTGTGTGTCCCCAGGGGTCAGTGGTAGGGTGTGTGTGTCCCCAGGGGTCAGTGGTAGGGTGTGTGTGTGTCCCCAGGGGTCAGTGGTAGGGTGTGTGTGTGTCCCCAGGGGTCAGTGGTAGGGTGTGTGTGTGTCCCCAGGGGTCAGTGGTAAGGTGTGTGTGTGTCCCCAGGGGTCAGTGGTAGGGTGTGTGTGTGTCCCCAGGGGTCAGTGGTAGGGTGTGTGTGTGTCCCCAGGGGTCAGTGGTAGGGTGTGTGTGTGTCCCCAGGGGTCAGTGGTAGGGTGTGTGTGTGTGTCCCCAGGGGTCAGTGGTAGGGTGTGTGTGTGTCCCCAGGGGTCAGTGGTAGGGTGTGTGTGTGTCCCCAGGGGTCAGTGGTAGGGTGTGTGTGTCCCCAGGGGTCAGTGGTAGGGTGTGTGTGTGTCCCCAGGGGTCAGTGGTAGGGTGTGTGTGTGTCCCCAGGGGTCAGTGGTAGGGTGTGTGTGTGTCCCCAGGGGTCAGTGGTAAGGTGTGTGTGTGTGTCCCCAGGGGTCAGTGGTAGGGTGTGTGTGTGTCCCCAGGGGTCAGTGGTAGGGTGTGTGTGTGTCCCCAGGGGTCAGTGGTAGGGTGTGTGTGTGTCCCCAGGGGTCAGTGGTAGGGTGTGTGTGTGTCCCCAGGGGTCAGTGGTAGGGTGTGTGTGTCCCCAGGGGTCAGTGGTAGGGTGTGTGTGTGTCCCCAGGGGTCAGTGGTAGGGTGTGTGTGTGTCCCCAGGGGTCAGTGGTAAGGTGTGTGTGTGTGTCCCCAGGGGTCAGTGGTAGGGTGTGTGTGTGTCCCCAGGGGTCAGTGGTAGGGTGTGTGTGTGTCCCCAGGGGTCAGTGGTAGGGTGTGTGTGTGTCCCCAGGGGTCAGTGGTAGGGTGTGTGTGTGTCCCCAGGGGTCAGTGGTAGGGTGTGTGTGTGTCCCCAGGGGTCAGTGGTAGGGTGTGTGTGTGTCCCCAGGGGTCAGTGGTAGGGTGTGTGTGTGTCCCCAGGGGTCAGTGGTAGGGTGTGTGTGTGTCCCCAGGGGTTCAGTGGTGTGTGTGTGTGTGTGTGTGTGTGTGTGTGTGTGTGTCCCCAGTGGTAGGTGTGTGTGTGTGTGTGTGTGTGTCCCCAGTGGTAGGTGTGTGTGTGTGTCCCAGGGGTTCAGTGGTAGGGTGTGTGTGTGTCCCCAGGGGTTCAGTGGTAGCGTGTGTGTGTCCCCAGTGGTAGGGTGTGTGTGTGTCCAGTGGTAGGGTGTGTGTGTGTGTGTCCCCAGGGGTTTAGTGGTAGGGTGTAGGTGTCCCCAGGGGTTTAGTGGTAGGGTGTAGGTGTCCCCAGGGGTCAGTGGTAGGGTGTAGGTGTCCCCAGGGGTCAGTGGTAGGGTGTATGTGTCCCCAGGGGTCAGTGGTAGGGTGTATGTGTCCCCAGGGGTCAGTGGTAGGGTGTATGTGTCCCCAGGGGTTCAGTGGTAGGGTGTGTGTGTGTCCCCAGGGGTCAGTGGTAGGGTGTGTGTGTGTCCCCAGGGGTCAGTGGTAGGGTGTGTGTGTGTCCCCAGGGGTCAGTGGTAGGGTGTGTGTGTGTCCCCAGGGGTCAGTGGTAGGGTGTGTGTGTGTCCCCAGGGGTCAGTGGTAGGGTGTGTGTGTGTCCCCAGGGGTCAGTGGTAGGGTGTGTGTGTGTCCCCAGGGGTCAGTGGTAGGGTGTGTGTGTGTGTCCCCAGGGGTCAGTGGTAGGGTGTGCGTGTGTCCCCAGGGGTCAGTGGTAGGGTGTGTGTGTCCCCAGGGGTTCAGTGGTAGGTGTGTGTGTGTGTGTGTGTGTCCCCAGTGGTAGGTGTGTGTGTGTGTGTGTCCCCAGTGGTAGGTGTGTGTGTGTGTCCCAGGGGTTCAGTGGTAGGGTGTGTGTGTGTCCCCAGGGGTTCAGTGGTAGCGTGTGTGTGTCCCCAGTGGTAGGGTGTGTGTGTGTCCAGTGGTAGGGTGTGTGTGTGTGTGTCCCCAGGGGTTTAGTGGTAGGGTGTAGGTGTCCCCAGGGGTTTAGTGGTAGGGTGTAGGTGTCCCCAGGGGTCAGTGGTAGGGTGTAGGTGTCCCCAGGGGTTTAGTGGTAGGGTGTATGTGTCCCCAGGGGTTTAGTGGTAGGGTGTATGTGTCCCCAGGGGTTTAGTGGTAGGGTGTATGTGTCCCCAGGGGTCAGTGGTAGGGTGTGTGTGTCCCCAGGGGTTCAGTGGTAGGGTGTGTGTGTGTCCCCAGGGGTCAGTGGTAGGGTGTGTGTGTGATAATCAGGGGAAAGGAAGCCGCTCAGGTGTATAAGCCCAACCTGGTGCTGGTTAGATCCGGAAAAGTGCAGTGGAAATTGTGGAACCGCACACAGGTAGATGAAAGCAAAATGGTATCTTTATTCTTCAAAATTCATGAACAGACAGACAGTGTAAGGAACAGACGAGTCCAAGGTTGACGCGTTTCACGGCACGAACGGCCGCTTACTCATAACCACAGGGTGTGTGTGTGTCCCCAGGGGTCAGTGGTAGGGTGTGTGTGTGTCCCCAGGGGTCAGTGGTAGGGTGTGTGTGTCCCCAGGGGTCAGTGGTAGGGTGTGTGTGTGTCCCCAGGGGTCAGTGGTAGGGTGTGTGTGTGTCCCCAGGGGTCAGTGGTAGGGTGTGTGTGTGTCCCCAGGGGTCAGTGGTAGGGTGTGTGTGTGTCCCCAGGGGTCAGTGGTAGGGTGTGTGTGTGTCCCCAGGGGTCAGTGGTAGGGTGTGTGTGTGTCCCCAGGGGTCAGTGGTAGGGTGTGTGTGTGTCCCCAGGGGTCAGTGGTAGGGTGTGTGTGTGTCCCCAGGGGTCAGTGGTAGGGTGTGTGTGTGTGTCCCCAGGGGTCAGTGGTAGGGTGTGTGTGTGTGTCCCCAGGGGTCAGTGGTAGGGTGTGTGTGTGTCCCCAGGGGTCAGTGGTAGGGTGTGTGTGTGTCCCCAGGGGTCAGTGGTAGGGTGTGTGTGTGTCCCCAGGGGTCAGTGGTAGGGTGTGTGTGTGTCCCCAGGGGTCAGTGGTAGGGTGTGTGTGTGTCCCCAGGGGTCAATGGTAGGGTGTGTGTGTCCCCAGGGGTCAGTGGTAGGGTGTGTGTGTGTCCCCAGGGGTCAGTGGTAGGGTGTGTGTGTGTCCCCAGGGGTCAGTGGTAGGTGTGTGTGTAGGTGTGTGTGTGTGTGTGTCCCCAGTGGTAGGTGTGTGTGTGTCCCCCAGGGGTTCAGTGGTAGGGTGTGTGTGTGTCCCCAGGGGTCAGTGGTAGGGTGTGTGTGTCCCCAGGGGTCAGTGGTAGGGTGTGTGTGTCCCCAGGGGTCAGTGGTAGGGTGTGTGTGTGTCCCCAGGGGTCAGTGGTAGGGTGTATGTGTCCCCAGTGGTAGGGTGTGTGTGTCCCCAGGGATCAGTGGTAGGGTGTGTGTGTGATAATCAGGGGAAAGGAAGCCGCTCAGGTGTATAAGCCCAACCTGGTGCTGGTTAGATCCGGAAAAGTGCAGTGGACATTGTGGAACCGCACACAGGTAGATGAAAGCAAAATGGTATCTTTGTTCTTCAAAATTCATGAGCAGACAGACAGTGTAAGGAACAGACGAGTCCAAGGTTGACGCGTTTCACGGCACGAACGGCCGCTTACTCATAACCACAGGGTGTGTGTGTGTGTCCAGGGGTCAGTGGTAGGGTGTGTGTGTGTCCCCAGGGGTCAGTGGTAGGGTGTGTGTGTGTGTCCCCAGGGGTCAGTGGTAGGGTGTGTGTGTGTGTCCCCAGGGGTCAGTGGTAGGGTGTATGTGTCCCCAGGGGTTCAGTGGTAGGGTGTGTGTCCCTAGGGGTCAGTGGTAGGGTGTGTGTGTGTCCCTAGGGGTCAGTGGTAGGGTGTGTGTGTCCCTAGGGGTCAGGGTCAGTGGTAGGGTGTGTGTGTGTGTGTGTGTGTGTGTGTGTGTGTGTGTCCCTAGGGGTCAGTGGTAGAGTGTGTGTGTGTGTGTGTGTGTGTGTCCGTGTCCCCAGGGGTCAGTGGTAGTGTGTATGTGTGTGTCCCTAGGGGTCAGTGGTAGTGTGTGTGTGTCCCTAGGGGTCAGTGGTAGGGTGTGTGTGTGTCCGTGTCCGTGTCCCCAGGGGTCAGTGGTAGGGTGTGTATGTGTCCCCAGTAGTAGTTATGTATGTGGTCCGGGGTGGGTGTATGTGTCTCCAGGGGCTCAGTGGTAGGTCTGTTTCCCCAGGGGTAGGTATGTGTGTCCCCAGGGGGTCAGGGGTAGGTATGTGTGTCCCCAGGGGGTCAGGGGTAGGTATGTGTGTCCTCAGGGGTTAGTATGTGTCTTCAGGGGTAAGTTATGTGTCCCCAGGGCCGAGGGCTTGGTCACATTGGGTTGAATGACGTTTAGGTGAGGACTGAGTGATTGAGCACATTGCCTGAGGGCTGAGTGGCAGAGCCGTGTTTGCCTAGTCTGAGCAGCTGAGCACACATGTCGGAGGCTCAGTTGTAGAGAACACGCTTTGCGGTGGGGTTGAGCGGGAGGGTGGATTTGCCGTGGGATTGTGCGGGAGGGAGGCTTTTCCGTGGGATTGTGCGGGAGGGCACGCTTTGCCGTGGGGTTGAGCGGGAGGGCACGCTTTGCCGTGGGGTTGAGCGGGAGGGCACGCTTTGCCGTGGGGTTGAGCGGGAGGGCACGCTTTGCCGTGGGGTTGAGCGGGAGGGCACGCTTTGCCGTGGGGTTGAGCGGGAGGGCACGCTTTGCCGTGGGGTTGAGCGGGAGGGCACGCTTTGCCGTGGGGTTGAGCGGGAGGGTGGCTTTGCCGTGGGGTTGAGCGGGAGGGTGGCTTTGCCGTGGGGTTGAGCGGGAGGGCACGCTTTGCCGTGGGGTTGAGCGGGAGGGCACGCTTTGCCGTGGGGTTGAGCGGGAGGGCACGCTTTGCCGTGGGGTTGAGCGGGAGGGCACGCTTTGCCGTGGGGTTGAGTGGGAGGGTGGATTTGCCCTGGGGTTGAGCTGGAGGGTGGATTTGCCCTGGGGTTGAGCTGGAGGGTGGATTTGCCGTGGGGTTGAGCTGGAGGGCACGCTTTGCCGTGGGGTTGAGCGGGAGGGTTGATTTGCCGTGGGATTGTACGGAAGGGAGTCTTTACCGTGGGGTTGAGCGGGAGGGCACACTTTTCCATTGTTGACTATTATTACTGGCACCAATGTGGACATTATTTCCAGCTACGTTTCTGCAATTCTAGAGCTGCATTCTATAGAGGGGGAGTTGAAGGCAGGTTGTTTATCTGGATTAGTGAGGGGCAATGATCAGAGGAATAAACTAAAATTGTATTCTGTAACAACCTCAACACGTTACATTTTACAACTATAAAAGTAACCAACTAATTGGGGATCTGTGGTTTTGGGGAATTAATTGATTGAAATGTACAGAAAACAGAATTGGGCCCCTTGCACACGGGGTCATCCAGCTACAGTGCATCTCTCCTGGTGTTTTAGCATGCCCAGGAGGGACATGGGCAGCCTGTCAGTCTATGGCAGGCTGTGGTTGGACAGGGCTGAACATTGTACCACCTGGTAATGGCATTTGGGACTCTATGTTCAGGGACACAGATCAGGGCAGGCAGTGGATAAGAATAACCAGGAAACCAAGCCAGAGGATGGCACACAGGAATCCATGGAAAATGATGCAAGCTGGATAGCAGTAAGGCTCCCCAGAGGTGTGGAAGCGAGGAGTAGTGTTGCTTGGGCAGCGAGCCAGAAACTACAGTGAGTTTAAATAAGCCGGGGAGAGAGAGCAATCTGCTTCCATGATAATACTGACAGGGAGCACTGATTGGCTGTCGCAGTGACTGCACAAATTGGAAGCATAAGGTACACTGATTGGGCGCGGATTTCTGGGTAAAACCCTGAAGTGTATGTGGCTGTTCACTGTAGAAGCCAAGTTGGCGCAGGACCAAGGACTCTGTGTAGGTGAACTCCGATTGACTTCAGACTGTTTTATTCTGACAGCTGTCACCCGCTAAAATACCTGAACTTACTGTTTGGTTGACTCTCTTCACCCGCCTCCTTCAGTTTCTCAAAGTTTGTCAAGCTTAGAGGTGACAACAGGGCCACTCACAGCTAGAATTTTGGCTGATTCTCTGGGATTGCTAAAAATTTGAGCCATGTATGGCTAGCTGTACTCAGTGTCCTCTACCAATGAGAGTGTACATTGAACAAGGTGAAATCATCTATGTGTTCCACTGACAATTTGGGTGACTTCTAATGGTGGCCATACACTATACAAAAAATCAGTAATTCAGACAGTTTCGGCCAGTTAATGGGCACAAATCGGTAGTGATGTTCTTGAGCCAAAAAAACAAAGGACAAGTTTGGAGGTTTTCTGCCGAACAAAGGATGAATTGAAAGGTTAAAGGATTGTTAGGTCTCAAAAGTTTTTCACCTTAATTTAATGCATTAAGGTAAAAACCCTTCTTTGTTGCAGTGCCCCTCCCCCCAGACCCCCCTCCTTTTTTTTTTTTCTTTTTTTTTTTTTTTACCTGAGCCCATTCGTTCCAGCTTCGTGCATGAGCCCATTGGCTCCAGCCGCTGACTCTCATCTCATTGACAGCTCCTGCTGCTGTCAATCAAATCCATTGACGCAGGAGCGGGACTGAGTCCTGTCTGTGTCAATGGACGCAGCAGCAGGACTCGGGAATGCGCCTGCACAGGTGCCCCCATGGAAAGTGGCTTTCCATGGGGGCCACCCAATAAAGAGGAGGAGCCAGGAGTGCCGTCGGGGCATCCCCATAAAAGGAGGATCGGGGCTACTTTGTGCAAAACCCCTTCACAGGACAGGTAAGTATAACATGTTTGTTATTTTTATTTAAAGATAAACAAACCTTAACAACCCCTTCGGTCCCTGTTCACATTTTTGCGATGCGGGAACGCTGCGAATATGCAACGTGATCCCGCATCGCATCCACACCCCTGGCAGTTCACACTGCCATATGCGATACGCAGGGGGTGTCAATTAAAAGTTAACGACACCCCCAGTTGTGATCGCATATCGCAGTGCGATCTTAAAGTTCACACAGAATCGGATCGCACAAGTGTGAACCACCATGCGATCCGATTCAGCTGTGGATTAAAAAAAAAGCTTCATGTGCGAGTTTAGCGCGGATGCGGTGCGAATTCAGCCATACAAAGTGTATGGCTGAAATTTGCACCGCACAGAGATCGCATGTAATTTAGGAGCAGTGCTCTCCGAATTACATGCGATCTCCGCGATCGCACTAATGTGAACCGGGGCTTAGGGCTCTTTCACACAGGCGGACCATTCAGATCCGCCTGTCAGTTTTTTTGGCGGATCTGAATGGTCCCAACATGCATCCCTATGGGGCATCAGATGACAGTGGAAACATGTCCGCTGACATCCGATCCGTCAGATTGGATAGGATGGGATCAGATGAGAACGGACCGACGGTCCGTTCCCATCTGATTCCCCCATAGAGATGTATGGGGAACTGACAGCTGTGTCTCTACACACAGTGCAGAGACACAGCTGTCATCCTCCTGATCAGCGCGGGATCGGCGGATCGATCTCCCGCTGAGATAAACGGAGTCTGTTTGACGGACACATAGTGTGAAAGAGCCATTAATGTGTTTCCTGTCCAAACTGTTTGCACTAGGTATATGTGAAAAAACAAACAAAAAACTGATTCATTTATGTCCATTGAACGATTTTCAGTCATTACATGATGGTACGATCGTCTGCTCTTATGGCCGAGTATTCGTCTTTCAAAAATGAGTTTAAACTCTTTTTCATAAAGTGTATGGCCAGCATAAGGCTAGCCTAGATTACTTCTTTTTTTTTTTTTTGTTGAGGTAGTGGGCTGATCGAAAAAAATTTTTTTTTTTTTTTTTTTATCAATGGAAGTGAATGGAGGAATCCTCCTCTCTGTGCCTTTGTATTCTGACAGCGGGGACTCCTCTGTCAGAATATACCGATCAGTGGCTGCAGCTGTTGATTGTGAACATTTTTCCGACAAGCATATTTGATTTATTTCAGTTATAAGAGAGTGGCCACACATAGATTGAAATTCAGCCCGTTGCTGCTGAACCAACTATTTTGATCCATCTATGGGCAAATTACCTAAATGCTGGCAGTGCATGGGATGGGGCAGGTGGGCATTGTATCAGTACAGGAGGTGGTTAGATACTGCAGGTTATCACAGTGCTACACACTGGTAGGTTGGGAAATCAGCAGTAAACGTTCCATGAGATAATGACCGCACACCAGTAAATGATAAAAGGGGAATGATGAAAGTGTTGTGTAAGTGAGTGTGTTAGGTGAGATGGAGGAAATGTGTACACTGACCTATCAGGGGTAAGACTTCATTTCTTCTGTAGTGCTGATATTATGTCATAACCACATTGATGGATGTTTCCGTTCCTAATCCTGGCACTGCACGGCATGAACTTATTCAAGTGTGCTGAACACAGCTCTTAGTATTAAAGTAGAATTCCAGCCTAGACCAGACCGGAGCAAACTAAAGGGTTAAGAATACAGACTTTATTATTTTTTTTGTTTAAACAGGTTAGGCAGCATAGGTAGTGGGAAGGGAACATTTTTAGGACTAGTTAGTGTTAAGCCTCGTACAAATGCAACGATTGTTGGCCGTGAATTTTCGGCCAACGTCCGATCGGCCGATTATCGGCTTGTTAGTATGATGATTCTGACTGCGACTTTTCGGCCGAACAAAATCTGGTATGCATTCTATAAAATTTTTGTTGGCCGTCAACAGAACGGCCGATTGTTCCTCAGTCAGTACATATTTTGGCCGACAAAAATCTGATGAGCAAGACTGGGCATGCTCAGAGAAGAAAAAACACACGGAAAGTAAACCAGAACATGACATCACTTCTGAAGTTGGTTTTTGTTGGCCGAAAAAATTTGTGTGCAGTCTAGAGCACATTTCAACCAACACAACAACACTGGACAAAAGACGGCCGATCGGTGTACGAGGCTTAAGCCTGGAATTCTACTTTAACAGCTATCCTACCGGGGCAATCTTTGACATTTTTCACATACATGTTAAAATCAGCATTTTATTTTTCTTTGCTAGAAAATTACTTAAAACCCCAAAAATAATTTCTGAAATGGAGGCCCTGGAGAATAAAACGGTGGCTGCAACTTTTTTGTTACATGATATTTGCACAGCCCTTTATCAAATGCAAGTTTTCATGAAAAAATACACCAAATAAATTTTAGTGCATATAAACACAATGTAATACCTAATTGGTTGGTAAAATATAAAGGATGATGCTGGGTCGAGTAAATAGATACCAAACACATCAAGATTTAAAATTGTGCAAGCCTGTGAAATGGCAACAGACAGTACCTAAAATTGTCCATAGATGACACCCTTACAGCCGTTACAGGTTATCAGACATGTGCTTCACCGTTTAGATATGCGTGCCGTGTTTGTTTGCATTTATGCATGAGTGGACTGGACAGGGTGCCTTAATATAAATATATATATATATATATATATATATATATATATATATATAGTATTGGGACGCCTGCCTTTACAAACACTTGAACTTTAATGGCATCCCAGTCTTAGTCCGTAGGGTTCAATATTGTGTTGGCCCACCCTTTGCAGCTATAACAGCTTCAACACTTGGACGGCTGTCCACAAGGTTTAGTAGTGTGTCTAAAGCCCCGTACACACGCACCAATTGTCGGCCGAACGATCAGCCGTCTTTTGTCCGGTGCTGTCCTGTCGGTTGAAATGTGCTAAAGACTGCACACGAATTTTGTCGGCCAACAACAGCCGACTGCAGAAGTGATGTCATGTGATGGTTAACTTTCCGTGTGTTGCTCATCTGCTGTTTGTCGGTCGAATTCTGTACTGACTGAGGAACAATCGGCCGTTCTGGTGTTGGCCAACAAAAATTTTAAAGCCTGCACACCAGATTCTGTTCGGCCGAAAAGTCGCAGTCGGTTGTTGGAAGCATCGTACTAACAAGCCGACAATCGGCCGATCGGACGGTGGCCGAATATTTACGGCTGACAATTGCTACGTGTGTACGGGCCTTAAGGGAATGTTTGACCATTCTTCCAGAAGCGCATTTGTGAGGTCAGGCACTGATGTTGGACACAGGAAAAAAATCTCAGTGGACAGTGCGTTCTCCAGTCAGTCTGTTAACTTGGAGAAAGGGGAACGGGGGAGAATTTTGCCATCTTGGTCTGTGTGTTCCTTTTGATTTAAATAGTGTAGAGAAATCAGCCTAGTCCCTGCATCATGCAAGGGTGGCTCAGTAGGATGCTGCAAAAGAAGGGAGCCACCCTGAAACAGAAAACCTGGGCCAGTGGGTATGGCACCAGCTTAACCTGGAGCATAGGTAAGATTAACAGCTAAAGAAGCTACATTGTGCAAAGTGATTAAATCAGCTGCTGAAAGTGCTTAAAGAGTAACTCCACTTTTTCTGAGGAAAAAAAAAATCCTTCCCTTCTAGGTGATCTATGCACGTTGCAAGGATTTTAACAAGGTTTGCTGCAGACTTTTGTTAATCTATGGGTCCTTTCACACGAGTGATCCGATCAGATCCGCCTGTCAGTTTTTTAGGTGGATCTTATCAGATCTCCATGCATCCCTATGGGGCAGCGGAAGTCAGCAGAGACATCTCCACTGACACCCGCTGCCATCCGCATCCGATCCTGCCCGTGAAATCCGGACAGATGGAAACCCTATTTTCCATCCATCCAGGGGATCGGATGAGAGCGGACAGGTGGTCTGTTCTCATCCGATTCCCCATAGAGAGCAGCGGGGCTCTGACACCTCCCTCTCCGCACACAGAGGGGAGACGGAGCTGTCATCCGCCGGCTCAGGGTGGATCGGCGGATCGATCCCCGCTGAGCAGAGCACGGTCCAATACGGAATGCAGACCGTGTGAAAGGATCCTAAAGAAACACCTGTTTGTGTCCATGTGCAGAGTGGTTTTATAATTATCAATCAGCTGCTGCACCTTCAGGGCTCTGAGAAAAGTGGCAGGCTCTGCATCCCTTTAGTTGTGATTTCCCTTTGGGAGTATAGAACCAAAAGTACAGGTTTTGTTTCAGGGGATGCCAAAAATCTGACTTGTATCTTAGTGCAGACTTCTGGGAAAAGCCAATCTCGCAAGCAAATTACATTTTCAGGGAGCGTTCTGTACACAATCTGTATACAGAACACCTCCAGGTGGCCATATTGCACTGCAATTTACAGAAAATTACAGAGCTGCAGATTGAAAGGAAAGGTAATTTTTAAAAACATTCAATTGCAATATGACTTGAGTTGCAATTGTATACAGTATATTATTACTATTTTTTTTGATTTTGCTATTTTTTTCCCCATGTAGGTCCACCTCCGTAGGCGGATCCATGCTGTTCAGCGGGGATCGATCCGCGATCCCCGCTGAGCCGGCGGATGACAGCTCCGTCTCAGCTTGCAGTGCGGAGAGGGAGGTGTCACAGCCCCCGCTGCTCTCTATGGGGGATCGGATGAGAGCGGACCGCCTGTCCGCTCTCATCCGATCCGATACCTGAACGGATGGAAAAATAGGGTTTCCATCCATCCAGATTTCACGGACAGGATCGGATACGGGTGTCAGCGGAGGTGTCTCCGCTGACATCCGCTGCCCCATAGAGCTGCATGGAGGATCCGATCAGATCCGCCTAAAAAACTGACAGGCGGATCTGATCAGACCGCCCGTGTGAAAGAGCCCTAAGTGTGAGTTCTTTAACATCACTTTAAGCCAGATCTCTGGTACTCATCAAAAATTTGGAGTTGAAAGTAGAAATATGCGTTTTTGATTGTCCACAGTGTTAAGGGGCTTTGTAAGATGAAATAAGATACAGTTTGGCATCTTCTATACCTGTTCTTGTCTTTAAAAATCAGGTTAGTGCTAGTTTCGTATGAAGGTTTGTTTTAGTACCTGATTTTACCAACAGAGGGCAGTGCAGCTTTACTCTGGCTTTATTGTTCTTGGTGAATCTGGTCACTGGAATGGGAGGAGAATGTGTTACTGCAGAGATTGGATCCTCACTAAAATCCAATTGGGTAACACACCTAAAAAGAGAGAAATGATTGGTGTTTTCTAGCACATAGGGTGGGGACTAATCCGGTTTTGGCTTACTTGCAGATTTAAAAAAAAAAAAAAAAATGTTCGAAACAGTGATGGGATAGAATGCCCTTCCAGACAGATAAAAAGATCATGGAGTTCCTGCAGCTAGCTCTTCCAATGGCGTTGACCTCAAAATTATACAGGCAGCACAAATGGGAGGTCCATTAACCACAATTCAAGGAACCCCTAGTAACCTCCTGGAGGGACTGAGGGTTTTAGTAAACCTTGGTTAAGAAGGGCTGACCTAGATCCGGACTCTACAGATAGAGATAGCACCGAAGGTGTGCTGATGTGACCCCTCAAGTGATCTCACCTATGATACTGTTTGAGAGGTCAGATCAGCACAATGCCTAGTGAATCTGGCCCATGGATACTTTTCATTTTCCCAGGCTTTATTATATTTCCTCCATTGTGTGTATAAATGAAGGTACATGTGGGAATAAAATAACCTTGGCTTGATCTTGTCTTGCAGTTCCTGTGCTGCTATTGGACGGATGATGGAGCCCCATAAGTTTCTATATGTGCTGCTACTGTGTGCAGGAGAGGTGATCTCTAAACCTACATTTCGTAAGGAGAGGATACGCCTGGACCCCGAGCTCAACACCCAGGTTCATGAGGAGAACCAGAGCTTCCAACAGGACCATGAGGCCTTCCTGGGCAAAGATGAAGCCAAGACATTTGATCAGCTAACTCCGGAAGAAAGCAAAGACAGACTAGGGTGAGACTCTGCAATTTGCATTAATATGTACCAAGTTGGTAACTTTACAAAAAGGGATTTTAGACCTTTTTAACCACTTAAGCCCCGGAGGATTTTCCTGCTAAACGACCAGGGGGTATTTTGCGATTCGGCACTGCGTGACTTTAACAGACAATTGCGCCGTCGTGCGACGCTGTATCTAAACGAATTTGGCGTCCTTTTTTTCCCACAAACAGAGCTTTCTTTTGGTGGTATTTGATCACCCGTGCGATTTCTACTTTTTGCGCTATAAACAAAAAAAGAGCGTACATTTTGCAAAAATAACAATATTTTTCACATTTTTTTTATATGAAATTCCCCAAAAAAAAAATGTAAAAATCAAAATTTTTTAAAATTTTCGGCCAATTTGTTTTATGCTACCTATGTTTGGTAAAAAAAATCGCAAAAAGCGTATTTTGATTGGTTTGCACAAAAGTTATCGCGTTTACTAACAAAGGGAAAGATTTCTGTCATTTTTGGTGTGTTTTTTTTTTTTTTTTTTTTTTTTGCGGTACTGCGACATTGGGGCGGACAGATCGGACCCTTGACTGACATTTTTGACTCTTTTGGGGTTACCAGTGACATTTCTACAGTAATCAGTGCTATATATATGCACTGTTACTGTAAAAATACACTGGTAGTGAAGGGGTTAACTTTATTTGGGAGGGAGGGGCTGTGTGTGTGTCCCTAGGGGCGTGCTTTCTACTGTGATTGGCTGTGGCTTGAGCTGTAAGGACACTGATCAACGGATCTACATAGTAGATCCATGTGATCAGTGTTTTTACAGCGAGGAGAATGACAGGTGGCTTGTTTACACAAGCTGCCTGACATTCTCCCTCTCCCCCGCCGATCGCCGAGTGACCGGCGGACATCGGGTCCGCTGGTCACACGCGCGGGGGGGGTCCGTGACCGTGCGGGAGCGCCCCAGAGCCTCACAGGCGAGCGACGTAGATCTACGTCACTTTGCCTGTGAGGGGCTGACTGCCGCAGTAAATATACTGTGAGCAGTCGGCAAGCGGTTAAAGGATAAATTCACCTTTGGGAACATGTTACAATAGGGTGGAACATGTAAGATGTTCCTAGTGCTGCAGCCGCCGCCTGCTGTCCCCCCCCCCCCCCCCCTCCCTGTGGCAGCAGTACGGGGAGAAGTTCCCCATACTAGCTTCCCCGCACAGCTGCGTCAATCAGACACACAGCTTTGTGTATCTGAATAAACTACAAGCCCCAACATCCTTAGCAGTTGTTGGCTTGTAGTTCTCAATGAACTACCACAGGGTTCTTTCATTGTCTTCCTGTGAGGGAGTATCAGCTTACCTGTGCGGGATGTATGGATTAGCCCATACACTGACAGTGTGCAGGAGACCTGCTGATCACTGCTGCAATGCTTTCCAGGCTACTGCAACCAAAAAAATAAATAAATGCACATGTGCATTTATTATTTATTTATTTTTTTTGTAAAGTGAACTTATGCTTTTAATGCACTGAATTTACCTGTCTTCAGTCTTTTAAATGTGCAGCAATACAACTGCATAAATATGATTAGCAACCAGGAAGCCACAGTATTTGGTGTGTAGTAGGTGTGAAATGCTTTATGTAACTTTTTATTTATCTCAGTGACCTCACTGAAGAGATTTTCCCTCATTTCCTGTCTCTGAGGGATGATGAAGGTAACATTGCTGTACCTTAAGTGGTACTAAAGTATTCTATGCATTAAAGAGGAAGTAAACCCTCCTCTGACACTTGTACCTATAGGTAAGCGTTATCATAGGCTTACCTATAGGTACTGTAAATATCTCCTAAACATGTACCGTTTAGGAGATATTTACCTTACATGCAGCCAGTGACGTCACTGGCGCATGCGCTCTGAAGGAACGGCCGCTAGTGCCGTTCTTCAGAGCTCCGTGCCGTGACCATCGGCTCCTGCGCGCGTGCGCCACATCACCGTGGCTCCGGCCAATCAGATGGCCGGATGCCGCGATCCCAGAAGACGGGCGACTGGACGTGTCGCCCGTCATACAGCTAAGCGGGCGGCACGGCGGGGGCTCGTTCTAAGGTAAGTATTTCATAATGAGCTAGTATGCGATGCATACTAGCTCATTATGTGTTTCTCTTTCAGGGTGAAAAAGGAAAAAAAGGGTTTACAACCTCTTTAAGGCAAGGGTCTCCAAATTTTCTAAACAAAGGGCCAGTTTACTGTCATTGGGAGGAATTGTGCCCCATTGTTGGCGTCATTTGGCCCAATTGTTGGTGTCATTGGGAGGAACTGTTCCTGATTGTTGGTGTCAGTGGGAGGAGCTGTGCCTGATTGTTGGTGTCAGTGGGAGGAGCTGTGCCTGATTGTTGGTGTCAGTGGGAGGAGCTGTGCCTGATTGTTGGTGTCAGTGGGAGGAGCTGTGCCTGATTGTTGGTGTCAGTGGGAGGAGCTGTGCCCGATTGTTGGTGTCAGTGGGAGGGACTGTGCCCGATTGTTGGTGTCATTTGACCCGATTGTTGGTGTCATTGGGGGGAATTGTGCCTTTTCATTAGTGTCAGTGGGGGCAAAATTAAGCCCCATTGTTTGGATCTGTGGATGAAATGGTGGTTGTAAAGCCACTTTCTTTCTTTCTTTCTTTCTTTATATATATATATATATATATATATATATATATATATATATATATATATATATATATATATATATATATATATATTTACAAAAAAAAAAGTCGCTTCATACCGAATTTCTTCTCCGATCGGACAGCTACAGCAGGTGGGGCTGAGAATACTTGGCTGGGAGGAGAGCTGCAGGTGGTCACGTGAGCGCCGAGCAGTGCTCTGAAATTGGGTATACAGCTCTCCTTTTTTTTTCCAACCACTTTAAGGTAAGAAAAATCTTGTTTGTTACTGAATTCTCCCTCACCCCCATTATACTTGCCTGATTTCAATACAGCACTGTGCATGAGAGCTGCAGCTCTCTGCTCTCCCCCCTCCTCACTGGGTAGTTTGATAGCAGTGGGAGCCTTTGGCCCTTGCTCTTGTCTATCAAATTCTGTAATGGGGGGGTGGGGCCGAGCTGTGCTGTCTGTATGAATAGATGCAGACAGAGCGGCTCAGGAGTGAGCCAGCATAGGTGGCCCCATAGGAAGTGGCTTTTTATGTGGACACTTAGCTGGGGGGAGGAACAAGGGGTGCAGGTGGGGGACCCCAGAAAAGGAGGATCAGGGCTGCTCTGTGCTAAACCAGAACAGGTAAGTATGAGATGTTTGTTTAAATAAAAAAAAAAAAAAAATCTATAATATAGCTTTACAATCCTTTTACATGGAAGGGTGACTGTCTTCTCAAATGACAGCTTTACCTGCTGGCTTCTTATACCTCTTGGGCACTCCAGTAATGAGCTTTCTGAAACTGTAACTTCTCATTCTTAACTTTTGGGGCTACAAGATTTGGGAGCTGAGTATATTTCTGGCAGATCAATAGGTATATTTCTGTACTTGCAGGGCCTTTAATGGCTCATTCATTATGTGGCAGCCCTTGCTGTCCCTCTAAAAAGCCAGTGGTGAATCACTTTTTAGAGGGAGGTTGACTGGAGGCTGGGAGGTGATATAGCGCCTGTTCACTGCCTGTTTAAACCCAGAAAAGCATATAAGACGCGTGCATTGCACATGGTTGCGGCACAGCCCATCTCACTTAAATGGGTCGCATTTGGCGGTGGTACAGCCCACTGAAAGGGTAACATTTTTAAGGCAAACCACTGCAGATGCAGCACGCTTATAGCCTTGAACAGATGCATATTCTCCTTTTTAGATTACCAAACTGTCCCTCAGCCACCTGTTTTTGCTGTCCCCTGTGTAGGAGACCTAAATGGATAAAACATGGAGGAATGTCCATGTAGTGCAGAGGTGTACTGCATCCTTTTTTTTCTTATTTCATTTTCTTATGCCCTGACAATGAAAATTGTGCAGCTTTATACATGGCGATGTGCTGCGCCCGGTCAGATTTCCTGGGAACCTGGCAGTGGCAATCTGCAGTGATGGGTGGACGCCTCAGTTAGTCCTGGAGAAAGTTGTCCTGACTGCACAGCTCACAGTAAGGAATACAATGCACAAAGTAAACCATTAGTAATCACATTTCCCTTTTCTGCAGTCAGACTAGTGAAAGAGGAATTCCGATAGGGTGCTAGAAGCTAATAATTGTCTTATTGTTCTTTAGCTCATTATACAAGTCCATCTCAGGATGTGTATTTTCTATTTCCCTTTTGTTAGGTTTCCTTACCAGTTCGTTCAGAAATGTTAGACTGTCCATAGACCGTGTGAAACTTTGTGTACCCCCCCCCCCCCCGCCTTTCTCGATGAGGGGTCAGCTGATCAGATGACAGGGGAGTGTCTTACCATGCTGATAACGTGGCACATACACTTGTGAAACCATCAGCGTTGTCAGTGATTTCATGAGCTCAATTCAAATAGGGGACTAAAAAAAAAAAAAAAAAACATGTAATGGTATCTGCAGTATATTACTACGAGTCATTCAGTGACCTCCCAAGTTACAAATTATAATGTGCTGTAGCTGATTGTTTTAGCATTCATCTCACAATGTAATATAAATGGATCATTAGGGCTGTGAAAACATATCTGTTATTTAATATTTGTTGAGGGTAATTTTTTTTCACTGCATGTTGCTTTTTTCCTTAGAACATTTCTTTGTACCAAACATCTCTCTTTAAAATATAAAAACAAAATAACCTTTTTACATACATTTAATCGGTATCAAGAAAATGTGTATTTCTGTTTAAACATAAAGAAGGCCTACTTTTTTTATCGACTAAAGACCAGGCCTATTTTTGACATTTTATTGCTTACAACATTATATATATATATATATATATATATATATATATATATATATATATATATATATATATATATATATATATATATATATATATATATATATATATATATATATATATATATATATATATATATATATATATATATATATGTATATATGTATATGTATATGTGTGTATGTATATATATATATGTATATGTGTGTGTGTGTGTGTGTATATGTATATGTATGTATATATATATATATATATATATATATATATATATATATATATATATATATATATATATATATATATATATATATATATATATATAATGAGATAGGGGGGGAGTAAGCACTTTGTTGATATTTGGTTATGCTTTTGTTTATCTAAAGAAAATATGGTATATGGTTTATGTGATTTCACACATTCACCAATATCAGCACTTTATTTTATGATTTACTTTACTATATTTAATTAACACATTAGAAAAAAGTGGAATTATTTGTCTTTATTTATTACTGAGACACTACACATCACCCTTGAAGTGCGGTACTGCCCCCCCCCCCCCCCCAAATGGTGGAGTTGAACCCGCCTTGTAAAGGTTATACCATCTGCTAATTTAAATAAATGCAAAAGTCCACCATTTGTGAAAGCAAAGTGTCTGTGACTGAGCATCAATCGTGGAAAGCAACTGCTCTGTATTCTGAGACACACTAGTCACCCCGGGTGAATTACAGCTCCCCTTAAATTCAACAGCTACTGCAAATCGGGTGAGTATGGAGCATGTAGCAGAAATAGAACTCTACGACCTCTCCAGGGGTAGGCCCTCCATGCACCTGAATTTTTTTTTGCCACATACTATAACACACAAAGCACAGCACCATAGCGTAATCCTGTATAAAAAGTTTGCTCCAGAGGGTGTGTAGTCCCGTGCTGACACGTTTCGTCATTACGACTTCATCTGAGGGTGGGACTACCTGCCGCAGCATACCAGTATTTATGAGCAGATCTTAAAGCGGTAGTATCCCGCTTTTTGACACTTTTACCTACAGGTAAGCCTATAATAAGGCTTACCTGTAGGTACAAATAATATCTCCTAAACCGGCATGGTTTAGGAGATATTTACAGTGCATGCAGCCGCTCGCGCGAGCGCTCCGAAGGTCCGGGGGGTCCTTCAGTTAATTTGCCGGAAAAATCACTCCCGCGCGCATGCGCCGGAGTGACGTCATCGCGGCTCCGGCCAATCATCGCGCCGGAGCCGTCTCTTCTGGCCAATCACCGCACCAGAGCCGCCGAAACCCGGAAGAGACGGCGAGGGATCATGGCAGCGCCCGCAGCTATCTCCGGGGGTCCGTGTCGGGGCTTCGTTCTAAGGTAAGTTACACATAATGGGCTAGTATGCGATGCATAATAGCCCATTATGCCTTTTTGTCTTGCAGGTTTTTTTTTTTTTTTTTTTTTTTTATTAGGGTTTACAACCGCTTTAACTGCACGTAACCTTTTAACTGCCTACAGACTTTAATCACCGCCGCTTATGTCCTAGCAACTGGAATGTGTGTATTTTAAATAGTACATTGGAAAATACTATTCATTCTACATCCGAGGATAATCATCCTGAAGTACTTTTTACAAAATCATTGTGCATACTGGTACGCTGCGCTGGGTAGTCCCACCCTCAGATGAAGTTATGACAAAATGCGTCGACCAGAGACATCAGCATGCCCTCAGGAGCGAATGAGCACCGCCGCAGTACGAGTCAGAGAATTTCCTTTCACAAATGGTGGACTTTTGCATTTATTTAACTTTAGCAGATGGTTAGAGATGGTATAACCTTTACAAGGCGGCTACAACTCCACCATTTGTTATAGCTTTATTAGACACACAGGTTGTAAGACATTCACAGGCATGCGATGTTGGGTGTGTTTAAGGATGAAGCGCCGCTGATGATGTTTTTTATGTTTATTTAGACTTACTGTAGTGAGTTATTATAATGGCTGCTGTTGTGTGTTTTATTATTAACAATAAGTATATGCACAATAATGTTTATCAATGAGAGTTTGTAACAGATTTAAAAATATGATTGAATTTCCTGCCCGGTAGAGTTTAGGAGAAGGGACCATTTATTGAATTATGAGGCTTCATTTTTTAGCAGTATACATATTTTAGAATATACCTCTTCTAAACTAGAATAATCAGACTGCTCTATTCATCATTTGTAAATCTCACGGCACCTTTCTAATTTGTTTGCAGGAAAATAGCAGACAGAATAGACGGTGACAGAGATGGGTTTATAAGCACTGAAGAGTTGACGTCGTGGATTAAACGGGTCCAGAAAAGATATATCTATGAAAACGTAGCACGAGTCTGGAAGGATTACGATGTCAATCAGGATAACCACATTTCATGGGAAGAGTACAAGCAGGCCACCTATGGGTACTACTTGGGTAAGTCTGGAAATTGCATTGAATGTTGGATAATCATTACTTACTGTAGCTATAGTCCCGTCTATCAAATCCATGGTGTGCTTAACGGAACACAAAATATTTTACGAGAATGAGGAGTGTTAAAACCAGAGAGATGTGTGCCTGTAAAGTAAATAAATGAACTCTGGTTGTAGTCAAACAGCCTGTTACCGCATCGCAAACGCACATCTGGCAGTTCACACTGCCATATGCGATACGCTGGGGGTGTCAATGAAATGTTAACGACACCCCCAGTTTGATCGCATATCGCAGTGCGATCTGACAGTTCACACAGGATCGGATCGCACAAGTGTGAACCACTGTGCGATCCGATCCTGATGCGGCTGAAAAAAAGGGTCATGTGCGACTTTTGTGCGGGTGCAGTGCGAATTTAGCCATACAAAGTGTATGGCTGAATTCGCACTGCACATCCGATCGCTTGTAATGAAGGAGCAGTGCGCTCCGATATTACATGCGATCGCCGCACACGCTATAGTGTGAACCGGCACTAACTTGTGAAGATCTTACCGCTTGTTTGACTACAACCCGAGTTCATTTATTTACTTTAGTGCCCTGGCAGTACAGCATTTAGATGCCAAGGGGCTGCTGCTATTTGTGTGTAAGCAGCTGTCTCTGCGGGGATCCAGTGCACCCCCTGTTAGGTTGAAAGTAGAGTTCCCCAATCAGCAGGGACAATGAGCTTTGCTTATTGCAGAGGTATTTGCTGACTCAACAGGGAGCATGATGGACTGCTACAGAGAGAGACTGCTTCTTCCACACAGAGCAAGATCCTTCTCTGTAACCGAATGTCCAGGAAAAAAACCCAAAACTGATTGATCTTTCAGCTTACGGTTTGGCTACTCCCTGGATTCCTTTATTTGCTTTTAGGGTAAATTTCAGTTGGGCTTTTAGATTGCCTGAAGGTGTGTGTTTCACTCATTAGTGGTCAGTTGTGTATGTGTACTATTTACACCGCATGTTACATCGGCAATCATTGGGTTCACATTACTATAGCCTGTGTGCTGTAATACATCAGAACACTGGGAGAGAAGGGCAAATCGCTCCGACATCGATAGCTGTTAGCAGACAATGGCTAAGTTGCATGTGTGAGTTTAAAGCCGTATTAATCCCCAAAAGCAAAACTTCATTATATTACTATATTGCAGCTTACCAATTCTTAGATATGATGGCTGCATTATTTTCCTTTTTTGGGTAATTTCTATTTTCACCTGGTGGTCTGGCCAGTAATCTGTTGTTTTTTTAAATGACAAGCTGTCTTGCAGATGTATTCGTTTGCAGGACTAAAGCCCCGTACACACGTACCGATGGTCGGCTTACAAATGTTCCTCTTTTCTCCCCGGGATGTCGGTGTCTGCTGAAAAGTGCAAAGACAGCACAAGGACAGCACAAGAATTTTGTCCGCCGACTGCAGAAGTGATGTCATGTAATGGTTAACTTTCCCTGTGTTTTCTATTTTCTGAGCATGCCCAGTCTTGCAAATCTGCGGTCTGTCGGCCGAATTGTGTACTGACAGGCGAACAATCGTCCGTTCTGGTGTCGGCATACAAATATTTTCATGTTTGCACGAAAGACTTTTGTCCGCGGATTGTGCGCAGACATCTGTCGGAGGCACCATACTAACACGCGTACAATCGGCAGATCCTTCGTCCACCGACGTTTGTATGCCGACGATCGGTACGTGTGTACGGGCCTTTAGACAAACCATTTAACACTGACGGCGGTGCTTACAATGATCGGCATTCATTTTATGTAAAACCTTGATCCCAAAATAAAAAAATTGTTTGCTGTAACTGCTTGTGTAATTGGCGTTTTTGGCTTATCGCTTTAAGCTTGTGTTTGGGTGTTTAGGAAGGGCTGGAAATGAATAGATCCAGTTTACTTAAGCCCTGTACACACGCACCGATTGTTGGCCGTAAATTTTCGGCCAACGTCTGATCGACCGATTGTCGGCTTGTTAGTATGCTGCTTCCGACAACCAACTGCGACTTTTCGGCCGAACAAAATCTGGTGTGCAGGCTATAAAATTTTTGTTGGCCGTCAGCAGAACGGCCGATTGTTCCTCAGTCAGCACAGATTTCGGCCGACAAAAATGTGATGATCAAGACTGGGCATGCTCATAGAAGAAAAAACACACGAAAAGTAGACCATCACATGACATCACTTCTGCAGTTGGTTGTTGTTGGCCGACAAAATTCGTGTGCAGTCTAGAGCACATTTCAACCAACACAACAACACTGGACAAAAGACGGCCGATCGGTTGGCCAACAATCGGTGCGTGTGTACGGGGCTTTAGCCTTGACGAACTTGTGGCTCTCTGTGGGTCTTCTTGGCCAGCAGCACGGTCTGGATGTTGGCTAGGACTCCACCCCCCTCCCCCCCCCCCCCCCCGGGCAATGGTGATGCCAAGGAGCAGCTTGTTGAGCTCCTCCATCATTGGGGACAGCCAGCTGGAGGTGTCATGGGATGATGTGGGTCTTGTTGTGGGCAGCGGTGCCAGCCATCTTGAGGATCTCCACTGTCAGATACTTGAGGACGGTAGGCAGATGGATGGAAGCTCTGGCCCTGACCCACTCTGCATAGTTTCCTGAGCTGGTGGTGAAATTTACCGATTTGGGAACTGCAGACCAGCCCAGGATGATCAGATCTTGACCTTGGCATGAACCTTGCCTTTGTTAATCACATCTAGACCTAATTCCGGTAATGGATTCTCACTGAAAGAGAGATGTTTAGGAAAGGCTGCATGATTTGCTTTAAAATGGTTATAAAAGGTAAAAAAAAACTTTCAAAAGCTGCTCCTGCCAGCTTCCCCCACTTAAACACTTACCTGAGCCTTATCTGGATCCAGTGCTCTGCCCATCTGCAGGGGTGGGGCTGGGCTGTATATGTTTATAGACGCACACAGCCTGGCTCGGGATCAAGCCTGCATTATTGCCTCCAAAGCAAGTGGCCTCCTGTGGGGGCACACAGAGAAGAGGAGGAGCTCAGATGACCAGCAGGGGACCCAAAAGAGGAGCTTTGGGGCTGCTCTGCACAAAACCATTGCACAGAGCAGGTAAGTAGAAGGGTCCTTCCACACGGGCTTTCCACCCAGCGGACTCCCATTTTGCTCAGTGGTGGATCAACCTGCCAATTCCTGCTGAGCAGGCTGATGACAGGTCCGTCTCTGCTTACTCTGCTGAGACAGACCTGTCGGATCCCCGCTCTTCTCTATAGGAGATCGGATGAAAACGGACCGCCTGTCTGTTTTCATCTGATCCTATTCGATCTGGTCCTCCAGACGGGTGGAAAATAGGGTTTCCATCTGTCTGGATTTCACAGGCAGGATCGGATAGCAGCGGGTGTCAGTAGAGATGTCACCGCTGACATCTGCCACTTCATAGGGGTGCATGAAGCATCCGATCAGGTCCGTCTGAAAAACTGAAAGGTGGACCTGATTGGAAAGCCCGTGTGAAAGGGGCCTAACATGTTTGTTATTTTGAGAAAAAAAGGAGAAAGAAGAAGAGAGAAAAAAAAAAAGCTTTTTAATCACTTTAAACCTCAAACAGGTGAGGGGTTTGCTTTCCAGCCTGCCATGTAAAACTTTGCAGAAATCCTCTCAACTTTTGGAGATAGTCAGATATGCAATACCCTCATGAGATACTGGAAATGTATTATCTTTGTATTGAATTTATTTTTATTCCATTGCAGCAAACCCTGAGGAGTTCCAGGATGCTGACCAGTTCAGCTACAAGAGAATGTTGCCACGTGATGAGAGGAGGTTCAAAAAGGCCGATCTTAATGGAGACCTGCTAGCAAATCGGGAAGAGTTTACGTCATTCCTCCACCCAGAGGAATTTGAGCATATGAAGGATATTGTTATACTGGTAGGTATATGAACAGACCTGACCACATTTATAACTGTAATTGTGCAGGGTATGCAGAGCCATCTTCAGTTTAAGGAATGGGAAGGCTTTCCAGTGAGCTGAGTGGAGATACAAAGTAAAAAAAATAATATATATTTGTTCTCCCTATACATATGCTCTAAAATGATTGGATATTATGTGATTTAGTGGTATGGCTCAGCGGTTAGCACTTCTGTTTGAATCCCAGCCAGGACACTTTTTGCATGGAGTTTGCATGCTCTCTCTGTGTTTGAGTGGGTTTCCTTAAGGTACTCCCATTTCCTCCCACACTCCAAAGCAGGGGCGTTGCTAGGTGGGAAAAAGACCAGGGGCTTCAGCCCGAAGGTAAATTTGATAACCCCGCCCACATTTTAAAGGAAGTCCCACCCAAGCTCCTCCCATATTTAAAAGTAACGCCCAAGCTCCACCCAATGCCCCCGTCAGTCAAGGGGTGGTATGGAGAGGAGTACAGGGGGTCAGATATGGAGAGGAGAGGGTCAGACATGGAGAGGAGAGGAGAGGAGAGGGTCAGACACGGAGAGGAGAAGGGAGGAGAGGGTCAGACATGGAGAGGAGAGGAGAGGGTCAGACATGGAGAGGAGAGGAGAAGGGAGGAGAGGGTCAGACATGGAGAGGAGAGGGTCAGACATGGAGTGGAGTGGAGAGGAGAGGGTCAGACATGGAGAGGAGAGGGTCAGACATGGAGAGGAGAGGGTCAGACATGGAGAGGAGAGGGTCAGACATGGAGAGGAGAGGGTCAGACATGGAGAGGAGAGGGTCAGACATGGAGAGGAGAGGGTCAGACATGGAGAAGAGAGGGTCAGACATGGAGAAGAGAGGGTCAGACATGGAGAAGAGAGGGTCAGACATGGAGAAGAGAGGGTCAGACATGGAGAAGAGAGGGTCAGACATGGAGAAGAGAGGGTCAGACATGGAGAAGAGAGGGTCAGACATGGAGAAGAGAGGGTCAGACATGGAGAGGAGAGGGTCAGACATGGAGAGGAGAGGGTCAGACATGGAGAGGAGAGGGTCAGACATGGAGAGGAGAGGGTCAGACATGGAGAGGAGAGGAGAGGGTCAGACATGGAGAGGAGAGGGTCAGACATGGAGAGGAGAGGGTCAGACATGGAGAGGAGAGGGTCAGACATGGAAGAGGAGAGGGTCAGACATGGAGAAGAGAGGGTCAGACATGGAGAAGAGAGGGTCAGACATGGAGAAGAGAGGGTCAGACATGGAGAGGAGAGGGTCAGACATGGAGAGGAGAGGGTCAGACATGGAGAGGAGAGGGTCAGACATGGAGAGGAGAGGGTCAGACATGGAGAGGAGAGGGTCAGACATGGAGAGGAGAGGGTCAGACATGGAGAGGAGAGGGTCAGACATGGAGAGGAGAGGGTCAGACATGGAGAGGAGAGGGTCAGACATGGAGAGGAGAGGGTCAGACATGGAGAGGAGAGGGTCAGACATGGAGAGGAGAGGGTCAGACATGGAGAGGAGAGGGTCAGACATGGAGAGGAGAGGGTCAGACATGGAGAGGAGAGGGTCAGACATGGAGAGGAGAGGGTCAGACATGGAGAGGAGAGGGTCAGACATGGAGAGGAGAGGGTCAGACATGGAGAGGAAAGGGTCAGACATGGAGAGGAGAGGGTCAGACATGGAGAGGAGAGTGCATCAAAGCTCTTTTTCTTCATTTTAACGACTTAAGGACAGTTTTACCCCCTTGAGGACCAGGTAATTTTTTGCGATATGGCACTGCGCTAATTTACCTGACAATTGCGTGGTTGTGCGGCGCTGTACCCAAATAAAATTTATGTCCTTTCTGTCCCCACAAATAGAGCTTTCTTTTGGTGGTATTTGATCACCTCTGATGAATTATTTTTTTTTTTTTTTTGCGTTATAAACACACAAAAAAGAACGACCATTCTGAAAAAAAAAAACAATATTTTTACTTTCTGCTGTAAAACATTGAATTTTTTTCATCATTTTAGGCCAATATGCATTCTGCTACATATTTTTGTTAAAAACAATCCCAATAAGTGTATATTGATTGGTTTGTGCAACAGTTATCGCATCTACAAACTAGGGGATAGATTTGTCATTTTTTATTAATTTATTTTTACGAGTAATGGCGGTGATCTGCGTTTTTTTGCGGGACTGCGACATTGTGGCGGACAGATCGAACCCCTAACTGACATTTTTGACACTTTTGGGGGGACCAGTGACATTACTACAGTAATCAGTGCTAAAAATATCCACTGTTACTGTAATAATGTCACTGGCAGGGAAGGGGTTAACACCAGGGGCAATCAAAGGGTTAAGTGTGTCCCCAGGGAGTGCTCTCTAACTGTGTGGGGGATGGACTCACTAGATGAACACAGAAACCTGTGTTCCTAAATAGCAGGAACACAGGATCCTTGTGTTCATTACTGACAGAATGGCGTACTGCCTTGTTTACATAGGCAGCCCGCAGTTCTGTCTCCATGGGGAGCGATTGTGGGTTTCTGGCACACATCGCGTCCGAAGTACCTGCTGATTGGCTTCCCCTCTGGCCAATTGGCACATGTCCCTGCTGTCTATTACACGAAACGACATACAGGTACGCCGTTTTGTGTAATAGAGTAAGGGCTCTGTCACACAGGCGATCAGATCAGATCATCCTGTCAGTTTTTTAGGCGGATCTGATCGGATCCTCCATGCAGCTCTATGGGGCAGCGGGTGTCAGCGGAGACACCTCCGCTGACACCCGCTGCCATCCGCATCCGATCCTGTCTGTGAAATCTGGATGGATGGAAACCCTATTTTTCCATCCGTTCAGTAATCAGATTGGATGAGAGCGGACAGGCGGTCCGCTCTCCTCCGATCCCCCATAGAGGGCATCGGGGGCTGAGACACCTCCCTCTCCACTCTGCAAGCGGAGACGGAGCTGTCATCCACCGGCTCAGCGGGGATCGCGGATCGATCCCTGCTGAGCAACACGGATCCGCCTACGGAGGCGGACCGTGTGAAAGAGCCCTAAAACTGCGTGGCTGGTAAGCAAGCAGTTAAATGTACAGCCTAATAGAAGTCTATGGGACTGGGGGAAACATGCAGGAAGACTGTGGGGACATCAGCAGCAATGCAGCCAAATCACACTACATAGGGGCAGATCACTGCACACAATGCTGAAATAGAACTCCTTAGCTTCAGATAAGGTAATAGGGGAAGGAAGAGGAATTTGGGAGAGAGCAGGAAGGGGGGAGGAGGAGAGGCTGGTGAGTGGTGACAGTTCACTTACTTGAAAAGGCAATGCAGGCTTCATGCTTAGGATGTGACTGTCAGTTCAAACTTTCCCGCCCACACAATCCTCTTCACAGACCTCAGAGACACAGGCTTCCTGTGTGGGCGGGCACATTGAGAGAGGGGCGGGAGGAGGCAGAGCATTTCTGGAGGGGGCTGTGCAGTGTAGGGAAGACAGAGACACTCAGCCCTGTGACTGGTGCAGCCGACCTCCCTGTCACAGGACACAAAGCAACTCGCAGCAGGAGTGTGTATGCTTTTCTAACATTACACAGCTCTATCTCGTCTCTTCAGGGGGGCGGGGTCAAGGAGGCGGTGCCATGGTGGAGCTCTTTTGAGTCCCTGGCTCTCAGGCTGCCTGCAAAAGGGAAACCGAACAAGGGGGCGGAGCCCCACGTTTCGGCCCCGCCCACCCCGACATCAATTCTTCGTTTTGACAGCTCCAGCCTTTTGCAGCTGCCCCACCAATCACTGGATGGACATTATGCTGAGTATTTAGCCCCGACCAACCCCACGCCTTGGGAGTGATTCGGGGCTAATCATTTTAAAATGGAATATGAGACTCGGGGCTTTTTGGGGGCCAACTCGGGGCTATAGCCCCTGTCAGCCCCCCCCTGCCGACGCCACTGCTCCAAAGACATACTGGTAGGCTACTTGGCTCCTATCTTGGTCCTAGTATGTGTGTGTGTGGGAACTAGAGACTTTGGATTGTAAGCATCTTGAGGGCAGAGACATATACAGTATGTAAACTGCTGGGTAACTTGACAGTTATAATAAATACAATGAATAATGTAGGCAGGTTGGAAAAAGTGTTCTGTTTTTTTTTTATTATTTTATATAGCATGAATCAAACTACACGCAGTTATAAAAATAACATAAGTGTATGCTTTGTAAGTAGGATACAACTCTCCTACCTAAATCTGAAGTTTAGATATGGCAATTTTACAAAGTTACAGCTTTGACTGATGTATACTATAGACCTGACCTGTGGGATACTTTTGGAAACTGAAAATCGCTGTGGTAGACCTCACTACTCCAGTGATCACTTTGCTTTTTCCCAATGGATGCAAAACGTTCTGTGATTGTATGAGATGGAGAGGCAAGGTGGTTAAACCATGATCTCCATCTCATCCAGTCAGAGAAAGCTTTGCACTCAAGGAGAAAATGCAAAGTGTTCTCTAAATGGCGCCCGTGCAAGCTAATGACCTCCTGTGTTTTTTAGTAAGTAGTAGGGCAGCCACTCAGCATGGGACCCGGAAACAATCTGCAACCACTGAAGTATCGGTGCCTACTACAGTAAATTTCAGCTTCCACAGGTATGGCACCTAAACTTGGTTTTATTGTGCAGGAGTGCTAAAGAATGCAAACTGCACTATGCAGAGCAGAAATACCCTTAGGCTCCTTTCACACGAACGATCCGATCAGATCCGCCTGTCAGTTTTTTAGGCGGATCTGATCGGATCCTCCATGCATCCCAATGGGGCAGCAGATGTCAGCGGAGACATGTCCGCTGCCATCCGCATCCGATCCTGTCCGTGAAATCTGGACGGATGGAAACCCTATTTTCCATCTGTCCAGGGGATAGGATCGGATGAGAGCGGACAGGCGGTGGGTCTCTGACACCTCCCTCTCCGCACACAGAGCGGAGAGGGAGCTGTCACCTGCCTGCTCAGCGGGGTTGAGTGTATCGATCCCCGCTGAGCAGCACGGAGTCCGCCGACAGAGGCGGACCGTGTGAAAGGAGCCTTACCAACTACAACGTACCTTCCAAACATTGTTCATGTAAACTCTGACTTCGGTATTTTAAAATGCTGTCCTGGGACAAGTCGACATATAAAGGTTTCTGACTTTTCTGATTTGCATACTTGTTCCAGGTCAGTGGCTCAGAAAGTATCAATGCCTGAGAGTCCGCTTAACAGCCAGGCAACAAGCATTTTAATATTGTGGTCCACTATGGCAGAAGCCTATTTCTTCCATGACCGGCAAACTTAGAAAGCCAACTTCAGCTAAACTTTTTAAGCCATTTTAAGTTTTAACACCTTATTGGTCTATAGCAGAATGACGGCCGGGTGGGGGCTCCATTGCCCTGACTAGACTTCATATGACGCCCTTCAGAACAAGCCGATTTGCATGCCCCCAGGGGGCGTGCGGCGATCATTGGTGCGGTGTGTCACTCCGATCTCGATAAAGAGTCTATGACATGGGCTCTTTACCATGTGATCAGCTGTGTCCAATCATAGCTGATCACAGTGTAAATAGGAAGTGTCGGTTATCGGCATTCCTCTTCTTGCACTGACAGGGTGTGTGTAGAGGAGAGCCGTTAAGCATCTCTCCTGATGTGGGGGTTCTGCGCTGATAATCATTGCATTGATTATCTGTGCAGCCCCAACAGCTGTGCCAATCAGTGTCCACCAGTGGTGTCTTTCAGTTCCCATAAGTGCCGCCTATTAGTGCCTTCTCATCAGTGTAGCCTATCAGTGCCCGTCAGTGCAGCCTCATCAGCGCACATCAGTGAAGGAAACAATTACTTATTTACAAAATTTTGTGACCAAAACCAAGAAACTTCCTTTAAATTTTCGTTTAGCAAAAGCTAAAACTCGGAACCACCAAAAGAAAGCTCTATCTGTCTAAAAAAAAAAAAAAAGATAAATATTTAATTTGGGTACAGCGTTGCAGTTGCCTTTGTCATTCCCAGTGCGACAGCGCTAAAAGCTGAAAATTGGCCTGGGCAGGAGGAGGAGGGGGGTGATAAAAGTGCCCTGTATTGAAGTGGTTAAAGAGACCTGTCCCAAAAATGCAGGTAAAAATATAGAAAAATTAAGTATTTTTAATGACTGCTTGCAGTGTTTCTCCTTTTCATAGACCATTTTTAATTGCCTTGCAGTGTGCCTCTGAACTTGCTAGCAAATTTGACTTGATTTTACATTTCTAGCACACAGCCCCTCCCTTCTTTCATGTCATAGCTCTCTCCTTCTGGGAGTGTCTCTATGCTGGCCCAGCTCCTCTGCCCCTCTCTTCACCTTATTTAGCTGCTGGGAGAGTAGTAAGAGGGAGTAGTGGAGTGATTAAGTGTCCCGGGAGATGCACATCAAGTCAAGACCTGCTGTATGATACTGAATAGCAGTCTCAACCTTGACCCCCGCCAGTCCATACCCCCCAGTGTGTTTTTCAGTCCGCCCACCGGCGCTTACTCATGGGGACCCATTCCCATGAGTAAGCTCCGGTGGGCGGAGTGAAATTAGTTGGGGTTGTGGTCTGACGGGGGGTGCCTGAAGCATAGACGTGCTCCCTTCCCGGCCAGCATTAGGCACAGCGGTAGGCACAGGACTTCATTCCCATACAGCCTGTTAGAGGGAAAACATATGACATCACTTCCAACCTCAAGTGGGCTAGCCGCCACTATCCTCCACACCCCTCAGATATTCAGGTGCCAGCCCAATTTGTTTAACTCTGTGTAATGCACAATCCACAGGTCCAGGCTGCTGCACTTCGCAAAGACATCCAACTTTATTGTAGTATTTAAAAAAACACTCAAATACAGCACTGTAACACCATGGGGACAAAGAAAAGTCAACATGTTTTGTGCTATCTCAGCGCTTATTCATAACATTGGCTCTGAGATAGTGTGAAATGCGTTGATTTTCCTCTGTCCCCATGGTGTTCCAGTGCTGTATGGGAGTGTTTCTATTATGACCTGTGGATTGTGCATCACTTCCAAGGTGCTGCACCCAGCAGCAGTCTCAGGGCTTTTGGTTATCTAAACAATGGGGGCTTTTTCAGGTAAATAACATAACGTAAACCAAATGCACCTATAAGATTTATGTACTTGAAGGTGGTTGTTAAAGTAGATGGCTTGGCGACAGGGTCACTTTAAATCCTATAATCCTGGGAAAAGGAAGGAAATGCAGCTTTTACTGCAGGTTATTCGCCTACTCCTGGTACTTTCCACCAAGGAAGCTCCGTTTTGATCTTTTAGCCCCCCCCCCCATGCGATTTGACAAGTCAAATTGCATGACAAACCCCACCCTATTGTCGGCAATGGAACTGTTCAAGTCGGTGCAATGCCGATTTTTGCAGGACCGCACTTATTGGAAAATGTATTTCCTGCACTATTGGCGATTTCAAATGCGACTTGCATAGGCACCAAGTCACACCCGAAGTTGCACTGACATGCAGCTTCAGAACTGTGTGATTTCAAGTAAAGTTGCACGATTTCAGAACCGCATTCAGTGTGAACCTAGACTTACCAGCCATCCTACCTCCAGTGTAAATGACTCCCAGCCAACTCCGAGTGTTCAGTCATGACCACACCCTAAATTTTCTGGAGTACAGAAAGTGTAGTCATCACACAGGCTGCCTTCAGCCTCAGGTAGCAGCACACATTACAGTTGTGCAATTTGTGTGTGCTCGTCTACTCTGCAGATAGGCCACTACTGGAAGACTAGGACTGTGGAGGTCATGTAAATCTTGCTAAGCAGAGGGGTAAAAGATTTTAAAAACCATTGCAATCTTGTACTGAATCGTACTGTTTGCATGGAACAGGGGTTTAACTGATGAAAACTGGTCTCTGGGTTACCAATCCTCTTCATTGTACTTTGGAGTTTGTGTTTTTTATTTTTTTGGCTCTCTTCAGTAGAGGCTTCCTAAGGGAACTGCAATTGGCAAGCATTGAAGTCGGAGCTCTGCGAGTCTTTGCTGATTGCCTTCATTGCTCACCGAACATGCCGCCTCTGGGAAGGCAAATACACTAAGAGCTACCTGCCAGGAGATTAATAACAGACACACAGGTGACTATTGTATAGTGAGACTCTAGCAGATGTGGGCACACACAGCGGGCAATCCCATTGTATGCTTTCAGATTGCTGGTTCACAGTGTTAGGGGCAGAACACATTAGTGCTGCAGGAGGGGCTCCCCCCGTCAAAGCGGACTGTGTTGATGGGGACAATGAGCGATTTCTCTTTCCTTCCACCTGTGGTCGAATGGAAAATTGATTAATCTTTGGCCTGCTTTAGACTAGGGTTGCGCCGATATCGGTGCCGATACTAGGCATTTCCGCGAGTATCGGTACCTGCAAAAATGCTCCGAAACCGATAGCGGTCAGCTGGCCGGCTGTCTCCTCTAGCAGGTGCCATCATAGCCTCCTCCTCCCAGTGGCGTCACTAAAAGGGGTGTGGACCAAACCTGGGTGACACCCGCCAGAGGGGGGACATGCAGGGCCATCTTTAACAGTGGCAGAATTCCCAGCTCCTCCAAGTCCAGCCTGTCAAAATGATTGGTTGCTGGGCCCGCCTAGCATCCTAGCAACCAGTCAGGTGCATGGAGGCCCTGGCATTCAGAGGAGGAAAATGGAACTTCCTCCAGCTAGTGTTGAAATTTCTCACTGACAACAGAAGTGCCTGGGAGTCTGAGAAGACTTTCTATCTGCTGCTGAGCTTAATCGCTGGAAGACTGAGGAGACCTGAGTGCAATCCAGAGTGAGACACTGCTAATATAAGTGAGCAGAGCTCACATAGGGGAGGGGGCAGGGATCACAGAGGTGTATTCTAGAGAGAGGGAGGACAGACTTCCCCACACTGACTGCAACTTCACCACACCATCCAAAGTACTAGTAGCATGCCTGTGGTCTGTGACTGCCTGCGGTCTGTGACTGCCTCCCGTAGCATGCCTGTGGTCTGTGACTGCCTCCCGTAGCATGCCTGCGGGCTGTGACTGCCTCCCGTAGCATGCCTGCGGGCTGTGACTGCCTCCCGTAGCATGCCTGTGGTCTGTGACTGCCTCCCGTAGCATGCCTGCGGGCTGTGACTGCCTCCCGTAGCATGCCTGCGGTCTGTGACTGCCTCCCGTAGCATGCCTGTGGTCTGTGACTGCCTCCCGTAGCATGCCTGCGGGCTGTGACTGCCTCCCGTAGCGTGCCTGCGGGCTGTGACTGCCTCCCGTAGCGTGCCGGCGGGCCGTGACTGCCTCCCGTAGCGTGCCGGCGGGCCGTGACTGCCTCCCGTAGCGTGCCGGCGGGCCGTGACTGCCTCCCGTAGCGTGCCGGCGGGCCGTGACTGCCTCCCGTAGCGTGCCGGCGGGCCGTGACTGCCTCCCGTAGCGTGCCGGCGGGCCGTGACTGCCTCCCGTAGCGTGCCGGCGGGCCGTGACTGCCTCCCGTAGCGTGCCGGCGGGCCGTGACTGCCTCCCGTAGCGTGCCGGCGGGCCGTGACTGCCTCCCGTAGCGTGCCGGCGGGCCGTGACTGCCTCCCGTAGCGTGCCGGCGGGCCGTGACTGCCTCCCGTAGCGTGCCGGCGGGCCGTGACTGCCTCCCGTAGCGTGCCGGCGGGCCGTGACTGCCTCCCGTAGCGTGCCGGCGGGCCGTGACTGCCTCCCGTAGCGTGCCGGCGGGCCGTGACTGCCTCCCGTAGCGTGCCGGCGGGCCGTGACTGCCTCCCGTAGCGTGCCGGCGGGCCGTGACTGCCTCCCGTAGCGTGCCGGCGGGCCGTGACTGCCTCCCGTAGCGTGCCGGCGGGCCGTGACTGCCTCCCGTAGCGTGCCGGCGGGCCGTGACTGCCTCCCGTAGCGTGCCGGCGGGCCGTGACTGCCTCCCGTAGCGTGCCGGCGGGCCGTGACTGCCTCCCGTAGCGTGCCGGCGGGCCGTGACTGCCTCCCGTAGCGTGCCGGCGGGCCGTGACTGCCTCCCGTAGCGTGCCGGCGGGCCGTGACTGCCTCCCGTAGCGTGCCGGCGGGCCGTGACTGCCTCCCGTAGCGTGCCGGCGGGCCGTGACTGCCTCCCGTAGCGTGCCGGCGGGCCGTGACTGCCTCCCGTAGCGTGTCGGCGGGCCGTGACTGCCTCCCGTAGCGTGTCGGCGGGCCGTGACTGCCTCCCGTAGCGTGTCGGCGGGCCGTGCCTGCCTCCCGTAGCATGCCTGCGGGCCGTGCCTGCCTCCCGTAGCATGCCTGCGGGCCGTGCCTGCCTCCCGTAGCATGCCTGCGGGCCGTGCCTGCCTCCCGTAGCATGCCTGCGGGCCGTGACTGCCTCCCGCAGCATGCCGGCGGTCTGTGACTGCCTCCCGTAGCATGCCTGCGGGCCGTGACTGTCTCCCGCAGCATGCCTGCGGTCTGTAATTGCCTCCTGCGGTCTGTGACTGTCTCGGTACTTTGTGTTAAAAAAAATGGTATCTGCGCATCTCTATATTAGACTGCTGTTTAGATACATTATTTATTGTTTGGTTATTTCTTGCAGGAGACCTTGGAAGATATTGACAAGGATGGAGATGGATTTGTAGATGAAGATGAATATATTGGTAAGACTTTGTATCTATGGTAACTGTCTCTGAAGGGTCTCATTTATCCGGGTCATTGAATAGCTAGTAGTAGTTGGTTGCATTCAACTGGACTTGATTATTACGTTAAATATGTTTCCCTACTCATTCATAGCTCTGAGTGCCAGGGGGATATCCCAGCATTTATATCCATGCAGGTAACTGTCACCTAAATCCATTACCCCTTGAATGTGCCAAGGCAGCTGCTAACTGTCCAGTAAACCTATGTCAGACTTCCAGGCTCCATGTCATTGTACTGTATGATTTCACAAACCTTCACATCCTATCCTGTTCTTAGACAATCAGCATCTGCCTTGACACATTTCATGGTACTCGATGTGAATGCCCTTTGTGTTGTAGCGCACTGCATTTGCAAGAATGGGCCCATAAATGTATCCTTCCTTACAGCAATATGAGGGCTGCTGTTCTTATGAACATTTTAGTTGCTTGGCTTTTATCCTGATCCTCTGTATACACTTTTCCAGTCGCTGACTTAGAACAAGTATGCAGATCAAGGAAGTCAGAGTTCCATTTCCTGTAAATGTCAAGCTTGGCCCCAACCCCTCTTGCCTCCCACTACCTCGCTTTGGGCCTTTAAGTATACCTTTCTCTACTTAAGATGTTAATGTCCTGGTTCTCATGCAGATCTCATGCCTTCAATATTTTGATTCAGTGAGATGGTACAAATATGCAGATTAGGAAAGTCAGAATAAACTTAGATGGACGTCTCTCCATACTTTGTTCTGATCTAGTAACTCAAAGTATTTAAAGTAGTATTAAATGCTTAGTTCACTTTTACGTAAAACTGTCTGTACAGATAAAGGGTCTCCAGTCAAAGTTGCACAGCTTGTTTTATCTAAAGTTGAATAATGCCTTTCTTATAGGTGTAGGCCATTTCTGTACCTCATGAAGCCTTACTGGAATACTCCCAGAACATTGCTAGGATGTTGCTAAGAGGGGCGCACCTATTATGGTTTTCCCTTATCACAGTAGTGAGCTCTTATGCCTCGTACACACGCAACGATTATCGACCGACCGATCGGCCGTCTTTTGTCCAGAGTGGTGTTTTGTTGGTTGAAATGTGCTCTAGACTTCACACGAATTTTCTTGGCCAACAAAAATCGACTTCAGAAGTGATGTCATGTGCTGGTTTACTTTCCGTGTGTTTTTTCTTCTCTGAGCATGCCCAGTCTTGCTCATCAGATTTTTGTCTGCCGAAATCTGTACTGACTGACGGAAAATCGGCTGTTCTGTTGACGGCCAACAAAAATTTTATAGCCTGCACACCACTCCGAAAAGTCGGAGTCGGTTGTCGAAAGCATCATACTAACAAGCCGAAAATCGGCCAATCGGACGTTGGCCGAAAATTCACGGCCAACTATCGATGCGTGTGTAGAAGGCATTACTCTGAAGCAAACCCCTTCACACGCACTTTCTCTTCCTTTTAATGCAGCAGTTTTGAGTCCAAAGTTGGAGAGCTCACTCCTATGATGGTGAAGGTTAACAGCAAAAGCTGGGCATTGGCAATGTACTAGCAGCATCGTGGAGTTTCCAGTCTGGCTTCATAAGTTATATGAAAGAAGAAAATGGTCGCACACCACCACGGAATCCAATGAACAAAAGTTCTTTATTCACATAAAAGGGAAAATGTGATCTACTGCGCTAACCATAAAAATATCAGCTAGCACACTCAACTGACATAAATTGAAACAAACTGATATATATAAACAACGTGCAGCGCTAAACAAATGATATGTGAAAAATCATTCAAACAGAATAACAGAAATATAAAAGTAAATAAGACCCCGTTCACACTGGGGCGACGCTACTTGCCGGGGCGACCTCACAGGAGCGGCCGGCACGGACTTCATATCATTGAAGTCAATGCAGGTCGCTCCGGGTCGCCCCAAAGAAGCTCCGGACCCTTTTTCTAAGTCGGAGCGACTTGTGTCGCTCCTATTAGAACGGGTCCACAGCTTCTCTATGGCAGGCGACCTGTCAGGCGACCAGGTCGCCCCAGTGTGAACGGGGTCTAAGAGTCCCAAGTGAAAAGCATAAAGATTCCACGGTGATGTGTATGGTCCCAATGAACATCAAATCCCAACACCGACAGGGAAAATGTATATATGCGCTCACCAAAAAAAGCTGGACCCAGAATGCCATATGACAAATGGGTCAGATGGGCTCATACAATAACAGGTGGATCTACAACAGAATGCTGTAGTCCCCAGATGTTCAAGCTTGTAATCACCGGATGAATGTAGTAAGATAAACTCTCATTCCCCAAGTGGCATGAAAGCATGAAAGGAATAATCAAATCAAAGCAAACTTGGTGTAATTCCGCTTTAAAAATGTATTAAAAAAAAAAAAAAAATATATAAAGGGATACACTTACAAACATCCAGGAACTTAAACAGCATGTAAGAGACACACAGATCAGGCAGTCTTTGGCATGGTCCTAGCTGTCTGAGGCAAAGTCCTAGGTCTTAACCACTTCCCGCAAACCGACGTACCTGTACTTTGGCTTGAAGAAGTGGTTGTACCAGGATGATGCCTGCAGCCCGATCAAGTAACCCGGTAACAACGTCGCGTCCGGTTTTCTCGGCTGCTTACGACCGAATACTTTGTAGTGCATTGAAAGGGGGTTTGGGGTTCTTTTCTTTCTTTCTTTCTTTCTTTCTTTCTTTCTTTCTTTCTTTCTTTCTTTTTATTTATTTTTTTTTTTTTTCAGTGTTAAAAATTAAATTTTAAATAGGGAAAAAAATGTTTAAAGCGCCCCTATCCCTGTGAGCTTGCGCACCAAAGAAAACCCATAAGTAAGTCACACCTGCAAAGGTAAATGGTGTTTAAATCACCTTGTGAGGTATCGCCTCTTTCGTCGGAGTGAGAGCAAAAATTCTAACAAAAGACCTCCTGTGTAACTCTAAACTGGTAACCATTAACATTTTTTAAAGCGTCTGTGCAGATTTTTAAGAACAGTAGTTTGTCGCTATTCCATGAGTGTGCGCAATTTTAAACCCTAACATGTTAGGTATCTATATTTACTCTATGTGACATCATCTTTCACAATATACAAAAAATTGGGCTAACTTTACTGTTTTTTTTTTTTTTTTTTATTAATTTCAGTGTATTTTTTCTAAAATTGCGTTTGAAAGACCGCTGCACAAATATACTGCGTGACAAAAAAATATTTCAATGATCGCCATTTAATTCTCCAGAGTCTTTGCTAAAAAAAAAAAAATATTTATATATATATATATATATATATATATGTGTTAGGGGGTTCTAGGTAATTTTCTAGCAAAAAAAAATTTTTACTTGTAAACAACATGTGTCAGATATAGGCTTGGTCCTTAAGTCCAAAACCACAGGCCGTAATAGAAGTCAATAGGAAAGCATAGCTAACCCCCACAAAAACAGCGGAGTAATGTGAAGCTGCCCTTTAACCTTTTGCATAGCCTCATTTAAAGCATGCCTGCACTGCCGTGTCCCTCTCTGCTGCCCTTCCTCTGACATCCGGCCAGGGAGTTTGCATCGTGCAGGTAAGAGTTTAGTCCTGTGACCTAATGCACTGGGACTATATCCATATATCCATTATACCAGTGGTCCTCAACCCTGGCTTACAGGGCCCACTAACAGGCCAGGTTTGCAAGATAACTGAAATACATCCCATGTGATATCATTTGCTGCTCAGTGATTGCAGTACTCTAGTCTGCATCTCCCCAAGGTAATACTTAAAATATGGCCTGTTAGTGGGCCCTGAGGACCACTGAATTCTACCATTTTATGCCTATGCAAAGTTATTTTTTTTTTTACAAAGTAATACTCTATTACCTTGCTTTCGCACAATTTACAACACTAGGGATATCTCGCTGAAGAAGGCTGATGTCCGTTACAGTCCTTGTAGGGGAGTAGCTTTGAACAGAGGGCTTATGTGCTGCCGCAGTCTCATAGAGCGTCAACACATTAAGATGTTTACCCAGCTGGGGCATGCATGTCAGAGTGGCTCCAGGAGACCCTGCGAAGCAGTGAAGCTACCCTAGAGGTGGAAATTCTAGAAAATGTACAAAGCCAATTTTGCTGCACATTGAAGATGGTCCAAAATTAATTTTTCTTGTGCTAATAGATGCTCCCACTGTCAGTGCTGTATAATCTGACAGCATCAGCTACAAACAGTATACAGCACTGTGTTCCGGCAGTGGGATGGGAACTTCCTGTCTGCTGCCAGAACAAAATCAAGTCACACTGAGCGTTGCTCTACTATTCACAGGAAGTTTGAGAAGTCCTTTAAAAAAAAAAAAAAGTCCCTGATAAAGATCTATTGTCAGTCACGTTGTCCAGCGCTGGAAGTCCATGTCAATCATGATAATGGCCACAGACCCCTGCTGCTTGACAAACCCTGACACTCGCCGATTGGTTCTCCCCGCAGTTAAAAGTAAACAAAGGGGCAAATATGTCATAAGGGGGCGGGTCACCCAGTGAATCACTGCACTGCTTCCCCCCACTGCTAAGGTAAACAAAGGGATGGGAGCTGTTGGGTTCGAAGGGGATTTTTTTTTGTCATGTGAGTCAGCGGCTATCGTTCATTGTGATTGTGGACCTGCATCTCTGGATGACGTGATCGATAATGGAAATACATCGGGGACCATTATTTAAAAAAAAAAAAAGACTAGTCAAAAATTGTGTGGTGTTTTATTCACACGTTATTTTTTTTTCTGTGAATGTGTAGGTGTACTGTGTACTCTATATTCATTCACATGAGGGTCAACATGGGGATGAGGTGCCCAAAGGGCCAGGTATGGTATAAGGGGGGGAGAGCATTTATGCCATTTTAAACTTATTTATTTTTTCAGCTTTTTTGCCTGCATTTTGCGGCCAGCAGGGAATCCTCATGTCCCACCCCTTCCTGCTGACAGCAGGGAGGAGTCATGGTTGTTAGGATGCCGACAGGTGCCGTCTTCTAACAATCAATGCAGAAACGGACCATTGTCTGTTTCCATACTTTTTTAATTGAAGAGACAAGAACTCACTGCTCAAGGTGGTGTAATTGCCTGATGACTCACACCGGTGCATGCCCCGGCTCTCCTCCGTGGAAACTTGATAAAGGAAAAGGAATTGGCAGCACTCCAGGTTGAGTCAAAATCCAGATTTATTGACTGGACATCCAAATATGACAATCGTGACAAGGTAGACGCATTTCACACACTGACTGTGTGCTTAATCACACACTGACTGTGTGCTTTTTTTTTTTTTTTTTTTAGGTCCGCTTAATTTATTTATTTTTTTTAAATGGAAAAAAAATAGAGACTTTTTCCGCTTTAAAAAAAAAAAAAAGAATCAGACCTGTACGGATACTGCTGTAAATGGATGATCATCCGTTTACATCGAGTTGCCCTTAGGAATGCATTGCTGTCTGTTTCTCATCCTTCAATGGGCAGATAAAAAAAAAAAACACACAGAATGCCCGTGTGAAATGGGCATATTGCAGGGGGGAGGGGAGGAGTGTGTTGGGGGGTAGGAGACTTGTAAGAAAGCAGACTACTTATTTGTCATGGCAGGTCTGCTCTAAAATGACACTGTTTTTAGGATCTATACATCCTAAGGATAATGTCCCTTTACCAGGTTACTTTGTTTTTTTTTTTTTTTTTTTCCATACATCAGCCCCGGTGGCATTTCAGAGGTTAATATTGGCTATATATTTATTGCTGCCCCAGTTGCAAACTTAATTTCAGGCAGCTGCAGAACATCGCGACAAGTCTAAAAAGTTTGGGAATGGCTACCTGGGTTTGACTGCTCACACTGTGCCAATGAAGCCTGGCTCTTTCTTATATATATTTAAATCTATATACATTCTGATTTGAAATAATGCAGGTGTGCTTAAATTAGACCTATAATTGTGTCCCCTTTTGTGTATGATGAAATGAGGCAGAAACGCATCCTACTATAAGAGCCGGCAAGCCGCTCTCCCAAGACGTTTAATGGGCTCCTGGCAATTAAAATGTTTCTTTGGTCAAAGTTCTGTCGCGGTTGGTGCTTACCTACTGGCCTGCTGTTCTCCCAGCGAGGGTAAAGTGGTCCAAATTGTGTATATTGTTTTGTGTACAATGTCACAGTGCTATAGAAGGCAGCACCCTACTTGGTAATGACAGGATGTGTTCCCAGAGTGCCTTCGGTAATGGAGAGAGGTAAAGTAATTTAATTTAGGTGTTGATCAAGAATGTTGTTTTCTCAGCGGTAGACAGAAGGAAAAAAAAGATGACATTCTGTTATTCGAGGTTTACATAGTTTTTTTTGTGCCCAAATCAAAATTGACATAATGAAACCTTTTCTGACCTGTCTGATTTCATTTCCATTTGTCATGTGTTGTGTAGAACACAGATGGGAATTTTATTTTTGTTTTTTGGAAGGATTATTTTTGTGCTGGTTTATTTTAATGTTTTTCTGCAGGTAAAACTGTATTCTTAATAAATAAATGAGTTCAGGCAGGCTGGATACGAAATTTTAAAAGAAGAATTTTAGGCATTTAAATACATAGCTGAAATACCAATGTAAAAGTGAGCTCATATTTTACCCATGATGGCTGAATTAATAGGTTTGCTTTGTAGTAAGTATTATGAATAGTATTTTTATTTATGTAGCACCAACAATTTTATGCATTTAAAATGTACATGCAGATCAGTCTCTGCGCTAAAGGAGCTTACAATCTAAAGCCCCGTACACACGCAACGATTATCAATCGACCGATCGTCCGTCTTTTGTCCAGAGTGGTGTTTTGTTGGTTGGAATGTGCCTAGACTGCACACGAATTTTCTCGCCCGACAAAATTCTACTTCAGAAGTGATGTCATGTGTTGGGTTGCTTTCTTTGTGTTCTTTCTTCTCTGAGCATGCCCAGTCTTGCTCATTAGATTTTTCCCTGTCGAAATCTGTACTGACTGCACGAAAATCGGCTGTGTTTTGACGGCAGACAAAAATTTTATAGTCTGCACACCAGATTTTTTTCGGCCGAAAAGTCGGAGTCGGTTGTCGGAAGCATCATACTAACAAGCCGAAAATCGTCAGATCGGCCATCGGACGAACATTCCCTGCCAATTTTCGACGCGTGTGTATGAGGCTTTAGGCTTGCCATACATTATACAATTTTCTTTCCTTTCACCACAGGTGGAAGGAAAGAAAATCGCTCGAAAATCCCTCCCGCTTCACGATTGTGTTCTGACAGCAGGAGGTTTCCTTGCTGTCAGACGTCAATGATCACTGCTGGTGGCTTTAGCCTTCGGCAGTGATGAAACGAAAAAAAACAAAAAAAAAACACGCTTGTTGTACTGAAGTTGATCGATGGCCTGCCCCATAGATGTATCAAATTTTAAAGCCACCTATGGCCACCTTAAGGGTGCACTCACTGGCATATGTAACCGTGCCCAGGCACAGTTTACTCCCTTGGTCCGGTTTGTTTGTGTGGTGTGATTGCACGTAACCGTGCCTGGAAGTGGTTAAGCATACCTTGCCCAGGACCACTTGGAAGAGGTGGAAAACAAAAAGAAAGTAGCCTTAGGGGATTTGAGTGGACAGAGCTGATTAATGGAAATAAAGAGTAAGAAGAGGTAGAATAAATGGTAGATTTTATTAAATAAATATTAAAATATATACATCTATATGAGAGTAGCAACACCCATATAAAAACACATGACAAAATGACATGTAGGTGGTTACGCTCAAGTCCGTCGCATGTGTACCAGTGTGAGAATGGAATCACTGGTTAACAATGCAGTAGGAGACATCCCGACATGTTTCGGAATCTTAAAAGTGATTCCTCCTTCAAGGGAGTTTGTTTTGAGCATGCACCATGTATATTTGGGGAAGGGACAGCTGCTGATTAGTTGCACTTACCCATCTGTTTTCCACTTGGAAGAGGTGGTCCCAGGCATGGTTCACTTGCGGCCCGGTTCGCTTAAGTGTGCATGCAAACCATGCTGGGGAGCAGAAGCAGGGATCATTGTGGTTGGGAGGTGATAACTGGAAGCACCTGCTTATAGAGCAGGGTGAGTGCAGAGCAGCAGGGTAGTGGGGAGGGGGTAAAGTTGACCTTGATCTCATATGCACATACTATGCCCAATTTAGACAGGAGCCAGTTATCCTACCAACATGTCTTTGTTAATGTGGGAGGAAACTGGCCTTCCCAGGGAAACCCACACGAGCTGTAAATAGAAAACAAAGAAAGGGGCGCACCAGCCTAGCGCATTATCCTCAGCGGGCTTTTTAATAGTAAAATAAAAATCAGCTACTCACAAACATGCATAAAAGTCAAGCATTTCAATTCCATAGAGCTGCATCTTTATAAGAGTCCAATGTCTCGTAAAGACGGAGGGCTGACGCGTTTCGAGGCCGTGCCTCTTCATCAGAGCCTGGAGGCCACACGAGCACAGGGCGAGCATGCAAATTCCATGCAGATACTGTCTCAGTTGGGATTTAAATTGATGCAATAAGTAATCAGTGCTTGCCCCCCACCCTAATATTGCCATTGCTTTGAGCTGCCTGGGAATAGTGAAATACAGGTACAGTGCCTTGAAACAGTATTCATACCCCTTGAAATTTTCCACATTTTGTCATTTTACAACCAAAAATGTAAATGTATTTTATGTGATCAACCAACACAAAGTGGCACATAATTGTGAAGTAGAAGAAAAATGATAAATTGTTTTCAAAATGTTTTACAAATATCTGAAAAGTGTTGCATGCAATTGTTTTCAGCTCCCTTTTACTCTGGTACCCCTAACTAAAATCTTGTGCAACCAATTGCCTTCAGAAGCCACCTAATTAGTAAATAGTCCACCTGTGTGTAATTTAATCTCTGTATAAATACAGCTGTTCTGTGAAGCCCTCAGTGGTTTAAGAGAACCTTAGCGAACAAACAGCATCATGAAGGCCAAGGAACACACCAAACAGGTCAGGGATAACGTTGTGGAGAGGTTTAAAGCAGGTTTAGGTTATAAAAATTTTTTTATCAATCTTTGAGCATTTAATGGAGCACTGTTCAATTCATCATCTGAAAATGGAAAGAGTATATCACAACGGCAAACCTACCAAGACTTGGCCGTCCACCTAAATTGTCAGGCTGGGCAAGGAGAGTATATTAATCAGAGAAGCAGTAAAGAGGCCCATGGTAACTCTGGAGGAGCTGCAGAGATCCACAGTTCAGGTGGGAGAATCTGTCCACAGGACAACTATTAGTCGTGCACTCCACAAATCTGGTCATTATGAAAGAATGGCAAGAAGAAAGTCATTGTTGAAAGAAAGTCATAAGAAGTCCTGTTTGCAGTTTGTGAGAAGCCATGTGGGGCAAACATGTGGCAGAAGGGTCTCTGGTCAGATGAGACCAAAATTTATCTTTTTGGCCTTAAAGCAAAACGCTATATGTGGCGGAAAACGTTCACTGCACATCGCCCTGGACACACCATCCCCACATGGTGGTGGCAGCATCGTGTTGTGTGGATGATTTTCTTCAGCAGGGATAGGGAAGCTGGTCAAAGTTGATGGGAAAATGGATTGAGCAAAATACAGGGCAATCTTAGAAGAAATCCTTCTAGAGCGTGCAAAAGACTTGAGACTGGGGCGGAGGTTCATCTTTCAGCAGGACAATGACCCTAAACATACAGCCAGAGCTACAATGGAATGGTTTAGAACAAAGCATATTCATGTGTTAGAATTGCCAAAACAAAGTCCAGACCTAAATCCAATTGAGACTCTATGGCAAGACTTGAAAATTGCTGTTCACCGACGCTCTCCATCCAGTCTGACAGAGCTTGAGCTATTGCAAAGAAGACATTGCAAACATTTCTCTCTCCTAGATGTGCAAAGCTGGTAGAGATATACCCAAAAAGACTTGCAGCTGTAATTGCAGAGAAAGGTGGTTCTACAAAGTATTGATTCAGGGGGGGCTGAATACAAATGCACGCCATACTTTTCACATATTTATTTGAAAACATTTTGAAAACCATTCATTATTTTCCTTCCGCTTCACAATTTTATGTGCCATTTTGTGTTGGTCCATCACATAAAATCCCAATAAAAATATGTTTTCGTTTTTGGTTGTAACTTGACAAAATGTGGAACATTTCAAGGGGTATGAATACTCTATCAAGACACTGTAGTTACAGTAGATGTAATTAATAATACATTACAAACCCATTCCTATTATTGCTACATTTTAGGCAGCCCTGGTGTTTGTGTGCCACAGAGGGCCGTACATAATTAAGGAGATCTGAGCCCAAGAGTCACAAGTGTTTGTGTACCGACGCTGACCACAGCCTGTACAAATCAATGACAGGCTGACAGATGCTGCAGCTCTTCACTTATAAGTGCCTATCTGAGCAGTTACAGCTGACACAGTTCACATCCAGACTGTATGCAAACACTTTTGACTCCAAGATGCAGAATTAAGCTTCTTTTTTATGGTGTTTGGCCCTTTTATGGCTGTGTAAATGAAGCCTACAAATGCTTGCATGCTTGCTGATTCAGGATGCTCCTCCCTTCTATCGAACAACCAGGGAAGGCACTACGCCAACACGGCACAGCAAATCAGACTGTGAAAACAACTGCTGAGATGATTTTACAAGTGATGTTAAAGAAAATATTAAAGGACATATTGATCCATTACAAACCTGGGACTCCTCCCAAAGTGCCAAATCGGTTAGTTGTGTGGCCATGGCAAGAATGCAAGCCCTAGTCATGTTTGGCGGGCACTACCGCCCACAAAATGCAACCAATTCAACAATGCACACAGTATCGGTGAAGTGTTGCGGGCCACTGGGAGGTTTAAACAGGCAGTGAAGGGACCTCACTGCCCCGCAAATGCCCTCTGAAGAACAATTCCCTGTGGATTGCTCTCCTCAGAGGGTTAAAGTTTTATATAAACTTGCCCTTAAAAGAGGAGTATGGCCAGAGCATTTTTGGCCTTACTTTTCTTCTTCTCGGTCACATGAGAACAGTTACTTTTGCTCTCCTTTGACCCAGATTCAGTCAACAGCCAGCTAATGCCTGTTGTCAGCGGAGGTCACGAGCTGCTCCAGGCTCTTGAAGGATCTCAATCACATTGTCAGGATCCACCCATCTACCTGATTGAAAGCTGGCTCAGATTCTCAACTCATGGAGCTGAAGCCAGCTGCCCCCACCCCTCTCTTCAGGTTATGTGATCTCTCAGTTCTTGGTCTTATGCCTCGTACACACGCAACGATTATCGGCCGACCGATCGGCCGTCTTTTGTCCAGTGTTGTTGTGTTGGTTGAAATGTGCTCTAGACTGCGCACGAACTTCAGAAGTGATGTCATGTGCTGGTTTACTTTCCGTGTGTTTTTTCTTCTCTGAGCATGCCCAGTCTTGCTCATCAGATTTTTGTCTGCCGAAATCTGTACTGACTGACGGAAAATCGGCCGTTCTGTTGACGGCCAACAAAAATTTTATAGCCTGCACACCAGATTTTGTTCGGCCGAAAAGTCGGAGTCGGTTGTCGAAAGCATCATACTAACAAGCCGAAAATCGGCCGATCGGACGTTGGCCAAAAATTCACGGCCAACTATCGATGCGTGTGTACGAGGCATTAGAGTCGGCAGGGGACAGCTGCAGCATCACAGCAATGCTGTAGCATTGAGGTGAGCATGTCTTTCTTTTTTTTTGTTTAACATGCCATCGCCTTTAAACTCCAAACGTTGTGCTGTACATGCACAGTATAAAAATCATTATATATATATATATATATATATATATATATATATATATATATATATATATATATATATATATATATATATATATATATATATGTGATTGTGCCTGTGTAATTCTTTCCTGATTCAGAATAGACATATTTTGGCACAGACTGATTACTTCAGCTGTAATTGTAGAGGTCACCTTTTATTGTGGACTCAGCTGATCAACTGTTTTTTTCTCTAAATTCTCTTATATTTTGCTTTTTATTAAATCTAATTCTGGTCTTTCTAGCGGATATGTTTTCACATGAAGAGGGGACTCCTGAGCCTGAATGGGTGGCCACAGAGAGGGAGCAGTTCTCTGATTTCCGGGACCTCAACAAAGATGGAAAAATGGACCAAGAAGAAATCCGACACTGGATTCTTCCCCAGGACTATGATCATGCCCAGGCTGAGGCCAGACACCTGATCTATGAATCTGACTCCAGCAAGGTAGTTGGAAATGTTATAAAATGTTTTATACCTATTTGCATAGATTCTACTCATACTTTATTATATGAACACTATTTTAAACCAAGAATAATTTGCAATGTTGGATGCTCGGCAATCCTTTATGAAAGAGCTTGGGTAAAATGAATGGTGAAGAGGGAGCTGTACATGGAATCTGTGTTTTGCCAGCTTTATCAGTGGATTGCCACTCACCCCATATGTATAGCTTTTTATACTGATGGCATTATAAAAGGTATTTTTATGCTGTGCCAAGTTACATCCACAGCTCCGGGAATCCATTTGTAAGTTTTTTTTTTTTTTTTTTTTTTCCCTCTACCTTTTGGGAGCATCTTACTCTCACCTTGTATCCTCGCCCTTCTGGATCATCTCTCCTCTTTCCTCATGGGTGTCTACCCTCCCTGCCCCCTAATTTATCTTGGTCAAAATACCCAGCTGCCTCTGTTCAATCCTAGGCCAAATAATGGAAAGCCATAATGCTCCTAAAGCTGGCCATAGATGGATCGAAATTTGACCAGTTTCTGCTGAACCAGCCAACTTTTGATTCATCTATGAACGTTCACATGTGAAAGAAGCTGATCTACTGATCAAATTCTCGTAAATGGGAATGTTGGAAAACTTTCATGCAATCAGTGCCTACAGCCATTCAGCTGCAGTGCTGATCAGTGTATTCTTGCAGCGGAGGGGGCCCCACCTGTCCAGAATACAATGGCACTGCAGGGAGGATTCTTCCATCCACCTCGCTTGGGTGGATGGAGGAATTCGTTCAATCAGCCCGCTAGGTGATCAAAAAGAAAAGATCCATGTATGGCCAACCTAAGGCTCAATCCACACAAGCATTGGATTACTACTCTGAAAGTACAAAGAGGATCATATATAGCTCACCAAGTATTTAAGCCTTAAGCAATTTTCTCAACCATTAAAGTGTTTTGTAAAGGTATTTTTTAAATAAAAATAACAAACCTGTTCTACACACGTGCTCTCTACAATGGTACTGCACAAAGCAAACTGGACCTCCTCTTCTGGGGGTCCCCTGCTGGTGTTCTTGGCTCCTGCTTTTCTGCGTCTGCCCCCATTGCAAGCAATTGCTGTGCGGGCTCGATCCGGAGCCAGGCTTTGTGTGTCTATGGACACACACAGCGCAGTTTGTCCCTACCCTCCGCGCTCTGCTTACTGGATTTGACTGACTATGGTAAGAGCCAATGGCTCCTGCTGCTCTCAGCCGAGTTTGTGAGAGCAGGGAGAATCAAGAGAAGACTGGCAGACAGTTACAGTGCTGGATCGCGACAGGAGTCGGGTAGGTATTTGCATGGGGTGAGTAGGGTGAAGCAAATGGCAGGACGTTTTTTACCCTATTGCAGGGAATGCATTAGGATAAAAAAAAGGTTTCCCTTTTTTTTAGAACCACTGTAAAGCATCCTACATCTACATTCTCTGACTGCTGTATACAGAATTGAATAGGACTGCTGGCTTCAGCAGATTTATCAAGCTGTTCTCAGTATTATCAGGGGGAAAATGTTAAAGAGGTCTCGTGAGAAATTTCCTTTTTATAGCAGTAAACAGGTCTGTAAATGGACTTATGAAAGTAACACAATTCTGCCTCCTACTACCTCTTTCTCTCGCTCTCTTTGCAATTATTTTTTTTTTGTGGTGGGTGAAAGTGGGTAAGGATGAGACTTTTTTTTTTTTTTTTTTTTTTCTTTTTCCTGTCTGCTTTCCATCGGTTACATCTTCTTCTCGTGTCTTCTGATCACCAGGAAAGGGGGTGAAGAGAAATCACCCCAGTGGGGACATAGATGGCATATGAAACCCTTTCCCATTCAAACCAATAAATGTAGTTTTGGTCCTGAATCTCTGCTGAGCCGTTTTTTCTTGCCTGTGTTCCCTCGCTCCACTAGGGCAGGAAGTGGAGGAAAATCTCCCAAAAGGGGCCTTTTCCCCACTCGATCTTAAACTGAATAAATGTGGCTGGAGTTTTAGGTTAATTACTTAACACCGATGACTCTTGGCCCTTTAAGAGGTTTCTGATGCCGGGAGGCGGAGCAGGTTTTCTGATCATGTGACTGCCATGATTGGTTGTCGCGTGGTCCGAAAGCTGCCAATCGGGAGCTTTCCCTTTAGCTGCCAGTACATTCAGGGGTCTGGTACATTTTAGGTGTCGGGTACATTCAGGTTCTCTTATATGCGGCCGCTCATTATGTTGCTAGCAATAGTTGATGGATCGGAAAATGTATCATATTTGCTTGTTTTAAACTTTTTTTCATTTTATTTTTTACATTTCTTTAGTTACTTCCTGGTTTCCAGGCCTAGCGAAATGATGTCGTACATCCCAGGAGTCTTCAGGAGGGGGGGTGGAGCTTTCTCAGCTAATCGCACCCTCTCCTGCTTGCACACCTGAGCTAAAGGCAGATGGATTCCAGGAATTAAATGCTACACGAATCATCTGCTCTTACTCAAGAACAGCCAGAAATGCTAGGGGGATGGTTTTTCAAAGTGATTTCTCAACAAAATAAATCTTGGAGACTTGGACGGGTGGATGAGTTTGCTTTGAATATTAAAAATAAGTTAAATAGCATTTTTGGTATGTAGTTCTCAGATGAAGTGTAGTTCCACTTTAAGCATATGGCCATAGAGGAAAAATACTGAACTTTGCCATGACATGTCTGGCATGAAGATACCCAAAGGTACCTTACCCAGCATAGCCATGCAAAGTGTAGTGGTCATAACCTGAAGCTAACCTCAAACAACCATTCAGAACTCTTTGGTGACGTATAGTAAAAAAAGAAAAAAGGAAATCAAGTTGCTTCTGCTTGGTGTGTTCAGTACATCCATCCCTGCTCTGTAGACTACCTTATTGAATAAGCTTGTATATTTTCCAACTCTATCTGAAAAACAGCTGGGATCTGGTTGTTACGAACAGTAGGGACACCTTCCTTTCAAACAGCTTGCATACACAAGCCCAGGCGGCAGTAAAATTTAATTTAACGTTGTTTGTCTTTTGCTTGCAGGATAAACTACTGACCAGGGAGGAGATATTAAATAATTGGAACATGTTTGTAGGAAGCCAGGCTACAAACTATGGGGAAGACCTTACCAGGAACCATGATGAATTGTGATCGAAAGACTGCACAGCTGTGATTCTATATATATATTTTATTTTTATTTTTTTTTCACTTGACTTCTACTAAACCATAGTATTTGCACCACCACAAATTAAGTGCTCTTCATTACCTCAAAATGGGTAGAGTTACCCAGGAGTTTAGTGTTCTGAAAAAGCCTATGAACAGATTTTAATGTGATGATGGAAACCGTCTGTTACATAGATTGTTCCATTTTTCTTTTCTCCTGTCTTCGTTTTTATGTTTACTAAAATGTTGGCCATACAGGGGCACATTTGGGGATTTGTGTACAAATGATATGACCAACATAATATTAATAATTTAACCAGCATTTAAATGCACCACTAATGGGCCAGAGGAAGACTTTAGTGGGGGACGTAGCAATGGGTTTGTACTGATTTCCTAGCAGTGCATGCCTATTGTAGGCTAAAGGTGTTTGATGCCAACTCCATGAGTTTGGTCATCACAAAGAACAGGTGAACAGGACCACTAGCAGGAAAGTTGTAAAGCTGCACTTCTCTCTGTGTACAAAGCAACAATAGGAAAGTCTGCACTCCTGGGTTTCATGCACACTGGGTGTTTTGCCCTATTGCATGAGATGAGCGCTTTGGCTTGGACGGAAGGCCCCTATAAAACTCTTTGAGGGTGAAAGTTGCTGTGGCTGGACAGTGCACCAACTGGTACTAACGTTTAGCAGTCCTGTGAAAACATGCAAGCAGTGCTGTTTAACGTAAATAGTCCTTAAACCAGCATGGATCAGACAAAGTCCAATGAAAAAGGGATTCTCCACCCAGGTGTAAAAAAGCATGCAATGGTGAGCCTGATCTTCCACCTCCACCACACACTGACTCTTACCAAAAATTATGGGCCACTGTTTCCACAATGGCCAGACAGCGCAGTGGGTGATTCAAAGGATCACTCAGCCTTCGACATCCTGACCGATCTGGTGATGGAAATCCTTCCGGGACCAAAAATTACCTAATGCAAGTAAAGGGGTCAAGATGAAAGCCTCCTAGCGTGATATGTTTTACATTTTTATTCAGTAAAAGGTGGAATATCACTCACCAAACGGCACTGCACAAAGCGCATATAACATTAACAGCGTTCCTGTTTCCAAGCAAGGTGATGGCCGACTCCCGGGCATGACGACGTAGTGTAAGGCCAGTTTAGCTGTCTTGGGCATTCGTTCCTGGTGGGCACCTACTGCTCTGGATGGTGCACCAAGTGGTCCTAAGGTTTAGGGCAGTATACTCCAAGGGACAAATACATCCCTGGGCATATACTGCCCTAAACCATAGTACCCCTCAGTGCACCGTCCAGCAGCTTTTAGCCTCTCATAGAGTTCTGTAGGCTGCCAGCAGTAGGGCTGGATGGTGTGCCTCTGCCTTCAGCCTGCACCAAACACCAGTATCTCATGCATTGGCCCTAAAAACCCAGTGGGGTTGATTTACTAAAAGTGAAAAGTGCAAAATCTGGTGCAGTTGTGCAATCAGTTTCTAACTTCAGCTTATTCAATTAATCTTTGGCAATAAAACCTGGAAGCTGATTGGTTTCTATGCAGAGCTGCAAGTCTTTTTTTTTTTTTTTTTTTTTTTTTTTTTTTTTATATCAATCATGTTATACTTGCCTGCTCTGGTCAGTTGGTTTTGCGCAGAGTGACCTGGATCCTTCTCTTCTCAGGTCCCTCTTCTGTGCTCCTGGCCCCTCCCGACTGCTTGCCATGGGGGCACCCGAGCTGAGTCACAGCTCCCTGTGTCAATTCAGACACAAAGCCGTGACCCAGCTCCACCCCTCTCTCTCTCCCGATTGGCTCCCACTGCTGTCAATCAAAGTTAGCCTATTGCATCATGCTGCTGTCTCAGCCAATGAGAAGGAGAGTCCCGGGCAGCTGAGAAACTCCTGCAACATCGCTGGATAAAGATGGGCTCAGGTAAGTATTAGGGGGCTGCATAGAATGCATTAAGATAAAACAAAAAAAAGGCTTCTACCTTTTTACAATCCCTTTTAATAATCGCTCTACACTGGCTTTTTTATGATTGCAAACACTTGATGACGCTGCCTGCTTCTGAACTACAAAACAAAGATGGATCAAAAAATGACTAGCCCCTCCCTTGAGGCGTACCTCTCTCTTTAAGTAAAAGGCCAGCCAACTAACTTTTTTTGCTCTTTATTTCACTGGTATTCCCCAACCTTTTACATCATGTGAATTAACCCTTTCCTGTATGGCCTCATTAAAATTTTACATATATGATTAATCGCAACAGTCAGTAGTTTTGCTTAATTTGGGAACATTACATTTTTTTTTCTCTAATAATGTCTGTACATATAAATGTTTATTAAAGATTAAGAATGTTTATATTGTATATTGCGGATTGAATTGTTCATAATACAGAGTTTTTATTCTGTATGCAGATAACCGGTTCTGCCTGTTTTAACATATCAGTATTTTAATAAATTTTTTTATTTAAAGAAATGTTTGATTTTTTTTTTTTCCCCCCGTCGAGTTTGTCAAAATGTGCTAGTGTGTTAGTTTTTGACCCCTTTATGACCATACAACATGTGTGGCAGCAAAAGAGTGAGATTTAACCCCCACCCACTGTACCTATTGTTCACTGGGCAGCCAATGTTTATGTGCTGAAAGCATGCTCACTTCGCGCTCCCAGCACAGCAAAGACCACTCTCGACCTGGAATAAAGATCAGTTGCTGGTGGGACTAGCTTCTGAACATGTGACCACTGTGACAGTGATCATGTGATTGCAAGTGCTTCCTGCCTCCTGAGTGTTCAGAGATATTTAAAAGGGACGCTGGGGCAGGCGGGATGGGGTTAATAATGGGATTTGTCTTGCGTTCATCGATGGACACAGTCCATAAATCGTAACTACTGGATTATATTGCCTCCTCCAGGAGTAGGACTAGGCAGAAAAAAAAAATACCTGGCTACGCCCATGGGCCATCCTCTGCTGGCATATAACCTCCCTCTCTACTCTAGGTAATCAGTTTTAATGTGTCTAGTCAGGAGTAAGGACCTAGGCTCGCTGCCATGATCTCTTGTTCATGGCAATTTTTTTTCTTTTTCCTTGCATCTTCTTTTTTTTTTCTCTTGGAAGATCTACAATCAACTGCTGGGCTGGATACTCTAGATCCAGTGTCCCCAGCCAGCAAGCACGTGCAGACAGCAGCTATGCACTAGGACAGAGGCTGACCCCAATTTAAACGTCTCGCAGGGTCACATACGACCGGTCGCTGGTCCGAGTCGCAGCAGTCCCTTGGCCCGACAGCTCCCCTGCTTCGGTGGTGGTGAGTTTTGTCTGGAGTGTCACCTGCATCATGGAAGGGTAAGTACAGTTCCCCCTCTACCCTTTTGGGCAGTTTTTTGGGTTGGACATAGGTACCCCCCCCCCCCCGGATGGTCTGGCATACCTGTGGGTTCCCTCCTCCCATCCTAAAGTCTCTCTCCCTGTCATTCTTTTATAAGGTCTTGGGGTAATGTGTGTCCTGCCCTGATGATATTGGGGGGGTTCCAGTGCAATGGGCGCAGTGGAGACCCCTAGGTGCATGCCCTACTGTGTGTGGGTATGATGCAGTTTGGGGGTTCTCAGTGCAGAGGGTGCAGCAGAGCGCACAGCAGAGTTCCCCTAAATGTTGTCCCTGCCTGGTGGTGTACAGTACCTTTTTAGTTGGGTCCCCTTGCAGAGGGCACACTGGTTTAAAAGGCACAGAGTGTTCCTGGCAGCATGCTTCGGCAGCCGGCTGCCATGTTTGGGAAGTCCTATGATGTTATGGCGGCCATTTTCCCATCGTCTGGCGAGACGCTGAAGACGACCAGAACCTCGTGGAGAGGCCGGAGCGCCTCTCCCTGCTCTTCCTCTTCCTCCTTGGTCTCCTCTTCCTGTCCCAGGATATATGAAGCCGATAAGGTCCATGGGTTGTTGGGTCCAAATTGCGGCGCTCCTCTGGTCAGTAGGGTGAGTCCTTGGAGGTCCCTGTTTCTTTCTCTGCTGATGGGTACCCTGAGCATGCAGGGTATTTTAAGTGCTTCCAAAAGATCTTTATGTACTGCATGGTCTTCCTTTTTCCTATGGAGCCTCAGTGTCGCATCTCCCCCACTGACCCCATCATAGAGTGGCAGGTCCCTCGGAACCCCAGCTTCCTATGGTTGCACTGACAACAGTCCTTCGTACCCTGGGTGGAAGTGGCGTTTGGGCAGCAAAAGCCCAGGAGGAAGCAACCCCCACCTTCCCCTGCTCAGTCTTTCATCTGATTCTGAGCCTGATGCCGCTGTGGACGCAGCCCATCCAGGGAGGTTTGATATCGCACCCCTAGATCCATCCGATAGTAAGGACGATTCCTCCATGGTCGCAGCAGCGAATGGAATGAAGAAGCGCTGGTAGACGCACTTATTACCGCAGTGTGTGAGACTTTAAAAATGTAGGATGCGGCCTTATATTGATAGGTTTACTTATAAGGAATGAGAACAGCCAAATTTACCCTTTGTGGTCCCCAAACGTTTTGCAGTACGTTACCCTTTTAAAGAATCACTTTTAAAAAAGTGTACTAGTCCTCCTGTTTCCAGGTTGAATAAAGCAACCATGATCCCAGTATAGGAATCCCTGTCCTTTAAAGACCCGGCTGACAGGAAAGCAGAGGCTGTGGCATGCAGCATGTTTACTATGGCTGGTTTGGCTTCAGCCCTGATGTCTCAGACCCTAACTGAATGGACCAAGCTTTTGTGCCAGGGCCTGGGGGGTGAGCAGATTCCCACTGCTTATGTGGATTAAGCGGACCATTTGGTCCTTGGACTGAAGATTTAGATACAGCTCCTGTGCTGTCCAAGCTTTCTTTTTCAGCGGTGGTGATTAGGCGCGTGCTGTGGCTTAAGAATTGGTCTGCAGACCAAGCCTCCAGGAAAGCTTTCATTGATCTGCCCTTTCAAGGTGATTGCTTGTTTGGGGCTACTCTTGATGACATTATTAAAGGTCTCGTGGGGGAAGAGTACCTTCCTGCCACAGTCTAGGAAAGGGAAGGAGCCTTGTCGCAGATGGGGACCCTCCTTTTCAGCCCATAGAAAATGATTTTGTGCTCCTGGGACTGAGAATAAGAGAAATTGATTTTTCAAATCTTCCCCGGGAGTTTCCAAGCAACCTTGGTCTGGTAAGCCTAGAGCTAGCTTCTCCAGACCTGCAGACAAGACCTCTTTCGCATGAAGGTCTGCCCTCACCCATTACTAGGGTGGGGGGACATCTTTGCTGGCTTCCAGTCCCTCGGACCTTCTTCAAGAGCGTCAAGGGGATCCATTAAATATTTATTTTGGGAGTACCAAAAAAAGGGGGGGCAAACATTGTCCATTTCGGGGTTTTTAGGCCCTAGGTCCCCGTGTGCAGATTTAATTCCTGCAAAGGTTTAGGTGACGTCCGAACCTCCTAAGGTCCCCCTTATCCCTGTCCAGGAAATTGAATTACCTAGGTCTGATTTTAATTCTGACCAGGGTGGTGCTTCCTCTGGACAAATTTCAGGAACTGTGATTCAACGGCTGCTGTCACACAGACAGTTCTCTCTCCCAATTTTCATACAGATTCTGGGTCTGGTGGTATCCACCTTCAAGACCATTTGCACAGTCCTACATGCAGCTCCTTTTAGCAGGTTCGGCTCCACTGGAGGTTTGTGGTGAGGTCACTGGTTCCTCTGGTAGACAGCGCAGATGTCCTAAGGGCACAGTAAGGCCAGTATCCTCCTCAGCTCAAGGTTCTTCCACAGTTCCTGCAAGGAATCAAGGGCCAGGGTCTTCCAATCATTCTGATGGCCGTAAACCTCCCTTGGGGCTACCTATCGGAGAACACAAGTTGTCCCAAGGGCTGATCTACCATCCTGCTTTACATTTGCTGGTTTTAATGGCTTTGCTATTGAAAGCCAGGTACTGAGGGATAGAGGTTTGTCTGGATCAGTGATCCCTACTAATGTGAAGGCGAGAAAGTCAACTTCTAGCAAGATATACAGTACCATCATACGTGGAAAGCATACATTTCTTGGTGTGAGTCAATTGGCGCTCATCCTTGATCCTTTTCTGTGGCTCGGATCTTGGCCTTTCTTCAACAGGGCATTGAGCAGAAGTTGGCTTTGAGTACCATCAAGAGCCAAGTGTCTGCCTTGGCAACCTTCTTTCAGCGACCCCCTAGCCATGCACTCTTTAGTTCGTACCTTTTTTTATTCAGTGTTTTTTTTTTTTTTTTTCTTTCATTTGCCGCCATGGGATTTAAACATGGTACTGTTGGTTCTCCAGAAACCACCGTTTGAAAATAATCGGGAGATTTCCTTGCCTACGTTGTCCCATAAGGTGGCATTCTTGATAGCTATTACCTCGGCCTGCAGGGTCTCAGAGCTGGCGGCACTATCCCATTGTACTCCCTATTTATGGGTCCATAGGGATAAAGTGGTTCTTCATCCCTGTCCATCATTCCTGCCCAAAGTGGTCTCTGACTTCCATTTGAATGAGGACATTGTGTTGCCTTCCTTGTGTCCCAAACTGGCTCATTCCAAGGAATTTGCTTTGCATATGCATGTGGTTCTTGTGATTCGGGTGTATCCGGTAGGGTGAGTCCTTTCGGAGGTCAGACTGGCTTTGTGGTTACTCAAGGACCAAGAAAAGGGCTGGCTGCTTCTTTGGCTACCATCTCTAAAGGGATCAGACAGACGGTGACTCTGGCCTATTCTATTAAAGGCTAGGTTCCTCCTTTCCCTGTCACGGCGAATTCTACTCGGGCGCTGAGTACTTCTTGGGCCTTCAAGCATCAATTTCTAAAGTTTGCAAGGCGGCCACTTAGTCGGCGCATACTTGCACAAAATTTCTACAAAGTAGATACTTCGGCATCTGTGGATGCTTCTATTGGCCACAAGGTTTTGCCGGCTGCTGTTTAGGAGGTACTGTTCCCTCTTGAGGTGTGTTTTTTTCTTAAAATTTTATTTTTTCAGATGGGGCTCCTGGGTTTTCAGCCTTGGGTTATTTTCCCTACCCCTCATTTTTCTTTTGGCACTGCTTTTGGATGTCCCAGTAGTTATGATTTATGGAGCGCTGTGTCCGTCGCTGAACGAAAGGGAAAATGGGATTTTTGTATTTATTGTACAATCCATTTCTCTAAGTTCATTGATGGACACAGCACCCACCCTTCTAAGGAGTTTTGATACTTCTAATACTGCTTTCTGCTAAACTGATTACCTATCCAATTTTTATCATAATTTTGTAGATGGTTTGTTTTTAATACATTTTTCAAAATAATACTTGAAAAGTTTTGCTGTAATGTATTTAAAATGTATCAGTTTTTCCACACTGTGCATCTTTTATTAAAGTAAACTCTTAACAAACTTTAATAACTCCAACTCCATATTGTGATTAAAAAAAAAAAAAGTAATATTGGTGGCTGATGTTATATGTAAATCTCGACCTGTAAGAAGCTAGCTTGGCCCCAATCTCCCTTGTATTTTCATTGCTCGTTAAGGTCACCCATCACATTAAAGGATCGATAGGGAGGTGCTGGGGGAGGGGGGGGGGGGTGAGCAATAGCAAGCCTGGCAGCGAAAAGTAAAGCTAGATTTGCATGAAACGTCTGCTACCTATATCTCTGTATCTTCCAATAGACCCATATTTTTTTATTGAAGAACTATTACAAGGTATCACCAGGTATGGCATAGCGCAGGGGTATGCAAACTGTGGTCCTCCAGATGTTTCAGAACTACAAGTCCCATGAGGCATAGCAAGACTCTGACGGCCACAAGCATGACACCCAGAGGCAGAGGCATGATGGGACTTGTAGTTTTGTAACAGCTGGAGGGCCACAGTTTGCATATCCCTGGCATAGAGTATGATACCCATAAAAACATGACACTGCTGATTTTGCTTAAATCTGGGTACACACTTCACATTTTTTCGTTCAAACCAGCGTGCTGTGCTAAAAACAAAAAACACAAGCGATGTTAGTGTGGCAATATCCCTGCTGCGCTACTCTGTTCTGACAGGGGACTAACCCCCCCAGGGAACATATGGCTGCAAGAGCTGATCAATGCTGGTTTTCCAGCATGCTTGTTCGACAGAAGCCAATCATGAAACCAGCTTCTATCAGCCAGGGAGCTTTACACATGGGCCAAAAATTGGACGGTTCCTGATGAACGGACTGATTTTTGGCCATGTGTACCCAGCCTAACAAAAGTCATGTCTAAGGTGTGCACAAATGCAACAAAATTGTCACTAAAAAATAGTTACGAAGGTTGCAACTGTTTCTCCTAGTGACTTATTCAGACCGGTGCTGGGACACTGTGTTCAGATCCGTGCTCCTGCTCCTACCCACATCAGATTTTGACATGAGAATGTGTCAGTGTAGCCGCTGTGTCAGTATCCACTTCTATGGGCTGCATGCGTGCAGCTCCATGGTGGATGTAGACAGAAAATAAAACGGCTCTGTGCAGAGGACAGTTCTCAGTGCCCATATGAAGCAACCCTAGAAAGTCCTACCTTCATAAAATGCATATGTCAATAAAGGTTTCAAAATTAGTTCCTGGGAGCATGCCAGGTGAGTAGTTGCCAGCAAATAAGATAAACCGGGAAGGGTAATAAAGAAAAAGAAAGAGGCAGTAACATCACGATATGTAGGTAGGGGGGTAGAGAGGGATACTAACAAGGGGAGGGCATAGCATAAGGAGATGAGAGAGAACTTGACAGCTAGCCTTGGTCAATTTCTGTTACCCATATTTAACGTGATTTTTTTTTTATGGTAGGTAACCTTTAGTGCATTTGTCATATTTCATTGTTATATGCTCCGTTTTGAATTTCCCGAATTTGCGACCGATTTACCTAAGTGTGTTCAGCATTGAGAGGCTGTGGGGCATAGCACGCTGGACCTGCCGGACCATTATTTCTTAATTAAGATATTCAATGTCCTTTTCAATGTAATTATTAAATCTTATTTCCCAAGCAAGCAGGGATGTAATAAAACATTTGGCGATAAAATACTGCATCTGTTGCATGCAGGTAAATATCAGGTCACCCAGCCAGAGTGAATTTAATTATGCCACGGTTGTAGCACAATTTATGTCTCTCTATATCATTTGTAAATTGCATACATAAAAATTAAGTCGGTCTGAGCAGCAAGATAAAGTAAGAATAATTGGGTAGAGCATTAATGTCCTGATAAACGGTTTAATTAACTACGCTGAGGGAATGGATTTCTTTCTATCCAAAGCAGATTTACTGGCGTTATCTGATTTTTGATGGAAAGAAGTGAGAGTAACCATATAGTTAAATACATTTAGTTACACGTTAAGAGTGATAAAAGACAGTAGTCCAGGTTTTCTTAATAAATTGGGTCCTCTTTCTCTCGTCACATATGGCAGCATAAAGGGAAAAAAGTTAGTACATATACTTAGCTTACCCCGGCAAACCTCACAAGATGCTCCAGAACAGTGCAGGATGGCCTTCTCACAAGATGAGGGATATGTAATATTTCCCAGGAAAGAAGGTGGACATTATCCCTGCCTAGGCACCATATGCAGATGCCAGGGGCTAGGTAAGGCCGGCAATAGACCAAGCAAATTCCTTTTCTTGCAACCACGGGCTGCAGGAAAGAAATTAGCTTGATTCTCCCATCAGTACAGACAGTGTTGACAGGGGAATCCTTTCCACCAGGCCATCATGTTCTCCTAACGGAGAGCCGGCTATAACAGTCACTTGCAATATTCACATATAAAATCCGGCAGACTGGTTGTACCAAAGTTGATCGATCAACTTGAGTACATCCAGCCTGCCTATACATGGTTTGATTCTCGCCAATTCTGAACCGGCCAAGATTCAAACTGTCCATGGCTGGCTTTAGGATATATAATAACGTTTTTTTTTTTTCTTTTATATTTAATACATTTTACCTGTAAAGTTGCTAGGATGGGATCAGGGACTTGCTGTAGAATTAGAAGTGTGAGAATATAAAACAGAAACACGCATAAATACTTACCTACTTGCTGCAGCATCAGTCCCCCTTGGCTCTAAGCCCGAGAACTGAGCGATCTCGTGACAGTGCTCGGTCTGCTCTGAGCAAGAAGCCATACTAAAAAAAATTCCAATAAACCTGCACCACATCTCCAATACGACGCACACAGTATAACCAGGAGAGTACCTGCAACCAGTACAACTCAGAGGAGCCTGGTAAATGGGAGCCAACATAGTTTTTTTTTTCCTGAGCAGAAAGCAGGGACTTTCAGCCCCCACTCTCTGCTCTGCTCTGCTCCTCCAGCACTCACTGGAGCACCGGGCAGGAGAGAGGGCAGGAGCGGCTGGCTCAGGCTCTCAGCAGCACACTGGGAGACGAAGCCAGCTATCTGTATGGCATCTGGGTGGATCCAAACATTATTGTTGGGATACATACAGAGTCTGGAGTTGCTCTGTGACGTCAGCTGACAGTGGGCTAAAGTCTGCTGGCTGATTCTGGGTCACAGGAGAGCACAAGTAAGTGCACTCCTATGACCTACGTGAGAAGTATGGCCAAAAGAGCTTTAACCATACTTCTCTTTTAAGCAGACCCTAAATTTTTACTTCAAGGTCCACTTTAACTGTAAATTAATATCTCTCTAACCTGGAAACTTAAACGATAGGTTTCCCTAATGAACAAAATAAAAATAAATGCACATGTCCATTTTTATTTTTTTTGGAGCCTGCAAAGCCTTGCACCAGAGATCAGCAGACCTGCCATGCAGGTCTCCCACAGATCTTTCTGTGTATTTGTGTGCCCCCATGAGCAGGCAGATACATTGAGAATGAATGAATGAGTGCTGTGGTAGTTCATTGAGAACTACAAGTCAACAGCCACAGAGGAGGTCAGGGCTTGTAGTTCATTCACACGCAAAGCTGTGAATGAATGACATGGGCGGAAACCCTCATGGCCACGCTGATTTCAAAAAGTGACAGCTAGTTTGGGGAACTTCTCCCCTTACTGCTGTCACAGTGGGGATTGTGCATCGGCTGCAGCATTGGGAACATGTTACATGTTCCACTCTTAAAACGGTTGGAACATGGAACGTTCTCAAAGGTGAACTTATCCTTTCACCTACTCTATAAAATTACATGCCAAAATTATGTAGGCTGCCATTGTTTGCTTGTCCTGTTGGCAATGCTCATCTCCTGGCTGTCATGCTAATGCTTTGTCTTCAAAGAGTTGGTAATATGAAACAGGCATAGAGATTGGACATTCTGATACTTATATACAGCACGCTTGTTTAGAGGCGGGCATTTAGATGTAGCCCTAATACTTTAATAATTATACAGCCCAAAAAAAGTTTTGGGCCACCAGGAGCTTTTTCGCCATAGTGTTCAAGTATGTACAACATGTTTGCCCATTATGGCACACTTGCCTTGCAAAGTGATTCCTTCCAGTACCATGCTATCTTCATTGCTCTTCATCATCATTGTTTCCATCTTCCCTAATTCTCTTTATGGGTTCGGAGTCTACGGTCATCTTGATTAGTGGGATGACAAAACTCTAGGAGATCCTTTATCCCAGCATAGAATCCTGCCTGTTTTTTTTCACTGAGTTGCACATGGCAGTGTAAAAAAAAAAAAAAAAAACGCTTACAGACTTGGAGAAGCATTCATGACACAAGAGGCATGCAGAGTTTTTTCACGAAAACCTACAGTCAGCCTTTTTTTTGTCTTTTTAACGAGTTTACTTCTACCTTAACACTTAACCCACCACTAACATTGTAAAGGGAAACTATACCTTCTATTCCCCTTACCTTAAAGTGTAGTTCCACCCATTTTAATAAGTTTAGATGTATGTAATCCCCTTTAAAAATACTTTTACCAATGTCAACTATTTTTTTTTGCAAGGAAATACCGTTTTTTCTTCTTTATTCATCCGCACTTCCGGGTCCGGCCGCCTAAAGGCGATTACGTCACTGTAATGATCCCAGCAGCCCTTGCGAATTGCCTAGTGACGAAATCTCGCATTATTACACCGGCACCAGTTGTACTCAGATGTATTGCATTGAGTCCGTGCTCCGCCTCCTCTCAGTGAGCTCTACGGTATGTATTGCTTTGCGCTCTGCTCCACCTGCGCTCCGCCTCCTATCAGTGAGCGCGGACTGAAAGCATTACATCCAGTAGAGTTCACTGAGAAGAGGTGGGGCGGAGCACGAACTCAATGCAATACATCCGAGTACAGCTGGTGCCGGTGTAATAATGCGAGATTTCGTCACTAGGCGATTCACAAGGGCTGCTGGGATACATCCCAGCAGCCCTTGCGAAACGCTGAGTGACGTAATCGCTTATAGGCGGCCGGACCCGGAAGTGCGGATGAGTAAAGGGGAAAAAAAGGTATATCCTTGCAAAAAAAAAAAATAATAGTTTCCTTTGGTAAAAGTATTTTTAAAGGGGATTACATACATCTAAAATTATTAAAATGGGTGGAACTCCACTCCAACTCTTTAACACAACCTACTAATATCTGACTACTAAATATAAGGCCCTATTCACACCTGAGCATTTCTTAGCTCGTAAAACGCTCATCTCTGAAGTCTCAAAATGCCCAACAAGCAAAATCCCATTCATTTCAATGGCTCCTGTTCACATGTGAGTGTTTTGTCACCTAAGGCAAAACGCCTGAAGCTCAAAAAAGTGCATGAGCTTCTTTTTTGGCAGATTACAAGCGTTTTTGTGCGATGTTGTGAGATGTCAATGCCTGCCTCCAAACACCTGTAAAAAAACGCCTGAAAAATGCCTGGAAAACGCCCATAAAAATGCCTAAAAACTATACACTCAGGTGTGAATGGAGCCTAACTGTAATTTAGACCTCAACCACAAAAAAACATTACTTGAACTCTCCAGCCAATACTCACAATACCCAGTGCCAAGTTATACAATGTCATTTCGGTGCTAAGAAGTTAAAGCTCAAGTTGCACACAAAGCTAAATTAGCAGGATGACTCAGAACTCTTGCTCTGCTCTATATGGCTCCAAACAGACGTTTAGGTAAAGAGACAGAGGGGTTGATTTACTAAAGGCAAATCCACTCTGCACTACAAGTGCACTTGGAAGTGCAGTCGCTGTAGATCTGAGGGGAAGATTTCTATCATCCAATCATGTGCAAGCAAAAATGCTGTTTTTATTTTCCTTGCATGTTCCCATCAGATCTACAGTGACTGCACTTCCGAGTGCACTTGTAGTGCGAAGTGGATTTGCCTTTAAATAAGCCACAGAGAGTCTCAGCAGAAGAATCCATTGCTCTGTTCATGCTTTAGAAAACCCAGAATGCTCTGCGAATCCATTGTTACCCCCTATATTATTAAAAGGCCACTGTAGCAAAAAAAAAAAAAACAATAAAATAAATTGTATTACAATAACTGCATGATGTTAATAACATGCTAATAATAAAATTAAAAGAAAAACTTCCTGATCCTAAATATGAATTATTTTATTTCATGCATATATGCAGGCTGTGTTTCCTGCTGTCACATTGTTTTTCCGCCATTTTAATGCAGATGTAATATCCTCTCTAGGTGGCCTATCCTGTAACTGGGTTTATCTCAAAGTTTGTTCAATAAGGGCACTGACTCCAACCGTCTAATGTATAGACACTGTAGCTGCAAGGAGGAAAACTTACAATTCTGTATTCAAAATGTTGTGGCTTTCATCCTCTATAATTCACAATTTGTAAACCATAAACTTAAGCCAGTGCTTTGTATACCGGTACCCAGTCAGTGAATTAGAAAGCAAGGAAGCCATAGGATCACAATGACCTCTCAACATTTTCATAATGCAGTTAGCAAAAGCAAGCTAAGGTTTTTTCGTCCAGGACCGTTTTCCTTTTTACCCACCCCCCTTCTACCATCAATGATAAGTCCTGCCCAAGCAATAGGCTTTGCCCTGTCACCATTGTTTTTTAATTTCCTACAGCATATGGCTTTTTTGAAAGCCTGCAGAAAAAACACAATATTAAAAACTAGAGATCGACGGATTATTGGCAAAGCCGATATATTGAGGGCCGATCTGCACTTTCCCCGATATATTGGAATCAGCCACCAAGGTGACTAATATTGCAGATATTTTGGGAAACTGCTTGTACCGGAGTGATGCCTGCAGCTAGAGGCATCACCCCGGTATCGGCGACGGTTGGCTGTCTTGTAATGACAACCGGTGCGGCTGAGAAGCCGCTCGGCTGTCATTATGAGGAGCGGGAGGGGATTGCCCCCCCTCCCACTGCCTTCCGCGGCTCACCCGGGTCTCCCGTCCCACCGGGAGACCCGGGCAACCATCCTGCATGGCCGCTGAAGAGAAGACCCTATCAAAGCCGCATTCGGCTCTGATCGGGTCTCCATGTAAAATCCCAGAAGTGATGTCATGACACCACTTCCGGGTACTCGGCGCCAAATTCAAAACAATTACAGCATTTAAAACAGCCAAACTTGGCGTTTTAAATGTTTTTAAGTGCAGAGGAGGGGTTTGTGGTCTTTTAGACCCCCAGATCCCTGTAAAAAAAAAAATAAATTAAATACCAATACCGATATGCGATGACCAAAATATCGGTATCTGTAATAAAAAAAAAAATATTGGTCGATCCCTATTAAAAACTGACTATACATTAACCACTTGCCGACCGCTCACTGAGCTGGTACTGTGGCAAAGTGGCTCGTTATCGTCTGGCGACGTAGACCTACGTCACCAGACTCTCCCCTCTCACAGCGGGAGTCGGGCCAGGGGAGGAGAGGTGGTGATCACTGCCGCTCTTTCCCGATCGCCGGGGATCGAGTGAGGAAATCCGCCCGCTTGTGTAAACAAAGCGGGCGGATCTCCTATGTGACAGACAGTGACAGATTACAGGATTCAGCATAGCTGAACCTGCGATCTGTGTCTGTGTCACACAATCCCCTCCCCCCACACACGTCAGTAAGCATGAGGCATACATTTAACCCCTTGATCACCAATAAAGTTAACCCCTTCCCTGCCAGTGTCATTATTACAGTAACAGTGCATATTTACAACACTGATTACTGTAGTAATGTCACTGGTACCCCCAAAAGTGTTAAAAATGTCAGTTAGGGGTCCGACCTGTCCGCCGCAATGTCGCAGTCCCGCAAAAAAAAAATCGCAGATCGCCGCCATTACTGGTAATAAACAATAAAAATGACAAATCTTTCCCGTAGTTAGTAAACGCGATAACTTTTGCGCAAGCCAATCAAAATACGCTTATTGTGATTTTTTTTTTTTACCAAAAATATGTAGCAGAAAACAAATTGGCCTAAAATGTTAAAAAATTTTGATTTTTACATTTTTTTGGGGGAATGGTATATATCAGAATGCAAAAATATAGTTTTTTTTTTTTTTCAAAATTGTCGCTTTTTTTCAAAAATTTAAAATCGCACAGGTGATCAAATACCACCAAAAGAAATCTCTATTTGTGGGGAAAAAGGGACATAAATTTAATTTGGGTTCAGCGTCGCACGACCGCACAATTGTCCATTAAAGTAACGCAGTGCCGAATCGCAAAATATAGCCTGGTCAGGAATGGGGTAAAATCTTCCGGTCTTAAAGCGGTTAAAAATACGCTCATTGAGAATTTTTTTTGTCAAAGACATGTAGCTAAATACATTTTGGCCTAAATATATGACAAAAATTGAATATATTGGATATTTTTTAACTGTCAAAGTAGAAAATGTCAATTTTTTTGCAAAATTTTTGCTCTTTTTTTTTTATTAATATCGCAAAAAATGAAAAGCGCAGAGGTGATCAAATACCACCAAAAGGAAGTTCTGTTTATGGGAAAAAAAGGACGTTAATTTTGTTTGGGTACGGCGTTGCATGACCGCGCAATTGTCAGTTAAAGTCGTGCAGTGCCAAGTTGCAAAAAGTGGCCTGGACGTAAAGCAGGAAAATCCTCCGGTGGTAAAGTGGTTAACCACTTGCCGACCGCCGCACGACTATCTACGTCGGCGGTCAGCCCCTCACAGGCAAACTAACGTAGGGCTACGTTGCTTGCTTGTGAGGGTCTAGGGAGCGAGCACGCGCCGCCGGAGGCGCGCTCCCGCTCCCGCGTGGTCACGGACCCCCCCGCGCGTGTGACCAGCGGACCCGATGTCCGCCGGCCACTCGGCGATCGGCGGGGGAGAGGGAGAATGTCAGGCAGCTTGTGTAAACAAGCCACCTGTCATTCTCCTCGCTGTAAAGACACTGATCACATGGATCTGCTATGTAGATCCGTTGATCAGTGTCCTTACAGCTCAAGCCACAGCCAATCACAGTAGAAAGCACGCCCCTAGGGACACACACAGCCCCTCCCTCCCAAATAAAGTTAACCCCTTCACTACCAGTGTATTTTTACAGTAACAGTGCATATATATAGCACTGATTACTGTAGAAATGTCACTGGTAACCCCAAAAGTGTCAAAAATGTCAGTCAAGGGTCCGATCTGTCCGCCGCAATGTCGCAGTACCGCAAAAAAAATCGCAGATCGCCGCCATTACGCGTTAAAAAAAAAAACAACAAAAATGACAAAAATCTTTCCCTTTGTTAGTAAACGCGATAACTTTTGCGCAAACCAATCAAAATACGCTTTTTGCGATTTTTTTTTACCAAACATAGGTAGCATAAAATAAATTGGCCGAAAATGTTAAAAAATTTTGATTTTTACTTTTTTTTGGGGGGAATTTCATATAAAAAAATGTGAAAAATATTGCTATTTTTGCAAAATTGACGCTCTTTTTTTGTTTATAGCGCGTGATCAAAAAATCGCACAGGTGATCAAATACCACCAAAAGAAAGCTCTGTTTGTGGGAAGAAAAGGACGCCAAATTCGTTTAGGTACAGCGTCGCACTACCGTTAAAGTCACGCAGTGCCGAATCGCAAAATACCCCCTGGTCGGAATGGGGGTAAAATCTTCCGGGGCTTAAGTGGTTAAAGAAGCTGGGGACCAGAAGATCCAGGGGCAGCCTTTCCCCACCCCACCAGCAGAGGGTGCTGCCTAACACAAAACTCTTAGCGTGCCTCAATGAAGGAAAGGCATAGTTAACAGTGAAGAAATATTTTAGAGATATTTTTTTGTGAAACCAATCGGGTAACAGCGTCAGCGGGAATTATGATCTCCACCTTACATTACCCTTTCCTGAAACCACGGTGCGCAATGGTTTTTAGATCACCATGCAGTTACAATGTGTATCACACAAAGTCTATCTGCATATTTCACCGTTAAGTTGTTTTTAGATTCCTGGATATTGTGAGAGAGAATGTTAAATGACGTGGAACAAATTGAATGTGACTGGAAATTTGAAGCTATAAATGCTTCATGAAGACTTATTGAAAGCTAAATATACTTTTTTTTTCTTCCCCCGAATCTCTGGAGTTTTCATGCGGATTTTAATGTTTGGGTTTGAATCATTTTGCTAACTGCTCTTAAACTAACAAACTTTATTATCTTATTTTTCTGTTTGCATTTCTCAACAATCAAGCATCGTTTTATGTTCGGGTTATGTTTTGCTTGTGAAAACATTCAGGTAGAGCAAAGAGCGATGATGTGCAGTAACTCAGAACAGCCAATCAGACTGCACCGCTCATCACCTTGAAAAAGATCAGAACAATTATATGTTTTTTTTTTCTTCTCTATTAGATTTTAGTGAAAGAACACATAATTAACCGCTTTATGACCACCCGCCGCAGTTACACTGCGGCAGGCAGCCACTCCTAGGCAAACCGACGTAGCTATACATCAGTCACGAGCAGGAGGCTAGGGGACGAGCGTGCGTCGCCAGCGCCGTGCTCCATCCCTGCTCATCAGCGGGGAAGTTGATGCAGCGGGCAGGCGGCTCCGATTGCCACCTGACACCCGCGATCGTTCCCCACTGAAAGAGAAGAACGGTCAGCTGTTGTAAACACAGCTGACCGTTCTTCTCCCTGGAATGATCATAGAGCCCATGTGATCCTTCTATATAGGATCACATGTCTCTATGGTCATTTCAGAAGCCACACCTCCCCCACAGTTAGAATCACTCCCCTAAGCTCACATTTAACCCCTTGATCACCCACAGAGTTAACCCCTTCCCTGCCAGTGTCATTATTACAGTAACAGTGAATATTTTTAGCACTGATTACAGTAGTAATGTCACTGGTACCCCCAAAAGTGTCAAAAATGTCAGTTAGGGGTCAGATCTGTCTGCCGCAATGTTGCAGTCCCGCAAAAAAAATCGCAGATCGCCGCCATTACTAGTAAAAAAAAAAAACAATAAAAACGACATAAATCTTTCCCGTGGTTAGTAGACGCAATAACTTTTGCGCAAACCAATTAAAATACGCTAAGAGCGATTTTTTTAAAACAAATTGGCCTAAAATGTTAAAAAATTTTGATTTTTAAATTTTTTTGGGGAATGTTATATAGTAGAATGTGAAAAATATCGTTTTTTTTTTTTTTTTTTTTTTCAAAATTGTCGCTTATTTTTTTTGTTCATAGCACAAAAAATAAAAATCACACAGGTGATCAAATACCACCAAAAGAAAGCTTTATTTGTGGGAAAAAAAGGACATCAATTTTATTTGAGTAGAGCGTCGCACAACCGTGCAATTGTCCATTAAACTAACGCAGTGCCGAATCGCAAAATATGGCCTGGTCAGGAAGGGGGCAAATCCTTCCGGTCTTAAAGAGGTTAGCAAGCCAGATGGCTTTACATGTGAGCCTCCACATAAGTATAAAGAGTTTTTCAGCAAAGCAACACCATCATTTTCTATATTTAGAGGACTTAAAAAGCAGAAAGGGAAAAGAAAGGCCAGGGAGACTAGATACTCTATATTACTAAAAATATTGGGACGCCTGCCTTTACACACACACATGAACTTTAATGGCATCCCAATCTTAGTCCGTAGGGTTCAATATTGAGTTGGCCCACCCTTTGCAGCTATAACAGCTTCAACTCTTCTGGGAAGGCTGTCCACAAGGTTTAGGAGTGTGTCTATGGGAATGTTTGACCATTTTTCCAGAAGCGCATTTGTGGGATCAGGCATGAAAAGGGATGAAAAGACCTGGCTCGCAGTCAAGGGTGTAGAAACCCACACAAATCTGGGGGGGACAGCATTTTTACTCGCCAGGTATATGCTTTTTCAGTAAACTGCGAGAGAGAGAGTGTGTGTGTGTGTGCGTGTGCGTGTGCGTGTGCGTGTGCGTGTGCGTGTGCATGAAAAATCTCAATGATTGCAGAGTGCCACAGCATTGTACCCCAATGATTGCAGAGTGCCCACAGCATTGTCCCCCAATGATTTCAGAGTGCCCACAGCATTGTCCCCCAATGATTGCAGAGTGCCCACAGCATTGTACCCCAATGATTGCAGAGTGCCCACAGTGACAGCATTGTACCCCAATGATTGCAGAGTGCCCACAGCATTGTACCCCAATGATTGCAGAGTGCCACAGCATTGTACCCCAATGATTGCAGAGTGCCCACAGCATTGTACCCCAATGATTGCAGAGTGCCCACAGCATTGTACCCCAATGATTGCAGAGTGCCCACAGTGACAGCATTGTACCCCAATGATTGCAGAGTGCCCACAGCATTGTACCCCAATGATTGCAGAGTGCCACAGCATTGTACCCCAATGATTGCAGAGTGCCCACAGCATTGTACCCCAATGATTGCAGAGTGCCCACAGCATTGTACCCCAATGATTGCAGAGTGCCCACAGTGACAGCATTGTACCCCAATGATTGCAGAGTGCCCACAGCATTGTACCCCAATGATTGCAGAGTGCCCACAGTGACAGCATTGTACCCCAATGATTGCAGAGTGCCACAGCATTGTACCCCAATGATTGCAGAGTGCCACTGCCACAGCATTGTCCCCCAATCAATGCAGAGACCAGCGTGCGTGCTCCCTTCAACCCAAACATTGTTTGTTTCCTGGTTTTCCTTCTCCCAACTGGCCTATTGAACATCTGTGGGGAATCCCCAAACGGAAGGTGGAGGAGCGCAAGGTCTCTAACATCCATCAGTTCCATTTTGTCATCATGGAGGAGTGGAAGAGGGCTCCAGTGGCAACCCGTGAAGATCTGGTGAACTCCATGCCCAAGGGGGTTAAGGCAGTGCTGTAAAATAATGGTGGCCAAACGAAATATTGACACTTTGGACCTAATTTGGACATTTCCACTTAGGGTTGTACTCAGCGGTTTACACATTAATGGCTGTGTGTTGAGTTATTTTGAGGGGATGGAAAATTTACACTGTTATACAAGTTGCATATTCACTACTTTACATTGTAGCAAAGTGTAGTTTCTTCAGTGTTGTCACATGAAAAGATATAATAAAATATTTACAAAAATGTGAGGGGTGTACTCACTTTTGTGAGATACTGTACATACACTTTAATCTCTAGAGCCAGACCTTATTCTTGCTTCCTATTTGGTTTATGAACTACAGAGGGAAACACACAATGGAAATGCTGCCCAATACCAGGTAGCTGAATCATCATTTCACCTGCATTTGAGGTCTGTACTTTAAAGTACACCTGTCACAAACCAGAAAAAAGACAAGTGAAAATTAAATGAACAATTGCAAATAAAAAGAATGCACAAGCAAAGGTTAATTTAATTGAGCGTTACATGTCAAAATGTTAATTACAATCAGAAATACAGGCATCTTTTTTTTTTAAATTAAGTAGCACTGTATGTTCTATATAAAATCTGAGCTTGGCCCTGCACCCTCCACTTCGCTACACTATTGGTCAGTATCATATAGGGAGGTGCCATGTTTGACTTTTACAGAAAAATTGGAAGCTTGGAGGATAAAATAACAACTGCCTCTAATATACATGGCCAGATTTCTGAAAGGTTTATCTGAACAATTTTCATTAGTTTGGAGGTGGAATAGTTGATCACTTTTATTATTTGTTCTCTTTTAGTCAGTAAGGGCCTTTTTTAGGGAAAGCAAAAAACTATCTCAATTAATCACATAATATATTTAATTTGCTGAGCTATTAATGGTTGTTTAAACCTAAGTTCTAGTTGGAATCAGTGCTGTATTTTGGCCTAGGCCAACAAGGCCCAGGCCTAGGGCGGCACTTTTGCAGGGGGGCAGCATAAAAGCCGCCCCCCCTCCACCTGAGACTCTTTTGGCCACTAGTTGCTAGAGCTGCCTCTCTCTTACCTTTCTCTCACCTCTCCTCTCTCTCTCACTCATTCCCCCCTCTCTCTCTCTCATTCCCCCCTCTCTCCCTCATCCCCCCCCTCTCTCTCTCCCTCACCCCCCCTCTCTCTCATCCCCCCCCCTCTCTCTCTCACACCCCCTCACTCTCTCTCATCCCCTCTCTCTCTCTCATCCCCCCTCGCTCTCTCTCATCCTTGCTCTCTCTCTTTTACACACACACACACACACACACATTCCCCCTCTCTCTCTCTCATCCCTCCTCTCTCTCACCCCCCTCCCTCACCCCCCCTCTCTCTCTCTCATCCCCTTTCACCCCCCCTCTTGTGAGATCTCAGGGGTTCATGCTGGGACCTGCAGTAGTTCAATTTTGGAGGGAGTCACATCCGTTAAAAAAGGAGTGGGGCAAATTTACATAGGAGGAGGGGGGGGGGGGCACCCAATTTTAGTTTTGCCTAGGGCAGCACAAAACCAAAATACACCACTGGTTGGAATACATGGGTAAATGTACATGGGTTATGGAACACCCTTCCCATCTCATCCTACTACCATGACTGCATTGTCACCTATGGCAATGGTGTATTTTAGTTTTGTGCTGCCCTAGGCAAGACTAAAATTGGGCGCCCCCCCTTCCGACTCCTATGTAAATTTGCCCGACTCCTTCCTTTTTTAAGGAATGTGACTCCGTCCAAAATTGAAGGACTCCAAGTCCCAGCATGAACCCCTGAGATCTCACGAGAGGGGGGGGGGTAAGAGAGGGTGGGAGAGAGAGAGTGGGGTGGGTGAGGGAGGGAAAGAGAAGGGGGGATGAGAGAGAGAGAGGGGGGGGTGGGTGAGGGAGGGAGTGAGAGAGAGGGGGGAGAGAGAAAGAGAGGAGGGGTTGAGAGAGGGGGGTGAGAGAGAGGGGGTGTGAGAGAGGTGAGAGAAAGGAGGTGGGAGAGACGGCTCTAGCAACCAGTGGCCAAAAGAGTCTCAGGTGGAGGGGGGTGGCTTTTTTGCTGCCCCCCCTACAAAGTGCCACCCTAGGCCTGGGCCTTGTTGGCCTAGGCCAAAATACAGCACTGACCTTTGGTGCACTTCAAACCTTAAAACCTTACTTTTCTGTGGCTCCATTTTTAAAATACCATAGATACCAGGGCTGCATTAGCCACATTGTTATCTGAAAGTGGCTCTATTGTGCATGGTTTTTCTTGACCATTAAATTGTCAGCTTCTTGTTAAGCAAGGATGGAAGTAGAAAAAAACAAAAAATCCTCCTGTGCAAAAGTTGGATATCCTGGTGTAAGATATTGAGAATAACTCCACAATGTGGAGATATAACCTCTAGCCTTGCTGCCTTCTTGGACTGGGGAGTGGGGACATCCTGAAGCAACTACAAAAAAACGAACAAAAGAGTTCACCAGCCTAGTGAAAAAATCATCATAAATTCTAATCACAAACATATAGATTAAAATCGCCCATTGAGCTACTCATCCGTAGCCCTACAGTTTTAGGTACAACAGACACCAGAGTACAGCGGGACCTCACAGAGGTTCCTACTGCTTGACGCGTTTTGAAGGCAACACCTTCTTCCTGTACTCTAGAGTCGGTTGTACCTAAAATTATAGGGCTACGGATGTTTGGGAGTAAGTGAGTGAGTTTTTTACTGTTTGTGAGTAAGTGAGTGCAAGGATTGATGTGTATGAACCTGAAATGAGGAGAAATTACAGTGAAGGTGACTTGGACTTCTTAGTGATGCAGTTAGTATGTAAACCCATACTTAGCCCAAATTAGGCAAAGTAGCATTATAAACTTTATAGCAGGTAGAGTCAGCAGGTGGCACCTACCTTCCCTGCAATCCTCGCTGCTCAAATCCAACACTAGTACCCTGTCATACTGTGACACTCTCCAGTGACTCCCAAAAAACACAATTTGGACCTAACTGAACGGTCACAATGTGATGTATGAGTAGGGGGAGTTGCATTTGTCTCTGAGCATCATTTTCTTTTCAGAAAGGTGAAACGTAGGAGTTTCAGTGGCTTTTGGCCAGCGCGTTAGTCGGCACTGTTGGTAAAGGTAGCGGGATGCATAGTCTGCCTGCTATGATGTGGACCTGTTGCTTTGCCAACTTTGGGCAAAGCATAGGGTTATTTTAGGTTCAATATTTCCACATATTGGGAGCTTCAGGCCCCGTTCACATAGGGGCGATCCGACTTCGTGGGGCGACCTCCGAGGTCGCGTCGCGAGCAGCGCGCCGTGACCTCGGAGCGGCCGCCACGGACTTCATAACATTGAAGTCTATGGCGGTCGCCTCCGGGTCGCCCCAAAGAAGCTCCGGACCCTTTTTCTAAGTCGGAGCGACTTCTGTCGCTCCTATTAGAACGCGTCCGCAGCTTCCCTATGGAAGGCGACCTACAGCGACCTGTGAGGCGACCAGGTCGCCTCACAGGTCGCCTTAGTGTGAACGGGGGCTTACTCTCCTATTTGTCATAACCTTTAGCTGATGACTCCCACCTTTAGAACTTAATCTTGCAGGATGAGAAGATGTTTGGCATAGAAAGAGGAAACCAAAACTAAAAATTTGCAGTAAATGTAAATATTCTTAGACTTAGCAATACGATCAGGAGGATCCTGGTACCCCATAAATGCATCCACAATAGATGCCCAGTGCTATACAACCAATAACTATGGATTTACAGCTTAGGAGCTCAGTTCATTAGCATACTAATAATTGGTTCAGAAAGTGACAACATTTTTAATATGTTGTATATTTAGAGTTCTAAATAATTCTGACAAAAGAAAAAATATAATTATGAAAGAACATACATTCTGGGAGAATTTACATTTGCACTCAGGTCTGCTGTTTGAAATCACATGCCCCATACAGCCTACCTGACAGGGCCCCCTTACCCTGGCCGAAATTGACTGAGGACATATATTTATCAGTCCCTGTAGCCTCAGCTGCACAGATGAATGAATAGGAAGTGCTCCAAAAATTCCTGCCTATTCACAAACTAAAGCATAGTAAACACAGTTTACTATGCTTCCATGACGAATAGACACAGGAGTGATTGGTACCGATCTCTTACTGTGTTCATTCAGGAATGGAAAGGGCCAGGAAATGACATTTACCAGCCCCTTCCACCGCTCTCCATCCTGAAACATTCCCCTGTGTGCCCACAGCAGCTGCTGGCAGAAGAGGAGAGGAGAGAGGGAGGAAGTGCTGCGAAGGGAAAGGGGCACACAGGGGGACCCAAACAAAAGATGGAAGGGGTGCATGTGGTAGAATCAATTCCCCTGCATTGCAGCTGCAGGGAAAAATAAGAGAAGAAGCTGGCAGTGCTGCAAGAAGAGGCAGAAGAGTATTGGTGTCTGCATTAAGACAGCACAGCTGGACCTCTTGTTCAGCAGGAGCCTTGGCCCCCTGTTGAACTGATGGGATCCAGGCCCAGTACAGGAGGGCTGGCTGTACTGCCTTATCAGCGGTTCTGTTTGCACTGCAAATTCATTGAGCATAAACAGCCTTTGTCTTTTGCCTTGCCAGGCCTTTGACCTTCACTGCAGCAGCAGAACAGCTTGGTTAAGAACATCTGCTGATTGGACAATTGGGAACAGATGTGCACAAGTGAGGTCATAGGATCATTTTGCTCTCTTCTAGAACCTTGACTAAGCTATTCAGTTAGTAAAATGAATCACCAGGTGCTAGAAAGGCTGAAATGTTAGTGTAGGGGGAGACTGCAGTAGGGCTATGATAGCAAACACTAGAGAGTTGAGTAGATAACTCAGCTGGCATGGAATCCAACCCTCCTATCTTTATAACTGAACTCTAGGCAGACAAAAAAAAGACACAAAGGAATGCAGCTGTGTAATCATCAACACACTATTAGATGTATTTTTCTTTCTTGCAAGCAGCGTAAGCACCTGAATCTGACCTGGTATCAGCCTCTTGTAGTCTCTCTACAGCAGGACTGGAGTGTGAGAGGAAGAAGCAGCACAAGGAGCCAATCAGTTCATGTGCTGACAAGGAGCATGCTGATAGGAAGAGAAAGCAGAGTGACAGAGAGAGGAGCTCATCAATGTGCTGCTTCTCCTTTCACTGTCCAGTCACAGACTGGGGTGGGTCCATGATGACCTAGGCTCAGAGGAAGTGCGGTAAATGATGCTGGCAAAAAAGCTCTGGATGAAAGTGGAGCTCTAGTGGTTTTTGTGTTTCCTAACAGTCCATTCACACTAATACGACTTGTCAGGCGACTTGGTCAGCCTGACAAGTCGTGCACCGTCGTGGTCCATTGTGTAGTACAGGAACGATTCTAATAGGAGCGACACACGTCACTCCGACTTAGAAAAAGGGTCCTGTACTACTTCGGGGCGACCTGGAGTGACTTGCATAGACATTCATTATATGAAGTCCATGCAAGTCGTGCCGAAGTCGCGCTGCATACGACTTCACAGGTTGCCCCCTGAAGTTGTGCCGCTTAGTGTGAATGCAGTGTTAAAGTCAGAAGTTACAAAAAGGTTTTAATAAACACACACTCACCTGCCCCAGGATCCAGCAATGTGGCCACCCGAATCCTCGATTCTATCCCTCTCCTCTCGCTGGCAATACAACTGAAGGCACCTGGCTGTGACAATTTGCGGCTTTACAGCCGGGTGTGCACTGCGCATGCACAAGTCACACTGCGCCTCCTGCATGGTCGGGCAATCTTCTTGGACCTGTGATGTGTCCCAAATGATTGCAGGGAGGGAGGGGGAGAGGAGAAGAGAGTGGAAGTGGAAGCGGGTACCTGTCAAAACTAGGTAATTGTGATGGATTAGGTAAAATGTCTGTTTTTCTATGTCTATTTTTGTACATGTAAATATTCTTTTTTATTCCTTACTCAAAATGCCCGCTAGCAGCTCCCCCTCCCATCAAGTGAAGCTCGTGTAACTAAGATGGCGCCCCCATCCAGGACTACACCCATGATGATGACACCCAGATCCAGGAAAAAGTTTACCTTACATGGACATGACCAATCAGAAGCTACAAGCAATCAGATAACGCTATGCTTATGGCGTACTTGCACACGACACTAGCCGCTTGCCTATATAACCCCACGTATCTCGTAGCAATAAAGGAAGTATCACTTACCTGAACACGTTTCAGTGTGGTTCTTCTCGTGCATGCACCAGATTATATAGGCCAAATCAGGAAAGGGGCAGATACTTATCAGACGATTGGTCTGATCCAAAACATAACCACTCCCACCCAAAAAAAACACCCCAAAAAATGACTTGCCAAATGTGGCATGGGGGGGAGGAGGAGTGCTTAAAGCGGAACTTCCCCTTAGGGTGGAGCTCTGCTTTAACCACTTGCCGACCGCCGCCCGGTCAGCCCCTCACAGGTAAAGTGACGTACCGGTACGTCACTAGCCTGGGAGCCAATAGGGGGCGAGCGCACGCTGCTGGAGGCGCTCTCCCGCCCCCGCTCGTTCCCTAAGCAGCCCGCGCATGTGACCGGCGGACCCGATGTCCGCCGGTCACTCGTGATCGTCGGATACAGCGGGAGAAAGGCAGGCGGCTAATGTAAACAAAGCCGCCTGTCATTCTCCCCTGTGTAACAGCACAGATCATACGGTCCTGCTATGTAGGACCGTTGATCTCTGCTGTTACACACACAGTCACATCCAATTACAGTTAGAAGCATGCCCCTAGGGACACACTTAACCCCTCCCTCTCCAATAAAGTTAACTTCTTCCCTCCCAGTGTAATTTTTACAGTAACAGTGCATATGTATAGCACTGATTACTGTAGTAATGTCACTGGTACCCCAAAATGTCAAAAATGTCAGTCAAGGGTCCGATCTGTCTGCCCGCACATGTGACTGGCGGACCCGATGTCCGCCGGTCACTCGCGCTCGTCGGATACAGCGGGAGAAAGGCAGGCGGCTAATGTAAACAAAGCCGCCTGTCATTCTCCCCTGTGTAACAGCACAGATCATACGGTCCTGCTATGTAGGACCGTTGATCTCTGCTGTTACACACACAGTCACATCCAATCACAGTGCTATACATAGTCAAGGGTCCGATCTGTCTGCCGCAATGTCGCAGTCCCGCAAAAAAAATCGCAGATCGCCGCCATTACTCGTTAAAAAAAAAACAATAAAAATTACAAAAATCTTTCCCTTTGTTAGTAAACGCAATAACTTTTGCACAAATTAGATTTTTACATTTTTTTGGGGGGGAATTTCATATAAAAAAATGTGAAAAATATTGTTATTTTTGCTAAATTGTGGCACTTTTTTTGTTTATAGCGCATGATCAAAAAATCGCACAGGTGATCAAATATCACCAAAAGAAAAAAAAGGACGTCAATATCATTTGGGTACAGCTACGCACGACCGCGCAATTGTCCGTTAAAGTCACGCAGTGCCGAATCGCAAAATAGGCCCTGGTCAGGAAGGGGGTAAAATCTTCCGGGGCTTAAGTGGTTAAGGTTAAACATTTTCAGCAAAAGTTGGTTTTGTTTTTGTTTGTTTAATTTGTATCTTGTTGTTTTTGCCTGGTGTTCTGCTTTAACAACTTGTCCTCTATTTGTCACAAGATAGATTTATTTCGATAGACACAGATTGTCACATAGAATAATAAATGAGGTAAAATAAAGGTGCAGGTGGGGCAAACACGAGGCTGCCAGTTGCTTTGAATGTGGCTGGGTGAGCCGGAACTCCGGTTAAACTTGAATCAGACTGCTAGAGCGGTGATGTATGTCCCGGCTTGTTTCTGGCTGAGAATAAATAGGACAGCTTTGTAACCAACGACGTAAACAAAGGAGGCATGCCCAAAGCAAAGGTCAGAAGTTCACAATAGCGCCAGAGTGCGATTCTTACATTTTTGTTCAAAGAAGAAACCTCGAAGGCTTCCTTGGCAAGCTGTTCTCTGCCTAAAGATCCCATTTTTATTATTTTTTTCATATCTTAATGAATTTCTTTTTGCAGTTTGTAAACTTTTTTTCTACTAGACATCCAAAAGCTTATTTGCAGCAACGCTGTTGGGGCCAACGCAGTCCCAACACATAGACAAGGCATTTTATCTTATGTCCCATTGTTTCAGTTTACACCATGGAGAAAATATAGGACAGGTACTCAACAGGGTGTAATGTAGGGGGATTCATTTGTGGTATCCCTCTAAGGGCTCTTTCACACGGACGTTCCATATGTCCGTAAATCACCCTATCCATTTGCTAGTGATATACGGACATAATGAATGTCTATGGGATTACGGATGTCAGCGGATGACCATCCGCTGACATCCGATTTTGGTCCTTTCAGTTCTGTTCCATTTTTTGGAACGGAACAGAACCCTATTTTTGTTCCGTTTAAAAAAATGGAACGGACGCAAAATCGGATGTCAGCGGTGTCATCCGCTGACATCCGCAATGCCCATAGACTTACATTATGTCTGTATATCATCCACAAACGGATGGGATGATATGCGGACATACGGACCAGATGACACAAGTGTCATCTGTGTCCGTGAAAAAAAAAAAAAAAAGTGCCGGAGCGGATCGCAATACGGTCCGCTCCGTGTAAAAGAGCCCTAACACCCGGTGTTATCATGTATCAATATGTAGCACAGGGGCTGCTGAGTATGTTTGTTTTCTCCACACTCCCTTGACCCTGAGGCACCTCCAACCCGCTAGACACTATTGGTTCTGACATGGTAGTTCAGAGAAACATCAATGACCAGTGGCGTAGCGTGGGGGGTGCAGGGGGGGCCGGCCGCACCGGGCGCAACATCTGGGGGGGCGCATCCTCAGTGTCACTCTGTCTGTCTGACTCTGACATACACAGTTCACACACTGTCTGCGGCTGCCTCCATCTTTAGGCTAAGAGATGTCCAGAGCGGCCGCCCTATGGCTGAAAATGGCGGGTCGGGGCGGGGCTGGACTGTGCCTCACCTGTGCATTGGTGTAGGGTGGGGTGGCATTGCAAGCCAAGCCCCACCTATGCCGCCTCTCTTCACTGCTCAGTCAGTTTAGCAGTGAGTGAGTCAGCAGCCTGGCTCTGTTACAGAGTGTTTTTTTTTATCACCTGATTAGAGCCAGAGGCTCGAATAGGCTTCAAAAAAGGGTGGACCCGGGGCGCAGAGCAGTGCGCCCCGAGCCCACCCATTGTGTGACAATAGCGAATGAAAATTCGCTATTGTCACACGGATCCTCCTCCTGGTCAATCAGGAAGTGGGTCCGAGACCCGCTTCCTGATTGGCTGAAAGGCGAACGCATACCATTGGCCGAGGAGGAGGCGGAAGGACTCGAGGAGACGCAGGGAACTGAGAAGCCGCCGCTGCAGGTAAGTCTCTCTGCATTGAAGGGGGCACGCTGGTTATTGTGCATTGAAAGGGGGCACGCTGGTCATTCTGCATTGAATGGGGGCACGCTGGTCTCTCTGCAATGAAAGGGGACACGCTGGTCATTCTGCATTGAAAGGAGGCACGCTGGTCTCTCTGCATTGAAAGGGGGCAAGCTGGTCTCTCTGCATTGAAAGGAGGCACGCTGGTCTCTCTGCATTGAAAGGAGGCACGCTGGTCTCTCTGCATTGAAAGGAGGCACGCTGGTCATTCTGCATTGAAAGGGGGCACGCTGGTCTCTCTGCATTGAAAGGGGGCACGCTGGTCTCTCTGCATTGAAAGGGGGCACGCTGGTCATTCTGCATTGAAAGGGGGCACGCTGGTCACTCTGCATTGAATAGGGGCACGCTGGTCATTCTGCATTGAAAGGGGGCACGCTGGTCTCTCTGCATTGAAAGGGGGCACGCTGGTCATTCTGCATTGAAAGGGGACACGCTGGTCTATCTGAATTGAAAGGGGGCACGCTGGTCATTCAAACTTGTATTTAGATGCATTTTACTTTAATTACATCAGTATTTTCATAACAAACAATACATGTGCTTAAGGGGTAAGGGTTTCTTAGACTAATCTAGTGGAAGAGACTCGAGTGCTAAAATCTCGCGGGTTAGGGGGCGCAAATTACTTGCCTTGCCCCGGGTGCTGACAACCCACGCTACGCCACTGTCAATGACACTTGAAATATCAGCATAAGGAGCAAAAGTGAGATTCCGAATCTTCAAGTCTCAGAACCACTGTGAAGCCCAAGACTCAGAATCTCATATAACAATAGTACAGACTATGAATAGATGTAACAATATCTAACTGAAGAAGTATATGGATTTGAATGCAATAACGATGCAATTTCTCTTATAAATGTATGAGAGTGACAATCAGACGTTTGACTCTATATTAACCACTTGCCGACCGCCGCACGACTATTCACTGCGGCGGTCAGCCCCTCACAGGCAGAGTGATGTAGTACTACGTCGCTAGCCTGTGAGGGTCTAGGGAGCGAGCGCGCGCCCCCGGAGGGACCGGTGGACCTGATGTCCGCCAGTCACTCAGCGATCGTCGGTGCAGAGGGAGAAAGGCAGACGGCTAATGTAAACAAGCCGCCTGTCATTCTTCCCTGTGTATGAATGGTGATCATACGGTTCTACTATGTAGGACCGTTGTTCACTGTTCATACAGCTCAAGCCACAGCCAATCACAGTTAGAATCACGCCCCTAGGGACACACATAACCCCTCCCTCTCCAAAAAAGTTAACCCCTTCACTGCCAGTTTAATTTTACTGTAACAGTGCATATGTATAGCACTGATTACTGTAGAAATGTCACTGGTAACCCCAAAAGTGTCAAAAATGTCAGTCAAGGGTCCGATCTGTCCGCCGCAATGTCGCAGTACCGCAAAAAAAATCGCAGATCGCTGCCATTACGCGTTAAAAAAAAAAAAACAACAAAAATGAAAAAAATCTTTCCCTTAGTTAGTAAACGCAATAACTTTTGCGCAAACCAATCAAAATACGCTTTTTGCGATTTTTTTTACCAAACATAGGTAGCAGAAAACAAATTGGCCTAAAATGTTAAAAAATTTAGATTTTTACATTTTTTTGGGGGGGAATTTCATATAAAAAAATGTGAAAAATATTGTTATTTTTGCAAAATTTACGCTATTTTTTTGTTTATAGCGCATGATCAAAAAATCACACAGGTGATCAAGTACCACCAAAAGAAAGCTCTGTTTGTGGGGAAAAAAGGACATCAAATTCGTTTGGGTACGGCGTCGCACGACCGCGCAATTGTCCGTTAAAATCACGCAGTGCCGAATAGCAAAATAGGCCCTGGTCAGGAAGGGGGTAAAATCTTCCGGGGCTTAAGTGGTTAATGATAGAAAAAGCAATTAGATCTAACTAACTCAGCTGCATATATATATATATATATGTATCTCGATGGAATACATTTCAATCCTAAATATAACCCGAAAGAGTGCACTCTGTCACCTATAGGGGGCCCCCTTATCTACGAATTAAATGAGCTGCGCTCACTGTAATCAGGTATCTCTCACCCAATCCTCTGGCTTCCTCTCCAGCAGTCCTCCACACCAGGCCGGTCACTCCTCCGTGGTGTCTGCCCTTTTTTTTATCCACAGCAGAATCGGATCGCATGGTGGTTCACACTAGTGCAATCGGATTCTGTGCGAACTTGCAGATCGCACTGCGATATGCGATCGCAACTGGGTGTGTCGTTAAGTTATAATTGACACCCCCTGCGTATCATATATGGCAGTGTGAACTGCCAGGGGTGCGGATGCGATGCGGGATCATGCTGCATATTCGCAGCGTTCCCGCATCGCACAAATGTGAACCGGGAATTACTCTATTCAAAATGAAAAAAAAAACGTTTTCCCATAATTCTACTGACTATAGATCACAAAAAAAGAACCTGACAGAGGTTTCAACCCTTCCCACTTTATTATTCAAAGGGTGTTTTTATCTCTGTAGTTTTTTATTTTCCTTCACTTCCTGTTCCAAGTGACAGCAAAACAGGAAGTGAAGGGAGGGGACACCTACAGCTATAAACACATAACATAGGTTCTGTTAACCCTTTCCCACCTGGGAAGCCAGTACAGTAAAGCTAATGGTTTTTATTACTAGGACTATTAGCTCAGTGATTGGTTTAATTTGTTGTCTTAGGGTTGGTGTTAAATATTTTTATCTGCTTGCCGGACGTATACTGTGCATATACAGCGGCTAGGTGGTATACCTAGGAAGTCATCTTGCACTTCCGGGTTGGGGGTGCGCAGGCGCGCTGCTGGCGGCCCGCACCTGCTGTGATTATTCACTGTGAGAGACGATTAGCTGGTACCGGGGACTTGATGTCCCCAGGCACCGGCCGATTGTTCGTTACACAGGCAGAATGGTGGTCTGTCTGGGTGGCACAGTGTAGTGGTGTAGTGGTTAGCACTTTTCACCTAGCAGCAAATGGGTCATAGGTTTGAATCCCAACCAGGACACTGCCTGCCTGCAGTTTGCATGTTATCCCTGCACCTGCGTGGGTTTCCTCCGGGTACTCCAGTTTCCACCAACACTCCAAGAGACATGATGATATGTTGATTGGATCCTGTCTAAATCGGCCCTACTATGTGTACGAATGTGAGTTAGGGACCTTTAGATTGTAAGCTCCTTGAGGGCAGGGACTGATGTGAATGTACAATGTATATGTAAAGCGCTGCGTAAATTGACAGCGCTATATAAGAACCTGAAATAAATAAATGTAAACAAGATAGATTGCCGTTCTGTCAGCAGGGAAGGCATGGATCCTGTGTTCCTGTAAAGCAGGGACCCGGATCAATGCCTTCCTCTAGTATAAGCACCTCCCACAGTTTAGTAAAACACCAGCTAGAACACGTTTAACCCTTCTATCACCCCTGATGTTAACCCCTTCCAAGCTAGTGTCATTAGTACAGTGACAGTGCATATTTTTAGCACTGATCACTGTATTAGTGTCACTGGTCTCCAAAAAGGGTCAAAAGTGTCAGTTAGTGTTCCGACTGTCTGCCACAATGTCTCAGTCCCGCTATAAGTCCCTGATCACCGCCATTACTAGTAAAATAAATAAAAAGGTGGAAAAGAGTTGATCAAATAAATCCAAAGAAAGCCCTATTTGTGGGAAAATAGGACATAAATGTTATTTGGGTACAGCATTGCACAACCGCGCAATTGTCAGTTAACCAGTTCTTGATCGGAAGGATTTGCCCCCCTAATGACCAGGCCATTTTTTGCAATTTGGCACTGCGGTACTTAAAAGGAAAATTGCGAGGTCGTGCGACGCTGTCCGAAATAAAATTGATGTTCTTTTTTCCCCACAAATAGAGATTTCTTTTGGTGGTATTTGCGCTATAAACAAAAAAAGAGCAACAATTCTGAAAAAAAAAACAATATTTTTCACATTCTGCTATATAACATTCCCAAAACAAAAAAAAATAAAAATTTTTCATCCTTTTAGGCCAATTTGTATTCTGCTACATATTTTTGTTAAAAAAAAATTGCAATAAGCTTATTTTGATTGTTTTTTTGCGCAAAAGTTATCGTGTCTACAAACTAGGGGAAAGATTTGTGCCATTTTTATTTATTTATTGATTTTTACTAGCGACAATCTGCGATTTTTAGCGGGACTGCGAGATTGCGGCGGGCCGATCGGACCCCTAACTGACCTTTTATGACACTTTTGGGGAGACATTACTACAGTAATCAGTGCTAAAAATATGCACTGTTACTGTAATAATGACACTGGCAGAGAGGGGGTTAACCCAGGGGTGATCAAAGGGTTAAGTGTGAGCCTAGGGGAGTGAGTGTTTTCTAACTGTATGGGGGTGGGGCTTGTGAAATGATCACAGAGACCTGTGATCCTATATTGAAGGATCACAGGTGCTCTGTGATCATTTCAGAGATAAGAACGGTTGGCTGTGATTACAACAGCTGACCGTCCTTCTCGCTCAGCGGGGAACGATCGCGGGTGCCCAGCGGCAATCGCGGCCGCCGACCTGTGCATCGGCATCCCTTCTTCCCCGCTTGCCTCCCAGCACCACGTGTGCGATCAATGTAGTACTACGTCGTTTCGCGCAGCCGAGCCAGCCTGCTGCAGTAAAACTGCGGCAGGCGGTTGGCAAGTGGTTAAAGTAATTCAGTGCCGTATCGGAAAAAATGGCTTTGTCATGATGGGGGGTAAATCTTCCAGAGCTAAAGTGGATATAGAACGTGGTAAAGACCTGAAAGGCTAAAATCTCACCTGCTAATGAATTTCCTTTTGTCTCTTAGCATCTGTTTTATTAGGCCAGTGACACCAGATTGTCTATATTAACAGATGATTACAGGAGGTGTTACAGTTCAATTTTGGAAGACCCGACAATTGATGTGCATTTTATATTTTCTGCTTTGCTACATTTATCATTATTATTATCAGCAATAGAGAGAGATGGATCGAAGGAAAAATAAACTCAGTAAATGACGTCTGCAATCACTTAAAAGGCTTTGCCTTGGCTCGGAGACACAACGCGGTAGCAGAGTGTCTTTGGTTGATTAAAACGTCGGAATATCTACAAGCATTAACTCCGGGCAAAGGGCTAAGATAATGAACACATTTATAAACTGAACACATGTTAAAAATCCATTGAGTAAGTCCGGTTCATTGCCATTACGGAATGAAAAAAAATTCACCAAGTTAGGAATAAAAAAAAAAATCCCCATGACATTTTCTACCGCGCCATGAGAAATACGGCACACGCCAGAAGGTAATTACCTTAATGCTATTTTTGTTATCATATCACTAAATTACACGAGTCCTTTTTATGACACTTATATCGGAGGAAGAATTACACCCTGGTGAGCCGGGGTCTCAGGGGACAATGAGCCTGCACAGATGCACTGTGAATCAAACACACAGGGCAGACTTTCGGCAAACATTGTAGCATGTGCGTTTGTTAAAGGAATTGTATAGCATTTTTTTTTTACATATTTTCATTTTCTGTATTTATTTATTATAATCAGGACTAAATAAGGACTAAAAAATAGCAGATGAAGCCCTTTGCTCATTTTCTCATCTTTTACTCTCACATTAGTTACTCTTTTGAAAAAAAAAGTATGTTGTTTACAGACCTCAATAGCTAAATTAAAAATCAGCACACATTTCCCAGTGAACCAGAATGGGGACTCTTCCCCCTTCCTACTCATTGTTTAGCTATTAAAGTGGTTGCAAAATCAATTTTTTTTTTTTTTAAATCTTACCCCCTTCCTAACCAGGCCATTTTTTGCGATACTGCACTGCGTTGCTTTAACTGACAATTGCACGGGCATGCGATACTGTGCCCAGAAAAAAATGATGTCCTTTTTTTCCCCACAATGAAGAGATTTCTTTTGGTGGTATTTGATCACCTCTGCAGTTTTTATTTTTTTGCGCTATTTGCGCAAAATAAAAAAAATAAAATATATATATATATATATATATATATATATATATACATATTACTTTCTACTATAAAACATACCCAATAAGAAAATGTAAAAACTAATTTCTTTATTAATTTAAGCCAATATGTATTCTACTACATGTTTTTGGTAAAAAAAAAAAAAAAAAAACAATAAGTGTATATTAATTAGTTTGCACAAAAGCTGTAACGTCTACAAACTATGGGATAGATTTATGGACTTTTTTTTTTTAATTGTTTTTACAAGTAATGGCGATGATCAGCAAATTTTAGCTGGACTGCGACATTGCAGCAGACAAATCTGACTTTTTGGGAACCAGTGACACCAATACAGTGATCAGTGCTAAAAAAAAAAAATGCACTGTCACTATAGTGATGTCACTGGCAGGAAAGGGGTTAACATTAGGGGCAATCAAAGGGTTAACTGTTTTTCCTGGGAGTGCTATCTTACTGTGTGGGGGGGGGTGGTTTAACTGAAGAAAGACAGAGATCCATGTTCCTGCTTAGCAGAAACACAAGATCTCTGTCTTTCTTACTAGCAGAACGGCGATCAGCCTTGTTTATATAGGCAGGCTACCATTCTGATTCTCTCCGATGATCACTGGGTTTCCAGCGGACATTGGGTCCACTGGATGTGTGTGCGCCTCAGAGCCAAAGAAAGGAATCACGTACCGGTGTGTGTGTGTTTATAGATGCACACAGCTCGGCTCAGGAGTGTGCTTGCACGGGTGCCTCCGTAGCACCCAGCTTGCTAAGGAGACATCAGGGGGAAGGAGGAGTGGAAAGCACCATGGGGGTCTGCCAAAGGAGGAGGCAGGGGACTGCTCTGTGCAGTATCTTTGCATAAAGCAGGTAAGTATATTTTTATATATATATAATATTATACATATTTTTTATTTTAATTAACCTTTAGTATTACTTTAAAGCAGCTCTCGTGGAAGTTTCAATCAGAGGGAAAGAACCTAAAGTCAAACAGCTTTTTCTTTTTTCTTTTTTTTAGAAATCCCATTGCAGTTGATACACTAGAGTGGTAGAGGCAGCTCACTTTACAAATATCTAGTGATGCTATTCCTTCTTTAAACAAAGATAAATTAGTAGCCTCTGAATCTTTATAAATTAATTGGTTTTGCATGGAGTTTATCTTTAAAATGGACCTGTGGGTAGTGCAAACATATACAACTTTCCCCTTCCAGAAGGTACCTGATAATCATATTTGCAGGGCCGGTGCTTCCACTAGGCAAACTAGGCAGCTGCCTAGGGCGCATTGCCACCTAAGGGCGCAGCACTCTCTCTCCATCATTAATGATCCTTGTGAGCTGAGGGGAGAGGCGGCAGTGAGCGAGGAAGAAGGGACAGAGGAAGATGATAGGTGTCTGGGGCAGTGGCAGAACTACCAGGCCTTGGCTTTCCACTGCTGTTTGGGGGGGCCCCAATAGGCAGGAAGGGAGCCCACCAGAGTGCTGCCTGCATGATGATCCTCTTTGGCTGGAGCTGAGTGGCCTAAACCCCAAGCAGGAAGTGATACTCTGCACTGAGCTGGTGGGCAGCCGTTCACGTCCCTGGGTCGATATTAAGCAGGGAGCGGAGGAGAGCTGAACCTGAGCCGGAGCTTGGCACTGACTGCTGCTTCTCCATCCACCATGAGCCGGTTGGAGCCGTGGTGAGCACTGTGGTCCAAGAGAGGAGCGTCCTTGGAAAAGGAATCATGGTGAAGGAGGGCAGAGTGTGGACCACTCTCTTCATACTGCCCAGTGGGTGTCCCCAGAACAGGGGATCGGGGTCCCCGGGTGTGACATGGAGGATCCCTGGTGTGAAAGGGAATCGGGGTCACCAGGTTTGCCATAGTGAATCAGAGTCACCAGGTGTGACATGGGGGATAGGGGTCACTGGGTGTAACAGGGGTTCGGGGTTACCATGTGTGCCCTGAGAAATTGGGGTCCCTTTGTGTGCCATGGGGGATTGAGGTCCCCAGGTGTGACATGTAAAAACATCAGGGTCTCTCCGAGTATGACATGGAGGAACATCAGGTGCCCCTGGTGTGACATAGAGGAACATTGGGGTCACTGGGTATGACAGCATGACATTGAGGAATATTGGGGTCCCAGGATGTGACATGGAAAAACATCAGGGTCCCTGGGTGTGACATAGAGGGACATAAGGACATGAAGGAATATGGGGGTCACTGGGTATGACAGCATAACATGGAGGAACCATCAAATCAGGGTCACTGGGTATTACATAGAGGAGTTTTTAACCCTTTCCCTTTTTATTTATTTTTTTTGGGGGGGGGGGGGGGGGCGCAACTAGCTGGTCTTGCCTAGGGCGTAAAATAGTCTAGCACCGGCCCTGCATATTTGTTATCTAGACCAGTATTTCTCAACCTTTCTTCAGTCAAGGCACAGTTGAAATTCCGTACAATCTCGAGGCACCCCATTCTAAAGTTTAAAAATTAAATTAATTGTTTTACATAATGAAGCAACATCCACACATGTAGGACACCCAACATTAGAGGTGATTATTCTTCAAAAGCAAACACACCTTTGTAGACTGGTACTGATTAGTATTCCAGTGTTTCTCTTCTCCCTCAAATTTTCTTCCTCACACAGCTAATGTGACCCCAGAGCCAATGGATGAGGGCAAGGGAGTGTCAAACAAGGATACTGTGCAAGTGCCCAACATCCTCCTTATTAACTGAGGCAGGCTTGATCCACCTGCTAGCTTGGTTACATTTTTTGGACAATTTCTAGGCATTTTGTCAAGGTACCCCTGAAGACACCTGAAGGCTCTCTGGTTGATAAAGGCTGGTCAAAAGTGCTCACCCCAAAACTAGGATGCACAGATATGCAAATAATGAGCTGTCATGTTGCCTGGATCTGGAAAACCCTGTCACTTGCACTTTACCATTAACCTAATACTGCTAATGGTAGAATATGAATAATGGAGAGAGGAGGGGTCTGGCAACTACGAGAGTCGGTGTCTGTTTTTTGTAGTCCTAGCATGGTTGTGACGGTACTCATCGTCACTGGAAGTGAAAGACAGATACTTAATGGTTTGGATTTCTTCAAATGGGGTCTGTATTTACACTTATGCTAATGTGTATTGTACTTCAATGTCAGACAGGCTTTTCCTATTGTTTGTGTAGTGAGGTGGGATGTTTATTCTGTCCAGACAGCTAGATAATTAGTTCAGGTTAATTCTATTTCTGTATACAATTTCATCTGCATATGATAATGTAATCAGGCAATTTGATCAGGAGGGGGATGTGCTCATGTGTGTATAAATTGAGTGTGAAACTGTTCAATAAAGGAGAATGTTGCAAAACTTGTACAAGCTAAGTTGTCGGCTGGCTTTGTATGGGGGCGGCTAGGATTTGATATATATGTTCATGACTGCATTGAAACTGTATACTGACGGAAGACCACAAGTACAGTGTGGGTTGGCGGTTCCGTTACAGTGGTCTTTGGAAAATCAGAAACGACATAGAGATACATGCCATGCAAACAATTTCCCAATTTCCTTTGTCTGCTTTACCAACAGGTTTGCTTGAAATATCTTGATATTGTTATCGCAAAATATGACAAATCATCCAAAATTTTCCAGCCGACCTTATCAAATTACTAAGGCTTGAAGAATACCAGTTGGGATAATCATCATACACTGACGGATTGTCATATGATTAGGTTAGCCTCTCTTTTATCATGCAACAATGTAATTTACATCAATATCTTCTAAAACTAAAAATAAATCAAATAGAAAATAAAAGTAAACAGTGACATAAAGGGTATGTCATTTGCAATGCAGGGTAAAGACAAACATCTGCCAGATCCAGAAATGCCAAAGAGATGGGAATAGATGGAGACAGAGACATAGGGAAGGATGTGTGCCTTCAGCAGTGTTACAACCAAATGATACAAAGAAATGTGACAACTTTAAGGTGTACAGACATCTACTGAGGAATGTATACACTCTGTCATCTGTGCAGACAGTACTATTGTACTCCAAGCATTAACTCCTGGCCTTGTTACAGGGGAATCTGCTGCAGGTAGTCACATCATCGAGGCTTCTGAAAAATGCGTTTTCATGATATATAAAAACAACCTCCCATAAGCTGGCTATATGCTGGTAGATATTTAAATGAACATTTGCACAACAATCTCACCAGCACATTCAATAATGCCAACAGAGACTTCATGAACGGCGTTAGAAATTACTTCACAATTTTGCTTTCAACATTCAGGTTTGGAGTGAATGGAATTTCCAGAACAAAAAAAAAACACATTCACTGATAAAATGCATTTGATTGAGAAATTATCTACCTTACTCCTTCGCATTTTCTCATCAATATGGTTGAAAACAAGCAGCGAATTTACCCCACTGAGCATTAGAAGATCACACGAGCATTCCAAAAAGAAACATTTTAGAATGATTTTCTGCTAATGTTAGGCCAGCATTAAAATTGGGCATCCTCTAAAGCACAGGTGTCAAACACAAGGTCCTTGTTTCCCTTGGCAGCTGCAGCTCCCCCCTTGTTTCTGCCCCACCTTGTTTCAGTAGTCGGCAGCAGAGAGGACAGAACTCCTTTGCCAGATGCAGCGCTCCTCTGTGCAGCTGCAGAAAGGCTCGCCTTTACCCCCCCCCCCTTCTAGAGCAGTCCGCAGCAGAGAAGAGGGCAGAACTCCTCCTACAGATCCTGCACCTCTCTGTGCAGCCGAAACACCACCTTGTCTCTGTCTCCCCTAATTTCAGCATTTAGCAGACTCTGGAAGCTGACTCCAGCCCTCCTCTGGTCCTCGTCCAGACCCTGTACTTTGTTCTTCCCAGATCCACCTACATCTACTTCCTGGCAGAAGCACAAGGTAAGGGTGTGCATTGTGATGTAAGGAAGGGTGGGTGACTCTGGACTTCTGATGGTGGGGGGGCTCTTGACATGTCATGTAAGGGGGCGTGGGGTGCTCTGGACATCTAATCTTACAGATATAACCAGCCCTGGGAGGGCAACCATAATGCTGATGTGGCCTGCAGTGAAATTGAGTTTGACACCCTTGCTCTAAAGCATTGCTTACAAGGTCACTCCTGACACCAGAGATAAGCCCTTCCCCCTGACAATAAGCCCCTTGCTACGGCAATGGATTTTGATAAGTGGAGCTGGCTTCACCTATAGGCCAGAGGAGAGACATTGTACTTTAAAGTGGAAGTTTACCCTAATACTAAAATCTCTAAATCAACAAGCATTCACAATCTAAGACTAACCTATCTAGCCCTGTAAAGAAGAACTTGCTATGCATACCTTTTCTGAAGCCGCTTCGGTCCGGTCTCCAGTGGCAGAAGCTCTGCAGAAGAGACAGCCGACAACGGCTGGGAAATGCCTGGGAAGTGACGTCACCCGGAACGACCCGAACGGCTTCAAGGTATGTATAGCGATTTATTCTTTGCATTGCTACATAGGTTAGTCTCAGATTGTGGATGCTAGTAGATTTAGAGATTTTAGTATTAGGGTGAACTTCTACCTTAAAGGGACATTGTCAGTTGCTCAAAAAATCTAAATGGAAGTTTGTAGGCAGGTAGTTTAACCTCTCTGCAAGGGTGATGCTGTTCAGGAGCCACCGTGCAGAGAGGGAGGAGGACAAAGAGAGAACCTAAGTTCCTTTGAGTCCTCCTTAGGTGTCATCAGGGGAGCAGCTGACCAATTGGATGCTGCTGCCCTGACTGACCTCTGCGGTCATCTTTGGTGTGGGCAGTGCTAATAAATAGCACTGTCCCCTTTGGGTTGACAGGCATTCATTGTAGTGGGTAGGTCAGTGTTTTGCTTGCGTATCTAGCAAGGTTACTTTGCGGTATAAACAAGGAAGCTCAGACCTCTGCAGGGTATAAATGTACTTTTACTAAACAAAAGCATGCTGTACATACAAACTATTGCAATATTAGGAACATATCACAAGACTGGCAGATATAAAAATACCTAACACATGAACAGCCTATGGTCTGTAAACAGCAGAAATACGCTTCTTAATCAAATAAATACTTAGCTCTGGTGGTGGGCTCAGCAGATTCCAATGCAGCAACAGGACAAAGAGGTCCTCGCCGCATTTTTTCTCCAACTACAAACGAACAAACAAGCCAGGCTGCATCATGGATGTTTAAGGGCCAAAGGGTGAGGTAGAAGGGACTTTTCTCACCCTTTTATAGTCCTGTACACAGAAAGACCACCCACAGGATGTGGTCATATCTTTTGACCACTCCTAGGTCACTTTGCAGCCACACATGGCTGCATCATCCCCCTCTTCCACATAGCTCATTAAATATGCAGCAGCCATTTTAAAACTACCTGTGGGTGAGAGAGATTATTTACACATGTATGGGAACATTTCATGAAAAAATCCACAACTGATACAATCCACCTCTTTATCCCATACATTGGCAATAATTACCAACATTACAAACATTTCTACTTCTTTACAAAAAATATGCCTACAACATGCACAAGCTAATTATCTTAAGCATGTACAATGTGTATGCAATAAAAACTTCAACATCTCTTAAAGCCTTTGCCAGGAAAGGGCAAAAATAAACCCCCCGTTCAATGGGAGGAAAAAATTCCCTTTCGACCCCCATATCATCTGAGCGGTCAGACTAAGTCCCTGGCAGCTACAACATTACTTTAAACAGGGTTAGCAATGTCCTTGGCAGTCTGTGGAAAGAAAATCCTAAATGATGAAAGTTCTTTGTCCTCCTCCTGGTAAATGCTCAGATGTAAGTCCACTCCAATTAAGCCAACATCAGGAAATCATCTGCATCTTCCTCAGGCTCTCATCTTCTGGTCTGTCCCATCCCATCCGGTTTGGTCCTTTTCTCTGCCTTGTCCACCTCTCGGTGCTCGGTACCTTAAAAATTAGAGGCAAAGCGGATTATATGTTTCTTCCACCTGTGCCAAAAAACATAGCTCACTGCTCACATTTAACTGCAAAACTGTTATAGGGTGCCCACTGTTGCCTGGTTACATTTTCACTGAAAGGCTTTGACTTCCAACGAAAGGAGTAAACTTGCATGTCTCTCCGTGCTGTCCTGCGAATACTGGCCTGCTGTTGTCCAATCATCACAGCATGGGAGTATCTAGCAAAATGCCCCATTCTATGACAGCAGAAACACTTAATGTGGCTGAATAAACTATTCCCATTTACTTGTTCCCACTTCTTATACAAAGCTGGTCTGGGGATCCCATCTATTTCCTCTTTAGGGACCCCTGCCTTAAGTAAATCAGTCCACATGTTTCTTCTGGAGACCGTAGCCCTTGTCTTCCTTGCAGGCTTAGGGCCTTTGTCCTTTGTGACATCATTAGAAATGCTTATGAGGGCTGCACACCGCTCATTCAAATCTTCAGCTTTGCCTACAAGAGTTTGAACACATTTCAAAGCCACTGCAGGTTTAACTTTACCTAAATACCTTACCTCGCTTGCAGTTTCTTCAGTCACCACTGCAAGCTGCTCCTTGGGCTCAATTTGAGTAGGCCCCTTTTCCACTTCATTCAGTTTATCACAAGCACTATTCCGCATTATTGGACATGCATGAAACTCATTCAGATCATCACTATCATCAGAATAAGACACATAGTCATCATTTGAAACATCAAACTCTATCTCCTCATCCTCATCGGAGGAGACATCTCCTCATCCTCATCGGAGGAGACATCCTCACAATCCCAGTTTTGGGATGTGACAATGGCACGTACCCTGGCTTTACTAATAGGTTTTCGGCCCTTCCTTTCCCTTAAGGCAGTAATTGATTTGGTCATGAGGGCTGTACACCGCTCTTGCAAATCATCAGCCCGACTAGCAGTTGAACGCACACACTCTGAAGCAACTGCTAGTTGGCCTTTTAATACCTTAAGTTCATCCTCTGCCTTCTCCCTTCTCTGTGATTCTATATAGAGAGCATGTAGAAAATACCAACCCACTGTGGACACTGTCCTCTTCTCTGCTTTACTTAAACCAAACCCCTTAAGGCTAAAATCTACAAAATGATCTGAGACTTTATCACCCCAAGTCTTATTTAAGAAGAGAAGCATACTTTGCAAATAATACTTTAGCAAGAGGCTCCCACTCATTGTCTCTGGCTCAGATAGGTAAGCTGCACACTTCCTTCTGGACACCAGACCTCTCTGCAGCCTTGCTTTTCCTAAACAGCTTACGCAGCATTTTTTTACCTAGCACAAGCTACACAACACACCACAGAAAACAGGTCTGCTTCAGTTGAATTTATAGCGCAATAACGGCACGAGTCCTCAACTGTTTTGCTTGCATATCTAGCAAGGTTACTTTGCGGTACAAACAAGGAAACTTAGACCTTTGTGGTGTAAATAAATGTGCTTTTACTATGCAAAAGCAATCTGTACATACAAAACTATTACAATTTTAGGAGCATACTACAAGACTAGCAGATACAGATAAAGATAAAGCAAATATACTTAACTAGAAGATTGCAGCCATGGAGTCCCATTCCCTATCATGCAACATGGCTCAGGGAAAATCAGCGTCCAGTTCTTTCTTCATGGATTTTCCTGTGTGAGACTGAAGACTTTCATGCAGCTTTGGCCAGAAGTATTTAGAATATACCATCCCCCCAAACCAACACCCTTTGTTCTGAGGAGAAAAGGGCTGCTTATCCATTGTTTGGAGAGTGACTTTAAAGGGGGGGGGGGAGGTTAGGCTTGGCCAAACTGCATTCCAAGCCTTTACAAAAGAAAGGTATGACCTTATATGGCTTCTTGACCAGAGATTACAATGCATTGGTGAGCCACTATATTAAATAAAGAAATACAGTATGTAATATGCAATTTCCACAACAGTCAGGAACAGAGCTCCTGCTGGTTAGGGACAGCTAGATTAGTGTAGGGAAAGGTTCCTGTGGAGGAGGGACAGAGTAGGGTCCATCACTTTGTCTTGAGCAGTAGCCTTCCTCATTCAGGGGCCCCGTTGCAGTCGGCCTTTCAGCTGCCTCCTCTGTCAGATGTTGTCAGGTGTCTATCATGTATTTCCTTTGCCTGGTCCATTGTAGGTGTTCTGGTCCAGTGTGGCCCTGTTTACAGAGTTTGATGTGCTTTCTCAGCATTATCACATTCATACAGGCATCAACAAGTCACCATGTTAATTCTCTTCCCCTGCAGGTGGTGAATCTTCCCTGCAATAGAAGAGATATTGTTCTCACCTCTCTCGGGCAGCCTGCATCTCCCACTTCCCTATGTTCAAGCACCACAGACTCCATCAGACAGCATTCACTATTTTTGGGAGTGTTAGGTGCCCATGCCCCCAGCCTTGATCTACTGACCTACATCACTACCATACCTAGGAACTTTTGGAAATCACAATTTCTTTCATAAGGTTGTGATCTGAGTAGGAGGCAGGGAAAGGGGCAGACTATTCCATCCTCCCTCATCTTCTTCATAGTTAATGTGCTCCACCTACCTGCATCTCCACGTTAAGTATCCTTTGTGGTCCAGGGTCTGTGCAAAATGCTCTTGTAGTGGGGCATTGTGCCGCAGCGTGACATCATGCACACATTGATTTCTGGAGATGTAAATGTTTCCAGTAATAACCCGCAACATGAGCGAAATTCTGGCATTGCTGGGTCAGTTACAGGAAAGTTCCCAGGCATGATCACTACATGTCACGACAATGAAGTAGGGGGTCAGTGGAAGGAACCAAGACATGTGGTGGGGACACAGGAAATTGACACTCCCAGAGCTGTTAAATACTAAGAAGCATAAAGGCTACAGGGCTTGAGCGAAGGTAGGAGACACAAGTCTCCGGAGGGTTATTATAATACTTCTACTGCAGGGAATTTCCCTATAATATATAATATGGTATCTCAGATTTCCTCTAAAGGTGCCCTACTCAAACTATCTCTTCTGGTATCCCGTTGTGAGATTTAGGCAGGCCATAAACGGTTCGAACCTTGGCCGGTTCAGCAGGAACCCTCAGAGATTTGAAGTGTTAATGGGCAGACTGAATGCACTAAGTTAATCAATTGATTAACTTGGGTACAACCAGCCTGCTGGAATCTCTTTTGGTTTTCGCTACAGCCACTAATGATAATCACTGTCTTCTCCAAGCAGGGAAGGCTTCCCCAGTCCCCCTACCGGGAGAAGACAATAGAGTGGCAGGAGAAATTCCCACATCAACACTGTGTTGATGGGGGAATTAAGCGAATGGTTGCCGGAAAGAAATTTGGTCCGTGTATAACCGGCCTTAGTCTAGCTCAATGAAATGAACAGCATGTTGCTCTTAGTGCTTGATAGAAGCCCTGATGAAAAGAGGCTGATTTACTAAAGAGAATGCTCACACAATAAGTGTATAAATATTCACTTCAACTTTTTCAGATAATGTGCGGAAGAAATAAGTACACAAGGATTTTCTTTTCACATGATTGGATAACTAAAGCGAATATTCACACTTTTTTTAATGAACTAGTGCTGGGACAAGGTCCTCTTAGCACCCAAGGGGAAAAGGCCAATGTGACTTCCTCTACATGAGCTGTGAACTACTACAGCAGCAAAGGTTACATTTTCGGTGTCCCTCTGCTGAAGCGCCCAAGGTGGCCACCCTTTTGCCACTCCTCAGCCTGGCCCAAGTGTGAGTGTTCTCAGAGCCTCAAAGTGTTACATAGGAGCAGAAAATTATGCATGGGAGGAAGTGGGTTTTGTGCCTTCCCTTATTTAAAGCTATATCCTATATACCAGTGATGGCGAACCTTGGCACTTCAGATGTTTTGGAACTACATTTCCCATGATGCTCATGCACTGCAGTGTAGTTGAGCATTATGGGAAATGTAGTTCCAGAACATCTGGGGTGCCAAGGTTCACCATCACTGCTATATATTGTATATCAGAAATTAAGTTTGGACTGAGCTAGTCATGCAAAAATATTTTATATATTTTGACATCTTATTTCAGTAATAGTTTCTCTTTATGTGATTACATTTAAGTCTAGTGCAATTTGAATTACATATCTTTATCTTTTTTTTACGAAGGATGCATGTATAGCTGTCTGATGGGTCTGTAAATACAAACATAATATATGATCGCAGGTTATTGCTATGCTGGCTGGTTAGGGGAATAACACACGTTGTAACTGTAGGTGATAGAGCCCCATATCAAAACCATTAGGGGCTTGCGCCCTTATACCCCTGTCTCCAATTGCTATCATAATCCCAATTCCTTTAGTGATACAGAATACAAATTATTTCTATAGCAGTTGTAAAAGAGGTTCCAAAATGGTATATATGCACTTATTTATTCCAAATGCATTTGCCAAATGTTACTTCTCTGCGTACTGCAGTCCTAACTCTATAAATGAATCCTAAATTCTTCCTTGGACATTATTTGTATGGTGTTTGCATGTCCCCCTTTCTTCCATAATAAAAAGACGTATTCAAAACTAGCTCTATGGTTTGCAATCATGTGTATGACTAAGGTAGTGAAGGGCATAACCCCTAATCCAGTGCACCATATGTCCTCTCTCCTCCAGAAGAAATGATGTGGTCTTAAACTGGCTAGGGCATTTGGACTTAGCTATAGAAGACCTGTGGGATCTATTCCCTGGAGCAACCCCTGCTTCCCTAAGTTGCATACAGTTGCTGTAACTGTAAGCAAGCTGCTTTAGATAACGGCCGATGTAAATGATTTTGTGTTTACTAGGCACCTCTGTGAGAAAAGTGTCAGAAAAAAAAGAAGATTAGTAAAAAAAAGCAAAAAAAAATACTTGATAAATCACAGTGGACCAACACCAGCAGAAGATATGGCTCCCCAAATCATCACTGACTGTGCGAACTTTACACTGGACCTCATGCAACTTGGATTCTGAGCCTTTCCACTCTTCCTCCAGACTCTGGGACCTTGATTTCCAAATAAAATGCAAAATTTTCCACAGTCCGTGATGATTTGGGGAGCCATGTCATCTGCTGGTGTTTGTCCACGGTGTTTTATCAAGTCCAAAGATAGTGCAGCCCTCTACCAGGAAATTCTAGAGCACTTAATGCCAGGGCCGGATTAAGAGCATCATGGGCTTGGTGCTGAGGATTTTCAAGGGCCTTAAGGGCCGTGCCTTGGCATGCACCCAGAGGAGGAAGAGTGCAGCCATGCATGCCTAATTCAACATGGGATGCTGTCTCTGAAGCCCATAAACACATCCATGCATCGGCAACTGTCCCTCCTTGTCCGGCCTTCGTGCTGTGTGGGGAGGTTCTGAGGGAGCTGCCTGGGAAAGCGAGCATAGAAGCCAGACTTCTGTGTTTACAAGTGACAGAAGAGCGGTAACAGTGAATATGGCCAACCCGGGGCCTATATAAAGGTAGGGGCCTGGAGCTGCAGCTCCAATAGCCCCTACGTTAATCTGGCCCTGCTTAATGCTTCCCTCTGCTGATCAGCTTTATGGAGATGCTGATTTCATTTCCCAGCAGGACTTGGCACCTGCCCACACTGTCACCTGTGCTTGATTGGCCAGCAAACTCACCTGACCTAAACCCCATAGAGAATCTGTGGGGTTTTGTCAAGAGGAAGAGGAGAGACACCAGACCCAACAATGCAGATGAGCTGAAAGCCGCTATCAATGCAACCTGGGCTTCCATAACTCCTCAGCAGTGCCACAGGCTGATCGCCTCCATGCCATGCCTGAATTGATGCAGTAATTCATGCAAAAAGAAGCCCCGCCCAAGTATTGAGTGCATACTGCACTGTACATGGATATACTTTTCAGTAAGCCAACATTTCTGTATAAAATACCCCTTTTTTTTATTGGTATTATGTAATATTCACATTTTCTGAGACACTGAATTTTGGGTTTTCACTAGCTGTAAGCCATAATCATCAAAATTAAAGGAAATAAATGCTTGAAATATATCACTTTGTATGTAACGCATCTATACAAAATATATGAGTTTCACTTTCTGAATTGAATTACTCAAATAAATTAACTTTTTGATGATATTCAAATTTTCTGAGATGCACCATATATATATATATATACCCAGCATTAAATAGTGGAAAAAGGATCTCTCTCCTGACTCGTTTTCTGAACCGTATTTCTTGAGTCAAACTTTGATTCCATTCATGGAAGCCATGTGCCCTCTAGTGGCACCTTTCCATGCTCATTGATTGACAGTACGGTTCTGTAACACACTTGTCCAGCTATCAAAACCTCCACATTACATCATGAATTTTGATAAGCCTATTAGCCAGCAAGGCAGCCAGGAGGAGAAAGATCCTCTCACTTGATGACTAAACAATGAGGAGTAATATATTTTAATTTAAACACCATAAACCTATTGAGTGCTTAATTAACTTTAACCGTCTTTAGGGGAATGGAGCCAATTTGAGAGGGTCAAAAGGAGTTGTTTCAATATCAAACAATTTTACATAGTCAATCCATTCATTCAGCCTACAGCGACTGATTAACACACAAAATTAACATGTTAGTAAAAATTCATAACCGAATCTCAGGGGAAATTAGGATCCACATGCTCAGAGCGTGATTAGCACATGTATTGTTTTTCAGTAACAATATAATTTAATGGGTTCTTAGAATCACAGAAAGCGAGCCTCAGTTCTGGCTTGCACTGATTATTGAATGCGCCGTTCAGAAATAGAGAAGGATTTCAAAGGAAACCTGGTCTAAATGGTCCCCTGGATACCCAACCTGGGATAGCTTGCATTCACAGCCAACATAAAAGGGACTGTCTCCGTACAGCATAATACACTCTTGTGTTATTTGTTCTACACAAACCGTAAAAATCAACAGACCTCAGTCCCAGTCCTGGTGGACGGGAAGTGCCACGTGCTGCAGGATGGCCATAGTCGTTTAGCATGATTTTCACGATAAAATGTGACCTTAAAGGACTTGTCAATCTAAAAATCTCAAGATGAGAGGATTTGTAAAAAGGTGATGTTGAGTCTTTTTTAATTTTTTTTTCTTTTGGAAGAAGCTCAGTAAAGCCTTCTTAGAAGAGAAGGTATTCAGTTGCCTTATTTCATTATTTCATTGCATTTCCCAAAAATAAGGGGTTTGTTCCCCATTCCAGGATAGAGGGCAGGTCCATGAAACTGATTCCTTTATCCCCTAAATGACTAACTGTATATCCAAAAACAATGGAGTGTACAGATAAAGCCTAATATTATTCCAAACTGAACACAGCTGTTTCAGGCTTGTTTGCCATCATCAGTGCTGTGTAATAAATCCATGGCTTCTACGTTGTTGGACTTGGGGGGGGGGGGGGGGGGTGGCAAAAAAAAAAATCAATATTTTTTTAGATATAGGTGTAAAAAAAAAAAGATAAGCTTAAAATAAATAATGTCATCATTGTGTGTTTATATTTTAATAAAAACCAACTCCTATTTATTTATACAGATATTTAATTTACTGTATTGGTCCAGTTATATAATTTAATTTATGGGGCAGCTATTTTTTCTCATTGCCTATGTAGGTTTGTTTTTTTGCTTTGCAGGCTTGTTTGCCATCATCAGTGCTGTGTAATATAGCTATGGCTTCTATGCTGTTGGACATGGGGGCCAACAAAAAAAAATACATTTCAATATTTTATTAGATATAGGTGTATAAAAAAAGATAAGCTTAAAATAAATAATGTCATCATTGTGTGTTTATATTTTAATAAAAACTCACTCCTATTTATTCATACAGGCATATAATTTACTGTATGGGTCCAATTATATAATTTAATTTATGGGGCAGCCATTTTTCCTCATTGCATTTGTAGGTTTGGTTTTCTGCTTTGCAGGGCAACACTATGGTTGAACTTTACTTCTATTTTTTACATTTAAAGTCACTAGGGTTGCTGCTCTAAATGAGTTAAGTATGTTGACTTAGCAAAGTAAATATTAACATAGTAAATAAGGGAAAGCTTTGTTGACTTTAAATGCCCAATCATGTGCAATGGAAATTAGAAGAAAAAAGTTCTACAGGTGTAGTGCTACCCCCACAGGAGCCCGCTTGGTAGATTGGGTTCTCTGTTATTTTGTCTTGACTGTGGAAACAACCTCAGCCCCCCTGACACAGAAGGTTAAGAAAATTTTTATTGCACTGCTACTGGGAGCACACATATACAGTGGATATTCTGCACACAACTAAGGTTCAGTATCAAAAAGCAAACATCAGACTTGTTAGTAGTAAATGAACCCAATATATTGTCAAAAGGTTGCAGTTAATAGCAGTATGAACATAAATAATTAAGTAAAGAATTAGGAAAATCACAGTTCACTAGACAATATGTTCATTAGACTATAGCAGCATATAATGCAGTTCTATGCAGCTAAATTAGAGTAAACCTGTTAATCCACAAAATCAGCAATAAATAATCGCATTAGAAAACAACAGATGCAATGGTAAACAATACTGTGATAACGCCTCTGTAAACAGTAGGCTATATCCACATTAGAGTACACTCTACACGTTGTATATGAATGGCAGTGATGAAATTTAAAATTCTTACTATGGACAGTAGTCAAAATTATTGTTAAGCTATTATCTGCGTGAACAGTCTTTCGCGCTAGTTCTTCAGCTGGCTAGTGTTGGGGCACAGTCTTTATGGTGGTGCACATGAGTACAGTCCCAGAAAAGTTTGCATGCAGTAAATAATGCTGCTAGTTAGATGGCTAGTTCCTATGTGCTCAGTCTCTGCTAGTAGCAACAGGTTAATGACAGCAGTGTCCTCTCACCAGTTCCAGCAATACAGCAACAGGGGTCCTGCTCTTCAGACATCATCTCAATTATGAATCTGCCTGGAGTGACTCTGGTCCTCAGCACATGGCGGTAGACTTATAGCAGGTTGATGTGCACACAGGAGCAGTGATTTGCACACCTTCGTCTCCTCCCAGCAAAGAGGAAATTCCTTAGTATTCAGCCTGTGAAAATACAGCTCTCTCTCTTTATATCCGGCTTACATGGGGAATTTTAGTCCAATAGACCATTAACTACCATAGTAAAGTTTCTTTCTGGAACTTTATCTCCCGTGATTCCTTACTACCAACATTCAATTATCTTGAGCTCCTTCTGCTTGTCAGCTCCTGGTGAATGGAGGTGAGGTAGTGTCAATTCATTCAGCTGAAATCCATTAGGAGCAAATGGAGCACTGCAGCACAGTGTCCTGAATAGTTCTATGTTTCTAGCCAAACACATGCCTATCAACCGCAAAAGGGGCATTATTAAATAAGACTGATTTGGCTCCCATTGATTTCAGTGGGATCAGGTTCAGCATCCAAACTTCTCTGAAGTTTTCTAAACTCTGCTCAAACCAATCTTAGGACAGTTCAGCTCGTCTCTAGTCTCACAGAAACTCTTCAATTTAATGTTTTCTGCACACATAATATAGATAGAGAACAGACATTTTGTCAGAGACAGAGAACAATTTAATTAAAACAGTTGGGGTCTACTTAGCAACCAGCAACTGCTGAGATAATTATCTTGGTTAGGCATATGCAACATACACAAAGGCGTGCGCACAGGCTGTCCAGGATGTGCCTGGGTACCCCTTAATCACCCCGTGTGCCACTGGCTCCAGGGGCCTGGGCAGCATAGGAATGGGATGTGGTAAAAAACCCCACTGATATACACTGTAAAAGTCATGCCACCAATGTGAATGAGCCCCAAGACCTAATCCACACAGAGCTTTATTTATTAACTCAATACAGTTTTATCTTCTAGATTTAGCAGGAATTTTGTATGTGTGTGTGTGTATGTATATACTGTGTGTATAAACATATATATATATATATATATATATATATATATATATATATATATATATATTTCTATTTTTCCCCTCTTCCCTGTGTTAAAAACCCAAATTCTAACTACCCTCTCCAGCCTCCAAAACTGTTCCTGACTTCCTCCTCAGTCTGGCGCCGGTAGTCTTTTTTGAGCAGAACATCACTAGTGCTATTCTGCCCATTTCCTGTAATCTCAGCCTATTGTTTTCATCATGGAAGTTGGACTTACAGTACTCCAATACTGAGTGGCGCTCACATAACATTACATGAGCACCACTCCGTCCTGGAAGAACTCCTTCCCACTGCTGCCAGAGGAGGAATAGGAAGTACCCGTGACATAGTCAAATTGGCAAGAAGACTGAACAACAAGATTTATTTATAGGTTTTTTTGTTCAAACATATACTGGGAGGTGGGGCTTCAGAAGGATGGGGGATGAGGGGGTGTAAAAATGCTGGAGTTCCACCTTAAAGTGGAACTTTACCATACCAACTTGACAATGTTCTTTAGCAAGAGACATACATTCCACATTAATAATTATGCTACCAAAATTACTCTGTGCTGTAAATTGCCTCCAGCATTTTTTTTTATATCTTCTTGATGGAGGTTGCCATTTTGCTGAAGCCCAGAACCCCTGAACAGCAATAAATCTTAAGGCTGTCTGCAGATCGGCCTCTACAAATGCAGCACAGTGTCTAAAAATAGAGAGCAACTGAGAATGTGCACAGCAGAGAGAGAAGGTGTATTACTGGATTTTAAACAGTATAGGCCATGGGTGCTCAACCTGTGGCCCTCCAGTTGTTGCAGAACTGTAAGTCCCATCATGCCTCTGACTTTGAGAGTCATGCTTGTAACTGTGACATGCTTGTAACATGCTTGTAATGCTTGTAACTGTCAGCCTTGTAATGCCTCGGTCATGGGACTTGTAGTTACGCAACAGCTGGAGGGCCACAGGTTGAGCATGCCTGGTATAGGCACATATTTTTAATGTTGTACATAGCTTTACCTGCAAAAGTGGCCAGCCTGATGTGATCTAGCAGGAATACATTTTCTGTAGGCAGGGCCTTGTTTTGACATCATACTGGTCTAGACACATCTAAACTATGATACCCTTTTTTGTACAAGCTTGCCCCTTGTGTGTGATTATTTTAGTAAAAATTGGTGCTGCGATGCTCTATTGCTGTTTGCTTTATCTGAATATCTGCTTTTCACCACCAAACAAGAGAAAGGAGTTTGTGTTCCCTGAACCTTAACCACTGCCGACTGCCCCACGTATATATACTGCGTCGCAGCAGCTCCTACAGGCAAAATCAAGTACTGGTACGTCATCGCCTCTTCCGGGTTTGTGGCGCGCATGCGCCACCGGTGACCAGCTCCTGCTGTGATTGGACACAGCGGGAGCCAGTCAGCGGGTGGACGTGATGTCCGCTGGAGCCCACCGATCGTTCCCGACGGTCTGCCTATGTAAACAAGGCAGATCGCCGTTCTGTGACAAGGGAAGACAGAGATCCTGTGTTTCTGCTAGGCAGGAACATGGATCTCTGTTTTCCCACAGTACAAACACCCCCACACAGTTAGAAAGCACTCCATAGGAACACATTTAACCGTTTGATCGCCCCTGATGTTAGCCCCTTCCCTGCCAGTGTCATTAGTACAGTGACAGTGCATATTGTGTTAGCACTGATTACTGTATTGGTGTCACTGGCGCCCAAAAAGTGTCACTTAGTTTCTGATTTGTCTGCCGCAATGAGGCAGTCCCGCTATAAGTCGCTGAACGCGGCCATTACTAGTAAAAAATAAATATCTCCATAAAAATATCTCATAGTTTGTAGACGCTATAACTTTTGAGCAAATCAATCAATATACGTTTATTGGGATTTTTTAAACCAAAAACATGTAGCAGAATACATATTGGCCTAAATTGATGAAGAAATTTGATTTATTTTTAAAAATTGTTATTGGGTGTGTTTGATAGCAGAAAGTAAAAAATATTGTTTTTTTTTTTTTTTTTTTCAAAATTGTCGGTCCTTTTTTGTTTAAAGCGCAAAAAATAAAAAACGCAGAGGTGATTAAATACCACCAAAAGAAAGCTCTATTTGTAGGGGAAAAAAAATATTTGGGTACAACGTCGCAAGACAGCGCAGTTCTCAGTTTAAGTAATGCAGTGCTGTACTGCAAAAAATGGCCTGTTCATGAAGGGGGGTAAACCTTCCGGAGCGGAGTGGTTAAAAAAACCTTATGGGCTCTTTCACACGGGCGTTCCTTTTTTTTTGCCCGATCAGGTCCTTTTTTTTTTTTTTGTAACGGACACGGATGACACTTGTGTCAACCGGTCCGTATGTCCGTTTTTCATCCCATCCGTTTGCGGATGAAAAACTGACATAATGCATGTCTATGTAAATACGGATGTCTGCGGATGACACCACTGACATCCGTTTTTGCTTCAGTTCCGTTTTTTGAAAGGAAGAAAAAATAGGGTTCTCCTCCGTTCAAAAAAACTGAACTGAACTGAACTGACAAAAAACGGATGTCAGAGGATGATCATCCGATGACATCCGTATTTACATAGAGATACATTATGTCCGTTTTTCATCCGCAAACGTATGGGATGAAAAACGGACATACGGAACGCCCGTGTGAAAGAGCCCTATGACTCCTCTCATTTGCACTGCTTTTTTTCTCAGTCCTTGTGCTGAATTTAGCCACAAATCTTTGGAGGTAGACGGAAGGAGGAAATATAATAGAGAAAAAATGATTACAGTTTGTACATTTTGAGGCTTAATTCTGCTCACTCTAACCTTGCTGCCTTAGGCACTGACCCACAAGGGCTATGATGGTAAATATAGTCTTAGATATAGGGTGCAAATATGTCATTTAAGCTAAACTCTAGGTAGTATGGGAATTAGCTTTAAATTGTAAACACAGTAAGGATGCATCTACTCTGAAAAATCCTCCTATTAAAAGTAAGTTCCCAAAACACAGTTACCCTTACATGGGTGATTGAACATCCCTCTTGACAAAATAAACTTATATTTTGCCTCCTAACTTCCACTTAAGGTGCTGCTGCTAGGTCTCTGACCTAAGGACTTGTCTGATTCTGCCAGAGAGTCCTCATATTGAAAATATTTGCAAACCATCTCGCAGCCCCCTGCTCCACTAGCCCACACCCAAACCTCCGGACAGAGGCCTCCTATTTCCCAGGTGGAGCCCTGAACTCTCTCCTGCTTCCTAACATAAGGTTTAGACATTGCTGCACAATTAGTGTGCTGACTGACAGCAAAATGTGGACCCAGTCTTCACCCCTCCAGAGTCTCTACAAAGCCTCCAGGCTCAGGGACCCAATCCAAGGCTTACCAACCCTGAAGAAAACTGTAATTCCAGTTTTCTCCACTCAGAATAGACAACCTGGAGCCCCTTAATTTGCATAGGTTAGAACCCTGGGAAACAACAAACTAATCTAATAAACCCAAACTTACGTAATAGTAACATCAAGGAGATGTCACAAATAGCTTTAAAAGGAAGAAGACATCAGTATGTCTTCTTCCTTTTAACCACTTAAGCCCCGGAAGATTTTACCTCCTTCCTGACCAGGGCCTATTTTGCGATTCGGCACTGCGCGACTTTAACGGACAATTGCGCGGTCGTGCGTTGCTGTACTTAAACGAATTTGGCGTCCTTTTTTTCCCACAAACAGAGCTTTCTTTTGGTGGTATTTGATCACCTGTGCGATTTTTTGATCACGCGCTATAAACAAAAAAACAGCGACAATTTTGCAAAAATAACAATATTTTTCACATTTTGTTATATTAAATTCCCCAAAAAAATGTTAAAAAATTTTGATTTTTACATTTTAGGCCAATTTGTTTTATGCTACATATGTTTGGTAAAAAAATTAGCAAAAAGCGTATTTTGATTGGTTTGCGCAAAAGTTATTGCGTTTATTAACTAAGGGAAAGATTTTTGTCATTTTTGTTGTTTTTTTTTTAACGAGTAATGGCGGCGATCTGCGATTTTTTTGCGGGACTGCGACATTGCGGCGGACAGATCGGACCCTTGACTGACATTTTTGACACTTTTGGGGTTACCAGTGACATTACTACAGTAATCAGTGCATATGCACTGTTACTGTAAAAATTACACTGGCAGTGAAGGGGTTAACTTTTTCTGAGAGGGGGCGGTTAAGTGTGTCCCTAGGGGGTGTGCTTCTAACTGTGATTGGATGTGGCTACTGGTGTAAGAACAGAGATCAACGGTCCTACATAGCAGAACTGTTTGATCTCTATTCTTACACAGGGAAGAATGACAGACGGCTTTGTTTACATTAGCCGTCTGCCTTTCTCCTGGTGTAACGGACGATCGCGAGTGCCCGGCGGACATCGGGTCCGCTGGGCACACGCGCGGGGGGGTCTGTGACCGAGCGGGAGCGTGCCTCTGGCGGCGCGCGCTCTCTCCCTAGAGCCTCACAGGCTAGCGACCCAGTCCTACGTCGCTTTGCCTGTGAGGGGCTGACCGCCACCGTAAATAGTCGTGCGGCGGTCGGCAAGTGGTTAAAGCTATTTGTGACATCTCCTCGATGTTACTATTGCGTAAGTTTGGACTGCTTTTGGATGTTCCTGGGTGGCTCAATTATGGTCAAGCTGTATTCCTCACTAGGCTGAGAAATAGTTTTTACAGAGAGGGAGGAGCCTGATTGGAGGACCTGTGTGGATGCTATAAGGCCTTGGTTGGATTTGGAATTACAAGCACTTGTTGACCTTTTGTAATGAGGGGTCAATAGGATCCGGTAAGGGCGTCTTTTATCCATTGGTGGTATCTCATCACTCTTCATAGTGGTGGAAGGTGTTGTCATGAAGTTTGAACAATTACATTTATTGTACTTTTTACACCATTTTTTTTTTAATCTATTTGTGCTGCATAATTGGCACTGATTAGAGCAACTTGATTGAGTACTTTTGGTTTTGAATTGTGAAGATATCCCACATATTAGTTGCTGCTTATATATTATTATTTTATTTTTTTTTATTTTCATTATTTCACTTTTTAGCGCAGTTTCTTTCTGTTGATTTACAAATACCCTACAACACATTACATCACATTTTTTCCTGTCGTACGAGAATTTTGTTAACTTTAGTAAACTCTTAATGTTCGATATGAGAGCATGCAAAAAAATAAAAAGGATGATAATTCGTCCAACAATCTCATTGTGTGTACCAGGCATAAGGCTGGAGTGTAAGAGGAATAAACAGTAAGGAGGCAAACAGTTCATGTGCTGACAAAGACCATGCTGATAACAGTGGAAAGAAGACAGATGAGCCTATCACTGTTCTGCTTCTCCCTTCACTATTCAGTCACAGGCTGGGGGCGGGTCCATAACAGCCTAGGCTTAGAGCTAATTCGTTGAATGATGCTGGACAACACACTGGGAACCTGGTCTTCTTTACCAACATCAGTAACTAACTTACGAATGTTTTTTGTTGAACAGGCACAAATTTCCACAAACACACTCCAAAATCTCGTGGCCAGTTTCCCCCGAAGAATGGAGGCTGGTATAGTTGCAAAGTGGGGGTTAACTCTGTATTAATGCCCATGGTTTGTATTAATGCCTATGGTTTGTATTAATGCCCATGGTTTGTATTAATGCCCATGGTTTGTATTAATGCCCATGGTTTGTATTAATGCCCATGGTTTTTGAATAGGATGTCCAACAGGGTCAAATACCGTAAGTGTGATGGTCATGTGTCCACAACCTTTGGCCATTTAGTGTACCTTGGTCCAGGATAGACTTTGTCTCTGATGCAACAGATCATGCCTCTGCCAAAACCTTGTGCCCTTCTGGGCAATTAATTGCTGCTGGAGATGGGTGGGATTTGTTGTATTAGTAGGCGGAGCTTAGTGTCTCCTAGACAAACAAGTTCATGAATAGCATGTCCTGATGTTCTTTGCTTATACAAATATAATTTACAGGATGTGCCAAAGGCATGTCATAGATGGGGGTGTACCAGAAATAATTATTATCATTTTGAGAGTTATTTATAGTAATGCTCATTTCTTACATTCTTCCGGTATATAAGGAGTTACAATTAGACAAAACAGACTGCAAAGGGGAAAAAAATCTTCATTGCTCTGTGTGTGTCTCTCTCTCTCTTTTTTAATTATTTGGTGTGTGTTGTTGATGGGAATTTGGCACAGAAGCTGCAGAGATGTCTGGCAGACCAAGCTATAAATTAACAGTGAGCTGTACGTTGTATTTCTTTTTTTTTTTCTTCTTTTTTTAGGAGGATGATGGAATAAATTGTTGTGCCATGATATTCTTCTATGTACTTTTCTTTGAACTGCAAATGTTGTTTGGAGCCGCTGTTAAAACAAAGAGGAACAGCAAGCGCCTTCTATTATAATCTTTTCATGCAGAACAAGCAAAGGTTTCTAGCAAATTCATTCCATTTCTAGGATGTTAATAAACACAAGTACCGTAATTGTCACTTAATGGGTCACAAAACAAAAACAAAACTGTCTTGGTGTTATCTGCTTGCTATAGAGTACACACGCGGAATTCACTTTTCATACTTGGGAAATGTAATTATGTCTTCGTCAGTTTAAGTGACAGAATAACGCGGGCGCTAATTCCATCATTGTGGCTAAACGCCTGCGTGTTCTACCTGCTAGGGTATGATTCTGTTGCTGTGTTTTGCAATGTCCTGTTATCCAGGCTCAGAAAGACGGTGAGCCTGCTGCTTTGTGTTTATAATATACTACAAAAGAGGAAGGTAGGGAAAGGGGCAACATTTCAGTTAAAAAGCCTTAGTATATTTTTTTTAGGCGAGATGTTAGAACTTACCCAGTTGATCGTTAAAGCCCTTCAATATATGGGTGATACTATGGCAGTACTGGAATACTAGGTTGAGGGGGAGGTAGGTGTCATGGTGAAATTGAGAGTAAATAAAGGGATGAAGGAAGAAAATACAAAAGACAGAATCAAATGGCTTAGGTCAAATACAGTTTGTATTTAGGTGCATTTATCTTGCATTTAACATCCATTTGCAAAGCTTCTGAGGTCATCCAGAGTTCTTCGATGTTTACATTTGACCTGCAATTGAATTACTTCTGACCTGCATTTACCCACCATTTAAAGTGTATTTAAAGCCAATGTCTTCATTACTTTTGGACAGAGTTTGTATAAAGTACTCGAAACCCATACTTGAGTAAAAGTACAAGTGCTCGATCAAAAAGTGACTTGAGTAGAAGTGGAAGTGCTCTATCAAAAAGTGACTTGAGCAGAAGTACTAAAGTATTCAACATTTTTTGTACTTAAGTATTGCAAGTAGGTTTTTTTTAAATTTTGCTACTCAAGTACTGAAAGTAAAGGTACCAGCAGTTTTGAAAAAAAAATTGCTACTCAAGTACTGAAAGTAAAAGTACAAGTACTGTGTTATGTAGTTATTAAAGAAAGAAGTTAAAAGTTTGAACATCATTTTGTTTTTTATTATTTCAAATTCAGCTTTTATTTATACATACAGTAGCATTTATTTTCGTATGCGCTGATAATACACATGTTTTGAGCTTCATGAAACCTGCCATCTACTGTTCTGGCAGTGGTAATTTTTATAATTGTAACGAGTAACTATGCAGCACAAAAAAAAAATATCGGAGTAGAAGTATTGAAATCATTGGAAAAATTTAGTGAAGTAAAAGTGGAAGTAGGAGAAAAAAATTATACTCTAGGAAAGTACAGATACCGCCTTTCGGTACTTAAGTACAGTAGTGAAGTAGTTCTACTTAGTTACTATACATCTCTGAATATATGGGTGATACTATGGCAGTACTGGAATACTAGGTTGAGGGGGAGGTAGGTGTCATGGTGAAATTGAGAGTAAATAAAGGGATGAAGGAAGAAAATAAATGAAGGGAGTGACCTGTTTCCTGTATTGAAATCCAAGAAAAAGACTTTACAGGTAAGTCAAAAAGTTTGTTTTCCTAATTGTACATTAGAGCAGGGCTTCCCAAACTTTTTTGGGCCGAGACCCACTTCTGAATACAGTTATTTTTCGGGCCCCTCTTGCTTGTAATTGTATATTGTAAAGCGCTACAGAATTTGTTGGCACTATATAAATGCAAATAATAATAATAATGCATATTTTAAAGGGAGGGGGATGTTAAATTAAAAATATAAATTTACTACTTTTCAATTTATTATTGAATACACTTGCCAGATGTTCTAAGTGAGGGGTCAGAAACCTGTGGCATGTGTGGCACATAAGCTGAGTTTTAAGTAATCAGCGCCCTCATAGACAGTATAAGGCAGGCAGAGGACAGAAATCAAAGACTCCAGGACAGTGATCAGCAGGCTATATGGCACTCACCCTCCTTCCTCTCCCAGCGGTCCACAGTGAAGGTAAAGCCCCTGTTTGCCCTCTCCAGGGCCCAGCACACCTCACCCAGAGTCTCCATGATGAGGAGCTCTATGCTGGTCTTGGTGTCCTGGCTCTTCTCCTTCAGATCCTCTACTGGGGTCACAGAAGCTGCCATGAACTCCTGACACCGCCGGGCCACCTGGTCCTCCTATGACACCGAGGCTGTCGTCTCTGCCCGCTATAGCTGAGAGTATCCCGCCGCCAGTCTAGCCAGCAGGAACGAGGAGCTGGCTCTGCACCCCATGAACATATCCTACATAACAGCCCACATACGTACTCACTGATGCAAGTATCCTCCTCGTGGGAAATGCAGGCCATCCTCCGTAAACTGCGTGGGCGGGGTCCTGAATCCATCCCAATTTGACTACTCTGGCTCTCTGTAATTTACATGGGCTCCCACAGCACAATTTAAGCGGGCCCGCTCTCAGTGATTTCCTGCTCAGCGCGACCCACTCAAATGCAGCTCGCGACCCACCAGTGGGTCCCAACACACAGTTTGGGGAATCCTGCGTTAGAGAATGCATTATCCTAGAATTAGACCATATGACTTCCTAAAGCAATGTAACTGAGGGGTGGGCAACACAGCAAACAAGCTCAAACAGGCCCACGCAACAAACAGGTAAATCAAGGGTTACATAGTTACATAGTTACATAGTAGGTGAGGTTGAATAAAGACAATAGTCCATCCAGTTCAACCTGTGTAGGTGTGTGTGGCTGTAATCATCTCACATACCCCTGAATGTTCTGATCCTTGAGATGTAAGTCTAAGAGTCTTTTGAAAGCCACCATACTACCCGCAGAAACCACCTCTTGTGGTAGAGAATTCCACAATCTTGTAGCCCTAACAGTAAAGAACCCCCCACGTTGCCTGAGGTTAAAACGCTTCTCCTCTAATCGCATTGTATGCCCTCGAGTCCTCATGCAATCCCTTCGAATGAACAGCTTTTTTTCTAAGCTGGGATCCCCATTAAGATATTTATAAATTGCTATCATGTCCCCCCTCAGACGTCTCTTCTCCAGGGAGAATAAATCGAGCGATTGTAGACGCTCTTCATAGTCAAGGTCCTCCAATCCCCTAATTAGTTTAGTTGCCCTTCTCTGGACTCTCTCCAGCTCCAACACATCCCTCCTGAGGACTGGCGACCAGAACTGGACAGAATACTCCAGATGCGGTCGGACCAGAGTTTTATAAAGTGGAAGGATTATAGTCTTATCTCTGGAATACATCCCTTTCTTTATGCATGCCAATATTCTGCTGGCTTTGGCAGCTGCCGCTTGACATTGCATGCTGTTGCCTAATCTATCATCAACCAAGACTCCCAGATCCTTCTCCATTTTTGATTCCCCCAAGGGTTCCCCTCCTAACGTGTATTGTGCTTTTATGTTTTTAGTCCCCAAGTGCAAAACCTTACACTTCTCCACGTTAAACCTCATTTGCCATGTCCGTGCCCACTCTGTAATTTTGTCCAGGTCATTCTGTAGGATATCTGCTTCATGCTGTGCAGTTATTGCTCTGGCCAATTTTGTGTCATCTGCAAAAACTGATATCGAACTACTGATCCCGACCTCAATGTTGTTTATGAATAAATTGAACAAGGTTGGTCCCAGGACTGAGCCCTGGGGCACCCCGCTTACTACCTCAGACCAGTCTGAGTATGCGCTGTTTATTACCACTCTTTGGACACGCCCTTTAAGCCAATTCCGTATCCAAGAGCAAACCCTGCTGTCGATACCTGCAGATCTTATTTTATAAATTAAGCGCTTGTGGGGAACTGTATCAAACGCCTTAGCGAAATCCAAGTACACCACATCCACTGGTCTCCCCCTATCTAGCTCACAGCTCACCTCCTCGTAAAATGTTAATAGATTGGTTTGACAAGAACGCCCATTTGTAAACCCGTGCTGATTACTGCTGATGATGTTGTTGTCTTTAGCAAACTCTACGATATAGTCCCTTATCATCCCCTCCAGAAGTTTACATACTATTGATGTCAAACTGACAGGCCTATAATTTCCCGGGATATGCCTCTGGCCCTTTTTGAATATCGGAATCACGTTAGCTTTCTTCCAATCCCCTGGTACATCTCCTGTCCTAATACTGTCAGCAAAGATCAGGAACAGTGGTCTGGATATAACCTTACTGAGTTCCTTGAGTACTCTCGGATGTACGCCATCCGGGCCTGGTGATTTGTTTGTGTTGAGTTTATCCAGCCTTTCCCTGATTTCCCCCTCTGTTAGCCATAGTGGCAAGTCCTGTGTATTACTACTAACCAAACAGTCATGGTCAGTGTACCCCTCCGTTTCCTGTGTAAAGACTGACGAGAAAAAAGCATTCAGCACGGTTGCTTTTTCAGTGTCCTCTGTAACCATCCTCCCATCATTGTTAATTATGTGTGCAATATGCTCTGCCCTAGTTTTTTTGCTGTTGATATATTTAAAGAATTTCTTTGGGTTTTTTTTACTATCCTCCGCTATTTGTCTCTCAAAGTTGATTTTAGCCATCTTGATTTCTTGTTTACTTTTCTTATTTGCCTCCTTGTATTGCTCGAAAGCCGATACTGTGCCCTCTGATTTATACTTCTTGAAGGCCAATTTTTTTCCCCTAATAAGTTTTTTGACGCTACGGTTTAGCCAGCCAGGTTTGGCTTTGTCTCTTCTAAATTTATTTCCCATAGGAATGCACTGCAAGATGCCTTTGCCTAATATGTTCCTAAAGCATTCCCATTTTTCCTCTGTGGTCAGGGATCCCAGGGTTTGGTCCCAGTTTACCCTTTCCATCAATGAGTACAATTTTGGAAAGTTTGCCCTTCTGAAGTTTAGGGTTCTTATGTTCCCCACTTGCCTTGTTATATTGTTATTTATACTAAATGTGATCATCCTGTGATCGCTAGAGCCCAGATTGTCCTGGACTCCTACCTGCGAGATTAGGTCTGGGTCATTAGTGATCATTAGGGTTAAAAAACTCAGAGAGCAGCCTGATGCACTTCAAGCCTAAAACTGGAACCAGAATAGGTCTGAACATCCACTTGGTAAAATTTAACAAATGTGTAAACAAAATACCATGTGACAGTCTTACAAATCTTTGAAACAAATTATTTGGTAAAGTGTGTCTTAACAGGAACCTTCTCCTTAAAACTATAGGCTTGAATAATGAATTGTTTAATCCACCTGGCAATAGTAGAACAAGAGACAGAAAGTCCCTTCCAGGGACACTCCAAAATGACAGAGTGAGTCAGCTTGTTTAAAAAAAAACTGTAGGAGAGAGGCTGAGTTGCACATCACGTACCACATCCAGGCAGTGAATAGAAATCTTCCTGGAATTCTTCTGAGCAGAGCATAAGAAGGGAAGTACAATGTCCTGGTTAAGGTGGAAGGAGGAACCACTTTGGAAGAAAGGAGTCCTTTGGAAAACCTTATCCTGCTAACGTATATCTCGCAGGACTGGTAGCAATGAGGAAGACAACCTTGTGAGTGAAAGAAGACGGAGGAATATCCCTGATAAGCTCGAAGTATGGCTTCTAAGGAACTGACAAAACCAAGCTAATAAGTGGAACATACAGGGGGACCAATGCGAGCAACAACTCGCACAAAGACTTTCTTCAATGACTGAAAGACCTGAAGTCTCTGGAAAAGAATGGCAAAGGTTAAAACTTGCCCCTTTAAGGGCAATTAAGGCTAAATGCTGATCCAGACCAGGCTGGAGGAAAGACAGGATCTGTCCCATGGAGAACTTCCTGGGATAGAATTTCCCAGTAGGCTTGCACAATGCAAAGTTGACATTCCAGGTGTGAAAAAAGACTTTGTAAGAAATCAATTTCCAGGTTTTCAGCGTAGGGGTGACTAATTCCAATGGGTCCCTGTCCCTCAGGATCTGGTCTTAAACATCCAAGCCATTAATGACAACGACAGAGGAGCAGTATGGTGGATTTGCCCCTGGGACAGATCTGGATGATCCAGAATGGCCCACAGAGAATCTGCCAAGAGACTATGTATATCCAAGTACCCTGTCCTCCTAGGCCAGTTCAGTGCTCTAAAAGGTCCCCAGCTTGCAGATCAATAAATGTGCAAATCAAGTTTAATTAATCCCATGGAGTCACCTGGGACTCCAGTGTGACAGCCTGAGGGTCCCTGTTCCTGGTGACAAATCTGTCCAGTTTTTTGTTGAACCTGGACACTAGAACATTCAGGTTTGGTGTCCCCTATCTGGGACAAATGTCTTAAAACCCTTCCTGTTGAAGAGACCATGCCACAGAATCTAGAGGCTGAGAACTGCACCTGCCAATTTTACATTTCTAAAATGTGGACCGCAGAGAGGGCTGAAACATTGAGTTCCACCTAAGCTGGAATGAGCTTTTAGCTGCAGAACCATTGTCTGACTGAATCTGGGTTGGGTAACCTCAAAGTCAAGAGGTCCAGTGTTGCAAGGACAACCAGGTTACCCGGAGTTCCAGGATATTGATCGGAAGCCTGGCTTCCAACAATAATTAGGTCACCTGCATAGAGAGGGCATCCTGAACTAAACCCAGCCTGAGAGGCTGGTGTCTGTCCTTAGCACCTCCCAAGACAACAGGAGAAAAGAATTCCCTAAATTCCAGCACCAGACTGGAAATCTTCCACTATAGTACAAGTTTGATTTTACTGGTCAGGCAAATGGGACAAGCCAGATATCCCTGAGATTGCTTTTTCCATGTAGCCACAATGTTGAGTTGCAATGGTCTGGAGTGAAATCGGATGTACACTACTGCCCCAAAGGAGGCTACCATCAGGCCTAAGTCCCTCATGCAAGGAATGGTGGGGAGCATCCTGGGCAGTAAGGTTCAAACTTGGGAGTAGAGGGCCAGAAGTTTGTCTGGAGGGAGAAAAACCTTGGAAAAGGCAAAGTCTTTTTAAAGAACTTAGGCTGATGACCTTTGGTTGGGCCGATGCAGTCTGCTCCACGGCAAGATGTGCATACTGTGTCAGTAAGGACACAAATAGTCTCTTTAAGCTTGGGAGAGATATTAGCTGATTACATTACCTCCTGTTCCGAGTTCTTGAGAGCAGAACATTTCTCCTCTGAAGCATAAAAGCCATAAGGGGAAAATCAGAGATAGACTGTGGAGGGTAGGATTAGGGAGCATGTTTGCATACCCTGTGATCTGAGTCCTCTAAGAGGGCAAAGTGCCTACCCATACAGTATATTAAATTATAGTCGCTGAAAACTCGTCTTTGAATTAACAGGAGGTGGGAGGTGCACCAGAAGGAGCTAGTGAGGCCTCTGAAGTGGGACGACTTTGAAAAGTAAATCAGTGCTATTAGGGCAATGCTTCTGACCCCTCCCCCTTCCCTACAAGACATAAGCTGAATTTGACTTGGCAAGTCCCACTGACCCATTCCCCTTGTGCCTATATTGTGTAGTGGGGGTAACCCACCAGGAGTACTCATCTAGGCTTGTGACGGTATCAGATTTTCATGCTGCGATTAATTGATCAAGGTTTTGCCACGGTATACGGTATTATCACGGTATTCAATTATTAAATTTAAATTATTAAATTTCTACCTCACTTGAATTTCATTGTTGAATTTAGGGGCTTTGGTTCACTTATGCACATTATTATATAGTCAGTCAGTACAGACTGTGAACCAGGCGATAACTGGTCCTGGCGCTCGGCTCCGATCCGATGGCCTGGTCATTAAGGGGGAAAATCCTTGTGGTCAAGAAGTGGTTAAACCTGAAGGAGGTGTTGTTATTTATAAATTACTTTACTATTGCTTTAGGCCTGGGTCACATGTATGCGGGTTGGCGGCCCACATTTGCACAGGCATAGCAGACCATTGATTTGAACGGGCTGCTATGCCCTCATTTTCAGCAGAAAAAAGATGCATGCAGCATTTTTTTAAAATTCAGTGGCCTTGAAATCCATCCTGCTTTTGCACCATGCGACTTACCCGCAGTTCCTGCTCTGGCAACCTTTCTGCGTTTTTTATATACGTGGGCACGGCATTTAAAAACACAGTTTGCGTGTGCAGCAACGGCAGGTAAGTCGCATGGTGCAAAAGGATGGATTTCATGGCCACTGCATTTTTTTTAATTCTGCATGCACCTTTTTTCAGCCGAAAACGCAGGCATAGCAGCTCAAGCCCATTCAAATCAATGGGCTGCTATGCCTGTGCAAATGTGGGCCCCCAACCCGCATACATGTGAACCAGGCCTAAAGCAATAGTAAAGTCATTAATAGATAAAAACACCGGTCCTCCTGCAGGTTTAACCACTTCTGGACCGCAAGGATTGCCCCTTTAAAGGCCAGGCCAGCGGATCAGAGCGCCAGGACCAGTCATCACCAGGTAGGCCAGACACTGCTTGATGGCTATATAATAATGTAAGGTCGGCTGCTATGCACGTATGTGTGTGTGTGTGTGTATGTATGTATATGTGTGTGTGTATATATATATATATATATATATATATATATATAATATGCTGCTATGCCCATGTATGTATGTATATCTCTATCTATATATAAATATATCTAATTCTATCTATCTAATTCTATCTATCTAATTCTTCTATCTACAGAAACTTGCTTGTATTAGCAGTGTTTCTGTGTCTGAGCCCTGGAAGAAGCATGTGGGTGTGTGCCGAGTGGGAGCCGTTTGATTGGTTACAGGGAGGAGCTAAGTCTCTCACTCTAGGATCATATTACCAGAGCTGTTTCTATTGAGTGAGTGAACTGCTGAGTGAGTGAATGAGTCATCCAGCTCACTGAAATGTATCAATTCTAAAGTCAGACAGACTTGAGGAGAAGAGAAACTCTGTATTTTAAAAATGCCACAATAACAATACCGTGGGTATGCAATACCGCGATATATCGAATTACCGAAAACCGGCACATCTCTACTCATGACCTGTACTGTAGACCAGAAAAGGTTATGCCTTATATGAACAGTAGCTGCAAGTAGCTGGAGTCCAGAACATCCATGGATCACTTTGCTGTGTAGCCAAGAAGAAAGCAGGAAGTAGAGGCACCAGCTGGCCACCTTCATGTGTGAATAAAATGCACAGTGTGTCTCTTCGAAAAACAGTGTTGCAGTAGGGACACTGACCCCAGCAGGATCTCATATAGAAGGAAAAATGGCACCAAATTTAAAATTGAAATGCAGTGACTAGCTACTCCTACCTCTTTGATCACAGCCCGACACTCTATTTTAACTCCACAGGAACTGCAGCAGACAGCACCCTGGGTTTCCATATAGGGTCCTTCCACTGCAGTCTTGTGGTCCCATCAGCTGGGAGATGGACCATGGTCCTGAACCTGGTTAGCACTCTGCTATAGCCTGCAATGCTGATCAGTGTACTCTGATGGCAGGAAAGTCTCCCTGCATGGGGGAATCAAGTCAGTTTTTTTTTTTTTTCAAACAAAAAAACGGACTCATCTATGGGCTGCCTTAGCAAGGTTTATAGATTGACGTGGTCCACTTTAAGATGCCCTGTTATGTATAGTGTCTCTGTATGGAAGCAGCCATTATGGTTGAGGCACTTGGCTTTGTTTCCTCATGTTAGAGCTACCAGCAAGGAGAAAAGTGAGCAATACAGTTGGGACATCATCAAATTTCACTCCAAATCTCCTGAGATTGGCAGTCTCAGGCAGCAGTGACTTAGATTTCACACAGCTGGTATGAGGCTGTAGGTACATAAGTACTTAGGAACGCTTACATATCAGGAACTGCACTGCAGTTTATTAAGAAAGGACTCAAGACAAAAGGCAAATGTTTCAATGGGCAGCTCAGACATAACTAACATTTACCATTTATTTTCTAGATGTTCTTTATAACAAACAGTAGCAAATCTTCACTGCATTCGTTTATGTGCACGTTGACACGTATTTGAAAGTGGATTGACATTGGGAAGATAGATATAGCTAAAAAAACTAAAAGGCTAAAAGCTGCTCTATTTTCCTGTTTGTAAGTTATGAGCACATAGTTACCAACATTTCAAAAAAGTTTTCAGGGGCACCTCTTTTTTTTTGCTGTTTGCTCAGCAAGATATTTTAGGCAGAGCATGTACTTTATTAGGGGTGGGGCATTCATCTAAAATGGGCATGATTAGTTAGTTAGTTTTAGTTTATTTCAAAAGTAAAAAAAAAAACAAAAAACATAAAAAATAAAAGAAGAAATTATTCAGTAGTAGACAATAACAAAACAACTAATTACAAAAGAAGACATATAAAGCTATAACAAATAATTTAGTTTACATATCCGAAAATGAGTAGGAAGAAGTAAAAGCTTATTTAATCACACTCCTTCCCCATAATCAATAATAAATTATTCAGAGTCCGATCGCTATAAAGTCATACAATAAATAATACTTCAAATATAATATACTAATTACCAATAATCTAACTAAATAATCATAATTTGTTCTAAAGAACCATATAGTTAAATTATTGTTTTGTTTATTACATGCATATGCAGGTGCATTTAAAAAAATTGAATATAATAAAAAAGTTGATTTAGTTCAGTAATTCAGTTCAAAAAATGAAACTCGTTACACACAGGTTGATATATTTCAAGCATTTCTTTCTTTAAATTCATTACACACAGGTTAATATATTTCAAGCATTTCTTTCTTTTAATTTTGATGAATATGGCTTACAGCTAGTGAAAACCCAAAATGCAGTATCTCAGAAGATAAGAATATTACATAAGACCAATAAAAAATGTTTTTTTAATACAGAAATAATGGCTTACTGAAAAGTATGTCCATGTACAGTATACTATGCACTCAAAACTTGATTGGGGCTCCTTTTGCATAAATTACTGCATCAATGCAGCATGACAAGAAGGTGATCAGTCTGTGGCACTGCTGAGGTGTTATGGAAGCCCAAGTTGCCTAAATAGTGGCCTTCAGCTTATCTGCATTGTTGGATCTGGTGTCTCTCATCTTCCGCTTGACAATACCCCACAGATTCTCTATGGGGTTTAGGTCAGACATGTTTGCTGGCCAATCAAGAACGGTGATACCATGATCATTAAACCAGGTATTGGTACTTTTGGCAGTGTGGGCAGTTGTCAAGTCCTGCTAGAAAATTAAATCAGCATCTCCAAAAAACTGGTCAGCAGAGGGAAGCATGAAGTGCTCTAGAATTTCCAGGTAGAGGGCTGCACTGACTTTGGACTTGATAAAACACAGTAGAACAACACCAGCAGATGGCATGGCTACCTAAATCATCACTGACTGTGGAAACTTCACACTGGACCTCGTGCAACTTGGATTCTGTGCCTTTCCACTCTTCCTCCAGACTCTGGGACCTTGATTTCTAAATATAATGCAAAATTTACTTTAATCCGAAAAAGAAGACTTTGGACCACTGAGCAACAGTCCAGTCCTTTTTCTTCTTAGCCCAGGTAAGACGCTTCTGATGTCTCTGGTTCGGGAGTGGCTTGACACAAGGAATGCGACAGTTGTAGCCTATGTCCTGGATACGTTTGTGTGTGGTGGCTCTTGAAGCACTGACACCAGCCGTAGTCCACTCCCTGTGATTCTCCCCCAAATTCTTGAATGGCCTTTGCTTCACAATCCTCTCAAGGCTGCCATTATCCCTGTTGCTTGTGCACCTTTTTCTACCACACTTTTTCCTTCCACTCAACTTTCCAGTATTATGCTTGGATACAGAACAGCCAGCTTTTTTAGCATTGACCTATTGTGACTTACCCTCCTTGTGGAGGGTATCAGTGACGTCTTCTCGACAGCTGTCGAGTCAGTAGTCTTCCCCATGATTGTGTAACCTACTGAACGAGAATGAGAGATAATTTAAAGGCTGAGGAAACCTTTACAGGTGTTTTGGGTTAATTAGCTGATTAGAGTGTGACACCATGAGTCTACAATAATGAACTTTTTAACAATATTCAAATTTTCTTACATGCTGAATTTTGAGTTTTCACTAGCTGTAAGCCATAGATATTAAAATTAAAAGAAAGAAATGCTTTAAATATATCACTCTGTGTGTAATGAGTCTACATGAACAAAATTCTAAATGCAACACTTTTGTTTTTGCCCCCATTTTTCATGAGCTGAACTCAAAGATCTAAGACTTTTTCTATGTACACAAAAGGCCTATTTCTCTCAAATATTGTTCACAAATCTGTCTAAATCTGTGTTAGTGAGCACTTCTCCTTCGTCGAGATAATCCATCCACCTCACAGGTGTGGCATATCAAGATGCTGATTAGACAGCATGATTGTTGCACAGGTGTGCCTTGGGCTGGCCACAATAAAAGGCTACTCTAAAATGTGCAGTTTTACTGTATTGGGGGGTCAGAAAACCAGTCAGTATCTGGTGTGACCACCATTTGCCTCACGCAGCGCAACACATCTCCTTCGCATAGAGTTGATCAGGTTGTTGATTGTGGTCTGCAGAATGTTGGTCCACTCTTCTTCAATGGCTGTGCGAAGTTGCTGGATATTGGCAGGACTTGGAACACGCTGTCATATACGCCGATCCAGAACATCCCAAACATGCTCAATGGGTGACATGTCCGGTGAGTATGTTGGGCAGATTTGTGAATAATATTTGAGAGAGATAAGCCTTTTTTATACATAGAAAAAGTTATAGATGTTTGAGTTCAGCTCATGAAAAATGGGGGCAAAAACAAAGTGTTGAGTTTATAATTTTGTTCAGTGTATATAATAAAGGAGTTTCACTTTTTGAATTGAATTACTGAAATAAATTAACTTTTTGATGATATTCTAATTTTTTGAGTTGCATCTGTATATAGCACCGACAATTTAAGCAGTGCTTTATATACTGTATGGAAAATATAACAAAAATAACCGCGCTTGGTCACACTACATAGTAAATAAATACATGAAACAATTAATGAATAAATAAATGCTGCCAGTACATAGGTAAATCAGACCATAAATGAAGAAAAAAAAAGTACAGCGTCAATAAAAATCAAACAATCTGTATAAAGAAAAGTCCAATCAAGGTCTGTCCTTAGATTCCACAAAATTGGATGATTGATGAGCTCAAAAAAGCAATACAAAGGCATGACAACAATATCCTTGTGATGACGAAACGTGTCAGGCGTGCCCACACATTGACACGCCAATCTCGGCCATCTTGTATTTCGTGTTTTTTCATATCTACTGAAATGTGAGCTGCCAAACCATTTATTATTATTATTAAATAAAGCGTTATACTATGCCATTGGAGTCTTCCTTTGTTTTTGGAGGTAATATGGCGGATTAAGCTGATAATCTTTACATGGTTGCTACTAATGTTTGATGAGTTGTTCATGCCTTGGGATACCATCTTGGGATACCATCTGGATACATGTCCATTTTGACCATTCGTAATTGATTTTAATTTCTTATATACTGTATGCAACAATTTATTTTCAAAAAACTGTATATATAGGAAGGTTTCCCATAATAAGGACAGAAACACACTCAAGAGGGTCTTGTTCGAAGGCACCAGGGCACAGTACAGGGGGGAAAATTACAGGGGGCAGCAGGACACTGTACTGGGGGGGGGGGGCCCGGAGGATAAAGTACAGGTGGGCAGCAGTGCACAGTACTGGGAGGTCAGGAGGGAAAAGTACAGGGAGCAACAGCGCATAGTACTGGGGGCTCAGGAGGGAAAAGTACAAGGGGGACTCAGGGCACAGCACTGGGGGGTCAGTGGGGAAAATGACAGTGGGCAGCAGGGCACAGTACATAGCGGCAGCAATCTATGATAAAGAAGCAGATTCCTCCACATGCAGAGTGGCACAGGGAAGTTGCTGTGACAGATCTACCTGTCCTGGTCTACTGATCCACACTGGCCTTCCTTTCCAGTCCGTTCAACATGATGTCACACACAAGTGCCTGGGATGGGCATAGGAGAAGGGCTGGTGGGGATAAGTGCAGTACACTCCCTGTGCCACTCTGCAGGTGGGAGAGAAGCTGTTTACCCTGAGGGTCAGCAAGGAAAGGAAGCATATGCAATCTACCAGTCACCTGGTGTGGTAAATAAAAATGAATGGATTGCAGACCCCCATTCCGTATACACATAACAAAATCTGGGGCTATTGACTATCCTCAATAAGCCCAATTTCTTCAGTGTTTTGTGCTACATCTGAAATGTAGATACAGTACCTACTTCTCATTTCTTAGTACTTCCACTTATGTTAAGCTGCTAAGCATGGATTTAGCTTAGCAAAGATATACAGTACATGGGGAAAAAAAAATCTCTGAAATCCCCCCAGTTTACTCTCACACACACTCCTCAAAACAAGAACTCACCTCACCCCTTCCAGGTGGGGTCTCCTAATACAAGAAAGAGAAGGGTGCGGGAATGGTTAACCCTTTCACTGCTAGGCCCTGTGTTGCACATTTAAATTCAGGTGGCCAGACCATTTTTGTAATTTCTTAACTTTTTTTATTTTATATTTATAGCTATCATAGTTTGTAAAAGACCCACAAATCATACATTTTATGATAGTACATGACCTGTAGAATAAAAAAAAAGGTGCTACTGATTATTTAAGCCCCGCAAAAGTTGCACAAATGTTTATCACGACAGAATTTTTGCCGAAAATACACTAATTTCATTTTTAGCAGACACAAACACAACAAAACTTACAAACTTTCTGCTAAATTCCTACTAAGTATAAAAGCTAAAACTGAGGTAATTAATAACATATATTTGTATACTTTAAACAGCACCTCTGCAAAACAATGAAAATCGAAAGTACAAAAAACGGTAACTAAGCAAAATCGAATAATCTGGAGGTTATCATTTTTCACTTTTAGCTTTTAGATGTTTTTTTACGACCTTCAAACCATACATTTTCTGAAAGCACATGAGCTGCAGCATTAAAAAAGGTGCCACTAATTTTATTAGGCCATGCAATAGTTGTGTAAATATTTACGCCAAAAATACACTAAAATCGTTATTAGCTGACACAAATACAAGTTACAAAATTCCTGCTGTTCTATGCATCCACGTGTAGGCAGTCTTTTTGATGTCAATGGGGTTTGCTGCAGCTGCACGCACACAGATGCTGCTTTGACATCTGTGCGGGTGCAGGTGTGGGTGCATGACTCCGAAAGCAGGCAGTATGAATCTGGGGACACACACGGGTGTCAAATAGTGCAATGTCCATGCAGCCGCTATGTCCCAGTTGACATCAGTGGGACTGCATGGAATACCTGTGCATACCCATTTGGATAAACATGTGGGTAACACATACTACTAACACATACTACTACTACAATATTGACACATACTACAACAAAAAATATACTATTTTTTTTTTTTTATTTAATTAAAAAAAAAAATGTATAAAATTTTTAACAATCTGATTGTTTTTGCTGAGATGTTAGTAATTGGTTAAGAGTTGGAATCACTAATTATTCTCATATTGAGTTCATCTGTTGTTACCTTTACTATTTTAACATCACATGCAAGGACGTATTGCCAGTTATGATTAAGCGATCTTGAATTGTGAAACGTGTCAACTGTCTGTGGCTCAATTGTCTTGTCTTGTCAGATTTACAATCTCAATAAAGGATTATTTTATCTTCATCCACTGGAGTGGATGACAATGCTGATCCAGAAGCATTTATTGCTCTTGCAGGAGATTGATCAATGTTCTCCCTATTTTCAGGTTTCATTTTATCTATACATGAAGGTAATGAGTATTTTTGTGAGGCAGTGGTTTACAACACTTGCTTTCTTGAAGATGCTGCTGCAGAAGAAAAGCTTTGTTATTATCCAGAAGCAGCAGAAAAAGTGTTTCTGGAATGAGAGTGAGGGAAAAGCTACTCAAACTTTCATTTTGGTCCTCATCATTTAATTTCATGAAGTATTTTTTTAATGTCTTTAAGGCACCTCTGGCATGCCAGGATGTGTTTTGTCACCCTTGCAGCATTTGGAAAAGAATATTCCTTCTCAAAATATTTTCAAATTGCAGCTTTGCTCTAAGCAGAAATGTTTCTGAATTCTAGATGTTGGTTTCCCCATTTTATTAAATGGAGGAAAAGAAAAAACAATTTACTGACAACTTGTTTTGCTTGCGTATCTCTAGCAAGGTTACTTTGCGGTATAAACAAGGAAGCTCAGACCTCTGCAGGGTATAAATGTACTTTTACTAAACAAAAGCATGCTGTACATACAAACTATTACAATATTAGGAACATATCACAAGACTGGCAGATATAACAATGCCTAACACATGAACAGCCTATGGTCTGTAAACAGCAGAAATACGCTTCTTAAACATACAACCCTTGTCCCAAGAATATCAAATAAATACTTAGATCTGGTGGTTGCTTCCAATGGATCTCTGGAGCAGTTAGAAATCCTTGCTGCATCATGGCTGTCCCCACAGCTGATGATCCAGAGAGAGAGAGCGAAAGGCAAAAAAGGGGCTTTTCTCATGCGAACCACTCCTTTATAGTCCTGTACACAAAAAGACCACCCACAGGATGTGGTCATATCTTTTGACCACTCCTAGATTACTTTGCAGCCACACATGGCTGCATCATCCCCCACTTCCACATAGCTCATTAAATATGCAGCAGCCATTTTAAAACTACCTGTGGGTGAGAGAGATTATTATTACACATGTATTGGGAACATTTGTAAAAAAAAATCCACAACTGATACAATCCACCTCTTGATCCCATACATTGGCAATAATTACCAACATTACAAACATTTCTACTTCTTTACAAAAAAATATGCCTACAACATGCACAAGCTAATTATCTTAAGCATGTACAATGTGTATGCAATAAAAACTTCAACATCTCTTAAAGCCTTTGCCAGGAAAGGGCAAAAATAAACCCCCCGTTCAATGGGAGGAAAAAATTCCCTTTCGACCCCCATATCATCTGAGCGGTCAGACTAAGTCCCTGGCAGCTACAACATTACTTTAAACAGGGTTAGCAATGTCCTTGGCAGTCTGTGGAAAGAAAATCCTAAATGATGAAAGTTCTTTGTCCTCCTCCTGGTAAATGCTCAGATGTAAGTTCACTCCAATTAAGCCACCATCAGGAAATCTTCTGCATCTTCCTAATGCCCTGTACACACTATCAGATTATCTGAAGACTTTTGTCTGCAGACTTACCAAAACCATATAATATGAGGTCAAACCTAAACACTTTCAATTTGTATGCAATCCGGCAGGCCCTTGCACTACATAGAAAAGGTAAATCTGAAGACAAAAGTCTTCAGATAATCTGATAGTGTGTACAGGGCATTAGGCTCCCATCTTCTGGTCTGTCCCATCCCATCCGGTTTTGTCATTTGCTCTGCCCGGTCCACCTCTCGGTGCTCGGTACCTTAAAAATTAGAGACAAAGCAGATTATATGTTCCTTCCACCTATGCCAAAAAAACATAGCTCACTGCTCACATTTAACTGCAAAACTGTTATAGGGTGCCCACTGTTGCCTGGTTACATTTTCACTGAAAGACTTTGACTTCCAACGAAAGGAATAAACTTGCATGTCTCTCCGTGCTGTCCTGCGAATACTGGCCTGCTGTTGTCCAATCGTCACAGCATGGCAGTATCTAGCAAAATGTCCCATTCTATGACAGCAGAAACACTTAATGTGGCTGAATAAACCATTCCCATTCACTTGTTCCCACTTCTTATACAAAGCTGGTGTAGGGAGCCCATCTATTTCCTCTCTAGGGACCCCTTAAGTAAATCAGTCCACATGTTTCTTCTGGAGACCATAGGCCTTGTCTTCCTTGCAGGCTTAGGGCCTTTGTCCTTTGTGACATCATTAGAAATGCTTATGAGGGCTGCACACGGCTCATTCAAATCTTTAGCTCTGCCTACAGGAGTTTGAACACATTTCAAAGCCACTGCAGGTTTAACTTTACCTAAATACTTTACATCGCTTGCAGTTTCTTCGGTCACCACTGCAAGCTGCTCCTTGGGCTCAATTTGGGTAGGCCCCTTTTCCACTTCATTCAGTTCATCACAAGCACTATTCCGCACTATTGGACTTGCATGAAACTCATTCAGATCATCACTATCATCAGAATAAGACACATAGTCAACATCTGAAACATCAAACTCTATCTCCTCATCCTTATTGGAGGAGACATCCTCACAATCCCAGTTTTGGGATGTGACAATGGCACGTACCCTGGCTTTACTAACAGGTTTTTGGCCCTTCCTTTCCCTTAAGGCATTAATTGATTTGGTCATGAGGGCTGCACACCGCTCTTGCAAATCATCAGCCCGACTAGCAGTTGAACGCACACTCTCTGAAGCAACTGCTAGTTGGCCTTTTAATACCTTAAGTTCATCCTCTGCTTTCTCCCTTCTCTGTGATTCTATATAGAGAGCATGTAGAAAATACCAACCCAATGTGGACACTGTCCTCTTCTCTGCTTTACTTAAACCAAACCCCTTAAGGTTAAAATCTACAAAATGATCTGAGACTTTATCACCCCAAGTCTTATTCAAGGGAGAAGCATACTTTGCAAATACTTTAGCAAGAGGCTCCCACTCATTGTTTCTGGCCCAGATAGGTAAGCTGCACACTCCCTTCTGGACACCAGACCTCTCTGCAGCCTTGCTTTTCCTAAACAGCTTACACAGCATTTTTACCAAGCACAAGCTACACAATACACCACAGAAAACAGGTCTGTTTCAGTTGAATATATAGCGCAATACCGGCACGAGCCCCCAACTGTTTTGCTTGGGTATATCTAGCAAGGGTTACTTTGCGGTATAAACAAGGAAGCTCAGACCTCTGCAGGGTATAAATGTACTTTTACTAAACAAAAGCATGCTATACATACAAACTATTGCAATATTAGGAACATATCACAAGACTGGCAGATATAACAATGCCTTCTACCTCACCCTTTGGCCCTTAAACATCCATGATGCAGCCTGTTTGTTCGTTTGTAGTTGGAGAAAACATGCAGTGAGGACCTCTTTGTCCTGTTGCTGCAGACATCCATTGGAATCTGCTGAGCCCAGCCACAAGAGCTAAGTATTTATTTGATATTCTTGGGGAAAGGGTTGTATGTTTAAGAAGCGTATTTCTGCTGTTTACAGATCATAGGCTGTTCATGTGTTAGGCATTGTTATATCTGCCAGTCTTGTGATATGTTCCTAATATTGCAATAGTTTGTATGTACAGCATGCTTTTGTCTAGTAAAAGTACATTTATACCCTGCAGAGGTCTGAGCTTCCTTGTTTGTACTGCAAAGTAACCTTGCTAGATACGCAAGCAAAACAGTCACTGTCCTCATTTGAGGTACACTGCATTCGTCTTTTCTCCCCTGTTTCTCTAAGGATAGCTGTGATCTACCGCCCCCCTGGACCAGTATCAACCTTTCTTGATGACTTCTCTGCCTGGCTACCCTACTTTCTCTCTTCTGAAATCCCTGCAATCATTCTCGGCAATTTCAACATCCTGATTAATACTAACACTCCTACCACTTCCAAACTTCTCAGTCTAACCTCCTCCTTTGACCTGAAGCAATGGATACATGCTTCTACTCACTCTGAAGGCAATATCCATGACCTTGTTTTCTCCCACCTATGCACTCCGCACAAACTTTCAAACAATCCTTTCCCTCTCTCTGATCACTACCTTATTAGTTTCATTCTCTCCCTCTCCTCCACCTCCTCTCCCTCCAGCTACCGTACAGTTACCCGCAGAAACCTACGCCATCTCAACCCTTCTCTTCTCTACTCTGCTACCGACCACCTCTATGACAAAATCACACCCCTGTCCTGCACCAACCTAGCCACTTCTGTCTACAACGCTTCACTCTTAGCCTCCCTGGACACACTGGCCCCCCTCACCACACACCGAATCAGGCCCGACCCCTTCAACCTTTGCAAACAGATAACACTAGAAGTCTGAAAAAGCATAGTCGTGCTCTTGAGCGCCTATGGCGTAAGACTAGGTCTCAGAAGGATTTCAGCCGATATAACTCTACCCTCCAAAAATATAATTTCAGTCTCCACACTGCCAAACAGACCTATTTTATCACTCTCATTAACAGCCTGTCATCACGCCCCCGGCAACTCTTTGCTACCTTTAACTCTCTACTCCGTCCTCCACTACCCCCTCCCACCGACTCACTCACTGCCCAGGAGATTGCCGACCACTTCAAACAGAAGATTGATACAATTTGTATGGAGATCGCTGCTGTTCAGATACCTTCCATGCCTAATGCTTCATGCCCACAGGTGCGATCATTACTTCCCTCATTCAACCCCGCCACTACAGATGAGGTTGTTAAACTACTTGCTAACGTCCACTCAACCACCTGCCCTCTGGATCCTGTTCCCTCACAAATGCTACGTTCACCTTCTGGCCCTATTCTACGCTCTCTAACCCACATCTTCAATCTCTCCCTCTCTTCTGGCATCTTCCCCAATAGTGATGTCGCGAACCTAAAATTTGCCGTTCGCGAACGGCGAACGCGAACCTCCGCGAATGTTCGCGAACCGGGCGAACCGCCGTAGACTTCAATAGGCAGGCGAATTTTTAAACCCACAGGGACTCTTTCTGGCCACAATAGTGATGGAAATGTTGTTTCAAGGGGACTAACACCTGGACTGTGGCATGCCGGAGGGGGATCCATGGCAAAACTCCCACGGAAAATTACGTAGTTGACGCAGAGTCGGGTTTTAATCCATAAAGGGCATAAATCACCTAACATTCCTAAATTGTTTGGAATAACGTGCTTTAAAACATCCAGTGTGTGTATACGATCAGGTATGATGTTGTATCAATCAGGTAGTGTAAGGGTTACGCCCGCTTCACAGTGACAGACCAAATATATATTTTTTTAATTTGCAAGGTGCTGTGCCACCATATATATGAGTGGTGGGCACTGCAGTGGGCACAGTATACTCTGTTTTTTTTTTCACTACAATTTTTTCATCTAAGACTGATTGCTTCAATTTTCTTTGGACTTTTTTTCACAGTCTTCACCCTCACACTGCAATTCAGTGTATATATCTAATTTGTAGATATATTTCACATTTATCAATCAATTATCAAATTTAAGATTTTTTTGCTACTGAAGAGTTTTAGTGGTTCACCCTTCATAGGGCACTTAAAATATTTTTTTATTTTCCTCCATTTTAGCACCTTATTTCTTTAAGATGATCACATTCGTCACTTTTTATTGATTCACTTTATTTGATTGAAGAGTTGGATGGGTTCACTCTTCATAGGGCACTTCACTTTATAATATTGTTTTCTTCTTTCTTCTGCTGAATGTTGGATCAGTACCCTTTATTATTGATTCTTTCACAGCATTCACTTTGCACAGGATATTTATTCAAGTGCTATTGATTCAGCATATTGAGGATCTCACTTTTTTATCATATTTATGCACTTTCACTTTGGCACTCAAGCACCTTTGTCGTTTTTATCTGAAGGTTGATGTATTGATTTTATACTATTGATTTTGAATTATTGATTAATTTTAAAGATCTACTTTTAGATATCTATGGTTCACCGGTTTTAGAATATCTGCGCTGATTTTTACTCTTTATTTTATCTTGTTGTATGTGGGGACACTACAAAATTAGCTGCATATTTCTGGTGCTCCATTGTTCTATATTGGTACCTCCTCTTTTTTCCGTTCCCTTCTCTTCATTTGGTAGCGCATAGATTTATCTTCATATACACTCTGTGGACCTGACAGTCACTGGCAGGCCAGGCAACTGCAATTATAAAAAAATATATATATTTTTAATTTGCAAGCTGCTGTGCCACCGTATATATGAGTGGTGGGCACTGCAGTGGGCACAGCACACTCTGTGGCCTTGACAGTCACTGGCAGGCCAGGCAACTGCAATTATAAAAAAATATATATATTTTTAATTTGCAAGCTGCTGTGCCACCGTATATATGAGTGGTGGGCACTGCAGTGGGCACAGTACACTCTGTGGACCTGACAGTCACTGGCAGGCCAGGCAACTGCAATTATAAAAAATAATTTCTTTTTTCAATTTGCAACAAGCTGCTGTGCCACCGTATATATATCAGTGGTGGGCACTGCAGTGGGCACAGTACACTCTGTGGACCTGACACTCACTGCAATTATGACAGAGGAAAAAAAAAATATTTTTTAAACTGCAAGGTACTGTGCCTGTGCCACCCGAAATGAGTATGATGTGCACACAGTACAGTCTGTGGTGGGTCTGTGGCCTCTCACACACGGCGGGCAGGCAACTGCACACAATATATATATATATATATATATATAAAAAATTACTCAAATACCAGCCCTCAAAAGGGCTTTTTGGGGACAATATATATCTATATATATATATAAAAATTACTCAAATACCAGCCCTAAAAAGGGCTTTTTGGGGTGCTGTCAGGATGCTGTCCTTACACAGCAGGAGTGGACCGAGAACACTGACTAACAACTGTACCTAGCTATTAACAGCAGCAGCACTCTCCCTGCTCTCACTAACACACTGCTTCAGAATGATCTAAGATGGATGCTGCCCTTGCTTTTTTATAGGAGGTGGGAGGGTGTGGGAGGGAGGGTATGCTGATTGGCTGGAATGTGTCTGCTGACTGTGAGGTACAGGGTCAAAGTTTGCCTCAATGATGAAGTATAGGGGGCGGACCGAACATCGCATATGTTCGCCCGCAGCGGCGGGCGCGAACAAGCGGTGTTCGCCAGGAACTGTCCGCCGGCGAACAGTTCGGGACATCTCTATTCCCCGACTCTCTAAAACATGCACTAGTCAGCCCCATACTTAAAAAGCCCTCACTGGACCCAACCGAACTGAACAAACTACGCCCTATTTCCTTGCTCCCCTTTTCATCCAAACTCCTCGAACGTCTAGTCTACAACCGACTGTCCGACCACCTTGCCGAGAATAGCCTCCTTGATCCCCTTCAGTCTGGATTTCGGCCTCAACACTCCACTGAAACTGATCTCCTAAAACTGACAAACGATCTACTAATGGCCAAAACCCATGGACACAATTCTGTACTCCTACATCTGGACCTTTCTGCTGCCTTTGATACGGTTGACCATCCCCTCCTCCTCAAAAAACTCCATGCCTTTGGTCTCCGTGACTGTACTCTTCACTGGTTATCTTCCTACTTATCCAACCGCACCTTTAGCGTTACGTACAATTCTACTTCCTCCCCTCCTCTTACCTTCTCTGTTGGGGTCCCCCAAGGCTCTGTTCTTGGACCCCTCCCATTTTCAATCTACACCTCCTCTCTGGGTCAGTTGATAGCCTCCCACGGCTTCCAATACCATCTCTATGCTGAAGATACCCAAATCTATCAATCCACCCCTCAGCTCTCTCCCCCAGTCTCCTCACGTATCACTAATTTACTATCAGATATATCGGTCTGTATGTCTCACCACTTCCTCAAACTCAATCCATCCAAAACCGAGCTTATCATTTTTCCTCCACCACGTGCCCCTTCCCCTGACTTCTCAGTCAATACTGATGGCATTACTATCAGCCCATCCCCGCATGCCAAGGTCTTAGGTGTTGTCCTGGACTCTGGACTCTCCTTCAAACCCCACATCCAATCGCTGTCCAAATCTTGCCGCCTCAGCCTCCGCAACATCTCCAAAATACGCCCCTTTCTAACCAAAGACACAACAAAACTCCTAGTCCACTCCCTGGTCATCTCGCGCCTCGACTACTGCAATTCCCTTCTTGTTGGCATACCTCTACACAGGCTATCCCCCCTTCAATCCATCATGAATGCTGCCGCCAGACTCATCCACCTTACCAATCGCACAGTGTCCCCTGCTCCTCTCTGTCAAGCCCTCCACTGGCTTGCGCTCACCCAACGAATTAAATTCAAAATACTTACAACATCTTACAAAGCAATCCACAGCTTAGCCCCTAGCTACATCACCAGCCTCGTCTCAAAATACCAACCTAATCGCTCTCTTCGTTCCTCTCAAAACCTCCTGCTCTCTAGCCCCCTCGTCACCTCCTCCCATGCTTGCCTCCAGGACTTTTCCAGAGCCTCTCCAATCCTATGGAACTCCTTACCCTTATCTGTCCGATTATGTCCTACTCTATTAGCTTTTAGGCGATCTCTGAAAACCCTCCTTTTCAGAGAAGCCTATCCTACCAACACCTAACAAACGTACCTCCATTTTCTCCAACAACCCATCCCCCACGGTTATTGCCTTTTGTTTCACTTGACCCTCCCTTCTAGATTGTAAGCGCTAACGAGCAGGGCCCTCTAGTTCCTCCTGTTTTGAACTGTATTGTAACTCTATTGTCTTCCCTCACATTGTAAAGCGCTGCGCAAACTGTTGGCGCTATATAAATCCTGTATAATAATAATAATAAAAAAGACATAGCTAAGCCATTAACCCTTGGCTTGCAGACTGCCAGTATCAGGGAATTCAATGTTACTACTGGAAACAGGGAGTAAAACAAGAAAATATAAAATATAAGGATCAAGTATTACATTATAATATTACCATTAATTTTACTAGAGATATATTCATATATGATTAAAAATGGATATATTGTGGAAATAAAGATGTATATAGGACAAATATATAGTTTAAAAAAATAATAAAAAATTCTAATAAATTAACTAAATTAACTAAATTATATATATATATATATATATATATATATATATATATATATATATATATATATATATATGTACACAGCTGCACAACTGATACGCATTTCAAATTCAAAGAAACTGAATGGTATGTAGCAAAGGTACATGATAACAGAAGCTTGGATAATTTACCAAAATTGAAAAATGTATTAGAACAGAGAGGAGCTGTGTCCTCTGGGATTTTCTCTCCTCCCACTTTCCGCCCTTCTAGCTCTATTCAACAGTTCAGCTTTCTCCCTCCTTCCCCTCCCATGTTCCTCCCCTTCCTACCATTTTGGCTTTATAAGTCCATCACTTTCTTTCACTGCCCATGCATTTGAAGAAGAGGGCAAGTCCCTGGAAACGCATCATGCACGCCCCCTCTCCCAACATCCACCAGGCATTTTGACTGTCCTCGTGTGCAGCCTAGAACGCCGCTGCTAAATACTTTGAGCTGGCTGACTCCCTGTCATCCTGGGTCTCTGTTTACCCAGTGATGCCTACAGCCTCACAATGATTACAGCTGCTTGGTCCCAGGTGTTCCCTATCCATGCAGTTTCATGCTAACATCTATGTAAGTGTGCTGCTTATTTTAATAAAGAGTTTTTTATTTAAAACTGACATCAGCGTCCTGCTATTAGTTTTCTTCTGTATTTATGTTGTATGCATTTGTATGTACTGTATGTTGTATGTATTTCTCTGCAGTGTGCATGTATGTTGTATGCATGTGTATGCAGTATGTACGTATGTATGTGCATAGGTGGTAGTGCTGTGCTATGTATTAGTGTTGATGAAAAGAATTGCGGGGGTGATGTTCTCTGGGCTGTATATACTTATGACTCCTAAACTATGTATATTACACACACCTGACCTCTGCATTCTGTGTATTACCCACTCCTGACCCCTACACTCTGTACATTACATACCTGACCCCTGAGCTATGTACATTATCCATCATAGACACCTGTACTATGTATGCGTCCCGACCCTTGCACTATGTAGGTTACATACTTTTGGCTCCTGCACTTTTTACGTAAGCTCAAGTTTTAAGTCTCGTCCTCATTTAGGGCATTTTTTCCATATTACCCTTTGCCAATGTGAGCTACACACACTGCTATTAGTTGCACCCACCATTCTGATCCCTACTCCGCTCCTTATTCTCAGAAAGTTGAATTTTTAGAAGTTCCCAGGTTTGGTATCTTCTTTGTCCAGTAAAAGCCCAATTAATGAGACGTAAGAATTACTGAGAGCTAGCAGTGATTACTGACAGCTAGCAAATGTGTATGTGAATATATTGATTCCAATTGGTGATGGTTACATTATGGCCATGAGGGTACAGTAGCCTCCAATGTACTGTGACTATAAATAATGATAGACTACCTCCATCTTCTCGCTCCGGGTCACCTGAAAAACAAATGGATAATCACAATTTTTTTTTTTTTTTACTTACCTCGTATAGAAGAAAATATACTTACCTTACTTCCTTCTTCCTCCCCTCGGCTTTGCAATGATTCCTGGGAGCTGAACGTCATCGCTCCCAGGAATCAATGCGCCTGTACCGGCCCCGACGTCGGTTCCGGTGCGCGCGCGTCATTCCTTTCTAAACAGCTTCTGGGCATGCCCAGAAGCTGTGGAGGGAAGACGCGCTCGCACCGGAAGTGACGGCTGGGCCGGTGCAGTGCATCGTGGGACCGAAGAAGACGGAAGAGGACGCAGAAGAGGATCGCGCTGGCTTCAAGCTGCCCACACCTGAGATGGCAGCGCTGGACAATACTTTTTCAGGGTAAGTATTTCTCCTAAAAGGTAAGTGCAACCCGGGACAGATCAGAGGCTAGCCATTGTGGAATGTACTAGCCCTGACTGTCCCGGGGGTATTTTTATTAAAAAAAGTATTCCCAGGGTGGAACTCCGCTTTAACACCTTTTCTACTGGGGTATAGATTTTAAGGGGGATCAGCAGCCTGTTATTTATACTGTACCGTTGTTTCGGACAAACCCCCAATTGTTTCGGACAAGCCCCCAATTGTTTTGCTTTTTATGTAGCAAGGTTACTTTGCGGTATAATAAAGCAAGCTCAGACCTCTGCAGTGTATAAATGTGCTTTTACTATGCAAAAATGCTGTACATATAAAACTATTACATTATGAGGAATACAATACAAGACTGAAAGATATAACAATGCCTAGCAAATAAAACAAAAACTATGGTCTTCACACAGTAAAAATATGCTTAAAAGTTACATATCTCCAGTTACTCTACAGTTCGTGATCTCCATTGGCAACAAGGACCCAAAGCTTCTATAAGCAGTTGCTGAAAATCAGGTATCTTCTTCTTGGCTGATACAGACTTTTGTTTCTTGATGTTTAACCACTTTACCACCGGAGGATTTTGCTGTCTCCCGTCCAGGCCACTTTTTGCGATTCGGCGCTGTGCGACTTTAACTGACAATTGCGCGGTCGTGCGACGCCGTACCCAAATGAAATTTACGTCCTTTTTTTCCCACAAACAGAGCTTTCTTTTGGTGGTATTTGATCACCTGTGCGATTTTTACTTTTTGCGCTATAAACAAAAAAAGAGCGTTTATTTTGAAAAAATAACAATATTTTTAACATTTTTTTATATGAAATTCCCCCCAAAAAAAGATGTAAAAACCAATTTTTTAAAAAATTTTTGGCCAATTTGTTTTCTGCTACCTATGTTTGGTAAAAAAAAATTGCAATAAGCGTATTTTGATTGGTTTGCGCAAAAGTTATTGCGTTTACTAACAAAGGGAAAGATTTCTGTCATTTTTGGTGTTTTTTTTTAACGCGTAATGGCGGCGATCTGCGATTTTTTTTGTGGGACTGCGACATTGCGGCGGACAGATCGGACCCTTGACTGACATTTTTGACACTTTTGGGGGTACCAGTGACATTACTGCAGTAATCAGTGCTATATATATGCACTGTTACTGTAAAAATGACACTGGCAGGGAAGGGGTTAATTTTATTGGAGAGGGAGGGGTTAATGTATGCCTGGTGCTTACTGACGTGTAGGGGGGGAGGTGACTGTGTGAGTCATGGACAGATCGGATGTCCAGCTATGCTGAACAGTCCGATCTGTCACTCCCTGTCACTATGGAGATCCGCCCGCTTGTGTTTACACAGGCGGGCGGATCTCCACACTAGATCCCCGGCGATCGGGGCAGAGCAGCGGCGATCGCCGCTGCTCCTCCCCTGGCCCGACTCCCGCTGTGAATGAAAACAGCGGGAGCGAGCCTCTGGCGGCGCGCAAGCGCCGCCCAGAAGGGGGAGTGTCTGACGACGTTAATACTACGTCGTCAGACGATAACGAACCACTTTGCCGCAGTAGTACTACCGTACTCGGTCGGCAAGTGGTTAAGGCATGATGGAGTCCTGGTTGGTCTTAAGGCATGATGAGAGTCCTACCCAGCTTATGCCTGACAACCTTTTATATGTCAGGTTGTTTACCGTAGTTACCGAACAACAGACCATCCCCACATGGGTGTTGTTCCTTTTGGAAAACCGAGCTTAATGGGAGAAACATTCCCAAATTCTCCTTCAAGATGGTACTCTAGTTTCATACATGCCATAGGTTATATATGTCATGTTTTCAATCTATTGTTTACGAGAGTTACACAATAGACTGAACAACAGTCAAACTAAAAGACAACAATAGTATCTAAGTTCCCATTGTTTGAAGAAAGCCTGTGCACTTGTTACCAAGGCATTCGTTTGAGAAGCATCAACTCAACAGCTCAACAGTAACCTAATTTCAGTTTTTCTTACCAACTACTAAACAGACTGTCCCATGTAATGTTATGTCTGATTAATAAAAAAAAAAAAATAAATAAATAATATTATTTATTAAACGCAACACATTTCACCCTTGATTTTTTTTTTTTTACCATACTCCCCACAGAAAATCACTTCATTACTAACAAAACTCATACAAAACATTAATTTGCCTTGAATTTAACCCCCTACCATATTTCTGCCACTGAGAAGGTGTTTTAGTCTTTGGCTAAAAGTTCATTAGAAAGTCAATTCTAAAGTTCCTTAGAAACAAGTCCAGGCTTGTAATACATCAAAGGCCTTGCTGCAGTGTCCACTGCAGTGCAACAATATCTCAGTCCATTGTTTCCCCAGGGCAAGGGACCGATAAAGTCAATCTGCCAAATATCTGCAGGCCTCTCGCCCCTCTTAATCGACCCAGTGGAGTACTTTTGTAATGGCCATTGTCGCACTTCGCCACATACTTTACAGTTGCCTATTACAGTCTTTATCATGTCCATGGATATGGGCAATCCTTTCTGCTGTGCCCATTCATTTGTTGCTTTCTGCCCCAAGTGTCCAGATTGCTTGTGGCCCCAGTTGGCCAAGTTCATGAAGACAGGATCAATTGGCACAACTGTGTTCACCTTTGCAATTTCATCTGCCACTCTGTTATAGTTCTCAAAGCCTGAGACCAGGGGCATATGTGCATCAACATGCTTCACTTTTATGGAGCGGGAGTGCTCTTCCTTCCAGATGTAGTCGCAGACTTCCTTGCCTCCCCACACCACCTTTCCATGAATCATCTATTCATTGGCCCTCCACGTGATCATCCAAGTTGTCAGTCCTTTAAAGACCGCACAGCTGTCAGTGTAGATAGTGACATGGGAAGAAGGATCCTCCTGAAGAGTCATAACTACAGCTTTCAACTCTGCATACTGACTGGACCCTCCAATTCTGGTCTCCTGCAGGACTGTGTCTATACTCGAGTTGAAGGCCGCTGCTCTCTATTTACACCCAGATGAGGTGACTATGGCTGAACCATCAGTAAACCATGCTGACTCTTTCATATCTTCTGACATAGACCCAAAGGATGGAGCCTCTTGAATGGGGGAAGTTCTTCTTCTGGCTGGTAGAAGGGACAGGCCCTGCCAACTGGTTTGAAATGTCTCTGACATCCCCAGCTGCAATACCCCCTCTTTCTTGTAGGTACAGCTTCCATTGTATCAGTGTCTGGTTCTGGGCTACAGCTGCCCTAGTGGTCAGTTCATTATCTCTCACCCATCCTGCTATTGGCAATGCAGTATGGATGGTGACTGTGTTCTTTCCTGTAATGGTCCCTACGTGCTGAAGTGCTGTGTAGGCCCCAAACAGGTACTTCTCTAGGGGCGTTTATCTCTTCTGTGCCCTTGTCAGTTGCTTAGACCAAAATACAATGGGTATTGCTCTCTGTCCTTTCTTTTCATTTGGCTGCCACAAACTCCAAGATATGGTACCATCCTGCTCCACTACATCCAGCTGAAATGGTGCTCCTTGTCTCATGGGTCCCAATCCCTGATGCTACAAAATAGCTTCTTTAGCAGCCAGGAATGCGGTCCGCTGCTCTGAACCCCATGAGAACTCAGTCTTTTTCCTTGTGACAATGTATATAGGCCTCAGAATCAGTCCAATATGTATGATGAATGATCTCCAGAATCCCACAACTTCAATGAACTTCTGTGCTTAATTTTTAGTAGTAGGGCATGACAGTGCCTGGATAGTTTGCACAACTGTCACTGTAATTTTTCTCTGTGGCCCAGTGCACATCATTCCCAGGAATTTCCCCTGTGGCAGGTCTTTGGACTTTATCTCTGTTGATAGCCCACCCTCTGTTCTCCATATGCTGTATCAGCAGGCGCAGTGCTTCAGTTACTTCTTTCTTTGTTCCAGAGATCATGATGTCCTCAATATAGTGAAACACAACAACTTTCAGATTCAGGGCGCTTAAACCTTGGGCAATCAGTCCATGACAAATGGTTGCAGAATGAACATAGTCTTTAGGAAGCACGGTGAGAGTGTACTGGCCGGCCATCCTACACAAAGGCAAACTGGTTCTGACACTCTGGGTCTATCAAAATAGAAAAGAAACCATTAATGTCTATCACAGCAAAATATTCTCCTACCTCTATAGCAGCTTTCTCAATGATTGAGATCATATCAGGTACATCTGACTTCAATGGAGGTGCCACTTTGTTTAGACGTCTGTAATCCACAGTCATTCTACATGTCCTATCAGGTTTCTTCACTGGGAACAACCAAGACAAGAATGGTCTTATAGCAGGTCTAAGGATTCCTATTCTCAACAGTTCCTGAATAGTCTCCCCAATATCTTTGTGGCCTCCAGGAAGTCTGTACTGCTTGAGACATACTGGCTTCTCTAGTGGAGGAATGAAGACAGAGGTCCATTTCGCATGACCTCTGACCACAGCCTTCACCACCCCAACCAGATATGCTATGTCAGGATATCCGAATTCAGATGGAATAGACTGCCCTTGAAGTACATCCATCCCAAGAATATTCTCAGGTAACTCTGATACCAAAACATTTGTCTAAAATCCTGGTCCCTTGCCAATAGCCAATTTCACCCGTGTTCTAATTGCTGGTGTGGTTTGCCTTCCCAAACCTTCTACATAAATCAATTCTTCTTTGTGATGGGAAGGATTTCCTTGAAAAAGTGTAACTTCAGCTCCAGTATCCACTAAAGCCATGACATGTGTAGAAGAAGATGACTTTCCTCACCATACAGTGACAGGTGCATATGGGCATAATTTGATAGCAAACTATAAATCCCCTATGTCTGTCCCATATGTGACATATGTATCCCTCTCATGTCAACACATGTAAGTGATATCTTGAACAAAAAATAGAAAAGATTTTAAAGAAAGTTGTATATTGTTATTATATCATTAATATGAAACTGATGGCAATGTTTGTTTAAAATAACAGACTGTAATGCACCTGCTGTTGGTCCTGAGGAAGCACTTTGCGAAACGCGTCAACCAGCAACAAGGACCCTCTACCTCAATCATTGATTGAATATATATAGGTGTTCACAACATTTTTAAGGATACAATGCAAATATAAAGGGTTCGCGCTTAGGATAAATGGGTGTTAATACTCCAATATCAATAAAAATAAATAAATCAATATGAGCTGCTGCAGGTAAAAAAGGTAATACCTCTCAAACAATAAAACAACTATGTACCTGCGCTGCTTGTGTCTAAACACCTCAAAATATATGTGATTAAATAAATAAAGTGCTAGTGCAAAATTGTACTAAGTGCAGCCTTAAAAAATCTATATATATATTACACAAGTACACACAATAAATATCGGTTATAAATTCCATATATAAAAATACCACATAAAAAAACTTGTGCAAATATAAAAGCTTATAAATACAAATATGTATTCTATAGTGTATAGTCCATGATATTGTTAAAGTGAAAAAAAGTCTCTGTGCTAATTTAAGTGCTTAGTGCTCCACTAATAACTGAATATTAAAAGTGCTCGTGCTCAGTCCAGGTGAAGTGGTGCTCCCCTCTCAGCTCCCCACTCACCAGAAGTTGGATGTAAAAACGCCTTATCAGTAGATAAAATGGAGTAGACCCCTCACTGGATCGTCAACAGGAGCAAGGTATCGCACCATAAGCCTCTCACTCTATCTCCAGGTTATGTTCTCACGATTCATAAAAAGAAAGGGCCATCATCGTGCAGTATATAAGACTTGTTTATTCACACGCAAAACAAATAACACTTACACTGTACAGGGAAATATATCGCCTTGTGCAAACCCGCGGGACGCCAAACAAATGGCCGTGCGTTCCACCCGCGTAACCGGAAGCCGGAAGCCGGAAGTGGTTGCAGCCGGAAGTGATGTATTACGTATTCGGACGGCTTGACGCGTTTCGCTCCGCCAATCAGAGCGTTATCAAAAGCGAGGGCGTCACGAATACGTAGTACTATATATAACAGTACCAATAATACAACATTGTAAACACCTGAGGCGGACCGGAAGTCGATCGCCGCCATCTTTGGACTCCCTTTACAATGGGCTGCCTATCAATCTCCATTATGGTGCACCCAGAAGTGCCATTATGCCCCAAAAATGTATGAATATATGCAGCATGTAAAGTAAAAGGCCACATAACACCATCATGTTACTAAAATAATAAACCAATATATTGTTATAATAATAAACTAATTTGGATCTATAGCGACCCCTCAGTCATATGATATTTAACCGATCGAATTCCGGTATACCTTGATGGTTGCCCTGTCTATGTATATACACAAAAAAGACCTAACACACTAATATACATATACATTAGTATGCTAAAAACCATATACCCTATAATTTCTCACCATATTGCAGCATACTATAATCCATAAAATACAATATAAATTTAATATTAAAAAGCATAGTTTATTATAAAATATTTTTATAAAATAAACAGATGATTACGAAAATAAATAAATATAAAAATTAAAAGTCATTTATAAAACAATTTATATCTAAGTCTACATTTAAACCTGTCGGCACCATACTCTTAAGCTGCTGTATCCACCAAGTTTCATTTTGGGATACAGCCCTCTTCATGTGTGTACCCCTCCAATGGGGGCTGATTCTGTCTATTCCACAAAATGTAAGCTTGGATGGATCCTTATTGTGGAATAGCCTAAAATGGTTAGATAAATTATGTTTACGGAACCCCTTTTTTATATTGCTAACGTGCTCTCTGAGGCGTACTCTTAATTCTCTTGTAGTGCGGCCTACATACTGTAGGCCACATTCGCACTGTAGTAAGTATGTCACGTGTGTATTATAGCAAGAGATAAATTGCTTTATCTCATATTTCTTTTTAGTAGTCCACGAAACAAAGTTATTTATACTCTTACGTTTGTCCTTACGGCACGTTGTACAAGCCACGCATCGCCCACATTTAAAAAACCCTGTTTTATCTAAAAAAGTTCCCAATTTTTTAGGAGGGTTGGGGATGCTCTTCACAATCTTATCTTTTAGAACTGGTGGTCTTCTGTAGATAAATTTAGGTCTACTAGGTAACATTTGTTTAAAAACCGGGTCTCTCAACAAAATGTCCCAGTGCTTTCTTATACTCCTCTCAACCTGTTTATATTGCTGGTTAAACTCTGTACAAAACGCAATGTCAAACTTTCTGTTGTTATCCTTATTTCTAGGTTTATCACTCAATAAAACTTTTCTCTCCAGACCTCCCACTTGTTTTTTTACTTTATCTAAATTACCTCTCTTATATCCCTTTTCTTCAAACCTTTTCATTAAGATTTCTGCTTGTTCATTGAAGTCACTGTCTCTATTACAATTTCTTTTAATCCTCAGCAGTTGGCCTTTCGGTACTGCTGAGATCCATTTTGGGTGATGTCCACTATTGGTAGGGATATAACTATTGCGATCTGTGCTCTTAAAATATGTTTTAGTAAAAAGATTATCACCATTTTTAAAAATTGTGAGGTCCAAATAATTTACTTCTTGTGTGTTAAAACTTTCCGTAAAACTAATCCCATACTTATTGTTATTTATTACAGACATAAAATCCATAAAAGAATTCTTAGACCCCTCCCATATGATAAAAATGTCGTCGATGTATCTAACATACATCTTGAGAGGGTTGTGGGGTCGTTTAAAAATTGTTTCCGACTCCCATTTGCTCATAAATAAGTTAGCTACCGTGGGGGCATACTTAGCCCCCATGGCGACACCCTTTGTTTGGTTAAAATATTGCCCTTCATGCCAAAAATAGTTGTTTTGCATAGCCATATTTAAAACCTCTAATATAAAATCAATCTGTTCACGTGGGATTTTATTTTCCGATTTAAGGGCCCACTCTACAGCTTTGCTAGCATCTTTTTGCTTAATGTTAGTATAAAGAGAGTTAACGTCTATGCTAGCTAAAATGGTATTCTCTGACACTTTCATATTGGTTATACGGTTGATTAAATCTTTGCTGTCTTTCAAATAGGCTGGGCATTTTTGTGCTAGTGGTTGGAGATAATAGTTTACATATTCTCCTAACCTGGAGTATAAGGAATCCACTCCATTAATAATAGGGCGCCCCGGTGGGTTGGTAGTGCTTTTATGTATTTTTGGATTTTGGTATATGATGGGTTTTTTGGGGTGGTCTGGTACTAAGTATCTGGCCTCTTTCTTATTCAAGATACCCTCTTTTTGTGCCTTCTTTACTTTCTTTGTTAACATTGCTTTTAATTTCTTTACTGGGTCACCTTTGAGTTTCATGTATGTTTCCTTGTCCTCGACTAAACGATTAAGTTCTGCAATATAATGGTCCTTATCCATTACTACAATTCCCCCCCCCCCCCCCCCTTATCAGCTGGTCTGATGATAATATCATTCGCTTTTTCGAGTTTTTTTATACTCTGCTTAATTTCTTTACTTCCTTTTATTGGGTGTATTGAAATGTTTTCCAAATCCTGTTCGACCATCATTTTAAATACTTCTAAACATTGGTTCCTGGGGTTTTTGGGATTAAATGTAGATTTATTTCTTAAACCACTATGTATAAATATATCATCTGTTAAAGTGCTCGTGGCTGGTTTGTTAAAAAAATGCTTTTTAATATTTAAAATTCTCACAAACTATTCCACAATAAGGATCCATCCAAGCTTACATTTTGTGGAATAGACAGAATCAGCCCCCATTGGAGGGGTACACACATGAAGAGGGCTGTATCCCAAAATGAAACTTGGTGGATACAGCAGCTTAAGAGTATGGTGCCGACAGGTTTAAATGTAGACTTAGATATAAATTGTTTTATAAATGACTTTTAATTTTTATATTTATTTATTTTCGTAATCATCTGTTTATTTTATAAAAATATTTTATTATAAACTATGCTTTTTAATATTAAATTTATATTGTATTTTATGGATTATAGTATGCTGCAATATGGTGAGAAATTATAGGGTATATGGTTTTTAGCATACTAATGTATATGTATATTAGTGTGTTAGGTCTTTTTTGTGTATATACATAGACAGGGCAACCATCAAGGTATACCGGAATTCGATCGGTTAAATATCATATGACTGAGGGGTCGCTATAGATCCAAATTAGTTTATTATTATAACAATATATTGGTTTATTATTTTAGTAACATGATGGTGTTATGTGGCCTTTTACTTTACATGCTGCATATATTCATACATTTTTGGGGCATAATGGCACTTCCGGGTGCACCATAATGGAGATTGATAGGCAGCCCATTGTAAAGGGAGTCCAAAGATGGCGGCGATCGACTTCCGGTCCGCCTCAGGTGTTTACAATGTTGTATTATTGGTACTGTTATATATAGTACTACGTATTCGTGACGCCCTCGCTTTTGATAACGCTCTGATTGGCGGAACGAAACGCGTCAAGCCGTCCGAATACGTAATACATCACTTCCGGCTGCAACCACTTCCGGCTTCCGGCTTCCGGTTACGCGGGTGGAACGCACGGCCATTTGTTTGGCGTCCCGCGGGTTTGCACAAGGCGATATATTTCCCTGTACAGTGTAAGTGTTATTTGTTTTGCGTGTGAATAAACAAGTCTTATATACTGCACGATGATGGCCCTTTCTTTGTATGAATCGTGAGAACATAACCTGGAGATAGAGTGAGAGGCTTATGGTGCGATACCTTGCTCCTGTTGACGATCCAGTGAGGGGTCTACTCCATTTTATCTACTGATAAGGCGTTTTTACATCCAACTTCTGGTGAGTGGGGAGCTGAGAGGGGAGCACCACTTCACCTGGACTGAGCACGAGCACTTTTAATATTCAGTTATTAGTGGAGCACTAAGCACTTAAATTAGCACAGAGACTTTTTTTCACTTTAACAATATCATGGACTATACACTATAGAATACATATTTGTATTTATAAGCTTTTATATTTGCACAAGTTTTTTTATGTGGTATTTTTATATATGGAATTTATAACCAATATTTATTGTGTGTACTTGTGTAATATATATATAGATTTTTTAAGGCTGCACTTAGTACAATTTTGCACTAGCACTTTATTTATTTAATCACATATATTTTGAGGTGTTTAGACACAAGCAGCGCAGGTACATAGTTGTTTTATTTTTAAGGATACTGTATCACACTTTTGTGTATTTTTAAATGTAGCCTTGTATGGGCACCTTTTTGTGTTCTCAAACAATGTCAAAATAAAATCATATGTTTTATTAATATCATAAATATGTCTCATGTGAGTGCCATTAAAATCCACCACTAGCAGGACTGTGTCTTGAAATCCCATTTATCTCATCTTTAGGTACTCCTGCCTTTAATAGGTCCACCCACATTTTTTTCCTAGAGATAACTAGCCTGATTTTCTCTTCACCTCCTGTCTTCTCTCCCACATTTCCTTTCTTCTCTGTAAAAGTTATTTTCTGCCTGTTCTCTTCCTGTCTGACCTTGACCTTATCTACTGCCCTGATAGGATTTTTTTAGTATCCCCTAGCTCCCCCAACTGGCTTAAAAGTGTGGTGGCTTCATGAATTTTGCTGTTTAATCCCAGGCCCCCCCAGCAAGGACAATAACAGAGCCCTGAGATTAAGTGGCGCAGACTTCAATAGCTTAGGACGCAGAGCAGACGTAAAGGGTTCCATATCTGGACCCATCCATTCTGGAAATGTATTTAATCTGGTTATAAAACCCATCTCACGTAACCTGGAAATACCTTCTCCTATTGTTCTCCACGAGTAGGTATTTTCCAAGTCACTGGGATTAGCGTATACTCAGACTATACCATCTCTCACGAGGTCTAACAGTGAAAAATTCACACTAAACTCTCTGGCTTTTTGCATTGCCTGACACAATTGTGAATCATGGGTTAACACTCCCATAGCCACTGCTTCCTTCATTCCAAAAACGTAGAACTCAACTCAATAGGGGTTCACTGGGTTTGCCTCGCTCATGTAGTTCAATTTGTGTAAACCCCCTTACTTTTTCAAATTCAACATCTCTGTGGTCCTGATTAAACCCCCCCCCCCCCCCATTTGCCATATGCTCTCTATCATGTTGCCTTTTCCTATGCTTAGTATCTCGTCATCCTCACTATCATTTGAGGAGAGCACATCCACACAATCCTAGTTTTGGGAGGCGGCAATGGCATGTACCCAGGCTTTACTAAAAGGTTTACTGCCCTTCCTTTTCCTTGAGGCATTAATTGATTTGGTCACGAGAGCTGCACACTGCTCTTGCAAATAATCAGCCTAACTAGCAGTTGAACATGCACACTTTGAAGCAACTGCTAGCTGGTCTTTTATTGCCTTATTTTCTGCCTCTGCCATCTCCCTTCTCTGCGGTTCAGTATAGGGAACATGTACCAACCCACTGTGGACACTGTTCTCTGCTCTGCTTTACTTAAATCCAACCCCTTAAGGCTAAATCTAAAAAATGTTCTGAGATTTTTTCACCCCAATTCCTTATTCAAGGTAGAAGCATACTTTACAAATTCTTTAGCAAGAGGCTCCCATTTAATGTCCCTGGCCCAGACAGGCAAGCTGCACACTCCCTTCTGGACAACAGAATCCTTTGCAGCCTTGCTTTTTCTTAAACAGCTTACACATAATTTTTACCTAGGACAAGCTACACAACACACCACAGGAAAAAAGCTCTGCTTCAGTTGACCTATAGCGCAATCCTGGCACAAGCCCCCAATTGTTTCAGATAAGCCCCCAATTGTTTTGCTTTGCGTTTATCTAGCAAGATTACTTTGAGGTATAATCAAGGAAGCTCAGACCTCTGTAGTGTATAAATGTGTTTTTACTATACAAAAATGCTGTACAAAACCACTACAATATTAGGAATACAATACAAGACTGAAAGATAAAACAATGCCTAACAAATAAACAGAAACTATGGTCTATACACAGTAAAAGTATGCTTAAAAGTTACTCAACTCCGGTTACAGTACAGTTCGTGATCTCCATTGGCAACGAGGACCCAAAGTTTCTATAAGCAGCTGCTGGAAATCAGGTATCTTCTTCTTGGCTGGTACAGATATTTGTTTCTTGATGTTTAGGGCATGATGGAGTCCTGGTTGGTCTTAAGGCATGATGAGAGTCCTACCCAGCCTATGCCTGACAACCTTTAATATGTCAGGTTGTTTACCATAGTTACCAAACAACAGACCATCCCCACATAAGTGTTGTTCCTTTTGGAAAAAAACGAGCTTAATTAGAGAAACATTCTCAAATTCTCCCTCAAGATGGCACTCTAGTTTCATACATGCCATAGGTTATATATGTCAGGTTTTCAATCTATTGTTTATGACAGTTACACAATAGACTGAACAACAATCAAACTAAGGCCCCATTCACACTAGTGCGACTTGTCCCGCGATTTTGGACCGCAAAATCGCATGACAAGTCGTTTCCCATTATTTTCAATGAGCCCCATTCATATCAGTGCGTTTTGAAGTCGCACCGACTTCAAAGTAGTTCCTGCACTACTTTGCCATGATTTTAATGCGTTTTGAGGCATATAGACTTGCCATTGCTCTCAAAATCGCGGCAAAATCGCGGCAAAAATCGCGCCGCGAAATCGCGGCAAAATCGCGGTAAAATTGCGTCGCATTAGTGTGAAAGGGGCCTTAAAGACAACAATAGTATCTAAGTTCCCATTGTTTGAGGATAGCCTGTGCACTTGTTACCAAGGCATTTGTTTGAGAAGCATCAATTTAACAGTCACCTGATTTCTGTATCTATTACCAACTATTAAACAGATTGTCCCATGCAATGTTATGTCTGATAAATAAAAAAAATCACATTGGTTATCAAACGCAACACAACCATTCATAAACGGCACTGAATAAATAGCTGTCTTGCGACCATTTCACCAGATGATTGCTGTTCACCAAGCCATCATAATAATTTGATAATGGGTAGAGGTACCAAGGATTTTCGGAAGTGTCTCATCAGAGCAGTTCACTGGCATTTGGGGCAGGAAGCACAATAGCTCCTAACCTCAGTCTTCAACTCTGGGCAGTAAAACTCATCCGTTATCCATGCCTCGGTCTACTCAGCCACCAGTTATACTCCATCCACCTATATGGCTGTAGAACCAGCAACTGCTACACAAGCTAATTGTGGACTTCAGTAACTTGATATACCAAATCACAATTAACTGCAAAATGAGGAAACCTCTTGCCAGCATCAGGTATTTGTGGTACTCCAATGACAACAGTAATCTGCTCGCTAGCATTTACCAGTGTGGAATCTCACATGCTTTGGATTGAAGAAAGTCTCTCCAACATCCTCCTTGTCCATGACCTGTAATAGTTTTCTCTGCCTCAAAGATCAGCCCGGACTGGAACTTTGTCTTCATCAACATTACTATCATCACCATTATAATCATTATGATCATCACTATCAAGTAATTTTTGTGTCTGCAGTTCTGTATTGTTCTTCTTTTGTGGGAGCAGGGAAAATGTCACATTTCTCCTAGTCACCAAGCTGTATAGTTAGTTAATTTTGCAGTTACTCCCACAGTTTAAAAACAAGAACAGTGCTGTCCCACTATGATGTAAAAAACAAGATTTTTACCACCCCGACCTTTTGTGTGACAGTGCTACAGGCATTGCAAATTCACACTGGCACTAGTCAGTAATCCCTAGTGCCTCCATACACACACATAGCACTGAGGGTTTTACCTGTTGGTCCAGTTCTGCAAATCAGTGCAGCGTGCACAAGGTTACCATTTTGCCTGAATCTAGCAGGCTTTGGCAAGGAGGTGGTTCACTTGCACAGTACAATTGTAGGGATCTCTACTGATGTGTTTAATAATATGATCGTCACTCAGAGGCGTAACTAGAACCTTCAGGGCCCTGATGCAAGAAACCATGAAGGGCCCCCCAGACCCCTGGCCGGGGCCCTTACCTTCAAGCCCAGGGCTCTTCCCACTAATCCTGGGGCTCTTTACACTTGTTGCATGGCCTTTTATTACGGTCCCGCAGCAGGATTCTTTCACAAGTTCTGCAGTGGGCCCCCTTCCTGCAATCTTGTGGGCCCCCTTCCTGCAATCTTGGGGCCTCCCCACAGTGGTGCAATGCCAGGGTCCGGTCGCAAGTGTGACCTTTGCGATCCTGGAAGTTCACCCACTGGTTTGCTACCGGGCCCCCTGGAGCATGGGGCCCGGTAGCGATTGCAACCCCTGCAACCCCTGTAGTTACGCCCCTGTCGTCACTGTCAGGTCCGGTGTGTTGTATTAGAAATCCGCAAACACAATTTATACAAGTCATATACAATTACATATACACAGCTTCAATATATGTCAAACCAGTAATATGGTGCTTCAATGCAGTATGACCGTCTTCACTAGTGCCTCCCACTCTGTCCTTTGACTGGTTTTAAGTCCGATATAATACCGGCATTAACCTTGTCTCTAGACAAAATGGGCCTGGACCACGTTCATACTTGGGCTTGCCCGTATCTTATTGATCACCAAGCGTGACATCATCTTTCACAATATACAAAAAAATGGGCTAACTTTACTGTTTAGTTTTTTTTTAAATGCAGTGAAATGTGATTTTTCGTAATTTTTCCCAAAGACCGCTTCGCAAATACCGTGTGACAAAAAATATTGCAATGACCGCCATTTTATTCTGCAGAGTCTTTGCTAAAAAAATATATATAATGTTTGGGGGTTTTAAGTAGTTTTCTAGCAAAAAATACTGATTTTAACTTGTAAACAAAAAGTATCAAAAAAAGGCTCGGTCTTAAAGTGGTTAAACAGAGTGGAGCAGACCTGCGATACTATACAATTTTACACTGGGTTCAGCCGTAAAATCAGTCCCTGACCATCTCCTGAATCAATCATGTCTGCAGTCTCTGACCATCTCCTGTATCATGTCTCCAATCTCTGACCATCTCCTGTACTATGTCTGCAATCTCTGACCATCTCCTGTACTATGTCTGCAATCTCTGACCATCTCCTGTACTATGTCTGCAATCTCTGACCATCTCCTGTATCATGTCTGCAATCTCTGACCATCTCCTGTATCATGTCTGCAATCTCTGACCATCTCCTGTATCGTGTCTGCAATCTCTGACCATCTCCTGTATCATGTCTGCATCTCCTGTATCATGTCTGCAATCTCTGACCATCTCCTGTATCATGTCTCCAATCTCTGACCATCTCCTGTACTGTCTGCAGTCTCTGACCATCTCTTGTACTATGTCTGCAATCTCTGACCATCTCCTGTATCGTGTCTGCTATCTCTGACCATCTCCTTTATCATGTCTGCAATCTCTGATCATCTCCTGTAATGTGTCTGCAATCCCTGATCATCTTCTGTAATGTGTTTGCAGTCTCTGACCATCTCCTGTATCATGTCTGCAATCTCTGACCATCTCCTGTATCATGTCTGCAATCTCTGACCATCTCCTGTAATGTGTCTGCAGTCTCTGACCATCTCCTGTTATGTGTCTGCAGTCTCTGACCATCTCATGCAATAATGTGCCTGCAGTCTCTGACCATCTCCTGTAGTGTCTTTGCGGTTTGTGAGTGATATGAGGTGTATATGTTTTATACAGGCTGCGTGTGAGTGACATTACACAGACACATTCACACACAGAAAAAAATATTCACACATATACTGACAAAACATACACCCACAAAAAAAAAAATCACATGTATACTGTCATTACATACAGAAGAAAAAAAAATAGTTAATAGCCCTGCCCTCTGTACGTAGCATCCTCCTGAGCCCTGAACTCTGTACATAGCACCCTACTGAACTCTGCGTTCTGCACGTAGCATCCTCCTGAACCCTGCACGTAGCATCCTCCTGAACCCTGCACGTAGCATCCTCCTGAGCCCTGAACTCTGTACATAGCATCCTCCTGAACTCTGCGCCCTGCACGTAGCATCCTCCTAAACCCTGCACGTAGCATCCTCCTAAACCCTGCACGTAGCATTCTCCTAAACCCTGCACATAGCATTCTCCTGAACCCTGCACGTAGCATCCTCCTGAGCCCTGAACTCTGTACATAGCATCCTCCTGAACTCTGCGCCCTGCACGTAGCATCCTCCTGAACCCTGCACATAGCATTCTCCTGAACCCTGCACGTAGCATTCTCCTGAACCCTGCACATAGCATCCTCCTAAACCCTGCACGTAGCATTCTCCTGAACCCTGCACGTAGCATTCTCCTGAACCCTGCACATAGCATCCTCCTAAACCCTGCAGGTAGCATTCTCCTAAACCCTGCACGTAGCATTCTCCTGAACCCTGCACGTAGCATTCTCCTGAACCCTGCACGTAGCATTCTCATGAACCCTGCACGTAGCACCGGCATACAAGGGGCACACTGAGCACCAGCATACAGGGTGCATACTGACCACCAGCATACAGGGGGCACACTGAGCACCATCATACAGGGGGCACACTGACCACCAGCATACATGGACATACTGACCACCAGCATACAGGGACAAACTGACCACCAATATGCAGGGCCAGTGGTTACCAGTACACAGAGAACATAACAAATCAAGTAAAACAACTACCATGCAACAAAAAAAAATCTCAAAAGCAATAAGAGAATCTTGTTAGCTGGTTCCCTCATCTTTTCAATAAAAAGAAAAAATGCAGCACTGCCCTACATTTCATCTTTAAGATTGTACACATGGACCAGGGGCGTAACTACAGGGGTTGCAGGGGTTGCAATTGCAACTGGGCCCCATGCTCCAGGGGGCCTTTGCAGCTCCCCTGTACACCTGGATAGGAGGGGCGGCAAGGGGAAGCCTGTCACATTTGCATAACCATTGTTCTTCAGTCCACTCTCAGGCCGTGGCACCCCCTCCCCCCCCCCAAGATTCAGTAGTACTACAGTACGTCGATGATTTGATGGTCTGTAGTAAATCATGGGAGGCCATCCAGACAGACAGTAAATCTTTGATGTTATGGTTATGCAAATGTGACAGGAGAGGGGAGGGAGCACAGTGGGGCGGGGGGGGGGCAGTACAGTAGGGGGGGACCAGGAAAGCACACAGGGGCCCAGAGACAGCAGAACACAAGTGAACTGGATAGGAGGAGTGGCAGGGCAGCATACAGAGGAACCAATCTCCTCTATTTTCCTCCTGCAGGTACAGGAGGAAAAAGGAGGAAAGTGATTTATCTACATGCTTTCCCCCGCCGCCCCTCCTATCCAGATGTACAGGGGAGCCGCACAGGCCCCCTGGAGCATGGGGCCCAGTTGCAATTGCAACCCCTGCAACCCCTGTAGTTACGCCCCTGATCTAGTTTTAATTACTTCATTAATGTGAGCCTCTAGCTCATTCTACATATCGGTTCTACCCTGTTCTGTATTTAACAGATATGTGGATGCCGTGGGATAAGCTTGTGGCTGCCCCCCCACAATACCATCTGCCTGAATGACACTTATTGATTTGACTTTCTTCCATTCCCATTTTGGATTAGTTCCAATAATCCCATCTATAATTAACCTCATGCCTTCTTGTGTATAGTTACGTCCCTTGCAAGCCTTTTTTAAATAACTAAGGGTACCTTGTCGGTTTCTTGAGTAACTGTTCCCCTACGGTCATGAACGGGGTATGTAATATCGGTTCCCTGCTCCCTCCCCTCGGACGCAGATTGGGTGGTGAGAAATGGACTGATCCGAAGGAAGGCACCAGGACCCCATTGTCACTGTCTGTGTTACTTGTAGGACTGTCATCATTATCAGAGGGTTGTTCATCAAAGGCGTCAGAAGTGTCTGCCGCCGTTGCTTGGACTTGTGGTCCTGTGGGTTGGGCGAGAGCAGCAGGTGCAGCAGGGACATGGGCGGGGGCCATGGGTGTAGCAGAAACAGCAAAGGAGGTCATCTAAATCCTTCCATGATAGGTTGGGATATAACTGGTTGGGGACATATGGCGGAGGAACAGGGACAATGGAGTGTGAAATTGACACTTCCAAATCATGCAATTTGGCTGCGTCCTGTCCCTTATTTCCTCTGCCTTTTTCTCCCTTTTTTTCTCTGCAGGGGTACCAGTAGGGAGCGTATTCTAGCCAATTTAACCCAGCTTTTTCCATATAATTTTTATCCCATTGTGGGTCGGGACTGAAATATGGGTATGCTGTTTTATCTCCGAGGCTCAAGCCTTTGACCATATCCATGTGAAAGCTATCATTGGCACCTTCACGGGGGAATGGATTACAACTACCCATAGTTTCTGTAAAACTGGCTAGTTTGTCAACCCATGGATTGATTAGATAATAATCTGTACCGCATACACAGGCGACGTAGCCTTTACAATTTTCACCTTCAAAGGGTGGGTCTATTTTTGATTTCTGTCCTCCCATATTAAATCTCAAAAAAGCTGTTAAAGCCCTCAAGAAAAAGATTTAAGTGTCCTACTTTCTGACCAACAAAAAATTGCGGGACCTTAAAATGTATATAGGTATTGGTTCTTCCAATACCATTTAGGATTATCTATGGTAGCAGAATATTTATTTAAATTGTAGTACACTCAATCTGCTCCTCACATAGGTCAAAGTGTGTGGTGCAAACATATTCACCATAAAAGGATTCCCTCTGGGTAGCTATGCATTTCATAGCTATCCAGAGGGAGATTGGGCTCAAATATGACCACAGCAATGACAATTTCTGGTTGAGAGTAGACATCTGGGGAGTTGAAGGAAAGATTTCACAACCAACTCGTGTACTGGTTTAGAGGGTTCTATAGAGCTTTTTTTCCATAGAAGCTGTAGGAAACCTTGATGTACATGAAGAAATGGGGGTCCCTTCACCTGGCAGCCAGAGTAGACCCTTTACTACAGTATATATATCCACCACGTACACTACCTCATCCACAGATTTGGAGTCTCCATTGCTGACCCAATGCTAGAGATTGCCAGGTAGGGACCTTAAATACTGCACCATCGTTACATGCTCACTATTTGGAGGCCAAACATTGGCTGCAGCCATTTCTTCACAAGCTGTACCAGGTCATGCATATGGGGCCTCAGTAGCAAATCTACATTCATTTATTTTATACAATCTAACAAATTTTTTTCCTGGCACTTGTTTCACTCCTAAACTCCTACTATTCCACACAGGCACTGTGGGGTTCCCTGAATATAAACCACTCCTGCAGGTAAATTATCCCTCTACTGCCCATTAAGGAGACTATACTCCCAAATAGGAGAGAGATGTGATGCCTTATGAGGACCTATCCCTTGTTCACTAGGTAACTTGTATGTAAACTCTTACAAATGTGCTTACCAGTGTAGTTCAGCCAATTCCTGTTTGGTAACTGTTTCAGTCCATGTATCTTTTTTAAGATATCTTCTTAAAGTAGTGTTAAAAAAAAACATCTAACATCCAGCTGGTCTTTAGCAAACTTGATACGAAGGGCACTGTTTTATTTGGAGAGTAATGGCTTCCTTGGTAGTAAATTCCAAAGAACATGATACCTAATTAGATGTTTTACATATGGTATACTCATCAACACAGATGTTATCAAATGTAAAAGATACTAACAAATACTTAACTGTCAACCAGAGGTTCTCAAGTGTGTCTCATTTTTTAGCGTTTTTTTCACAGAAAGAAAAAAAACCGACAATGAAAAAGTAAAAAAATACACACAACGTTATAAAAATAACAATCAAATAACAACAAAGAAACACATCACGAATAAAAACACAAAAATAAACTAAACTACTTTGTATATGCACAAAAAAGAAGTAAAAAATAAATAGGCAGCTCAATGAAACTGGGTTTCTGCCAACAGCAAAATCAATTTTGTCGAAATCCCTACACTCATCCCTAATGGATTGTACTCAGAAGGATCTTTGTAGATCACAAACGACTACGTTTCTTACATTTGCAAATTAACTGCTTGATACTTTAGAAAAAATGGAAGTTTTTATACTTTCATGAACCATACCAACTTTTCCTATGCGTTCTAAAATCTAATTGGGCCATATTTCTTCTAAAGCAGAACTTTACTTTCTTAATCAAACTGACTATCTTTAATCCTTATGCTGCTAGCATTAGTAAATTAAGAGGAAATTATATTATATTTACTTGTTTTCAACTTGTTTTTTTTTTACATTTTATATATTACTTGCTGATTTCCAGGCCTAGGCAAATTATGTCATACATCCCAGGAGTCTTCAGGAGGGGAGGAGGAGTTTTCTCAGCCCCCTGCCTGCGTGCCTAAACTAGGGGCAGATGAGTTCCAGGAAGTAAATGATACATGAATCATCTGCCCTTACTCAAGATGGCTGTGGTTAGAAATGTTAGGGAGTGGTTTTCAAACTGATTTCTCAGCAAAATAAAGTATGGAGACATGGATGGATAGATGGGTGAGTTTGCTTTAAATATATAAAATAAACGAAATAGCGTTTGTGGTGCACAGATGCAGTGTAGCTCAGCTATAAGTAGAATTATGGCAACAAAAACTCTATGTTATTTGGAATACTTTAGTTCAAAAACCCTCTCTTGAAAATATCATTATCATTATTTGAATCATCGATCCTGTTGGTTTAAGATATCTGTAAAAAAATATAGTAATGTAAAATTGTGTGTTTTTGGTAAACAAAAAGTAGTAAAAAAAAACTACTTTTTGTTATAACTTGGGTAAAGGTCAAATCATTATGCATTATGAATATTAATGCAAACATTTCAGAAAAGTTTACAATATTACAGCAATTTTACTAAGTTAGGAAAGTTTTATTTATAATTTAAGGTACAACTAAAGGCATAACTACTAAAGGGCATTAGCACACCTCTCAGGCTTTAATTGTTGAATGTGCCCCTATTTTTCCTGTTTACCATTATCATCCAAAGTGAAAGTAAAAGAACATCCCATATTTTGGGTTGTCCACAGAACAGTAACAGAGGGTTTATCTTCCAATGGGGACACAAATTCTGGTGACTGTCACTTTGGAGGGATTTCCCCTCGCTTCCTGTTTTGCTTATGGGACAGGAAGTGAAGGGAAATCCCCAAAATGGGACACAAATGACCAAAAAAATCCTGACAGGGGTTATAACGCTCCCTTACTCTATCCAAGATTTAAAAAAAAGTAAAAAAAAAAAGTTTTGCCCTTAGCTCTACTTTAAATTTTAGACAGCACTAGGTCACTTGGGCTGTATCGCAACATTGTTCTCTTGCAGTTTATTAAGAGATCATCATTTTACCTTCATATGTACAATATGTGTCTCCTGGCTGATCAAAATTCACATATTCTCAGGATGCTCTAGAGATTCTGCAAAGCCTTCAGTGAGGTATTCTTCAGAGAACAGTCTTAAGAGAAAGACACAAATATTGGCAGAACATGACAGCAAACGTGGTGATAATTCTATTGCCAAAAATGTTCAAGCAAGAAAAAGCAAGAAAAAGCAAATGTAAAATAGTGTGCACTAAAACACTTCCCACCATTATCCCACAGTCTTCAAGCCCCCCGTCTCCATATTTCCCAAAATTAGGGCTACAGCATGTTTTGGTTGAGTAAAAATGTTTAAAGAGGCGCTACAGTTAATAGCAGCACCTACAGGAGTATACAGTGACCCATAGCACCACCTGCCATCTTCCTAAAAATTAGAGCTATGGATCTTATAGGTACGGGTGGGTGCAAATTGGCCAATGGCAAAAAAAGATGGCCAAAAGGCTTAAAATGTAGAGTGGCAGCCCTTTGGTATTGGGCATTCGGGGAATTGGCCAGTTGCACAACAGTTTGAGATTGTATTTCTAAAAAAATGAAAAATTGCAACTCTTAGGTTTAGTGGGTAAAATGTGGCCACTAGTATTACAGTTTAAAGATTGTGGCAACAGGCAAATGTTGAGAAACCAGGCACAGACAGCCAACTCCCTACAAAATTTGACGTACAGTTCTTCTCATGGGTAAATAAAATTTGACCAGTTGCACACCAGTTTGATGGCAGTGGCCTAAGAATGGACGCAGCTGTGACACAGAATTGTCTTTCATAAAAATATTAGCGTTTCACTCAGGGCTTCTTGAAGTCCTTTGATGAGTTAAAGGCACTGTACCAACTACCTAATTCCCACTTTTTTGGGTGTTTACAATTTACGACACTGTTTTCAGGCTCGATTTGGCCCCTGAGAATATTTCCCTAGAAACTAGGGATATGGAACTCTTGCTGCGGGATGAGGACCTGATTAAGCCTTTGTCCACTATCTACAAAGATCTTTTTCCAGAAACTGTTACACTGCTGTCCCTGTAAAGCAGCTTGGGAAGTTGTGGCTCCTGACCTAGATCAGGAGAAGTGGGAAGACGTTTGGGAAGCTCCCTTTACCAGATTAGTCTCTGCTAGAGACCGTTTAATACACTTTAAGTTCATTCATAGGGTCTAGCTCACACCTGCCAGACTGGCTAAGATATTTGGGATAAAATCCAAATGGGAAAGACCGCTCCAGGTGGGCTAGGTATCAGGTGCTGGTCAGATTCGTCAATCCAGAATCATATGAAGCAAAAAGAGATGACCGCACTCCGATATAAATCAAAAATTGGAGTAAATTTATTCCACATCAAACAATAGGCAAACTGGAACAACACACTGTGGATGCAGGACACAAAGGCAGACGCGTTTCACGACTTAGAGATGTCGCTTACTCATTGCCCTGAGTAATGAGTAAGCGACATCTCTAAGTCGTGAAACGCGTCTGCCTTTGTGTCCTGCATCCACAGTGTGTTGTTCCAGTTTGCCTATTGTTTGATGTGGAATAAATTTACTCCAATTTTTGATTTATATTGGAGTGCGGTCATCTCTTTTTGCTTCATAAGATATTTGGGAACCAATCCTCCCTTTGTTCCACATACGATGCAGATTTCATGCATGTTTTTTGGAACTGTCCAGCTATAGGTCCCTTCTGGATGGAGGTTTTGGCATGCATTACTTCTATAACCAGCGTTTCTGTTCCCTTCTCCAAAGAAGTGTGATTATTAAGTCTGGTTGACTCATTTGCCACTACTAAAGCTATGTACCCTCCTTATGCTATTGTTGTTTTACGCCAGAAAGTTGATTATACTATCTTGGAAAAATCGTCAGCACCCTCTGTGGCAGTATGGAAATCATTGGTGAACAAAGCTGTCCCCTTATATAGGGCCACCTATGCAAATATGGTGCATTTACCAATTTTGATAAACTGTGGAGTGGATGGTTGTCTTCTACAGATACTGTTTCTGACTAATTACTGCATGAACTCACTCTCTTAGCTGTATATTTATAGTTTATTCCCCTGATGTATTTTTTTTTCCTAGCTCTAAAGTTGACTGTATATTCCTTGTTCTGACTGGTGGGGGTACGGAAGGAGAGATGGGTGTTGGCATTTTATGTGTTCCTGGGAGTGAGTGACATGGGAGGGGGGGGACAGGATTTCACTGGTCTAGGATTTTTCACCGAGTTGGGTGACTTAAACACTGGTAACCTTGATGAGGCTACTATTGAACTGGTATTTTTACTTTCTTTCTTTAGTTTTTTCTCTTTCTTTTTGAACTTTGTATGCTTGTTACCTGGCAGCTTGTATTGTACATTTTTTTGTATACCTTTTAAAAATTCAATAAACAGAAGTTTACAAAAAAAATATTAGCGTTTCAGACCTTTGCTTTTATAGGGTTTTTTTGTAACTAATGAAAGGAGATAAGGTGTCAGGAGGTGGTTATGTTGCATATGACAGCACCAATAATTGTTACATGGGGCTCTGGTTATCAGAGGTGTATTGGGCTGCAGAGGGATCCCTTATCTGGCTGCTGATTTGCAATAGATGCAATGTCCCCCCCCTCATAAAATGCCTATATAATTCCTTCATCCCAACAACCCCCTAAGCCTTCTCCTTCTCCTCCTCGTTCCTGTCCTCTTTATTCTTCTGCATTTTATGTATTGAACCAGTAGGCAGATAGAGCGATTGCCTTACTTGTTTCTCCTCCATTTTCTGTTGCCTGCCCTTCACCTTGTATTGTCCAATGGTAGGCAGTTGATGGCTGTGGCAGACCAGCATTAAGCACTCCTCCTGGATTACCTTTGCTTCTGTGTCTCCATTGCCCTGTCTATGATGACATGTGACTTGTGTTCCAGAAAGAAGACAAAGGAGATGGTGTCACATATCTTCTGCCTCCTCGCTCAATTTCTGTAGCCTTAAAGGAGGTCAAAATTGAGCTGGCACCCCAGATCAGCATCCACTGCCAAGGGTGAAAAGGGTTTTTGGTACTCCCTGTTTTTTATTTTTAAAGTAAAGCAGTGCAGTGTTGCAAAAAAAAAAAAAAAAGAGAGCAAGCTCATGGACTTTGCCATCAAATTGGGATGCCACTGTCCAATTTTTACCAACCCATACCTAGGGGCCATATATCTAATTTGATATGAGGTGGGAGTGGGTCAATTGACGTGTAATGCAGTTATCTCTGATAGCCTCATTAAAAATATCCCCAGTCTTTCACTGTCTTCTGCAATCTCCAACCACATTGTAGCATGCCCACAGTCTCTGGCCATCATTTCCTTCATTGTATTTGAATATGAAGTACAGCCCTTTGATAATGTTGAGGGTGGCAGTTGACCACTGCCTTACAGCATGTCTGCTGCATTGTGGAAAACCAGTATCAAATGCCAAAACTGTTTCATCACATACAGAACACAATTATGTAGAGACTAAAAAAGCTTTGCCACAACATTTGCAAAACAAACAAAATATTCAACAAATACATAAAATAAAAAAGTGTTAGGGCTCTTTCACACGGGCGTTCCGTATGTCCGTTTTTCATCCCTTCCGATTGCGGATGAAAAACGGACATAATGCAAGTCAATGGGATTGAGGATGTCGGCGGATGTACATCCGCCAACATCCGTTTATCGTCCGGTCCGCTCATGTCCTTTTTTTTGGACTGAAGAGAACCCTATTTTTCCTCCGTAAAAAAAACGGAACGGACGCAAAACGGATGTTAGCGGATAACATCCGCTGACATCCGCTCCGATCATATCCTTTTTTTTTTTTTTTTTGCAATAAAATACAGTATAATATGTAAACTTTGACCCAGGTAGTGGTCTAGGAAGTGACAACAACCACCAGTTACCACACCCCAAGTACCACACCCAAAGTACATTTGGAATACAAGCAGCAGTCATGGCCCGTGATGTGTCCCACGAACGTCTGATCCAACTAATACATGCCAGGCCTGGCATTTGGGACAAACACTGTACAGAGTATAGTGACCGGATCACCAAATCCAGGCTGTGGGAGGAAATTTTCAAGGACGCGACCCCCAACTGGACCTCCTTAAATGATAGGCAACGTCGCATACGTGGTAAGCGTATCTTTTGGGGGGATGTGAGGGTGGGGTTGTCATGCTGAGACTTGCGGTCCACCTAATTGTGACATATGGGTGGACTACAAGTCTCAGCATGCTAAAAGAGACAGATATTTGAAATGTAAAGTTAAATTACCGTATCTTTCACTGTTCGCTTGCTGAGACTTGTGGTCCACCTAATTGTGACATATGGGTGGACTACAAGTCTCAGCATGCTAAAAGAGACAGATAGGTGAAATGTAAAGTTATATTCCCGTATTTTTCACTGTTCGCTTGCTGAGACTTGTGGTCCACCTAATTGTGACATCTGTCATGTAATTAAGTTCATATTATCCATTTTTCATGGGCCAAAAAATCATCACGAGATGGAGGTCACAAAGGGACCGCTATAGGAGGGAACTCCAAAATGAGGCTGAGGAGAGCAGAAGTGGGGCAGGAGTCAGCCAGAGGAGGAGAAGTCCTTTTTTTGAAATGCTGTCATTCCTGCGTAATGTTATGGACTTAAGACCGTGAGTACAAAGCTGTCATTCTACGTAAAATTTAATCAATTTGAAAAGTAGGACAAATAATTTATCAATGTATTGTATTACAGCACCAGCTCCAACATTACAGAAACAGAAGAGGAGGGGGAAGAGGTCACCGAAGCAGAGGCTGACACAAGTGACCACGAATCACAGCCTCAAACTTCGGCACAGGTGTCTCCTCAACATGCTCAAGTCCGCACGCCAAGACAACATGTAAGTGAATTTTACCAAACCTAAGCCCCTATTGTAAACATTTAGTAAAGACAAATGTTCTAACAAATTTCCCTACTGTACAGGTTCCCAGAGCTTCTAGAGGGTCACAAAGAAGAGGTGCTGCACCAACACCAATGGACACTGCCATGATGGGGTTCATGGAGGATATGAGGGCCATGCGTAGGGCTGAATCCATGGACCCCTTCCAAGACCCAAACAATTATGATGCTGCATTTCTCCGCAGCCTATATCATCATTTGGTCCAGACCCCCAATAATAAAAAAATGGAGGTACAAATGCAGATATCTCATGTAACCATCAATTGTATAAGAGCTGCAATAGCTGGGGAACCCATACCAGAATATCATTTGTATCAAAGGCCAGTCCAGCATCCAATGATGCCAAGTACATCACCTGGCCATTATGGTTATAATCCATCCTACCCCCCTAACCCAATCCTGCCATATAATAGGATGCCAACCCATACCCTCCCACCATGTGGACCCCCATCCCATGCACCACCATTTACCCAGTCAAACCCCACCAGCAGCCAGCAAACGTCAAGCTCTCAGGACTCCTACATGTCCCAGGCCCAAACATCTGCATCTTCCTCATCAACGCATTTCGGGAATGCTCCAAGTCCTTATTATCAAGACTTATAAGGTTGACTTTGGATTTTGAATTTTCTTTTATTTCATATTAAAATCACAGAGGTTGTTATGTGTGATGCTGTTTAAATAAAAAAGATATTTCTGACAAAAAAATTCGTTTTTATTCTTTTATTGAACAAATGGAAAATATTATATTAATGAACAAATGGAAAATATTATATTAATGAACAAAAGGAAAATAAGTGCAGTTACAATCTTTAAAAAGATTACATATGGGCATACTGCCATGGAACCTCTCCTTCAGGGGTCATGAAATAATCAGCGAATTTATCTCGTAGAGCAAGAGCTGAATGGTTCGGGCGCAGTCCACCATATTGCACAGAGGGCAAATGTGTTTCATCTTCATCATCCATGCTGAAGCCTTCTTTATCACGTACAATATTGTGCAACACACAGCATGCTTTGATCACTTCTTCGGCATTATCCACTTTAAGTTGAATGGCACTATGGAAAATGCGCCACTTGTTTGTTAAGATTCCAAATGTGCACTCAACAAACCTTCTTGCTCTACTCAGTCTGTAGTTAAAAATCCTTTTTTGGCTTGTTAGATTATGTTTGGCGTATGGCCTTAAAAGGTGACGTGAGAGGGCAAATGCTTCATCAGCCACAAAAACGTGAGGTATAGCTGGTCCATTTGTTCCTGGCAGTGGCTTGTCAGCAGGTAGGTTGAGACGTCCATCTAACAGCCTTCTACCCATAGCGGATGTCCTGAAGACACGGGAGTCAGCAGAGCTACCATATGCCCCAATATCCACCATAACAAATTTATAGTTGCTATCACAGATAGCCATCAGCACCAATGAAAAAAAATTTTTGTAATTGAAATAACTGGAGCCTGATCCAGGAGGCATTCTAATCCGCATATGTTTCCCGTCAAGGGCACCAAGGCAGTTGGGAAATTGGGTCTTCATCAGGAATCCCTCAGCTATTTGCAACCACACATTTTCATCAGGGACAGGCATTGCAATCGGTGTTAGCTCCTCCCATATGGCCTTGCAGGTGTCATTAACGATCATTGATATTGTAGAGATCCCCAATAGAAAATAATGGTTCAGACACGTAAATGTCTGCCCGGATGCAAGAAACCTAGGCATAAGGAAATTAGACAAGAATTAACGGAAAAGTACATTTTAGTTGGTAATTTCATGTTATCTGACATTTGCCCCTAGCATATAGCATGACATATAGCATGACAACAGCATATAGCATGACAACAGCAGCTGACTTACCTGAGAGTCACTAGCAGACGCTCCGCTGGCGGCACACTGCGTCTCATATTGGTGTCCATCCGCTGAAGACGTGGTAACAATTTCTCCAAGACAAAATCAAATGTCGTTACGTTCATTCTGGTGAAATTGAAAAATTTAACCGGATACCGTCTCAAATCCGCATAGTGTAGGGAAAGAAATCCCTCAGAGGGCCTCTTCAGCATCATAGGATGAGCCCAATAGGTGCGACGTTTTCGCTGAACAGTCTTCCTCCTCCGGCTCTCCACTCCCCTCACATAATACAGTAGCATAAGGCATGTGACATCATCCCAAAATCGGGAAGGGGCCATTGCTCGCTTTGATATAAATCACAAGAAATGAGACACAGGAACACACAGGGGACACACTGTATGCACAATGGGACCACAAAGCAGCATGGGAAACCCAATGCATGCTGGGGAAGAGCAAAGTGACATGGGAAATTCTGAGTCATAAAAAAAAAGGATGAAAAACTGATATGAAACTGATGAAAAACGGATGGAAAATGTATAGAAGAATGATAAAAAAAGGATGTCAGCGGATGTAAAACGGACGTCGGCGGACAAAAAACGGACATCAGCGGCCAAAAACGGACGTCGGCGGACAAAAAACGGACGTCGGCGGACAAAAAAAGGACGTCAGCGGACGGAAAAACAGACGTCCGCGGATGTCAAACTGATGTAAAAATTGTCATCGGTGTCCGTTTCGTAACAAAAAAAAAGTGACGGAACTGAAGATAAAAACGGAACGCCCATGTGAAAGAGCCCTTAGGCTGGGTTCACACTTATGCGAATTGGATAAGGGTTTACCTGCATCCAATTTGCATGACAGGAGACTGTGACTGGCTCTCAATGGAGCTGGTTCACACAGCTCCACGGCGGCTTCGGAGTGAATTGCACAGTGGTTCTGTGCATCTTTGGCTATGATTCAGGTCTGAATTCAGGCAAAATTTGGACCTGATTTGTCCCTGAAACGGAGAACAGGGATGCACCGGCAGGGGAGGGCTTGCAGCCTTAGGCCTGCGGGGCAAGACCAGTCAAGTGGCCCATTGAACCACCAAATTGAAGGCCTGGGGGGACACAGCCTCATCTCTGAAGGGTTTAGGCTGGAACAGTGGGACCTGTAGTCCTTCAGTAGTTGGAGAAAAGGGGGTGTGTGACACATCCTGAGCTCTGAGGGGTTCATGCTGGGACCAGTAGTCCTTCACTTTGGGGGATTACATCCCCCAAAGTGAAGGACTGCAAGCCCCAGCATGAACCCCTGAGATCTAAGGATATGACCCCCTAGATCTCCTGCTGGTGTGGTGGCCTTTTCTGGGGGCATCAGATCGGCCCAGGGGGAAATTGTCACCCTGCCCCCCTCCCCCGCTCAGTCCGCCCCTGTGCACCGTACCCCTGCTGTGAGCCACATGCAAATCAAGTGGGATCTAGTGTTATGCCAATTAAAGCTCATCTGCCAAGGCTCATTGGTTAAAGTGCATGTAAACCCAACTATTGAAGTCTTATATAAGCTTTACTTTGTTCATGTAATTGCAAAAGCTATATTCAATATTTTTAAGAGGCAGTAAACCCTTTTTTTTAAAAGAAAAAAAGAGTGCTTTGGTAAGCTACATCTATGTACCATTTCTATGAAAATATTCACCCATTGGGGGAACTTACCATTCATGAAGTTCATGAGAATCCTTTAGTAGGATGACGCAGTGATGAGCAAATATTTGATGTCCTATGGAAGCTAACCTGAGGACAGGGCATGCTCACCAATTATAAACCTCAAATGCCTTATGCCTTAAACTTCATTTTGAAATGACACTAAGGACTCTAAAAAGGCAGAAAGCTTCAGTGGCAAGTTAATTCTATTAAGCTATTGCCCATTTTTGAGAACACATCCCCATTAAAACCAGCGTGCAAATGGAGATGAATGGGACCCAAGCCACTGAGGTAATTAAAAATGTATTTTCCATCTACTAGTAATTGAATTGTGTACAAGCTGCAAGTTAATGAGGTCATCTACCCTCGAGCAGTGACAGGGAAGCAGGAATAATTATCTCTCAATTTTTTCATATGTAGCAATTAATTTTAACCATTCCTCAGCATATCACTCCCTCTTACCCGACTTCAGTCAGTCAAAGACGGAGCTAAGCCAAACTGACAGGCGACTGATACGGTGCATGGATGGAGGTGTCCGGGTGGGTATGGTAATCAAGAGGCTACAGCTGTTGAGGGCCAAGTGCTTCCAGGTGAACGTCACCAGAGGTTTGGTATGCTGCCACTCGCATGATGAGACTTGCACGGTGGCTGATGGCACATCTGGTGCCAGGTGGGCTGTTGGGAGATAACCGGCAGAACAGAAGGATTGATGAACGATCGATTGTTCTAAGCAATTGTTTCTGTGTGGTTTGTACATTACAGAAAACAAACATGTGGTGTGATGTCATTGTACAGTAGACAGCATTTGTACCCGTTAGCTAGAGCTGCTTTATAGAGGAGTTGTGAGAATTCCAACAGTAGTACAAGGAATACAGATGTGAGCTACTGGTAAACAAGTCCCAGGAAATGTTATGAAGAGCCTGTTCACATATATGTGATGACAGACATCCCATGTGATTCGGAGTGCACTGCTCTGCAAACCACATGCGATGTCTGTGTGATGCGAATTCAACCATACAGATTGTATGGCTAAATTTGCATTGCATTGGGACACAACTCGCACAGGACCCTTTTTTGGGTCCGCTCCGCACAAGAATCAGATTGCATGGGTGTTCAGACCTATGCGATCCAATTCATGTCCGAACTGACAGTTCTCACTGCGATATGCAAAATGATCTGGGGGTGTCGTTAATTTCGTATTGACACCCCCAGCGATTCGCATATGGCAGTGTGAACTGCATGCGAATTGAATGCGACACAGTGGATTTGCAGGGTTCCCGCATCACATACTGTATGTGTGAACCAGGACTTAAAAATCCTGGCAGATACCGTATAAGAGGACGCCAATGAATACGGTTGTGTAATCATTAATATATCATTCATTGTATGTTAAATGTAAATGAGTGTAAGTTGTTGAATCTTTTTTCATATCAGCCTCTTATTATTTTCTCTACAGTAGAACTCAGACCTGGAGAGGGAGGGGCAGCACTAGGAGCCAATGGATGCTTTCTGCACAGTGCTTGTTCTAAGAGGAAATGTATAGAGAGAAGTAAAGAGATTAAAGCCTAGTACACACGCGTCGAAAATTGGCAGGGAATTTTCATCCGACGACCGATCTGCCGATTTTCGGCTTGTTAGTATGATGCTTCCGACAACCGACTCCGACTTTTCGGCCAAAAAAAATCTGGTGTGCAGGCTATAAAATTTTTGTTGGCCGTCAACACAACGGCCGATTTTCGTGCAGTCAGTACAGATTTCGACAGGGAAAAATCTGATGAGCAAGACTGGGCATGCTCAGTGAAGAAAGAACACAAAGAAAGCAAACCAACACATACATCACTTCTGAAGTAGAAATTGGGCGAGAAAATTCGTGTGCAGTCTAGGCACATTCCAACCAACAAAACGCAACTCTGGACAAAAGACAGACGATCGGTCGGCCGATAATCGTTGCGTGTGTACGGGGCTTAAGAGTAGAGTTTGATGTCATTCGCCTAGGTGGGGGAAGTGGACAGGAACTAAGAAAAAAAGGGATTTGGATCTAGAAAATGTAGAAGGAAGTTTTAAAAGGGACTGAAGATCTACTTTAAGTTTTAATGCAGAGACATCAGCTTGCATATACAGGGAAAAGTTACAGAGTCTGTGCAAAGGGGTCCCCAACCCACTGATACTTACACTATCACTGCTCTTTCCCCTGTCGCAGAAAACACTACATTTCCCAGTGTTGGTTGGTGTTGGATACCAGGGAGCGCAAATACAAGTCGTGCCCACATATGCAAGTGGCGCCCACATATGTACACGGTGTTCAAACCATACATGTGAGGTATCACTGTGATCGTTAGATGGAGAGCAATAATTCTAGCCCTAGACCTCTTCTGTTAAAAATGTTCCCTACTTAGATTTTTAGGTACCAATGTTTGTTGCATTCCACGAGAATGCACAATCTTAAAGCATGACATGTTAGGTATCAATTTACATGGCGTAACATTATCTTTCACATTATAAAAAAAATTGGGCTAACTTTACTGTTTTCTTATTTTTTAATTTAAAAAAGTGTATTTTTTCCAAAAAACTTGCGTTTGTAAGACCACTGCGCAAATACGGTGTGACATAAAGTATTGAAACAATCTCCATTTTATTCTCTAGGGTCTTGGCTAAAAAAAAATATGTAATGTTTGGGGGTTCTAAGTGATTTCCTAACAAAAAATACTGATTTTACCTTGTAAACAACAAGTCTCAGAAATAGGCCTAGTCCTTAGGTCGTAGGCTTATTTTGATAATCGATTCATATATAATAGGGGTCACTTTTAATGTTTAGGTTAAGGGTTAAAGTAAACATGTCACAATTCATACTGAGCAAGTGTTAAAAAAAATTATAACCAGAATTTAGCCCCCATGCACACAGGGCGTCAGAAAAAATGAGCTGCAGAGCCACTTCTAACGTCAGGAAAAAGCAGCTGTAAAAACATGCTTTTAGTAGCTTTTTCCATTGGCGTTATTGCACGTGTGGCCACGTCGCTTTTAGCAGCGTTTTTTCTGCCTCCATTCAAAATCAATGGTTCCCTATGGGAGCCTATTGATTTGAATGGAAGGCGCATCGCAAGTCGGATCAGGATGTTGTCGGGAAGGGTTGTCGGGAAGAGGCCCTTGTCATCATCAACATGGGGGCAAGGTGCTTTGGGCTCTGCACCCCCCCCCCTTTCCCAAAGCACCCACATCCCCATGTTCAGGGCGTGTGGCCTGGTATGGTCCGGGCCCCCCCCCTCCCCCAGCTCTTTATGCAGCTGAGTACAGAGACTATTTAAAAAAAAGGTATTCATGTAGGTATAATGTTTTAATGTTTTATATATACTGTATATATATATATATATATATATATATATATATACTTTAAGGGCTATTCTTAGGGGGTTGTTTAACTGCTAAAGCTAGGAGGATTGGAGTTTCATATGTAGGTTGAAACAGTCATTACTGAAACAGCTGTGTAGGAGGCCTAAAACTGGGTGAGGAACAGTCACTATGCTCTGCTCCTTCAGCGCTCTCTGGAGCACCGAGTTGTGGAGGGGACGGGAATGACTGTCTCAGTCTCCCAGTGGCTCTCTGAGAGGCTGAGCCGACTGCTGGTCCAGGCATCTGGGTGGATCCCAACATTAAAGTTGGGATCTCTCTAGAGCCTGGATCGGCTCTGTGACGTCAGCCGAAATCAATTTTAGCCCTCTGTCGGCTGAATCTGGGTCACAAGAATGTAGAACAAAGTGCACTCCTGTGGCCCACAGGAGAAGTAGAGCCAGAAGAGCTTTGGCCTTACTTCTCCTTTAAAGGTTGAAGAGGTAGTATCTGACATTGGTCTCTTTAACCACTTCAATACAGTGCTCTTTCACTCCCTTCCTGCCCAGGCCAATTTTCAGCTTTCACAATTTGAATGACAATTGCGTGGTCATGCTACAATGTACCCATATGAAATTTTTATCATTTTTTTCACACTTTCTTTTGGTGGTATTTAGTCACTGCTTGTTTTTTTATTTATTACTAAATAAACAAGAAAAAAAGACAGAAAATTTTGAAAAAAAAAAAGTTTTTCTTATTTTCTGTCAGTAAATTTTGAAAATAAGTAATTTTTCTCCTTCACTGATGTGCGCTGATGAGTCGGCACTGATGGGCACTGATAGGCTGCACTGATGGGCCCTGATGAGGTGGCACTTATGGGAACTGATGAGGTGGCACTTATGGGCACTGATGAGGTGGCACTGATGAGGAGGTACTAATATGCCGCACTGATGGGCACTGATAGGTGGCACTGATAGGCGGCACTGATGAGCACTGATAGGCAGCACTGATGGGCCCTGAAATGCGTCACTGATGGGTGCTGAGAGGTGGCACTAATGGGCACTGATAGGTGGCACTGATGGGCATTGATGGGTGGCACTGATGGGTACTGACGGGCAGCACTGATAGGCACTGATGGGTGGCACTGATGGGCACTGATGGGCGGCACTGATGAACACTGATGGGCAGCACAGATGAGCAGGCACTGATGGGCACTGACTGGCAGCACTATGGGCACTGATGGTGGGCACTGATGGGCACTGATTTTTAACTTTTCTGTAATCAGGGCACTGATGATCAGTGTCCTGATTACCTGTCCTAGACTCCCCTTTGAGGAGGAGCCGCTGATTGGCTCTCCTCGCCACACACTCTGACATCGTGAGGCGAGGAGAGCCGATAAACGGCACTTCCTCATTTACATGTGACCAGCTGTGATTGGACACAGTTGATCACATGGGTAAAGAGCCACGTCATTGGCACTTTACCAAGATCAGGGTCGCGCCGTGTCCTAGCAAAACGGCGCAGCCACAATCGCTGCACTGCACACCCCCAGCAGGCGCGCTAGAGAGGCCGTTCTGTGGCCCTGTCGTATGACGTCGTCCCAGAATCAGAGCCGCACCGCTGTCATTTGACGGTGGCCGGTTGGTAAGTGGTTAAACATTGACAAAATGGAAAGGGCTGTTTAATGTGTGAGAATAAGAATAAATATTGAAGAATCTGGGGATATGAGTGAGTGCTGAAGAAGCAAATATCTGCAAGTGTTATGTCTACTGCTCCTCACTTTTTGCATATTAGGTTAAAAATGCTTTAGCAGAGAGTCTGATCATTCCTAATACTGTTTCTAATGTATATCTAGAGCCAAACTTTTTTTTCATTTTGGATTGAATAGGAAATGGCTAAAAACCCTGACGGGATTTTTTTTCGGTGTCTCATTGGGAAGATCTCCATCTACTTCCTGTCCTGTAGGCATAACAGAAAGGGAGAAATAACTTCTCCAAAGTGAGGTAGATTCTCATTTATTCATCACCTGAAAGACTGAGGTTTTTATTCCAGGCCTTTTTTGGTCATGCCCCATTGACAGAAGCCGGCTGAACTATTGGCTTCTGTCGGACAGGCTGCAGTACACACGGCCCAAGTGTCGGCCAGTTTCTATTGAACGCCCGATATTTGGCCCATGTGTACTAGGCTTAAATCTCCCTAATCTAATAGAGACAGGAAGCAAAAAAAAAAACCTAGCAAGGGTTCTAACCAAACTACTGCTCCTGTGTCAATACAGAAGCAGATATTGGAGACCGCCAGAATGGTTGAATACTTGCTGTGACTGGGGATCTGTCAATGCGGTGGAGTTTTATGACATGGCCCATTGCAGGGTAGGTATGCAGCTTCTTCTTTTACAGGATGCCTTTACTTTCGTTTGGATTCCATTGTGACAGGGTCACATTAATATGATAAAATAGATCTGATTTTTTTTTTTTTTACTTTTTAAAGAAACGTTGTGACAATCTCCTGTACTTCATTTTTTTAAAAAATCTTTTTATTGTTAATTTTCAGAAGAGCTTCAGAAGAGCTTACAAAAACACTAGCGCTCACGCGCAATACACATAAAACAAGACATAACAAAAAAAAAAAGCAAATTTGTTTACAGAAAAAAACTGCTGCTACTCATGTGTGTATCCTGTGAAATCGTTTAAAAAGCTGACCCCAGACCCCCTGCCCCCCCCCCCAACCACCATCCCTAACAACAAAAGGGCATCTATGACATCAGTACTCAACTAATAAACAATTTACATATGGGCAGTAGAGTCGTCTTTAAGCCCCTTGGATCAAACTTTATCAAACTTTTTTGGGCAATATGGCAGTAAGTGTTCTTTTACACAGGAAGGGCTGTATTGACTAATTGTTGCCAGAAAGCAATCCTTGGAGGAGTAGGTTTCTTCCACATCAGGGTAATAGCTTTCCTGGCGCAGAATAATAGAAGACCCAGTAATGTTCAAACTGCTACTGTTGGAGCTAATTCTTTTTTTTTTTTCTCAATATAAAACTTTTATTCAGAAAAATGAACAAACAAGAAACAGTATGCATTACAATAGTAAAGTGCATTTCAATTTAAGCAGATTGTCCAGTAACATTCAAACAAGGCTGGTGAATATTGACATAAGATTTCCACAATCCAATCTTATAGAGAGGGGAGCTAATTCTTTAACCAGGCCCACCATACAGATCTGCAGAGAAGGTGTGAACCCAACGCCAGAGATTGTAGTATTAAGGGAGACCACGGACTCCCAGTATTGAGCAATGTCCAGGCAGGACCAAAAAATGTGGGTAAAGTCTCCCATCGGGTGGTTGCAGCATCAGCAATTTAGAGGAGAGGACGAAGCCATTTTCTGAACTCTGTAGGGAGTGAAGTACGCTCTGTGTACCATCTTGAATTGGATGAGCCTGCCTCTTAGTGAAATAAGGTGTTTAAATAGACAATCCTACAAGTCCGACCAATCATCTCCATCTAGGTTTGGGATATCTATTACCAACTACGCCATATGGAGTCCAGATCAGACAGGGTGGTCATGCACAGGTGATTATATAAAACAGACGTTCACAAAAGGACAACAACTGAAAAGGGTCTACTATATCCCAACAGAACTTAGAAAGACATAAGCCTAAAATAGCCAAGCTGTAGGAATGAATGTATCTCTCAAAAATGTTCTCAGAAAAAATATTCAGTTCATATACCTAAGTATGATATAGGTTTGCAATCATTCTTTTGCATACAGTATTTTTTTCCATTAAATATTATTTAGTCTCCGAAAAATCAACATTTAAAACTGGTTAGAAGCTACTAACATTACAACAGATGGACTAAGGATGAAAACAAAGCAGACTCCTTTTGGAAAGATACTCCTCTATCTCACTATCTTATTCCATGCTAAGAGCTTCTCAGCTCTCCTGTCTATTATTGGAGGAGGAGGTGGCGGGCATATGAGTGTTCTATATGTGTTTGTGTGGTTGTTCTTGGTTCTTTACACTGTAAGTAGGACTTGATGGAAATCTTTTGGGCTCTGCATAGTCCACCAATACTATACTTGGTACTTCTATGTCCTACTGCTCCTTATTGGGAGGAATCTGAGCTGTGTAACTACAGTACCTTGTTATTTTGTTGACCTCTTAGGCTATGTTCACATGCTAGCGTAGCGGATCGCGGGCAGAATCGATGTGATCCGGAAATCATTGCAAATCGCGGGACGCCTGTGCGTTGCTGTTGATTTGCAATGGCACCCCAAACGCTGTGCGATGTTGCAGCGATTTCCGCCTGCCGAATCGCGGTAACATCGCGCAAACAAAATCATGGGTCGCATGACGCCCAAAAAAGGTACAAGAGCCTCTTTGGGGCGTCAGGCGACCCACAATTTTGTATGCGCGATGTTACCGGCAGAAATCGCGGCAACATCGCACAGCGTTTGGGGTGCCATTGCAAATCAATGGCAAGGCATAGGAGTCCCATGATTTGCAATGATTTCCAGATCGCGGGCAGAATCGGGGTGATTCTGCCCGCGATCCGCTACGCTAGCATGTGAACGTAGCCTTAAGGCTGTTTGTTTTTTTGCAGAAATTTGTAATGCTTTTGGAAAAATAAGAAACATGGAATAAATAAACACCTTAAAAATAAAAAAAAGAATGAAAAACAAATGGGATCATTTTTCAGAATGTCTTTTATTCATGAAAAACATAATTGAAAAGAGTACGGCATGCAGTAAATACATATACTGTGTGTATGCAATTCAACTTTTTGAGAACAAAAAATACCACTATTAACAAAAGGTTCACAAACCACACACATTGAAATTGCTGCAACAGGTATTATTTCACGATTGCCTTTTGTCACTTAAGTTGTTCATAAAATCAAACTTATTATTGCTGGTTTTATTATTTTAATAATATATAATTTGGTAGAGACTCATAGTTCCCTTTTTAGTTGTAAGCATAATTAAACTCAATCACCTAGTAAAGGGTAATTGCACTTTAGAGGGGGAAAAATAGCCAATAAAGAAAAAACAATATAGCGTATACAATTGCGACACAAATCATATTGTAATTGAATATTGTTAAAAATTACCTTTCCTTTTCAATCTGCAGCTGTTGAAATTTTCTGAAATTGCAATGCAATATGGCCACCTGGAGCTGTTCTGTACACAGAATGTATACTGACCACACCCCAGAAACATCATTTCCTGCTTGTGTGATTGGCTCACAAATTTTCCCAGAAGTCTACTTAAAGAGGTTGTAAACTCATTTAAAAAAAATTTTTTTTTTTTACAACCTGCAAGAGAAAGACATAATGAGCTAGTATGCTTCGCATACTAGCTCATTATGAAATACTTACCTTAGAACGAGCCCCCGCCGTGCCGCTCTCTTACCTGTATGACGGGCGACATGACATGTCGCCCGTCTTCCGGGATCGCGGCATCCGGTCATCTGATTGGCCGGAGCCTCGGTGACGTCACTCCCGCGCACGCGCACGGGAGCCGACGGTCACGGCACGGGGCTCTGAAGGAACGGCACGATCAGCCGTTCCTTCAGAGCGCATGCGCCAGTGACGTCACTGGCTGCATTAAAGGTAAATATCTCCTAAACGGTGTAAGTTTAGGAGATATTTACAGTACCTATAGGTAAGCCTTATCATAGGCTTACCTATAGGTACAACTTCCTGAGGAGGGTTTACTTCCTCTTTAAGATACAAGATTTCTGGCATCCCCTGCAATAAAAATGTAATTTTAGGTGAGATACTCCCATTAGGAACACGTCTAAAGGGATGCAGGCCCACCAGATTTCCTCATTATATCCCTGCAGCTGCCACAGCTGACAGATAATTATGAAACCACTCCCATTAGACCCACCCAGCACAGAGGAACAAACATGGAATTCTTCAGAATAACAAAAGGTAGGAATCTCCTACAAAGTTTGTTAAAATCCTTGTAATGGGGAATGTTTTTTTCTCAACAAAAGTGGAGTTACGCTTTAGACCTCTCCTCTCAGGTTTTGCAATGTTTTAACTAATTTATGTAATTTTAAAAGTTTTTTTTGTGTGTTTTTAAATCTACACCTTTCATTAAAGTAATACCTGTTGAAAAAAGGGTGTTCTACGTAATTGGAAAATTTTAGAAAATTGTATTTTTATCTACAAAATATGATTCTGTGTTTCTTACAGTGCTCTACAGTTCAGGGTATTTGTTTCTGAGAATTTAGTTCCACAATAACAAAAAGTACAATGCATTTGTGTCAATTTGATGTCTTTTATCTAAATCATGACAGAAATTGCTTTTTAGGTGCCATATTCATAGACAAGTACAGTTTCAATTGTACAGATCTTTTGTACTATTGTGTTTTATCAATCGTTTTTCATATAAAATATGTAGTTAGAATAGTTTACATTTTTTTAAATTATATTTTCCTTCAATTTAGACAAAAATCCATTTCACAAATACATTTACATTCTTGTAAAACTACATATATCAGGTTAAAAGGGAGCTAAAGACATCATTCATCATCTGAATAGAAAAAATCTTAATATGAGTTAATGTTTAAAACCCAGTGCTGTGCCTGCACTACAAGGGTTAACTGCTCATTTTGTCCTGGGGAGAGGAGACGATTTTACCTACCTGATCCTCTGCTCCCCCAGCAGGTGGCACCCTCCACCCAGTGGCATCACTAGGGTTAGTGTCACCTGGTGCGGTAAAACATGGTGTCACCCCCCCCCCCTATATTCGGGCCGGGCAGCAGCTCAGCGTTGGGATTTTTTTGTAGCAGGTTGCGATGGTCAGTAAGGCCTAGAGGATAGCAGGTTAGGCACTTCCTAATGGCTCAGTCCCTAGGAGTAGTAACGGATAATGGCTGATAGGCCATCTTGCCAGACCCAGCAAAAATGCAGCAGTGATCCCTCTGGTTAGACGTTCGCTCCCTCTGGGTTGACCAGGCTGACTTTGGTCAGTAGTGTAGCTCATCTTTACCCTGGCAGTGACACAGTCTTTCTCTTTTTGGTGGTGCTGGGCAGTGTGGTCCTCTCTCTGGTGGTGCTGGGCAGTGTGGCCCTCTCTCTGGTGGTGCTGGGAAGTGTGGCCCTCTCTCTGGTGGTGCTGGGAAGTGTGGCCTTCTCTCTGGTGGTGCTGGGCAGTGTGGCCCTCTCTCTGGTGGTGCTGGGCAGTGTGGCCCTCTCTCACTTCCCCCAGCACAGTCCTCTCTTTATGGTGTAGCACTCACTCCCTCAGGTTTTTCCCAGGTTCCCAGTCCTCAATCTCTCCCCCCAGCAGAGTGCATGCTGGAGGCTGTGGTCTGCTCCCTGTGGACAACAAATGGAGCTGCCAATATTCCGGAATTACATGTCCCATGATGCCCCCCTAGTCTCTTCTAAATGGCCCTCCGCGGTGGCCAGCGGGAAGGGAAACAGACCGGGCAGTAAGCTGGGTGGCAATCAGATGAGAGACGCTCTCTCTTCTCCTGCACTGCTGACAGGAGAAAAGAGGTGGGGGGGGGGAGATAAACTGACAGCCCGCAGCTCTCTGGTGGACTGAGCGAGGAAAAGAGCCTGCTGTGGACATAGTACAGGGGTTGTTGGACACTGCGGACATGGTACAGGGGTGTTGGAGATTGTGGACATAGTACAGGGGTGTTGGAGATTGTGGACATAGTACAGGGGGTGTTGGAGATTGTGGACATAGGTACAGGGGGTGTTGGAGATTGTGGACATAGTACAGGGGGTGTTGGAGATTGTGGACATAGTACAGGGGTGGTCGGAGATTGTGGACATAGTACAGGGGTTGTTGGAGATTGTGGACATAGTAAAGGGGGTGTTGGAGATTGTGGACATAGTACAGGGGTGTTGGAGATTGTGGACATAGTACAGGGGGTGTTGGAGATTGTGGACATAGTACAGGGGTGTTGGAGATTGTGGACATAGTACAGGGGGTGTTGGAGATTGTGGACATAGTACAGGGGTGTTGGAGATTGTGGACATAGTACAGGGGGTGTTGGAGATTGTGGACATAGTACAGGGGTTGTTGGAGATTGTGGACATAGTACAGGGGTGTTGGAGATTGTGGACATAGTACAGGGGGTGTTGGAGATTGTGGACATAGTACAGGGTTGTTGGAGATTGTGGACATAGTACAGGGGGTGTTGGAGATTGTGGACATAGTACAGGGGTTGTTGGAGATTGTGGACATAGTACAGGGGGTGTTGGAGATTGTGGACATAGTACAGGGGGTTTTGGAGATTGTGGACATAGTACAGGGGGTGTTGGAGATTGTGGACATAGTACAGGGGTTGTTGGAGATTGTGGACATAGTACAGGGGTGGTCGGAGATTGTGGACATAGTACAGGGGTTGTTGGAGATTGTGGACATAGTACAGGGGTGTTGGAGATTGTGGACATAGTACAGGGGTTGTTGGAGTTTGTGGACATAATACAGGGGTGGTCGGAGACTGTGGACATAGTACAGGGGTTGTTGGAGATTGTGGACATAGTACAGGGGTGGTCGGAGACTGCGGACATAGTACAAGGGTGTTGGAGATTGTGGACATAGTACAGGGGTGGTCGGAGATTGTGGACATAGTACAGGGGTGGTCGGAGACTGTGGACATAGTACAGGGGTGGTCGGAGACTGCGGACATGCTTCTGTAGTATACAAGAGACTGGAGACATACATGGCATATTACAGTAGCACTCTCTCCTAAAACATAAAATACTGTTGAAGTTCAATGTTCTTGAAGTTAAAAAGAACATGAACAATCCTTCCAGTGATAATGTGCCAGCAGTTGAAGGGTTACCTGCAATTTACCTTGTCCCAGCTCAACTATGCAGTCTCATTTTAGGGTTACTGATTAGGCTTGTGATCCTGTAATATGCCAAATAAAAGTCCTCGTTGTCCAAGCAGTTGTGCAATACAAATGTATTTGTAGACAGCCATTTCAGACTCACCCCACCCCTCATGCTGCAATGGATTGAACCTCACTTCTTGATGACGTCAGGACCTTTGACCATTAGAGCATGGGGAAGAAAAATGCTGCTGGGGCAGGTCTAGCAGTACAGAATAGTGAAGAATCGGCTAAGTAAATCTTCATTTCTGTGTCCCCTACACCTAAATAAGCAATTACCTGTCCTGCACCCCACTACAAGGGATCATTTTAAAGTTTTCTGAAGTTGGACTTTAACAAAATGTTTTCTTTACATTGTAAGTATATGCATGGAGCCACATTTCTTCAATACATATACAGACTCTGCTTCCTGCTCAGTAGAGCTATAAGGTATGTCAGATATGTGTGGTGTCGGACAAGTTGTCCATGCAAAGCCCAAATACAGGAGAAACATCAAAGAGGGTAATTTCAGAGGAAACAACAGTATTCTAAGTCCCCTGTGGGGACAAAAAAAAAAAAAAAAAAACCTTTAAACGATTTTAAATATTGCAAAGTAATATAAAAAAAGTTGGGGGGGGGGGGTCCCTCTATCCCACTTCTTGTGAGGGGTCTTAGATTAAGAGGCCCTTAAAGGCCATGGCAAACTGAAATTGGAGCCAATAGAACCACATCTTACGGAAACATTCTTACTGGTGGCTCAATGACAAGATTAGGTCTTCCATACTCTTGATTTCATTCACTGTATTTATCCATTAAATAATAAATGGGATCAGAGGTGACTTCCAATTGGAGGAAATACATGGTTTGCTGCATTTACCACTTTACGACTGCTTCACGTAGATTTACTGCGGCACTCTACCGCTTACGAGCCTGTAGGGGGCGAGCGCGCGCTGGCGGCGGCGTGCTTCCACCCCCGCTTGTTCCCTGGGGAGCCAGCTCGTATTACCAGTGGCTCCGATGGCCGCAGGCCACTCGCGATCTTCCGCAGGAGAGGGAGAAAGACAGACGGCTGATGTAAACACAGCGTCTGTCATTCTCCCTGAAGTGAACACAGAGGCTATGTGATCCTGCTATATAGAATCGCATGTCTCTGTGGTTACTTCACTAGCCACGCCCCCTGACAGTTAGAATCACGCCCCTAGGGACACACTTAACCCCTTGATCACCAATAAAGTTAAGCCCTTCCCTGCCAGTGTAATTGTTACAGTAACAGTGCATATTTATAGCACTGATTACTGTAGTAATGTCACTGGTACCCCCAAAAGTGTCAAAAATGTCAGTTAGGGGTCTGATCTGTCTGCCGCAATGTCGCAGTCCCGCAAAAAAAAAAAACGCAGATCGCTGCCATTACTAGTTAAAAAAAAAAACAATAAAAATGACATAAATCTTTCCCGTAGCTAGTAAACGCAATAAATTTTGCGCAAACCAATCAAAATACGCTTATTGCGATTTTTTTTTACCACAAATATGTAGCAGAAAACAAATTGGCCTAAAATCTAAAAAAATTTTGATTGAAAAAGAATTTCATAAAAAAAATGTGAAAAATATTGTTATTTTTTCAAAATTGTCGCTGTTTTTTTGTTTATAGTGCAAAAAATAAATATCGCACAGGTGATCAAATACCACCAAAAGAAAGCTCTGTTTGTGGGAAAAAAAGGACGTCAATTTCATTTGGATACAGCGTCGCACAACCACACAATTGTCCATTAAATTCACGCAGTGCCGAATCGCAAAATAGGGCCTGGTCTTTGAGCAGCCAAATCCTCCGGGGCTAAAGTGGTTAAGGGATGGATTGCTAACAATTTTTTGTATTTTCGCTTTGAGGAGTGGGATATACTTTTTTTTAATAGTTGGGATTTTTTTTTACAATCCTCGTCTACTTGCTCCTGTAATTTAATAAAACTCTATGTACAAGCCTGAATTTCTGCTTCATGCAGCTTATTGTGGGGGTTCATTTTTTTCAAACATATACCAGGGAATTAAAAAAATAGGAACTTCTGCTGCACACAATTGGATTCTAAAAGCAAGAACAGTTTTGCTTTACTTACTTCAAATTTGAAAATTGCACCTGCAGTTCTTGTATCTCATCCCATGTAAGTTTAATTAAGTGTCTAATAGCAAAAAATGTTCGACTGAACCAAGTTTTCTATATCAACCGTATACTTTCAGAGTTCATTATTAAATTATGATGAGATACTTGCATATTCTGTTAAAATAAAGTCTACCATGACAGAAACATGGAGGCTGCCAATGCCGTAAAATGCCATTTTTGTGAAAACGCTACCTCCTACCATCTCATTACTATGCTGTGTACTGGCATACCTTGAGTAACATCAACATCAATCACCGCAAGTGTCTACAAGTGTATTGCAGAGGAAGACAGAGGCCATGTCTAACCTCATCTGTTACTGAGTATTGATTACTGGATGTACTAGGTCTTACTCTTTTGCCTGTTGGTCTATACAACCATATTGAGACTTCCTGTACAACTGATGTAACACACCACATGTAAGACAATCAAAATGGATATTTTTTTAGCACAGTGTCTATCTGGCTGCATATCTATTTTTGTCACATTAATTGAGCTTAGCTAACCTTTTTTTTTAATCAAAGCTGGAGATTCTCTTTAATTCCCAACATGTTTCAGTTATGAGAAACTGACAGATAAATCTGCTGACCTCAATCATAGCAAAGTGCCTCTTCTTGTCATAGTTCAGGCAAGATTCGGTGCTATGTTTTAATTTTCTGTGTTCTTTCACAGCTATTTTAATTACGATTGTTAGTTTTCTCATGCATAATTATGACCATGCAACAGTTACAGGTAAAAATACCATCTGCATTATTATCTGAGAACATGATGAAAATGTAACACATTGATGCAGTTAATAATTATGGCACTAAGCTTGTGGAAATTCCATTAATGATTTAAAAAAAAGTGCCACTGTATGGCGATAATAATTAACTCATCTTTTCACATACCAGTGTTTTCATTTTTCCACTTTATTTGGATCTGATTAAATAGATTCTGGTGCTTTTTTTGTTCAATTTGGAATTATAAATCTCTTATGTCTCTAGCATTCACGTAGGTAGCCCAGTCATTTATAACCAACATTACATGAATATTACATGAACATTACCCAGCATTAGACTGTACCACACATTTAAAAGAAGACTCCACTTTCACTCAAAAATGATCAAACATATAACATGGCTAAATAAACTTTTTTGTGATTTAATGCTATACAAATTAACTTTTACATTCTAATCTACAATTAGACATGTTGATCAAAAATTGTTACTCCCTTTCAGCTGTAGCAGCCATGGTAACACTTTGGGGATTCTCATGGGTTGTTCGCTTTATATGACCAATCTTGTGCAAATTCTTAAAAGTGTATGGAGGAGCGCCTGGTTCAAAAGTTCATCCCACTTAGAGGACTTTTTGAAACTATTATGGTTATGAACATCTGATATAGCCAATGCATTCTGTTGTGGGTTATTAACACCAATTGCTCAAGCACTGAATATTGGGGAGGCTTTTTTCCTCGAAATATCTGTATTTGATGCTCTTAACCAATAAATGTTTCAAAAAGTCATCTAGGTGAGATGAACTGTTGTATCATGAAAGCCACCTTACACATTCAGGAATCTAGTATGTGGCAAGAGCTTCCTTGTGTCGCTATCAGAAAGGTAGCACCTTAGAACCAGAACAGGGTCTACCTATACTTGACTTTAATCATGGAATTGCTTTAGACTCCATCGTCACCAGTTTTTACTATCGGTGCAGCACTCTTACACACATTAGGCAATCATGTGCAGAAGAATTGAAAAAAGGGGATTTTGTAGGTCCACCCCTTGTTCATGAGGGTGTCCCTGCTTTTCACATTTTCTCCCACTTTTTAAAACCATATTGGTATATTCTTTGTAAAAGAAAGCCTTGACAATCTACTTCTTTAATACTATCTGACCAATAAAACCAATAAAACCAATAAAACCCAATGAATGGCCACAATAGGACAACTATTCAAAAGAGCAACATTGTTTCAAAAGCACTAGACAATAATAGACATCAAATCACCAAGCTGAATATGCTATTTAATCTAAGGCTCCATTCACACCTGGGCGTTTTTGAGCGTTTTTCAGCTCCAGAAACGCTCAAAAAAAACGTTCCAAATGCCCAACAAGTAAAACCCCATTCATTTAAATGGCCCCTGTTCACATCTGAGCGTTTTAACGCCTAAAGCAAAACGCCTGTAGCTGAAAAAAGTACATGAGCTTCTTTTTGGGCTGATTACCAGCGTTTTTGATAGATGTCAATGCCTGCCTCCAAAAACGCCTGAAAAAAACGCCTGAAAATCGCTGTAAAATCGCGGTAAAAACCGCGCGAAAACGCTACGCTCAAGTGTGAATGCAGCCTAAAACAGAAATCTGCTATTTAATCTAAAAGAGAAATCTGTTTTCCGGATCTTGTGATTTGCTTACTGATTTATACTGTGCTTTTTCTTTTTATCATAACTTTTTATTAAAGAATATGGAAAAGAAGTACAAACACGGTGTATATGATTTCAGAAGGTCCAGTGGAAGCACATAGTGTTGTAAACGTGTGAACAAGATGAAGCTGAGACGCAGCATATAAACGGTTCAGAATGAAAGTAAAACTCCAACATATATCTCCTTCTGCATCAATGTAACAGGAAAAAACCTTGACTCAATTACATAGTATGCTGGCATTTAGGGTTCGGTAAAAACCTCAAGTAAATACAAAAAGTAGAATATAGTAACTCAGGCAGGAAGTAAATGTGGAATTAGGGAGAAAATCTCAGAGGAAAAAATAGAAAGACAAAAAAAAGAAGAAAGGTTGAGAAAGGAAGTGCCGCAACTTGTCAGAGCCTTCACGATGAGCTACAAGCTAAGATGTAAATTAACTCAAACATAGGATGATTCAGGACGGTTCCTCTCTAAGACGCCACAACTCCCATATTTTGTTATGTGCTTCTAATTTATCAGAAAGTCTAGCCGTCAGTTTTTCCATAAGTTCAATATCTTTAATTCTGGCAAATACTGCAAGGCAGCCGAAGATGGCAGGGTCGTTTTTTTCCAGTTAAGCACTACAAGGCATCTAGCAGCTGTAAGCACGTGGCACAGTAGCTTCTTGTGAGGTTTAGAAAGTCTTACAGAGGACAGGCCCAGCAGGAAATGTTTTGGAGTGAATGAGATGACTATTTTTAAAAGCCATTGTAATAAACTTTGGACCATTTTCCAAAAGGAGGTGAGTCCTGGGCAACTCCAACAAACATCATCCTGTGCTTTTTGTACTACAGCACTGGCACTAATTGTGTGATTTTTAGGAAGCAGATACTCTCACTTTAAGAATATCTAAAGACAAACTTTTTTTTTTTTCATTTTGGATAGAGTAGGTAGAGGTAGAGACCTTTGTCATGCATTTATTTACATCTGTATTCCATTGGGGATATTTCCTGGAGACACAGTAATAATTGAATGGAAATCTCCCCAAAGTGAAGGATATCACCTCTTAAAAAAATTCACCCTAGCTGGTATCCCCGAAGGAAGATTCTATTTTTGTTCTGGTGACAACTCAAAATGTTGGATTTCTGTGACTTTTAGACAGACCAAACAAACAGAAAGTGTAAATATTCCCAGCATGTATCAATAAAAAAATTACAAGGGTTCTAACCTCTCACTACTCCTAATAAAAAGACTTTACTGGTATTATATAAACTTTTATGTTGACTTTTCCTTTAGTCTGGTGAAATAATTGCAATGACTTGTGTCAGGATCTTCAGAACAGAAGCAGCGAAGCATCTTCAATGTGTGCAATTCCTGCAACGGATGTAGAGTATTCATGTAACAAGTTCACTTGTACTTCTCATCCAGTAAGGGTACCGACTGCACTGTCTGATAGATTGGGACCAGGGATCACCACTAAAATTGTTCATGAAATAGGATTGTGAAAAATATGAAGCAGTAAGCATGTAAAAAAAAACAAGATAACAAAGCAAAACAAAATGTTATGCAAAATGAATGCCTACTGATAATACATAATTGTTTCCCTTTAAATAGAAATACAAAAAAATTATTCTGAACATCTTTTGGCTTCCTACATGACTTATTATCTGAGCTGAGCCCGGAGAAGTGCAGATGCTGATGCAGCACCAAACTCACAAAATAATATGAATTTTAGTCAAAGGCAATTTGGGAGGGATGTTTCTCACAAACTCCTTTTGATTAAAGCAGTAAAATTAATTTCGGCAAAGGTCATTTTTCCCCCCTTTAAATTAAGAAGTGCCCAGTAATGGCATTTCATTAAGTGTTGCCTTGGGAAGCACTTTGTATCGCTCCGCTCTGTATTACAATTTTGCTGTGTAGTCACATATAAGCCCATCATAAACAGACTTAATTTGTCTCTCTGAGGTCCTGTTCAGAATCTGTGCTCCCCATTACCATTCCTTTCCAGAAACCTATGAATGTTAAACTCACTCCAAACACTCACAATATACTTAAAAAATGACACTGCAATATATTTGTTTCTACAAGGCGGCCGCATTAGGAAAATAGTGGATGGTGTGCTCTCGCACAAGTTGGATTGTGCTTCAAGATACCGTACTTGATTACAGTTTGAAGTATGGCTGTGTAGCTCTGTATATAGACTATCTTTGCTTGATAAGTAAAATGAACTTTGTTTGCTATTAGCAAATTAAGGTTAGCTTGAACTCAATAGCTTTTTGCATTGGCGTAGACTGATTTATCTTTTGTTTATATAAACCCAGTTATATATCGCAAAATTTACAATAAATTTTGTCTAAAAGTAAAAGGTACATTGTTAATTAGGAAAATATAAAATGTAACTTAAATACAGCCCAACTTTTTCATTACCATTTCTGCCATACCTTCCAATGCTAATCTATGCTTTTGGTTTATTTACTATACAGATCATACCAGGTGATGCAATTACAGACTTAGTTAATAGGTTAAATAAAAAAAGAGGTATGTTAGCATGTCCTTGGTTGGTAAGACCATGCTGGCCCAGAACACCTCCCTTTGTCTTCCTGTAACAGGAATGAGATAGGGTACCTGTAATGGATCAACCGGCACCCCGACCGGGCACCTCCGTTAAAGGATGCTCCTAGTGCTTCCCGAGGGCTCCAAGCACTCCACCAGACACCTTAACCGCCTCAGACCCCACAAACCGCCGCAGCTTAGTTAGGGTCTCGCCGTCTCCTACCCACCCTGGACCTACGACAAGGCTCCAGGTTCCTGTGGGTGAACCTCTCTTTCCCCAGAGAGGGCAGCAGGGACAAGCTCTACACAAGCTCTTACAAGAGCTTAGTGATTATCCAAGGGAGTATGGAAGACCATAGCAATCCCTTGCAGCATATTCCCCCAATAAAAGACAGAACTCTAGATTGAGGGTGAAGTAACACTAGAACAACTTTATTGAACAAGAAACAGACTTATATACAGTTTTCACCCACAAGGTTACCGCCCAGGTGGACCTTGTTGAAGACTGGACGTGACATTCACCATCCAATAGGAACAGAGTTTTACACTCTCATGCAGTGTACACAATCCCTCCCCTCTGGCTGATTACAGTAGCATATGCAGATGAAAGTGTATACAGGAGCTAAACTAATTTTCTAGCCATCTAGACAAAACAATGTGAGGTCATTAACATTTAACAATGGAACAGACAGGTAAACTTTAACACAATACATTTTCCCTTCCAATACACAAACATCAGGGAAGTCTGCGGATGACAGTCTTTGTGTTTCTCTCACAGCCAAGCATGGAATACACTGTGTAAGTTGGTATTAAATCTTCATATTTCTATATGATTATTTTGCTGACAAATATTGAAGCAATCCAAACCATTACTTATCTGTCATTCACTCATAGTGACGGTTAGTACCATCACAGTACCAAACACTTCAATCATGGAGGACTTCTCCATCTTGGCAACTCACCTACTCCTGGCCTGAAGCCCGCTTCCAAATACACTCAATCTTTTTTGCTAATGAGCTATTTTCTACATGGTCAGCCTTTTTAGATGCTTTACTAAAAAAAAAATGTAAGAGTGATAAAGATAGTACAAAACTGTTACGCATACAAAACAGTTCTCATACTTTTCCCTCAGACTCTCTCCGTAAACTTTGACAATGCCAGTATCAACCCAGGGGGTACCGCTTAGCCCTCTCAAATTCAGTCCCCCAAAACTTGCTCTTGGCCCGTATTTTGCCTCTACCTCCGAGGGGTATTTCTCCAACCCTAATAGCCTCAAATGCTGCTACTGCAAGGTCACTAATTTCCTATACCATCCCTCCTCCCATTCTACAGGAGAAATATATATGCAAAAAGGTGACTCAATCCTCCCAACCACCCCCAGGGGTGGGGCTTACATATAAAGGGCTTTAACCCCATGCCTACAGGTATATTATTATGACAGCAATGGAGGTCAATGTGCTTAAGTGGCAAAAGATTGGGAGATTATTTGGGCTTGGTCTGCAATGCCTATAAATAAAATATTTAAGAACAAACATAGATTAGAGGGAAGGGGCTTGTGTTTAATTAAATACCACATCCTGAACGCAATGAAGAGAGGACAGATGGGGAATAAAAAGGCGGATTTTTAAGGTACCTGACAATTTTTTGTAAAGAACGGAACTGGTAAATAAAGACACCACTACTACTAAATAAAAGTATATAGATAATGCTATGCCTAAATCTGTGGGTGTGTATATAGATGTCTTCTATATACTATAAGATAATACTTTTTTTTATTTTTTTTTTTTATTTTAAGGGGATTTGCCTTAGTATTGTCTTAGATCACCAATTGTGTTCTTTAATATTTTACTATTGCTTAGTGTGATGATGCCTGCCATAATCATGGGATGCAATCCCCTTTATATTTAAAAGATATACATTTCTCCCTATTTCTAATGATTTTATTTTATTTCCTGGAAATAACTTGTCTTAAAACAACTTCCCAAGGGTTCCCATCACATTGTCCTTAACTCCACTCAGGAAAGGCTGGAGCAGCAGACCCAGATGTGATGCTAAAGCTTAAAGCCTATGTAAGTAAAAAATCGATAATGGTATATATTGCAACTTACTTTTTTTTCTTTTAAGACATTTACATTCACCTGGGAGTGACATGTTCAGAATATCAGAATAATACAAAACATTAGTCCAACCATATTACATGGTATTTTCTAGATGGGTACATTCCATTTTTAATGTAGTTTGGCAGAAAAGCCAGCTATCAAATAGAGGTGTAGGAATGGGAAAAGATAAACAGAGGACCATCCTTACTGAAATTAATGCAACAATGAAATGTGAATGGACAGGCCTATTTTAGGTCTTCTTCCTATTATGGTGTTAAGAAGGACACATTTTTTCTGATGGTTGACACATAATAGAATAAATTGAGCAAAACAGCTATTACGAGATTAAAGAAGAAATTAGCGTCCTTTGTATACCGAATATTTTGTGAAAGGATTTTGAAAATGCTTAAATTACAACTAAAGGCTCTCAACAGTCTAAACAAGTAACAAATCCAGTTACTACATAAAAACTTTATAAAGTTAATAAAACTTCTTTTACCCTCCTGACTGAACAAATCCTACTTCATTTTTCATCTCACATGTTCTTCCTCCCACACACTGCAGCTCACAGTGGGAAGGTCTCAGTAACACAGTTCTGTCAACCAAGAAAACATTGAGCAGGACTAGATGTGCCCAGGTTTTCATTCCACGGTTTTTTCATTCCACTGTAATGCAAGCAAGCACAGTCTACATGAGAGTGGCAACTCTGCTCTAAGTTAGATGACAAGAGTCCAGAGTTAGACTGGTAATAACAGAGCAACAGACTGCCTATTGGCTGACCAATCTAGACTCCTCCATTCTCCAACTGGTTTGGGATTCCTTTAAGGCGGTTACGCAGGGAGCCTATATTTCAGCCACTAAGACTGTTGGGTGAACCAAAACCATGCCATTCAAACGTTGCAAGTTAGAGAACTCAGAACTCAGTTGTTCACAAGATCATGCTGGCCATCTCCCCCTAGCCTCTCCGTCAGCCCTGCAGCAGGCATGGGAGGATTTGTCATTACAATACTAAAACTTAATGCAGTGCTCCAACCAAAAACGTGCTGAAAACGTGTTTGAGCGAGACGGCATAAATGGTAAGTTGCTAGCGTTATTAACTGCAGACTCTACTCCCACTGTTATTCCCTGTGTCTACTCTGCAGAGGGTGCCCTTCAGACTTCAAGCAGCTGTTGAATTTTACAACATACTGTATTCCCCTATATTAGCCTATGATGTCAATACCCTCCATCTTTTCCTTGATAATCTCAAATTAACCGTGCTCCCTGAGGATGCTAAGTTTCTGTTAGATGCCCTGTTTATGGTGGAGGAGATGCAAGCTGCTTTTGGATCCCTACCTAATTGTAAATCTCCAGGCCCTGATGAAGACATTGGGTGATATTACTCATAATGGTATATTAAAGTCCTTTGATGATTATAAATCTGCGTATTGCCTTCCAAACTCTCGATTTTTTCACTATCTACAACTGAGACATGCCTATTATGCTCAATTGGCCCTGCCCAAGCCTCCTTCTGTCCCTCTGAATTGGAATCTCTGTTGTGAAATGACAACCTTTCTAAGCCTTTGTCCATCATTTCTAAATTTCTGTTCCCCCGAAAAAAACCAATTGCTACAGAACACTATGGACAGCCGTGGAGCCTGATAAGGAAGGTGAGGATTGGGTGGATGTATGGGAGGCATCCTGTACTAGGTTTGTTTCTGCACATTTGTTTGCAGGTAGATCGCTAGTGCCATGCAGGTCTCTTTCAGAGCTGTCAGTGTATGTGTGTCTGTACAGCAGATACACTGACAGGAAGAATCAATGAATTGCCACTGTACTCCACAGAGCCGTGGTAGTTTACTGAGAACTACAAGCCATCACTCCCAAAGAATGGCGGGGCTTGTAGTTCATTCACACACAGAGCTGTGTGTATCAATGATGCAGCCGTGTGAGTGGAGCCCCTCACGGCCACGTTGATTTAAAAAAGTGAAAGCTAGTACGGGGAACTTCTTCCCGATCTGCTGTCACAGGGAGTGGGGGGATCAGGCAGCACCTGCAGCATTGGGCACATGTTACATGTTCCTAAAGGTGAACTTATCCTTTAATTCATTAAACATTTTTGCACAGACTGAACCTTACCCCAGCTAAACTGGCTAAAATGTTTAGGGATAATTTCTTCCCAAACTGGCATTGTTCCTTCCAGAGAGCAGACTTTATGCACATCTTTTGAGACTGCCCACACATACAGGTGTATTGGATGGACATGCTTCAGTGTATCCATTCCATCACCACTATACTAGAATTAGGAAATAAACAGAGGGTGCACCGGCTTGGTGAATTATCAATGTGAAAAGCTTTATTGTATAAAAAAAATGATTCTCACAAACATATGCTTGACAAAGGCATATCAAATAAAAGTAACTGCAATGTCCAAAGTATCACATTGCATATGACCCAAAGCATACTCAAGGCATATGACCCATAGGGGTGGGCTAAGTACCTGATCATACCCTTGCCTTATCATGTCTGATGGTTTAAGTAGAAGGGTTGAGGCACAGCTCAGTTGGCTCTGAGGAAGAAGCAGGACCTCTAAACGCGTTGGACAATTACAGTGGATGTTACATCTACGATATGATACTTTTGACATTGTAGTTACTTTGATTCCTTATGCCTTTGTCAAGCGTATGTTTGTGAGTATCATTTTTTTTTTTACAATAAAGAATTTTTTACATTGAGGATAATGCACTAGGCCGGTAGGCCCCATTTTCATTTCCTAATTCTAGTGTATCCAGACACCCCCAGTCTTGTGACGGCAGCAAGGTGGCATTTATCCGGATTTGCCTGGATGAGAAGCCTAGAGTAATACTATTGTGGGGCCTACCATCAAGCGCAGGAGAGTTGTGTGGTGTATATGTTGAAGTGTTCCGAAGGGGACTCCAACAGCTGAAGAAGTTATATGGCCTCTGGGGCATAAGGAATTGCTAATAGATTGTGGCGTGACTACTACTGTATAAATGCCCAATATGGTACTGTCTATAGAAGAAAGAGAACTCAGGCAATTGTCCATGGCTAAAGGCTTTACTAACAGCATTGATTCCTATGAACAAAAGAAAATAACAGATGAAGTTCGGACAATAAGTGTTGACTCATTAAGTAGGGAAGACAGTATGGTGTCTTTGTTCTATAACTTGAAGTATACTTTGGATAAAGAAGTGACCCGATGGTAGGATATCCTACTACTGGAGAAGTATTTAGAGGTGGACAGAATACCGAGAGGGAAGTTGAGGGAATGTATTAGGCTACTCCTTCAATATATAATAACACAAAGAAAAAGGAACTTAGAAAAGATTTGCATAGATCTGAAAAGTGTACAAGAAGAACTAGCCGCATATATAGATATAGAATCTTTTAACACTTGGGACAAGAGAGTCAATGACCAAATGGTTAGCTTTGAAACTGATTTAATTAGCAAAAAATCAGGGAAATTCATAAGGGATAGACTGGACTACCAGCAGGGGTGGGAATTTATTTGGAAAAAAGGTTCACATACATACTAAGTAGGTGGGGAATATGCAAAAAGGGAGGAGGACAATAGATCTTCTTCCTCATGTGCCCAGGAATTTAAAAAAAAATTCTAAAGGAAAAAATAGATGGAATTCCCATCAGAGTAAGAAATCAAATAAAAACCGTGGGGACACCAGCACAATCAGGAAGTAGGGGGTAAGAGGACTAGAAATACTTATATCAATGCTTCCGGTATCCCTAAAAAAGACAGCTTCAAGAACGGCCCCTCCAGAAATCTCCAAAAATCTGGAGGGGATGCAGAACCAAGGGGTTACACTAACATTTCCCCACAATGTGGGAATGTTGGATATAAAAAGAATGTTACACATTCTGTGAACGCTAGTCCTCCAAATAACTCAGTCCCAATGACCCCCCTTTTTTAAGAGCTGGGGGTTGCCGGGGGACTCACCCCAGCAGCCTTCAGTCAACACAACTCACTCCCACAGGGACAGTCGGTGAGAAAAAGAGAAGAAGGAGGAATAGAGGGAAAAGAGGGGGAAAGAACATCAAAAAGAGGAAGAAGGTAACACAGGAACATTCCACTATTAAGATTTATATGTTGTCCAGCTCAGGGTTTACCGATACGGATCTGGACTTATTATGGAAAGGTCTTAATTTCACCCCCAAAAACCCTCCCAACCTGTTTGATGTTTGAGCTATTTGTGGACCTCAATAAATATATCAGAGATTTGAAAGTCAAGAGATTTTTTGCCCTCTAAAATGAAACTTTAAAGGAGCCTGATGGATCTGGGTCAGAACCAATGGGGTGGATGGGAACTTGGAGGATGATGCGCTACCCATCCTAGAAAGTTTGATCTAGGAGGGTGGCTGGGATGATCTACAAGTGGAATTAGAAGTGACATGTCTGGAAGATAGAAAAATTATGCACTTGCACTTTAAACCCAAGACTTCTTTTTATCCCTATTGGGTCAAGGGTAACTTCATCCCGACATTTCACAAAGTGGTGTTTGGTGAGATGAAACACATTTGTCAGAAGAATACTAACAATGATCTCAAAGCCAGACAAGTAGTCAGAGGTGCAAAATAAGAAATTTCGGAAGATGTAATTAAAAGCCTTAAAAACAACGATTGTATAATTATAAGACAGGCAGATAAAGGTGGAGGTCTGGTTATACAAGACAGATCTGCCTATCTGGCAGAGGCCAAGAGATTGCTTGGAGATAGAAACACATATGAGACACTCCCTAAGGATCCCCTGCCAGAATATAAAATCTCCCTAAAACAACTTTTGGATAGAGCACTGGTGGACCAAGTTATTACACAAAATGAGTACCAGTTTCTTTTAGGCAATACCTGCTGACCCCATACTATCTATCATATACCTAAGATTCATAAGGATCTAGTTAATCCTCCAGGTAGACCCATCATAGCAGGTAAAGATAGCATTGATGCAGAGGTTGAGGGGGTGGGGGTCAGCCTGTCAGTGCAAAGACCATAAGCCGCACACTGCATCAAATTGATCTGCATGGCTGTCATCCCAGAAGGAAGCCTCTAAAGATGATGCACAAGAAAGCCTGCAAACAGTTTGAAGACAAGCAGAATAAGGTCATGGATTACTGGAACCATGCCCTGTGCTCTGATGAGACCAAGATAAACGTATTTGGTTCAGATGGTGTCTCCAGTGTGTGTGGCGGCAACCAGGTGTGGACTCAGAGTACAAAGACAAGTGTGTCTTGCCTACAGTCAATGGTGGTGAGTGTGTCATGGTCTGGGGCAGCATGAGTGCTGCTAGCACTGGGGAGCTACAGTTCATTGAGGGAACCATGAAAGACAACATGTACTTTGACCTACTGAAGTAGAGCATAATCCTCTCCCTCCGGAGACTGGGCCACAGGGCAGTATTCCAACATGATAACAACCCCAATCACACAGACCTAAACCCTATTGAGCATCTGTGGGGACTCCTCAAACAGAAGGTGGAGGAGGGCAAAGTCTCTAACATCCACCAGCTCCTTTGAAGCTCTGATGAACTCCATGCCCAAGAGGGTTAAGGCAGTGCTGGAAACTAATGATGGCCACACAAAATATTGACACTTTGGGCCCAATTTGGACATTTTTACTTAGGGGTGTACTCACTTTTATTGCTAGCGGTTTAGACATTATTGGCTGTATGTTGAGTTATTTGAGGGGACAGCAAATTTACACTGTTATACAAGCTGTACACTCATTACTTTACATTGTAGCAAAGTGTAATTTCTTCAGTGTTGTCACATGAAAAGATATAATAAAATGTTTACAAAAATGTGAGGGGTGTACTGACTTTTGTGAGATACTGTATATATGAGCAGATATAGGTATGTATACTTGCATGTGTGTATACGTATCCATATAGTTGTGGGGATAGGGGTTTTGGAATTATTTAGAAGAAATTTTATGCAAAGTGCTATTGGATACACACTCTCCTATATAGAGGTATGTGGTGCTAACACTCTTGGTGTGCCAGGCAGCCTATCTTTGGCCAGAACTCTAGGGGCCCCCTGTCAGGTATGGGTAATCTGCCTGGTTACATTCTGGGTGTCCTCTGGTGAGGGTAAGAGGGGAAGTGAAGTTTTTGTGACGTTTCTGCGTCCCAGTGAGGAACGCACTGGGTAGCTGCATCCCTAGAGAGGATAAGGGCTGAAAGTGACGTTTTGCAACGTTTCTGCAAACCCGGATGTGACGTGGGCAGATGTGATGTCAATGGAGCGCAGGACGTGGCCGTAGTTTCTGACTGTGGTTGCACCGTGCGTTCCATCTTCCCAACGTGGGCCTACCTTCAAGCGCAGGAGAGTTGTTTGGTTTACATGTTGAAGCATCATCACAATACCCCTCAGACCATCTGTCAGAACATGTCTTTTGAATTTAGTGGATGGACTGGCCCGCACTGGTCATAGGTGCAATTGGTTGTACATTTGTAGCGCCCTACAAGGTAGGTGCTAGGCAAAAGTATAGTGGGCTTTGGCTGCCTAACAGCAGAGCCATCATTTTCAGCTGGACTGTCATGTCTCCCAGGTGTTGCTATTGAGACTGGGGAGTCTCCCCAATGGCTCCATGAGAGGGTTCTCATTGGGCAGTGGAGGAAACCCAATCAGTGGCACATTCAGGCTTGTATTTACCCCAGAAAGGCAGATAATGCCGCACAGGATTCTGGGAGTGGGTATAAGTTTGAGGGGAGCGCATGACGCAGCGTCTTTGAAGGGAAGCAGAGTCCCAGGAGGGAGAGTACGGCTGTCTCTCCTCCTGTCAGAAGGATCGGGTGCCTCTGGCGGCTTGCCTGAGGGTACACAGAGAGCTGAGCTGAGCTGCAGAGAGGATCCGGTGTGCCGAGGACCAGCGGAGTTGAGGGGGCCCAGTTTCAGGAAAGCATTCCAAGTTTGTGAGTACTGTAACTGCCCCTGGGGGTCTGCCTAGCTGAGAGGGTACCACTCCGGTAAAGGTCCAAGGGATCCAGGAGCTAGCTAGTGGTAAAGGGGGTGCCTATTGAGAGGACCCTGAACTAGTGTCAGAGGGGGGCCTAGTGAGAGGACCCTGAAGTGTCAAAGGGGGCACCAGCAGTTGGGCCCTGAAGAGTTAATGTGTACAGCGTGCGGTGTGCAGTTTTGAGAGTTGCAGCAGCACAAGCAGTTACAAGGAGCTACCTCAGTCAGTGAAGAGCTGTAGGGAGCTGTTCACAGGACTTTTGAGCTTAACAGAGTGTCAAGAGTCAAGTCTCACTACAGTCCAGGATCTTTTGAGTTAACCAGAGGGTTACAAGTGAAGTTCTAGCACAGTTCAGTAATAAAGCAATTTTCAAGTGTCAGTGAGTGTTGGTCGGCATCCAGCTGGCGTCAAGACAGCGCTAACAGGCATTTTCCTGCAAAGTGTCCCAGTTGTACCTAGTTGAGCCAGATGAGTATCCCACTCATTCCCTTCTCCCATCCCCATTTTCAAATAAACAAAACAAACCAAAGATGGCGGAATCGTCATTGTCTCAACTCTCACACTTGGGTATTCAGCTTAAATGGGCTGAAGGAGTCACCGGTAACCATGGCAGACCCACATCAGGCCCAAAGCCTGGAAAACCTGCTACACATATTTTTATTTTTGTACCTTATGACTGTGTTTTGTTTTGTTTATTTGACTCACAGTCACTGTTTTGTAACATTATGTGCAGAATCAATAAAAATTATTTTCCCCCAAAAAATAATAATAATTTAATATATTGCAACTTACTAGTTCATACAGTAGATGTGTTGGTTGCATTAGTTTTCATCTTTCCTGCAGCACATACAGGAAATACCTGTTGATCTTCCAGAAATACAAACAGATAATTCTAGAGGCATATTCTATACTCTGCCGATGCATCAGTATAAACTCTGCAGTGGGAGGAGTAGAGTTTCCGATACACTTAGACACTAAAGCCCATCTAGTTGCACAGGAGCCATTAAACGATTGACAATCATCTACTATCTATGGACTGGCTGAAATTCAAAGGGTGAGAGTAGATATTACATTCTTGCAGCTAAATTCTTTTGCCCAATGGTAATTCTGTCGCATTTGGCAAATTATTAGAAACAGCATTGCTAAAGAGAGAACTCAGCTGTTCCTTTGGCATTACTGCCTTGCTAGCTGAAACACCGCAGAATCTTACTTGGCAGTCAGAAAACAGACAGAGTGAGTGGCCCTTTGTTGGATTGGCAAGCAAGGGAGCAATGCCATAGGAGCATGTGAGTGTTTTCTATGTTCTCTCACTGCGTTACCACCAGCAAGCTCATTGCACAGAGACACTCCACCCCTCTCTAATACGCTTCACCCCATAATAAGGTTGAAAGTCATACAGGAGGCATGGAGTGGAGAACCTCTGGAAACTGCCTCTGCAACAGAGAATATCAAATTCATTGATGTGCCAGGGCCGGAAGCATTGGCGGCCCCCGCAGCTGCAGTGAAAAAGGCACGGGTGTTGAAGCCGTGCCTGGGAACTGTCTGGAGAATTCATAAAAAGTGTCTTTGACATGCTTTAGAATTCTGTTGTGTGTTTTCACAACAAATGTTAGTGCCTGCAACAAATTCATGTACCTGGCGTAGTCAGGTACATTCCTTTATTGGAGGCATGGTGGGGAGTGCACACTATTGTCCTTAGTGCATGTTCATTCTCAGTAGCACAGCATAATTGGTTGCTAAGATCATAGCGTCATAGCAACCAATGACAGTTTTTCCAGCCGCATTCAGCTACCGACCAGGTTATTCCTGCCATTACCCACATAAGGCCATTGCTATATTGGGTAATGAAGTCAGCAAGCATCCCCTGTCTCTTTGTTTACATCAAGCTATTGGGTGGAGAATCTGCCATTTGGCAGCTAAATGGGCACAGGGATGAGTCATCATTTGCTAGGGAACTGGGCCTGTCAGCATTCCAGCAAACACATGCCCTGCTCAGAAAGCTGTCACATTCATATAAGCTTCCAAACACATACATGTATCGCCCTGAATAAGGTGTGTCTCTTCATTCTCCAGTTTGGAGTAAGTCACCAGTTTATCATCAGTTTTCTAAAATGTGAACTGGCTGTAATTCTTTTTGAATCTGTCACAAGCCACAGCAACAGATTCTTAAAGTGATGCAAAACCTGCATCTCTCAGATGAGTTAGAATTCAGAAAGAAACTTTACCAATGCTTTCCTCAATTAAGCACAGTCTGTTATAAAGGGGGCATACCACTGTATTAGTGTTGGAAATGGTTATATTGACTTTATCTCTGTAACTTACCACCAGAAAAAGGATCATTCTTGGGTGATATGGCCCTAAGGTCAAAAGAGGGATGTACTGAATGTCCTACACAGAGTACATAACCTTCCTGCTTAATAAATACTATATATTCCTAAGAAGGCAGTGTGGGTTTATACATAACATTTCAGGGTACAGTCTGGTCACCTGGAAATGGTGACGCTGGACTTGCAGGAGGATTGCACACCTCCCGATTAAGCACACCTAACAGATGCTTTATCCATCCATAATTTTGATCTTTATGACATCTAGGCAGAATGATGTTTATCTAATGCCCACACTGGTTAACGTGTGTGATTCATTAATTGGCAGGGCTTTTTACTTTGCATTACTTTTGGCAGGTTTATGATGTCATAATGATGCCAGAGGTCAAGGATTGGCTCCCTTTACAGTTTCTGAATAATGGATGGCACTTTAAATATACTGTACTGCACTATATACTAATCACATGCCTGAAGAAGGAGTCCTGGGTGGCCCAGAAACATTGCACCTTTACTGCTAATATGTCATCACTTGTGAACATTTTGATGGTATTTTGAGAAACCATGGTGTGTTGGTGATATACGAGGTGTGGCTAAAAAGTTTGGTGAATGATCCGATGTCTCAATGGCAACATGGGCCAGGCGCACACGTATGCACATGGCTATCCAGAAACACATTGAGAAGTGCCACCCAGTGTGGAGTACACATGACCGTCAGGGTAAACCCACTGTAGGCAGTCGAATGTAGTCAGTGTGGAAGGTAGGGTCACAGTCATGGCTGCTGTTAGAAATTGCGGCGCCCGTACAGACTACCTGGCAGGGCCCCCCCCCAAGAAAATATTAAAGATATATTTAGCTAAAAACCTAAAAAACAAACTATGTTAAATAAAAAAGAAGATGAGATGAGAAAAATATACAGGCTGGGCAGTTGGAGCTCAGTTATCAGAGAGACAGAGAGAGAGAAACAAAGTTACAATTTACAAATAGACTCCTGAGCAGAGATAAGTGCTGGGAGGGGGGCCCACACAAGGGAGGGGGATTAGTGAGGGACGACTGTCTCTTTCTCAACAGATAAAAGCTGATAGCAGGGAGAGGGACAGATCAGATTCAGGTGCTGGAGGAAGAGTTCTGTATTTGTTGTCCATCACTAATCCCCTCTCTGTGTGGGCCCCCCTGTGTGCTTGGCGCCCCTACAAGAGGGCTGGTGGTCCCCCCCTATCAGCGGCCCTGGTCACAGTGCAATGGAGCAACGAGTGAATAAGGAAGTTTTGAAACTGTCCAAACACGCATCCGCTGTGCTCGGCCTGGGTTACACAGGACTGGACAGTTTATGTTGCTGTTGCCTGCGCACTGTGCGATCCGTGTGCGTCCATTCTTGGCTCAGTGTAGCGTACCTGTTCTAAATCATCCATCCCACTCCCCTGATCTGCCTCCTGTGGACTTCTGTTTCCCTGCCTGAAGAGTATCATGAAAGGCGCACGTTTTGTGGACGTGGTGGCAATCCAAAAATGCGTGACAGCAGTTCTGCGATCAATTCCTAAAGAGGCCTTTGCTTCCAGAAGCGTTAGACCCCGTTCACACTGGGGCGACCTGTCAGGTGACCTGGTCGCCTGACAGGTCACCGTAGGTCGCCTGCCATAGAGAAGCTGTGGACCCGTTCTAATAGGAGCGACACAAGTCGCTCCGACTTAGAAAAAGGGTCCGGAGCTTCTTTGGGGCGACCTGGAGCAACCTGCATTGAAGTCCGTGCCGGCCGCTCCGAGGTCGCGGTGCGAGCTGCGCACCGTGACCTGTGAGGTCGCCCCGGCAAGTCGGATCGCCCCAGTGTGAACGGGGTCTTATGATCGTTGCCAAAAGTTTGTTGTGAAGGATGCCAATTATTTTGAAGGCCAATAAAGGTCATTTGTTTGTATCTTCTGCTTTGCTTGTTTTCCAATACCATTCATCAAACTTTTTAGACACACCTCGTTTGTTTATACTTCTGTCCTTGGCCACTACTGACACTGAGACACTTTAAAAATGTTTATTTATTTTTTCATGAAAAGAGTTGTAATTCTAAAATTATAATGTGGCCATACCGCAAACAGTGCTTATTGAAGTTTTCTTAACATTTCCCACCCCATGCAGCTTATCTAGTAATTGTACATGTGCCATTCAAATAGTAATTCAATAAAATGTTCATGTACAGCTACAACATATGCATAAAAAACTACTGAACTCCACACTTAACACAATTAAGGGGCAGCCAGCGTATCTGGCAGTCAGTCATTTTTATGAGACAAAGCGTTCCACAATCAGCGGAGTCCATTTAGTGCTATGTCTGGCCCCGGCTGTAACTAATAGCATGACTGCCTGTATTTCCTCTTTATTGCTGCTCATTACATTACCCTTACATAAAGTCACTGCACTGCAGTCACATCATTACAGCCGCTTTAATGTGTCTGCTATTCACCAGAAAATGAAATGTTCTCACAGCACAGGGAGATAGGAATTTCAAACCTTTTCATTGTTACCAATCCACACTGATCTATTGGAAAACCTGCACTGGCATTTGGCTTTCAATAACCATTAGCTTTAAATATATACCTTAGTATAAGGCTTTATACGCACATATATCAAACTGAGGTGAGGTGCTAAACCTGAGTAAGATCACAATCCGTAGTTATGGCACATTTAAAGGCATTATATTGCTATATAATATATACAGTATCAAAGATGAGGTGGGCATATATGATCAGATCTTTCTGACAGTTAGGGATTCCTAATGGGACATGCAAAGACTAATGTTTGTCTATACAGTTAAAGTCTTTTCTAGTTTTTTTCTAGTTTTTTCTAGTGTTGGGAATGGTTGAAATGGATATTAATGTAGACTTTGTCCCTACTTGGGAGATTGGGAGAATCCCCTTTCTCTTATACTTAGTAGTCATTGTCACTTATGGGAAATACAACATTTTTTAGTTGTCATTGGGACAAGAATAGAGGGGAAATCAGCCAGTGTGCTGGCAAGCGCCTTAATATTGATACAGTACTTTACATTCAGGTGTTAAAGTATGTTTTTTTTCTGGAGTGGTGTAGTGTAGGAGTGCTGCGGTGTAACTTCCCCATGGAGAAGTCACTTCCCATTTAGAGGTGATATATGCAGGTAAAGGTGGGGTTTGTGGCTCTTTAATCCGGAGGGAAGTTGGGAACAGGACCACACCTGAGAGATGTAACTGCTTTATCTAGTTAGGGTAACCCCTTAGTGGGGCCCCCACTGTATTCATTAGTACATATCACTTCTTTTAACCTGCCAGGGTACATTTTTCCAGCCAGATTTACCATCCAAAATTTTTACTCCCCTTCTTCTAGACATCCTTGTCCTTATAACCTCTTTACTACATATATTTTGTCATTAGGCAGGTTTATCCTCTGTTTTATCATTTACACGCAAATTTCTATATTATTATTGCATATTATTGTTTACTACTCATATTCATTTAAATCATTCATTTTTATTTTATTTTTGGCCATTATCATTTTATTATTATTTTATGTCATTATTTTTTGTCATTATTAATTATTTTAATTTTTTTATATATATATCTTTTTAATATTTTTTTAATATATATATATATATATATATATATATATATATATATATATAGCACCCTCCAATGTAGGTGCTAGGTAAAGTATAGTGGGCTTTGTCTGCTTATCAGCAAGGTCGTGTTTTCAGCTAGGCTGGCATGTGTTCCCAGGTGTGCCTGTTGTGTTGGACAGTCTCCCCACTGTATCCCAATGAGGGCTCTCATTGGGCAATGGAGGAAACCTGACCAATAGCACACCAGGGCTTGTATCCATCCTGGAAGGGCAGATTCTGTCGCACAACACTCTGGGAGAGGGTATAAGTCTGTGGGGAGCACATGACAGATTGTCTTTGGTGGGTGGCAGAGTCCCAGGTGGGAGGGGACGGCTGTCTCTCCTCCTGTCAGGAAGAATCGGGTGTCCCAGGCAGCTTGCCTGAGTGGATACAGGGCTGAGCTGAGCAGGATCCAGGTGTGCTGAGGGCCAGCGGAGCATTGGGGTCAAGTTTCAGGAAAGCATTCTGAGTCGTGAGTACTGCAAACTGCCCCTGGAGGTCTGCCTAGCAGAGGGGACGACTCTGGAGAAGGTCAGAGGGATCCAGGAGCTAGCTAGCCGGTACAAGAATATAGTAAAGGGGGTGCCAGAGATTACCCTGAAGAGTAAAGGGGGTGCCAGCGGTTGGGCCCTGAAGTGTAAAGTGTTAGGTGTTGCAGCATCATTGCTAGTGGCTACCTCAATCAAAGAAGACTACAGGGAGCAGTGCACATGACATTTGAGCTGTGAGGAAGCATCAGAAGTCAAGTTTCAGTTCACAGACTGCAAGTCAGGTTTACAAGCGCCAGTAAGCGTTGGTCGGCATTCAGCCGGCGCCAAGACAGCGCTAGGTGGCATTTTTTTTCTCAATTGTCCCAATTCTGTAACTAGTTGAGCCAGAGGAGTATCCCACTCATTCCCTTCTCCCATCCAAGTTCCTGCAATAAAACTACAAACCAAAGATGCCGGACTGTTCATTGTCTCAGATCTCACACTTGGGCAACAAGCTTAAATGTGCTGTTGGTGGTAACGGTAACCATGGCAGACCTAAAATGGCTGGAAATATTGCTACATATATAAATAATCAATTTATATATAATAGCTTATATATATAGATAATATATAATAATAATAATATTATAATTATAATAATAATAATAATAATAATAATATATAATTATATAGATATATATTTTAATAAATAATTAATAATTAAGTAATATATATATATATATATATATAAATATGCGTGTGTAGGGACACCGCGTACCTGGAAGTGCTGGGAGCCACCAGCACAGCCAGAACCAGCGAAGATTTCCTGGATCCCCGCTTCTCATCCTCCCACTGGAGTGGATAAACCCTTTACATGCCGGTTTATCATGCCCATCTTGTGAGTTTGCATTTGTCTGTTGTTATTAAACGCATCTTTTATACTACACTTAGATGGCACTGCTCTCCTTTCCCTTTAGTTGTACATTTCCACTGAGTTCCTTCTAGCTCTCATCAGAACCTGCAGCCTTCTACAGCCAGTATTTCTCCATTGCCCAGCAATCAGCCCATGCTTGAACTTTCCAGATATTTTAACCAGAACTTACTCCTGCATAAGCCCTTCTCTTCTCAGCCTATAGAGCGCCTATGTTTTTGCTGTTTGTCCTTAGTGGGGCCCGAGTATGGAACACTGGATGAAATTGAACTACCTTGTGGGGGACATGGTATGGAACACTACAGTGCAGCCGTAGCACAGCCCTAGCTGTGGGGAAGGGAAAGAAGAAAATGCCATGATTGGCTGAACTTGTACTATCTTGTGAATTGTATTGAAAATGTTGGAGATGTTTGACAATTAATTCATTTAGTAAGAGAAATTGCTGGTTAAGTGAATTGTCTGGTCTAAATTACTTTATGAAGGAGAATGAGAGTGTGCTCCTACAGTGAATGGGTATGAAGAACAAAGTGTAAACCTTCATGTTAACCTTCTGAGTAGTGGAGAACAAGTGGTAAGACGAATGAGGAGCAGCCAGTTCAGGAGACAAAGCGTTGGTGGCCAGTGATGGAGTTCTGCAGGAAGGGTAGACCGGTGACTGTATGGTTTGCCTTTCTTAGCAGCAGAATCCCTATATCCGGGTCTGCCACGCAACAGAACCCTCTGAGGGACTGGCCTGGGACCATGTGTATGAGGCCTCACAAAGAATACAGCAGTTTCCATCCATGCTTTTGGGTTAAAGAGTAAAGTGTATTGTCTAACATGTATAAAAGAACTGTTGGAGAGAATTCATGCTTAAAGCTATATCTCTAGCCACTTTACCACCGGAGGATTTTGCTGTTTTACGTCCAGGCCACTTTTTGCGATTCGGCGCTGTGCGAATTTAACTGACAATTGCGCGGTCATGCGACGCCGTACCCAAACGAGATTTACGTCCTTTTTTCCCCACAAACAGAGCTTTCTTTTGGTGGTATTTGATCACCTGTGCGATTTTTACTTTTGCGCTATAAACAAAAAAAGAGCATTTATTTTGAAAAAATAACAATATTTTTAACATTTTTTTATATGAAATTCCCCCCCAAAAAATGTAAAAATCTAAATTTTTTTAACATTTTTGGCCAATTTGTTTTCTGCTACCTATGTTTGGTAAAAAAAAATCACAATAAGCGTATTTTGATTGGTTTGCGCAAAAGTTATTGCGTTTACTAACTAAGGGAAAGATTTCTGTCATTATTGGTGTTTTTTTTTTTAACGAGTAATAGCGGCGATCTGCGATTTTTTTGGCGGGACTGTGACATTGCGGCAGACAGATCGGACCCTTGACTGACATTTTTGACACTTTTGGGGGTACCAGTGACATTACTGCAGTAATCAGTGCTATATATATGCACTGTTACTGTAAAAATGACACTGGCAGGGAAGGGGTTAATTTTATTGGAGAGGGAGGGGTTAATGTATGCCTGGTGCTTACTGACGTGTGTGGGGGGAGGTAACTGAGTGACACAGGGACAGATTGCATGTTCAGCTATGCTGAACACTGCAGTCTGTCACTCCCTGTCACTTAGGAGATTCGCCCGCTCTGTTTACACAGGCGGGCGGATCTCCAAATTAGATTCCCCGACGATCGAGGAAGAGCAGCGGCGACCGCCGCCGCTCCTCCCCTGGCCCGACTCCCGCTGTGACTGAAAACAGCGGGAGCGCGCCTCCGGCGGCGCGCGAGTGCCGCCTACAGGGGGAGGAGTCCAGCGACGTAGTACTACGACGCTGGACGATAACGAACCACTTTGCCGCAGTACGGTCAACGTGACCGGTCGGCAAGTGGCTAGAAATGACTCTGTGGTCAGTGCTAGGACAGGCATCACTAGCAAATGAAAAGATGTTATCCTTCCGGTGTGGGGTCTGGTGTCGTAGTCTGCCCTTTGGCCATGGGGGGCGCTAACACACACAAGAGATCAATACCATCATGCTTGACACTTGACCTAAGTAATTACATAAAAGTAATGGCATGCAGTCCCCTTTTGTGTCAACAAATGGGGACACTTGTTAGGGTGTAGAAGACTGTCTAAGGCTGGCCATAGTCAGTACAAAGTTCTTTCCTATGAACAAAAAAAGAAATTTGCACAATTTTCCCATCAGCACAGACAGTACTGACAGAGGAATCCCTCCTGCCATGCCATTGTCTGCTCCTGGGGGGGAGGGGAGGAGCAGCAGTCCCTGCCAGGTGAAGACAGTATTTATCATTAGCGGCTATAGCAGGTGCTTGTAATCTTTGGAAGTGAATCCAGCAGGCTGGTTGTACCCAAGTTGATTGATCAAACACTTTACTGCAGTAGGGCGGCCCTTAAGCGCAAAATCACGTACCTGTACGCCGCCGGAGCCAGCCACCCATGATTCTTCAGGAGAATGACAGAAAGGCGGTCTGCCTATGTAAACAAGGCAGATCGCCGTTCTGTCAGACAGCAAAAGAGAGATCTTGTGTTCCTACTAATCAGGAACACAGATCTCTCTCTTCCTGCAGTCAGTCCATTCCCCCCACAGTTAGAAAGCACTCCATAGGAGCACACTTAACCCTTTGTTCGCCCATGATGTTAACCCCTTCCCTGCCTGTCAATTATACTGTAACAGTGCATATTTTTAGCACTGATCACTGTATTGGTGTCACTGGTCCCCAAAAAGTGTCACTGGCTGTCAGATTTGTCCGCCGCAATATCGCAGTCCCGCTAGTTTGTACTGTAGATGCTATAACTTTTTCGCAAACCAATCAATATACGCTTTTTGGGATTTTATTTTACCAAAAATATGTAGCAGAATGCAAATTGGCCTAAACTGATAAAGAAATTAGATTTTTCTTTTTTTTTTTATTGGTTGTTTTATGGCAGAAAGTAAAAAATATTATTTTTCTTTCAAAATTGTTGATATTTTTTGTTTAAAGCGCAAAAAATAAAAACCACAGAGGTGATCAAATACCACCAAAAGAAAGTTCTATTTGTGGGGAAAAAAAGGACATCAATTTTATTTGGGTACAACATTGCACGACCGCGCAATTGTCAGTTAAAGCAACGAAGTGCCGTATCACAAAACATGGCCTGGTCATTAAGGGGGTAAAATCTTCCAGAGCTGAAGTGCTTAATGGTTTGAATCTCTTCCGGTTTCGGCTTAACCAGCCGAGATTTGAACCACATTTGGTTGGCCTAAGAGGTAATTGCTCCTTTCATTGGAGAGATTTTCTTTCACAGCCTGTTTTGTCCCTGAGACAGGAAGTGAGGGGAAGTTTCCTTAATGGGCTACAGAAAAACTACAGCTGTTTTAATCATTCCTTACTCTATACAAAACAAAACAAAAAATTGTCTGGTTATAGATACAATTTAAAGAGGAGTTCCGTCCCCCAGGACAAAAATGAAAAGTCAGTAGCAACAAATACTGTCGCTGCTGACTTTTAAATATAAGACCTTACCTGTCCAGGGTACCCACGATGTCGGCACCCAAAGCCAATTTTCGTATTGGCTCTCGGGTGCTGCCGCTGCCATTCAGGGTAAGGGAACCCTGCAGTGAAGGCTTTACAGCTGGTCCCCTACTGAGCATGCGTGAAGTGGGCTGTGCTTTCTAATTGGCCCGGCAGCGGAGGAAGAAGGAAGGGGGCCGAACTTCCCAGGGACAGCGCCGCGGCGCTGTCTCCTGGAAGTGGGGAGGGGTACCTGTCAAAAACAAGTACCCGTTCCCCCTCCCCCCTGAAAGATGCCAAATGTGGCACCAGAGGGGGCGAGGAAGCATATAAACGGAAATTCCACTTTTGGGTGGAACTCCAAATTCCAAGTGTAAAAAAACTTTCCAGCAAAGTTTATTTACCCATTTTCCTCCACTTGCCTAAAAACGCAGCTTTGTTAAGGAGTTGTTAAGGTTGCGCTACAGGTTTGGTGAATTTGCAATACGAAATTGGTGCATTAAATGTCCTGCCCTAAGTGGCTTGGATTCTGCTAGCAGTGTAAAGGCATGCCTGTGGTCCTCTTACCGACTCCCAAGATGCTGCCACAGTCTCTCGCAGTGCAAGGGGCTCCCTTGGTCTTTTCCTGGTCATTCAGTAATTTGAAGTAGAGAGTAGGATGAATGCTCTGGTCTCTTGGTGACAACTGTACAAAGTGCAGTGCTGACAGGGCTGTTGAACCTCTGGTGTTTCTGCTCTCAACCTTGGGCTTAAAGTAATATTAAAGGACATGACCTGGGCACGTAGGTGGATGTGCATGCGCACGCAATGACCTTTTTGGTCTTGGCGCCCAAACGGCCTATTTAAGGGTGGCTGGTTCATTTACACTTTGCTGTCTTGTCTGCAGCTTCTCCTGTGTTCCTAAACCTGAGACCTGTTGTATCCAGTTTGATTCCTGTTTGACCTCCTGGCTTTTCCCTCACCTTGCTTGTCTGCTGCCCGTCGTGACCGCGGCTTGTTTGTGACCACTCTTCTGCCTTATCCTTGTCTGTTTATCTGCCACCGGATCCAGACTTGTTCACCTCCTGGTGCTATACACGCAGCGAAATCCATCCTCACCATCAGAGGCTCTGGTGAAGACCGGTTGGCACTTAGATTCCGCACCTCGGGTTAGCCTGTGTCTACTGCCTGGGTGACTTGTCTGTGCTCCATCCCTCGGTGAGCTAGAGGCTACCCTCTGCATGTCACGCCCATCTCCAGAGTCCTGACACAAGCCAGACAAATGCGGAGGTCAGGGGACAAGCTGAGGTCACTACAGACAGAGTTCAGAGAGTGCTCAAGACAAGCCAGGTCAGAAACTGGAATCAGGATACAGAATCACAGGAACAGAGGATACATAGGACGCTGAAGACAAAGCAGCACTGATCCTGAGCACCGGCTCAGTTTAAATAGCCCTTTCGGCACCAACATCTGTCACAAGTGCACGTGAGCCCCTGTGCGCACAGGTATGAACATTAGCAAGTGCCCAATTTCTGTGAGCAGTAAAGGGAACATGTATTAGCCTGTGCACAAAAGTTCTTCCAGAGGAGCCATCTTGTCTACTGGCATGCCCACCATACAGCAGGAGTTTTACACAGAGCAGCCCCCCATCCTCCTCTTCTCCAGTCCTCCGTCAGCGCTCCTGGCCCCTCCCTCCTGCCAAGTGCCCCAAAACCAAGCAGCTTGCAAGCAGGCTTGCTCCTGAGCCCTGTCTCTGTGCGTCCTCTTTCTCCTCATTGAGTCACTGGCTGCGATTGAAAGCAACGAGAGCCAATGACTCCTGCTGCTGTCTCAGCCAATGAAGAGGGAGAGTCCTTGAACAGCCGAGGCTCTTGTGCACATTGATGGAGGAAAATCAGACTCAAGGTAAAAAACCTTGAGCCTTTAGAACCACTTTAAGTATGGCTGGCTTGGCTTTCTGCTGACAGACGAATACCTTTCAACTGTGTATACATAGGCTCCTGTGACGCCAAGAGAGTGGGCTTTCCCAGGCAATTTATTAAAAAAAAAAACTTCCTGGAACCTCCTGCTGCCCAAAGTCTGTTGGAACCTATAGTTCAGAAAGTCAGTAGTTCCTTTATATGGCTGCCTTCTTGGACTACACCTCCCATGGTTCCGGGCACTCTGTAGTAAAGTCTATGGGCTCCCTTGACTTTAGTTCTCCCACTTCTGGCCAGAGGAGAGCAGTGTAGCACCACTCTAGTTTCTCATTAGGGAGAAAGATGCAAGTGAAGAGCAATGTCATCTTCTCCATGTTATTGTAGCTAAACACTTGGCTACAAATTTATTATATTCAGGTAGTATTGCTGCCATAAATTTTGGATAATGTACTGTAACTAGGAAGTTTACCACTCACCATTACTACTCTCCAATATACAAATAAAACCCTTGCAGTGATTATAGTGACAGATGGAGACACTAATATTAGGTTACCCTTAAATAGCTTTTTTTTTTCATTTATTTTTTTTACTTTTGTGTGCTTACTAATGTGTTTACTTAGGTAATTGGAGTCAATACAGAGGACCCAAGTGATTGCAGAAAAGATGCTTTTCTTGTAGAGTGTTATTGCTCTGAAGAGAACAGAGACATTTTACAAGCAATTCATGCAGAGAGTTTAAAGTTTAAGTGATACCCTTTATTTGCTAAATTAAAGGGTAACTCCACTTTTGCGGGGGGAAAAAATAGCAAATAAAGAAAAAACAATATAGAGTATACAATTGCGACACAAATCATATTCGAATTGAACATTATTAAATATTACCTTTCCTTTTCAATCTGCAGCTGTTGTAATTTTCTAAAAATACAATGCAATATGGCCACCTGGAGCTGTTCTGTACACAGAATGTATACAGACCACACCCCAGAAACATAATTTCCTGCTTGTGTGATTGGCTCACCAATTTTCCCAGAAGTCTGCCTAAGATACAAGTCAGATTTCAGGCATCCTCTGCAACACAAATGTCATTTTTGGTGAGATATTCCCAATAGGAACACGTCTAAAGGGATGCAGGTCCAGCAGCTTCCCTCAGTAGAGCCCTCCCATTTGACTCACTCAGCACAGGGGCACAGAGGAACAAACAGGGATTTCTTCAGAATAACAAAAGGTAGGAATCTGCAACAAAGTTTGTTAAAATCTTTGTAATGTACAGAGATCATCCAGAGGGGAATGTTTTTTTCTCAACAAAAGTGGAGTTATACTTTAAGGTATTAATTATGCAACCCTTCAGGATAACTTAGATCCCAGGAATTTTAGGGCATAAAATGTATAAAGTGAGAAGAAGGGATCTAAGTTATCCCAAAAGCATGCATCCTAACTAACTTAAAGCTGAGTTTCACCCAAAAGCGGAACTTCCGCTTTAAGGCCTCCTCCCCAGCTCCTATTTGTGAAACATAGCTTTGGGGAGGAGGGGGAGCAGGTACGTGATTTTGACAGGTACCTGCTCCCACTTCCATTCTAGTCACCTTAGGCGATCAGAAACAGAAGTTCTCTTTCCCGGAGTCTTCTGGGACACTTCTTCTTGACAGGTCCTAGAAGACTTCGGGACCAGTCACAGAGCGCATCATCGCTCACGTATGGACAGCGGGCACTCGGCTGTGAAGCCGCAAGCTGTCACAGCTGGGTGCCCATAGTAGAGATACCGGCCCCCTCCGAGAGAGGGCATGGGTAGAAAATGGCTCGGGAGAGTACACCGCTGGATGGTGGGACATGTGAGTGGCTGTTTATTAAAAGTCAGCAGCTACACTTCTTGTACCTGCTGACTTTTAAAAAAACAAAAAAGTGACTGGAACCCTGGTTTATGTTTGCCAAAAAAGGTACCACCTAAACTCTGCATGCATTAATCGTTGGTTAACACAGTACAACATCCTACTACTGCTGGAGAAATGTATATAGGCTGAAGAAGGAATCTAAGGCCGGTCATGGACGCTTAAAATCTCAGCTGCAAGTGTCTATAGCTGGTGACAATAATTGCATGCTAGAAATCTGATATGATGGTTGTACCCAAATCAATCAATAAATCAACTTGGGTAAAATCAGCCTGCCCATAGATGGATCGAACCTCGGTCGGTCCCTTTTGAACTGGCCAAGTTTTGAACCATCTATAGTTGGCTTAAGCTATCCCAAAATTTTGCATCATTAACCACTTGCCGACTGCCTAACGCCGATCTACGTCGGCAGTCAGCCCCTCACAGGCAAAGTGACGTAGGGCTACGTCACTAGCTTGTGAGGGTCTAGGGAGCAAGTGCGCGCCCCCGGAGGCGCGCTCCCGCTCCCGCGTGGTCACGGACCCCCCCGCGCGTGTGACCAGCGGACCCGATGTCCGCCGGTCACTCGGCGATCGGCGGGGGAGAGGGAGAAAGGAAGGCAGCTTGTGTAAACAAGCCACCTGTCATTCTCCTCGGTGTAAAGACACTGATCACACGGATCTACTATGTAGATCCGTTGATCAGTGTCCTTACAGCTGAAGCCACAGCCAATCACAGTAGAAAGCACGCCCCTAGGGACACACAGAGCCCCTCCCTCCCAAATAAAGTTAACCCCTTCACTACCAGTGTATTTTTACAGTAACAGTGCATATGTATAGCACTGATTACTGTAGAAATGTCACTGGTAACCCCAAAAGTGTCAAAAATGTCAGTCAAGGGTCCGATCTGTCCGCCCCAATGTCGCAGTACCGCAAAAAAAATCGCAGATCGCCGCCATTACGCGTTAAAAAAAAAAACAACAAAAATGACAAAAATCTTTCCCTTTGTTAGTAAACGCGATAACTTTTGCGCAAACCAATCAAAATACGCTTTTTGCGATTTTCTTTACCAAACATAGGTAGCATAAAACAAATTGGCCAAAAATGTTAAAAAATTTTGATTTTTACATTTTTTTGGGGGGGAATTTCATATAAAAAAATGTGAAAAATATTGCTATTTTTGCAAAATTGACGCTCTTTTTTTGTTTATAGCGCGTGATCAAAAAATCGCACAGGTGATCAAATACCACCAAAAGAAAGCTCTGTTTGTGGGGAAAAAAGGACGCCAAATTCGTTTAGATACAGCGTCACACGACCGCGCAATTGTCTGTTAAAGTCACGCAGTGCCGAATCGCAAAATACCCCCTGGTCGGAATGGGGGTAAAATCTTCCGGGGCTTAAGTGGTTAATGACTTAAGTTAGCCAATAAAGGGTATCAATTAAATTCCAAACTCTCTGCATTAATCATTGACTAAGAGGTACAACACCCTACTACAAGCAATTCATAATATAGTATGAGACTACTTTTCATTGATTCTCAGCTACAAGAACTGTTTAAGAGTTATTTGGATCTTACATAAGTGATTTCAGACCAAAACTGGCTATGGAAACTGAAGGGTGTCAGACATTAAGGCAAAACCTCCCTCAGTTATCTCTGTAGCTGATTGAGGCTGTAATTTGCATTTAGGCCTATGAAGAATGGTTAGGGGGAACATTACAGATACCTCATCACCAGCTAATCAGAGGAGGAAATAACAGTGGTTGGACAGATTTTTATATCCTGTCCAATCACCATTTCCAGTTCCACTGCATATACCGTACATTGTAAGTATTATATCATTGCTTGATTGAGCAAAAAATGTGGCTCCCATCTTGTCATGGACACTTCAACGCTTTAAGTGAAGCTGTTTGCAATTGAGTACTAAGGTCCCAAAAATCTTAATTATTCCATCTAATTTACCAAGCACCCCAAAGTAATGAAATCTTCCTCCACTCAACTTTTTAGTGGTGTGTTTAATTCTTCATGATGCTCACTCAAGAACCCTCTTCTTTGCAAATCTTTATTTCTATCCTACTGGGAGAAAGTAACAAAGGATCTAACTGGGTCCCATTTGGCAGAGCAGATAGTTTTTGTTTCACTTTACACTAAAGATGGAGGACGAGTTTTCTGGGAGGGAGCTGGTCATAAAAATGTCACCTTTTCAAAGAATTTTAAAATTTGACATTACGTACTTGTTGCAGTGACAAGACAAGCTGGGAAATACCAATGCGTGTAAAAAGGGAAATAAGGAAAGCAGCTCCAGGATTTATAGAGAAGAAAGAGATAAACAAAAGTGAGAAGCTTTGTCTGTAGTTAACAAAAACCATGACAGATTCAAAATTGATAAAAAGGATCTTTAGAAGGTAAATGGGTCGTAAAATTAGTAAATTAACAAAGATAGATAAAAAAAAGTTCAGCAAAACATAAACAATTTGCCATGCACTGATTACAATGTGTTTCTATTACTTTTATCGTTCTTTGTGCAATGTGGTTCTGCCTGCTGGCCTTTGCACCACCAGCGTGTCCCTTCATGATATTGGGGTGGGTGGATGGAACCACAGCATGAGGTGGGGGTATTTGCAGAACCCTGCTCACAGCTTTGCTCCTTGAGAGAAAGAGCAGATTCAAAGACTGGGCAGTGGAACAGGTAAGTATGGTCTTCTTTTGCAGGGTGTTTTTTGAATTGGTGACAGAGTCACTATAACTCTGAAATTTCGACTGTATTTAAACCCAATAACAAAAATGTAATATATTGCAGCTAACCTGTCCTTAGATGTGGTGGTTGTAGTAGTTTTTTAATTGTAAGCTTTTTCCTTTGTTTTCATCTGTGATCCATCCAGTAACACACTCCCTGTCTTAGGGTGACTACACTCAATCCTCCACTGTATCTATGAAGGATCAGTATAGCCAACCTTGGACAGCAGCACTGACAACCTCTAGAGAGGGTAGTGTTAAGTGGGGTACAATCTAGTAGAAAATCTGCCGAAAATTCCTGTCCGAGGTAAAATCGTACGATTTTCGGCTAGTGTGTACACAACTTTCAGTAACCGATGCCGACATTTTCAACGAAAAAAAACAGAGGGACAAACACCAAAATTTTTATCGTCCGTCCTCAGACGACCAATTTTTGTGCAATGTGTATGCAGTGTCCGCGAAAAATCAGATACGAAAGACCGCACATGATCTGAAGTTGCTGACGACCCGGAAGTCTAGGAACAAATGTCCCAAAAAAAAAATTGGACAAGAAATTTCGTGAACATTATGCACTGTCAACTAAAAACGGTTATGACCGCTGATCAGTTAATGCTATTGAGAGACTTTATCATAAATGACATTTTTTATTTTGGACAATGTAACACTTTAAAGCCTGACACTTTTAAGCAGTTACAACTACAGTTATTTTCTTTTCAGATAAAGGTTTCAACTATATGAGTAAAAGCACCCTTTTCAATGTTAAATGGTTTGTATCCACCCTCTAACTTCCACTTCTGCTGGCCAACTTGGTCTGTTAAAGGAAGTTGAAAAATAACAGATTGATAGGATCCACAGGTAATAAAACAATAAACACATATTTGACTTTATGGGGGGGCTTTTGAAAGTTTTACATACGTAATACTCCAGCGTAATCTTTCTTTTAGGTTTGGATTGAGTGAGGATCCTGAGCCACTGTTGGGTTTCCATTATCTTCCAGTGGAGGTAGTCAGTTACCAGTAAAGGCTTGCAAACACTTGACGAAAATCGGACGAAATATCCTCCGATTTTTCTATCTCTTGTTCAGCGTTCATAACCGTTTTTAGTTGATAGTGCATAATGTTCATGAAAATTCTCATCCGATTTTCTTTTTTTTTGTTGACATTTGTTTATAGAGTGTGATGTAAGTACGTATACGTGTGACCCCCGAGGCCACGCCTTTGAGTTCCTTCTTGCAGATGTGACGTGGCTTTTGTTCTCGGATCATTCTGATTTGCAATGTGTATATATATCTATCTGTATTCACATGTAATAAAACTAATGAATTGCTATACACATACAAAGACAGTGGATATCTAAAGTCTACACAACACTGTAGGTTTCTGTATGCTGACATATCAACATTGGTGTATAGACTTTACATCCCCTGTAGACTGAATGTGTGGATAGATAGAGAATTGGCGCTCAGTTCATAATACAACGAATATTGATACGAATTATCCATTTTTGTTGTTTTTTTTATGATAAACTTCTGGGTTGTCAGCAACTTCCGATCATGCGCGGTCTTTCGTAGCCGATTTGTCGCGGATGTACTGCGTACACATTAAATGAAAATTGGTCGTGCTGAGGACGGGCGATGAAAATTTTGGTGTTTGTCCCTCTGTTTTTTTTGAGTTGAAAATGTCGGGATTGGCTGTTGAAAGTTGTGTACACACTAATCGTATGATTTTACCTCGTACAGGAATTTTCGGCAGATTTTCTACTAGTGTGTACCCCACCACTTAAGTGAACTTAAAAATGCTTGGAATAAACACGTCTATACTCAAACAAAAATAAAGGCAGGCTTGATGATCTTACTGGTCTTTCCCCCCTTTACTCTTCTATGTTTCTAGCTTCCCATCCCTTTCTGCATCAATGACACAACAGAAAGTAAGGAAAGCAAGCAAGGAGGGACACACATAACAACAAAATTTGGAAGAGGTTGTAACTTTTTTTCCACTCTACCACTATTGGAGAGATTCTTGTCATTTCTTGACCCAGAGATACAACAGAAAGTAGAGGGAGGTCCTCCCAAGGGAGACGCATAACAATAAAAAATTAACAAAGGTTCTAACCCTGCCCAACTCTATATAAAACCAAGAATAAAAGTTCCGACTGGAATCCTACTTTAATGCCTGCTGACCTATTATTTTCTGCTTTATAAGAAGGCAGATTAATTAATTTAAGATACAAATAAATAGCTTTAAGGTCCCCAAAACAAATAAACAAGCCATTTTGTATGATACTTAAGACTGGTACACACTTATAGTTTTTTTTTCGTTTTAAGCCAAGCGGGTTAAACGAAAAAAACTTACAGCTTTCAATTTTACAGTCCGACATTAGTACATTGATATCCCTTACTGAGCTGTTGTGTTCTGACAGGGGGAAGGCCCCCCTGCCAGAACACTCCGGTCAGCGCTCTCAGCCATTGGATGAGAGTGCTGATCGGGCGCTGGGCGGCTGCTGGTTTTCCAGCATGCTCGTTCAACAGAAGCCAGCCAAACTGCAGGCTCCTGTCGGACTAGCTGACATACACACGGGCCGAATGTCGGACAGTTTTTATTAAGCTGCCCAATGTCTTCCGACATTCGGCCTGTGTGTACTAAGCATTAGGCTGGATATAGATGGCTAATTTTCTTTCATTTAGCCAGCGGGCTGAATGAAAAAAAAAATAAACAGATTTCCCCATCCACACTAACGAGGTGAATGGAGAAATTCCCCCACCGGGACAATGTATTCTGGCAGTGGCTGTAGCTACTTTTCGGGTAAAGTTCTCCAGTGTGTTTGTCCGACAGAGGTCAAGCTAATGAATGACTTCCATTGAACAGGGAGGGTCACACACAGATCGAAATTCAGCCAGTTAATTTTGATCTGTCTGCATCCAGCCTTAGTAATTTAAAATAACTAGCTAAGTAAATTCTTAATGAGTGTCCGTGAATTCACGGTCTATGATTGGCTAATGGTTGGGGCAAAGATGGGAGACTGTTTGCACAAAAATCCATACGAAGGCCTAAGAGAAGATTTAGTTCTAAAAGCAAGTACAATGCGTCTCTTAAAGATGGTTCTTGAAAAGAGAAGACTAAGGGGGTAAAAAAAGAAGACAACAATTAAAATGAATCAGTATCATCATTGCGCGCTTATTTACATAAACAAAACACACCCCTAGCGAGTTAATGAATATCATTATGGGAGAACTTTGCCCAAATCATAATATTCATGGACTCATTATCGGTTTGCTGCCGTTTGTTTTAACCGCCGGGAAAAAGACTATTTTGCTTCTGAGTACAAGAGGTTGAATCTATTTGACAAAAGAGGGTAATTTTTCAAACAGGATGCCAGAATTGCCATTTAAAAAACCTAAAAGACTTGGGAGACTGTCCCCGGGTGTTCTCTTCTATTATTATTAAAAAAAAATACCAGTGCCAAAACTTTTGCCTCCTCTACACTACCACCAGACCATTATCATATCAAAAGATATGAAAAAAACTGCAAAATCTAATTTTCAATTTCTTTCAACAGCAAAGCAATAGTTACCTACCTTTGTTAAGAAAATGTGAAATGCCTAAATAAAATAAATCTCTTTACTTTTTTGTTTGTGAAATATTATAGTTTAAAATGTTTTACTTTTATTTTTTATTTTAATTCGGTCTTTAGTTCTGACCATAGCCAGAGCACAAATAGTCTAATAAAATAAAAAAATCATAAATGTCCAATCAACCTCAAATAACAATCAATTAGTTAGAAGACCAAGGAAGCATAAACAGCAAACTTCTCCACTTAACGTATAGGGGGTGGGGCTAGGTTTAGGTTTAACCAACCACAAATAAGTGTCTTTTCAGTATTACAGTTGCAAAAAAGTCCTTATATTTAACAGGAACTATAGAGAACGAATTTAGACAATTGCAGTTCTTTCCTCCCTATGTGGTTGCAACTTTCTAAAGCCCTTTTCTATGAATCATAATGATCAAATACTTGAATAAGCCAGCTTATAAAGTCAGTTTGATGGCCCTCATATTTAATGAACAGATATCAAGAGTCCTGGAGGACTCCCATTTAAAGTTTCTCAAAATTTGGGAGCCTTGGATTGAGTTTGCTTTTCCCTGACTACACCCGGCCAGTATTGGCTGTTTATGATTGTCGGTTAGCAGTCCTGAGGCCATGGTTCTCCCCTTCCTCTAATCTTCCTTTTTCCTCTTCTCCTCACATCTGTTCTTCCTCTTACTTTCTCTCTCCTTTACTTCTGAGGTCTCCTACAAATGTTCTTCTACATGGTATGGGTTTGCCCCGTGTCGGGGGTACCCGCCTTTGGATTTTTTAAAATTATATAGAACTAGACATAGGGGTTCCCCATATGGGCTCCCCACTCCCCCAATGTATTGCCTTGATAGTTTCCTTTCCATTGGCACCTTTCTGTGTTTAATACCTTTGAATGCTCCTTACGTAGCTCCTCTGTGGGCAACTCTGGTGATTATTTTGTTATGTAGAAAAAAAGTGGTAAAAAGGCGCTGGTGTCTTTGGATGTCCTTGGATGTTATTAATATTGGTAAAGTGCAAATTCTATTATATAATTGTGATATATATATATTGAACTGCATAAAACCTAGCTCTTTTATCTGGTATGATAAATAATGTATAAAATAGGTAATTCACTAACAAGTACTGCTTATTTTGTTATGTTCACTAAACCCAATAAAAATTATTGAACCAAAAGAGCCAGCTTATAAAACTGTTAATGGCCTGCATATATAGGAGGCTCACCAGTGCACATGACTTTAGTTGGTTGTAGAGCAGCTTCAATAACATCTACTTCAGATGCTTCTCTAACATACTGTGAAGATAATAGCAAATAGCACCACCAATTCTGCACCCCCTACACATGAGGGTTCATAACTGGTCATAGTTGTATTCTGCTTGCAATTGGGGTGTATTTGATCTACCATTGTGAACTAGATTTTTCTAAAGCTTTCCTATATTGTACAAGTCGAATTATTTCAAATAGGCTAATTGGCTACATTACGTGAAAACTGTAAGTCAAAAAACTTTTTGAACTCAATGTACAAGGGTTTTTGAGAAACAGGGAAGGACAGAAGGAAGCTCAGGATCATCTGTCATCTCCTTCCTCCAGCCTCTTATATAAAAGTCAAAGTATTGCAAAAATGGTAGGGTCAATGACAGATGCAAGGTGTTACTGTGAGTGATTTTAACAAGGGTAGTTCTTCAAAAGTTTGTTAAACCTATAACATATACTTATGTGCTCCAAAACAACCAGTTGACTTCTAGCAGTATTTGTTTAGATAAAGTCTGATTGGCTGCGCTGAACAAGAATAATCCCTTCCCTCTGCCCTAGTTAGCTCTTTAATCCCCTAATTTGACAACGCTATGAAAAGATCAACCAACATCCAAACACATCAGCATATGCTCTGAGGAGAGGAGCGTTCCCACTGCTTACTGGAGGCGCACAGTTGCCAAAGTGACATCACAGATCATGTGACTTTGGATTTTGCTCCTTCTCCCTTCGTCTTCATAGTTTGGTTGGTACAGCAAAGCCCAAACAATACATGAAGGGAGATAGATGAACCATTCCGAAGAGTATGACAGCTGCTTCACGCTCTTCATCATCATCTGAAACAATCAGTACACATTAGAGAGTACTTTCCCTTTACAAAGGTGATAATTAGATAACAAGCTCAGATTAAAGTAATTACAATCAGACAGCTGGCACGGCAAAACAGTCATGTTGCAATACTGTTGATACTTCAGCATCTGTTACTAATAACAGCACTAGCTCAGAGATTTTACATTAATTACAGAACATAATTTAATATAAACATATTTAATTACAATTGATGAGTGATAAACTGTTCAAAAATGAGTTAACCCTTTTAAGCAATTAGAAACATTAAAAAGGAAATACTATTTGCCGTGCTATCGAGGAAAAGAGAGTAAAGGGTGGAAAAGCTTGAAAATGAGAAGGCAGAGGAAGGTGACAACTTAGGCCATTGTAAGGTCATATAAAATCAGATAGGGATACCTGAGGCTAGACCTTCTTTGTGGTTGGTGACCACATCTACCACTGACCATAGTGATAGCTAAATCTGACATGCATGGTCCAGAAGGGTGACAAACTTCTGCACTGATTTAGAATCAGAAGAGTTTTATTCTAAGTGTTTTATTATTTTGTTCTTTGGAATTAAACTTTTCGCTCTAAATCTTCTGAACCTTTTTCATCCTTTGGTCTTTGCATCCCACACAAGCTGGCCATTCCCAGATTAAGAGCAGCCTAGCTGGAATCATTGCATTCCTCCAAAAAATGATTTTGCTTTGTGAGCCCTATGTAGGTGTGAGTGGGGTGTAGTGTGACCACGTGGGGATCCAGAGAGAGACCCAACATAAAATCCAGAGGCGTAACTAGAACCTTCAGGGCCCCGATGCAAGAAACCATGAAGGGCCCCCCAGACCCCTGGCCGGGGCCCTTCCCTTCAAGCCCGGGGCTCTTCCCACTAATCCTGGGGCTCTTTACTCTCATTGCATGGCCTTTTATTATGGTCCCGCATCAGGATCCTTTCACAAGTTCTGCAGTGGGCCCCCTTCCTGCAATCTTGGGGCCTCCCCACAGTGGTGAAATGCCAGGGCCCGGTCGCAAGTGTGACCTTTGAGATCCTAGAAGTTCACCCACTGGTTTGCTACCGGGCCCCCTGGAGCATGGGGCCCGGTAGCGATTGCAACCCCTGCAACCCCTGTAGTTACGCCCCTGATAAAATCGATGTTTCTTTAAAAGAACACAATTAATTCCTTGTAATCTTTGTAATTCCTTTTAATCTGTGGCACAGACCTTCAACCATTTAAACATTATACACTATGGATAACAGTTCCTCATTACACTCATTACAGCACTTTTGAGCCGGTACTGCTGAGCCTGTACTGGACTCTACCAGCCCAGTAACCCGTGACCTCACTTCCAGGGACATTGATTCACTTATTACATTTTAACCACTTGACTTCTGTGCACTTAAACCCCCTTCCCATCCAGACCAATTTTTAACTTTCAGCGCTCTCACACTTTGAATGACAATTGCGCGGTCATGCTACACTGTACCCATATGAAATTTTTATCATTTTTTTCACACAAATAGAGCTTTCTTTTGGTGGTATTTAATCACCTCTGGGTTTTTTATTTTTTACAAAAAAAAAAGAAAAAAGACAGAAAATTTTGAAAAAAAAAAAGTTTTTCTTATTTTCTGCGAGTAAATTTTGAAAATAAATACATTTTTCTCCTTCACTGATGTGCGCTGATGAGGCGGCACTGATGGGCACTGATAGGCTGCACTGATGGGCACTGATGAGGTGGCACTTATGGGCACTGATGAGGTGACACTTATGGGCACTGATGAGGTGGCACTGATGAGGAGGTACTAATATGCCGCACTGATGAGCACTGATAGGCGGCACTGATAGGCGGCACTGATGAGCACTGATAGGCGGCACTGCTGGGCACTGAGAGGTGGCACTGCTGGGCACTGAGAGGCGGCACTGATGGGCACTGGCGGGTGGCACTGATTGACACTGACGGGTGGCACTGATGAGCACTGATGGACGGCACTGATGAGCACTGATGGGCAGCACCATCAGTGCCCACACTCAGTGCCCATAGTGCTGCCAGTCAGTGCTTATCAGTGCCTAGATGAGCAGGCACTGATGGGCACTGACTGGCAGCACTATGGGCACTGATTGTGGGCACTGATGGGGGGCACTGATGGCGGGCACTGTGGGCATTGATGGTGGGCACTGCGTGTATTTTGTGTACCTTGTGTAATCAGGGCACTGGTGATCAGTGCCCTGATTACATTTTTCTTTGTCCCCGACAGCTTGATCGGCTCTCTCCTTCCTCACACTGCAGTCTCCGTGTGAGGAAGGAGCGCTGGCGATGAGAGATGATCTCATATGTTTACATATGAGATCATCTCTCATTGGACGGTCCGATCACGTGGTGAATGGCCGCTGTGATTGGCCATTCACCACGATCTGTGATTGGCTGTGTCCAAGGGACACGGCCGACACAGATTTTCCCCGATGCGCGCACGCGGGAGCTCGCGGGGAGCCTATGTCTGGGAGGCCGTTTAAAGACGGCCTCCCGAAAATGTGAGTCCGCGCTGCAGCCGTACTTCGGCTACAGCGCGGATGGGAGGTGGTTAAAGGAGCTGTAAAGGCAGAAGGTTTTTTTTTTTTATCTTAATGCATTCTATGCATTAAGATAAAAAGCCTTCTGTGTGTAACAGCCACCCCAGCATCCCCTAATACTTACCTGAGCCCCCTCTCTATCCAGCGATGTCCATGAGCCCCTCAGCCATCCGGGACTCTTCCTCCTGATTGGCTGAGACACAGCAGTGGAGCAATTGGCTCCCGCTGTTGTTAATCAAAGTCAGTTAGCCGATCAGGAGAAAGAGGGGGCAGGGCCGAACTGCAGCTCCATGTCAGAATGGACACAAAGAGCTTCAGCTTGGCTCGGGCGCCCCCATAGCAAGCTGCTTACTGTAGGTGCAATTCAACAATTTTAATTTGACTTACAAATAAACCATTTATTATTATCATCCATGGTGAATACCAGCCAGCAAGTGTGAGCACATGGACTACATTTGGGCTGTATAGACTTCCATCCCCCAGTGCTTCACATAGAGGTTCTTTTGTTGTTTTTTTTTCTGGGTATTGGGGCCGCATTGGTACCTATGTGTTCCTCATAGCTGCGGGTCGATATTCAATCAATTTACTTTATGGTCCACTATAGAGTGCCATAATATATATATTTTTTGTAATACTAGGAAGCTGACTCTTGTACAACATCTGTGCTTATTCTTCCCCCAAGGCCTCACTCCATCTTCTGTGACTTCCAGGCTGGGCCCTAGTATACCCTGTGATGCCATATTGGTCCCAGATTGGGATACTGGTCACTAAAATGGAGCCTAATCACACAAGCTCCTTCACTACCAGGGCCTTCCGTCACCTATACTAAGTCATTAGCAGGGGCAATAAAGCCCCCTCCGAATAGCTTTACTGCACGTTAGCCAGTTATATTGCATCTTCCCTAACTTCTCATGTCCCCTAAGAAGCCCTGTTCTTGTGATTTGCCATGAATGCATGCACCCCTTTAAGGTTGTCCTCAAGTAACTTCAGACCAGGACAAGTTAAATAACAATATATGTTCTTTACTGAAGTTATTTAGGCATAAAAAGTTAACATTTCAACAAAGGTGTCTTCAATACACATTACTGTACAAAATCTTCTCAGTGCCATTAGTGACCATTAGGTATTTTCCTTGCGCCTGTTAGTTATTCTTCTGGTGCCCCTGCCCGATGAGTTAGTCATATCCTAAATTGGTGTGAAAGTCCTTTAGAGTCCTTAGATGAAAAGCATAAGTCCATACCCCAGGAACCCCAACTGGGCTCCCATGAGGGGTGATTAGGCGGCAATATAGCAATTACATCCAAACTCAGCTCCTGTTCCCTTCCCATATATAGATCGATTGCTCCTTAGACTGCTGATCTCCTGTATTTATGCACTTGAACACCTGGGATCAGCAGAGGGCAGTACTTCCTAAAAAGCCTGGGAAAACTTAACCAGCAAAGTTAACCCTTGCTTCTCAGGACTTACAAACTTTGCAGGGTAACATAACTAAACACTGCAATTTAATCAACTGGTAGTACACAGTGTACATTTCAGGGGGTATAGCACCTCGGGATTCTGTGCAACAGCCATTTATTTTAAACATAAAAGTCTTTATTTTTCTTTAAAGCAAACAGAATATGGCTTCGAGCAGCAAACAACATTTTAGAAAACACAAGTCTGCTTATATTTAGCAACCAAAATATCAGACATGTAATGTTCATATAAGGGCTTTACCCCAGAGTTAGCAGCCTCCGGCTTCAGAAGTTTGTAGTTTTCAGCACACGTGCAGCACACAGCCAGGTCTCCTGCCAATTCCTATTCCACCCCCTACCACTAGGAGCTTCCTGCCCTATGTGCTGCTTCTTGGAGGCTGCTTAACCCAGCAAGGACCGGAGTCCCTGTAGTCAGGTGTGGATCTCTTTTTCCCACCTGAATGTCACTCGGGACCTCCAAAATTCTAGGTCCCAAATAAGCCGCTAATATTGCCGAGACAGTCCTCTACTTTATATGACTAGCCAGGAATTCCTCACCCATCAAGGGTGAGAACCCTGAGTTCTCAAAACATTTCCCTTAAAGGGACCCCAACCCAAATATTGGTGCCACATAGCACTTGTCCAGGACTGATCCTTGGCATTCTGTACAACAGTTATACAGAGAATGCAAGAAGGGCAATCAGAATTACACAGTACAACAAACAAAAACATAACAATAAAACAGAAAACACTCTATACAGTAAATCCCTTGGAAGCACCTGCTTACACTGGTGCAATCCTGCACCTCACATTAAATCACAACCTGCTGTATGGTGCAGGGAACAAAATAAAGGTTGTTTGAGACCCGCATACACTAAAGGCCCGTACACACGTAGCGATTGTTGGCCGTAAATATTCGGCCACCGTCCGATCGGCCGATTCTCGGCTTGTTAGTATGATGCTTCCGACAACCGACTGCGACTTTTTGGCCAAACAGAATCTGGTGTGCAGGCTTTAAAATTTTTGTTGGCCAACACCAGAACGGCCGATTGTTCCTCAGTCAGTACAGAATTCGGCCGACAAACAGCAGATGAGCAAGACTGGGCATGCTCAGAGATGAAAAAACTCACCGAAAGTTAACAATCACATGACATCACTTCTGCAGTCGGTTGTTGTTGGCCGTCAAAATTCGTGTGCAGTCTTTAGCACTTTTCAACCTACACGACAGCACTGGACAAAAGACGGGCGATCGTTCGGTCGGCAATCGGTGCGTGTGTACGGGCCTTAACTCTAATACAGCCCACAAACAACTGTCATGTTTATTGTTTCCCAAGCTATTTTGAAGCAGATAACTTTCATCTGAGAACATCGACCCATGCAAATGTCAGTTATGTCATGTTAATAACAGGAACTGTTGTTTCACTTTTAGACACAATTTAGTCAAGTAGGCAATATAAATATATATTTAAAGGGGCAGGGGCAGGGGCACCAGAACAATAACTAAGGGGCACCAGCAAAAGAAAAGATATTTATGATGCAATTGCATTACCACAGCAGTATTTCTCTCTGAATTACCCCCCCTAAATTTTATTACCTGTTGATTTTGCCTGTAGATCTGTTGTTTTTCCTTAAAGTGTTACTAAACCCAAGACCCTGCATTCACTATATCTGGTCTCCCACAGTACACAGAACATGGAAATGCAAGTATTTTAGTAAATATAAACTGCTGAATACCTTTACTTATCAGCAGTTAGAGGAGTCTTGTAACTTCTATCAGTGTCTGATTAAAGCTTGTAGGAAGAGTTTTCATTCTCTCCTGGACAGTGAATAGTGCTGGTTGGCCCTGTGCTGATCACATGCACCTTCCCAAGAAAAAAAAAACTCTCTAGCAATACACACCAAACTGAGCTTGTGCAGTTTGCCCCCCAAGGCTCTGTTCTATCAGGAGATGGTTTTGGGACAGTGAAAGAAGAGAAGGATCAGAGAAGACAGGATCAAACAGCCTTTTTTACACAATGCAGATGATTAACCCCTTAGGTTCAACAGTGAGTATAACAAGCATGCTTTATTGCATATTATACACACTGATTTTACTGCTGTGAGTTTATTAGCACTTTAAACAGGGCAACAACATTCTTTGTTCTGCAGGGAAATTTCACAACAGAATTGTCAGCATGTTGACAGGGTAATCTTAGGTGGACATGAAGTTTTAAATAAACTTCAAGTGTATGTAAGCCCTAACGAACTTCTCTTATTTGCTTATTCTTGGTCTAAAAATACAGTGTAAACCATTTTATTATATCTGTTTGACTGCAATCCTAGGGCGACCATGCTTTTCCTCCTTACATACAGCATATTACATGAGCAGGGTCACCCTAAGACAGAAAGTGTTACTGGCAGGATCACCAGGTAAAAATTAAGAATCAATGTAGCCACGACATCTAAGCACTGGTAAGCTGCAATGTAATACAGTTTTGTTCTTGAGTCGGGATACTATTTAAGTATTCAACAAACAAATTGAATCTTAATTTAAGCTAAAAACTTTTTTGCTTGGTTTTCATGTAAATGTGGAGAAAAATCTAAATAAAGCCCACATAAATGAATAAAGGAATTTATACACAACACTATATAGTTACCAAAATACAATATTTTTTTATTATAGTGGGCCCTTAGAAACTACTGTAACATTTTAAAAGTGTCATCTTTAGGATTTCTATGCTTGCAGGTTTACCTAAAAAAAACTCCTATTGCAATAAGAATTCATCACTAGTAGATTATTGGGAGCACATGTACTGTTTTTGTTACATTTATTGGCGATCATAGCTCACATTTCCTTTGTTGTGCTGTCTCTCATGTTTATATATAAAGGATGTTAGGATCCTTTAAGCACTTAAGCCCCAGCCCTATTTCGGACACTTTTTGTTTACAAGTTAAAATCAGTATTTTTTCCTAGAAAACTACTTAGAACCCCCAAACATTATATATATATTTTTAGCAAAGACTCTGGAGAATAAAATGTTGGTCATTGCAATATTTTTTTGTCACGCGGTATTTGCACAGCTGTCTTTAAAACGCCATTTTTTTTTTAAATTTTTGAAAAATCACATTTCACTGCATTTAAAAAATACTAAAGAGTAAAGTTAGCCAATTTTTTTGTATATTGTGAAAGATGATGTCACGCCGAGTAAATAGATACCCAACATGTTACGGTTTAAAATGGCGCACACCCGTGGGATGGCGACAAACTACTGTCAATAGAGATCTCAATAGGCGACGCTTTAATTTTTTTTAACGGTTACCAGTTTAGAGTTAGAGTGTAGATCTTTTTTTTAAATTATTGCACACACTCTGGCGATCGCGGCGATACCTCACGGCTTGACTTCCGTATAAGTTTTTATTCGTGCATGAGCTAACGGTGACGGGGGCGGCTAAAATTGTTTTTTTTTTTTTTTCCTATTTATTTTATTTCTTTTATTTTATTACAGGTTTTTAAAAAAAAAAAAAATTTGATCACTTTTATTGCTGTCACAAGCAATGTAAACATCCCTTGTGACACCAATATGCAGTGACAGGTACTCTTTATGGAGGGATCAAGGGTCTAAAAGACCCCAGACCCTTCCACTACACTTCCATGTATGCAAAACGCCGAAAACTGCATTTTTGCATACAGCCGTTTTTTAAATCTGCTGCCATTTGCAGCAGAGTAACCCTGAAGTGACGTCATGGACGCCGCCTCCGGGTTACGTCATTGGAGACCCGATCGAAGCCGCGTCCGCCGGCTGGGTGCTCGGGGCTCCCGGTGGGATGGGAGCCCTGAGCAAAGTCGCGGAAGGCGGCGGGAGGTGGGGAGGCGTGGCAGGAGACCTCATAACTAGAGTTAGGAAGCACCTAGCAATATAGCTAAAGTACTACAAGTACTTTGTCCTATAGGGGACAGAACTGTAAAAAAAAAAAAATATGACAGATCTTCTTTAACTGGATTTCCTCTCCTCTCACTTGACAAGCCAAACTCCCCTGCCCTACAATGAAAATGCACAATAGTTCATGAGTATCCTCTGGGTAGAGGAAAAGAAAAAAATGAGTCTATTTGAGCTCCTGGATACTATAGGAAAGAGCAATACCTGCCATTTATCATTCAACGCTACACCCTTAGGAGCCGCTGAGTATTCTGGGTTCCTTGTTCACCACTGAGCCATGAGCAGATTGTTGCCCCTGCTGATACCACCAAAATACCTTGGCCAGGTGACTCCCTGGTTCTCAGACAAAGGATAAATACGTTCACACTGATGAGATAAACCTTTAACTTGTATTAGTGTCACAGAAGTGACAAAGCAGGCAAAAGAAAACAGTTGGCTGAATCTTTCAGAGGGCAAGACACCAACAGGAAAAGGCAATGTAACACAAAACAACTTTAAGCTACTCCCATCCATCCTGCAAGACTGAAGAGTTAAACACGAGCTCCAAAACCAAGAAATGTTCCCCAAGTGAACGAATAAGCTGAGAAAGAAAGAACAAACATTGGGCTAGCTCACTTGCGGGTTCTCAGTGAAATAATTTAGGGTTTTATTCTCAGAAATGTAGGCACGTAAATTTTAAGCAGATATCCCAAGCACATGAAGAACTCTTCTGCTGGTTAGTTGGTTACATTGGTGCTGTACATTGGGAGATGTAGCCTCTTTGAGAATAACAGAGTTGTCAAAGGGATGGTAAAATAGCTACCCATGTTTCCCTTTATTAAACAATGGCAGGGTGAAGAGTCACTTTAAGGATGTCAGATTAAGATGAAGAGCCACTTTATGGATGTCAGATGGTAACAGAGATTGCTTTGGGAGGAAAAAGGGGAAACAGATTTTGACTGGAGTATGTCCCTTTAAATGGAAACCAGTAAATTTCTGTAGAATTCAGACCTAGCAGAAAAGCAAAGAGGTGAATTCTGGTATCCTGAAGGCAGTGTTGGTAAAAACAGTAGGAAAGTTACTGCAGCACTGGATGGGTTATTGCATCTGTGCCTAAAGGTATAGGCCTGTACTGTAAACTGTAAAAGAATGTATAATCTACACTGGATGGCAGTGCTGTATTTTGGCCTAGGCCAACAAGGCCCAGGCTTGGGGCGGCACTCTGCAGGGGGGAGGCAAAAAAGGCAGCACCCCCCATCTGAGACTGTATTGGCCACTGGTTGCTGGTGGAGCCGCCTTGCTCACCCCCTCTCTCTCTCACCCCCCCCTCTCTCTCTCTCTCACCCCCTCTTTATTTCTCTCTCACCCCCTCTCTCTCATTCCCCCCTTTCTCTCTCTCTCTCATCCCCCTCTCTCATTCCCCCTCTCTATCATCCCCCCTCTCTCTCTCATCCCCCCCTCTCTCCTAGGGCGGCACTTTGCAGGGGGGCAGCAAAAAAGGCAGCACCCCCCATCTGAGACTCTATTGGCCACTGGTTGCTGGTGGAGCCGCCTTTCTCACCCCCTCTCTCTCTCTCTCTCTCTCACCCCCTCTCTCTCGTCCCCCCTTTCTCTCTCTCTCATCCCCCTCTCTCATTCCCCCCTCTCTCTCTCTCATCCACCCTCTCTCTCTCATCCCCCCCCCTCTCTCTCATTCCCCCTCTCTCTCACCCCCCTCTCTCTTTCTCACCCCCTCTCTCTCATCCCCCTTTATCTCTCTCTCACCCCCTCTCTCATCCCCCTTCTCTCTCACCCCCCTCTTTCTCTCTCACCTCTCTCTCTCTCATCCTCCCTCTCTCTCTCTTTCTCTCTCTCAACCCCCTCTCTCTCTCTCTCTCTCTCTGCCCCCTCTCTCTCATATCCCCTCTCTCTCTCTCCCTCATCCCACATCTCTCTCTCATCCCCCCTCTCTCTCTCTTATCCCCCCTCTATCTCTTACACCCCCTCTCTCTCTCTCTCTCTCATCCCCCCCTCTCTCTCTTATCCCCCCTCTATCTCTTACACCCCCTCTCTCCCTCACTCACCCCACCCTCTCTTTAATCTCCGCTCTCTTTCTCCCTCCCTCCCTCCCTCCCTCCCACCCCTTCTCAACCCCCCCCTCCAGATCTCAGGGGTTCATGCTGGGACTTGTAGTCCCTTAATTTTGGAAGGAGTCACATCCATTAAAAAAGGAAGGAGTGGGGCACCCAATTTTAGTCTTAGCCTAGGGCAGCACAAAACCAAAATACACCACTGCTGGATGGGTTATTGCATCTGTGCCTAAGGGTATAGGCCTGTACTGTAACCTGTTAAAGAATGTATAATCTACGCTCGGTGTAAATAAGGAAAAATAGCAGCCACTTAGCAAACCATCATACCAGTTAGTACATTTTAAAGGGAAAAGGAGAGCAGCAGGCTGTCGGCTTCAAACACTACCACTAGTAAGTGATCAGGTATGCGAGATGTCATCACTGGTAGGCCACTCCCTGATGCATTTCGTCCTTAACAAGATGTTTTTTGAGGATGGGCCGAGTCTCATCAGGGAGTGGCCTACCAGTGATGACATCTTGCATGCCTGATTGCTTTCTAGCGGTAGTTTTTGAAGCCGACATCCTGCTGCTCTTCTTTTATACAAAACAAATGCCTTTTATGTTTTGTATCAAGGTAATAGTAGCCATTTCTAAAATAAATCCTTCTTATATCATGATGGACTTCACTATGGGAGTTTTCCTTTTTTTATCCTTTTTTTCCTTTTTATCATTGTGGGTCTCCCCTATACGATCTGTGATCCATATGACGGTTACCCTACTGGATAAACTTGTCGCTGCCTGTTTGACCATTCTAATTGATGGTCCTGGACATCTGGTAAGAAGTTTGAGTGTGAGGGTGCTGCTGGTGGCGGATCCCTTTACTTTCACTCTGAGCGGATCATTCCTTAATTGGATTGTTTTGCACTTATGGACTGTTTTTGATTTTTTTTTGTATTGCATTATTAAGATTGAGTTCTATTTTGCACATGGACAATTTTTCACTTTCCTGTACTGTAAACTGTTGTAGACTCTAGCAACTGTCTGAATGCAAGCAACAGGCTTGAGTGCACTGGCAGTGGTATGTGGGTTAAGAACCATCTCACCCACTTCCACAGCGCAGCAGGGCGAAGCAATGACCTTCCGCGTGAAGAAGGGGCTCCTTTGTCCTCTAAAAAGATGGTTGTGGAGGTGGCAATGACCCGGTCCGTCTACCTGCAGGATCCGCTACCTACTTCCACAGGATGATCAGTTTCTCTGGTGGTTTTTGCAGCTCGCTGACACAGCCCGATCTGACCTGACATGTGTGGATCCACTCTGCTCTCTCTCTCACATCCAGCCTCCACACCAGTCTCTCCCATCTACCCCTGTGTGCCTGGGCTTTTCCCATTTTATATGCTCCCCTCCCTTTGCCAGCTCCTGCTCACAGCATACAAGTCCCAGAGATCCCAGCATTTCTGTATTGGTTGTATGATAATTTAGTTGCGGGACACAGTTTTGCATAACAGTAACATTGGACAATGTTACATTATGTACTGTGTCTCTAAAGTTAGGGCCTGTTCACACATACCAACGGTTTGGTGACTGGCTCTGACATCAAGTGAACTCCAGGATGTTGCATAAAAATGCAGCAGGTTTGCACCACACAGCACATCGCATCAGCATTGTTTTCTATGTGTCCCCCATTCTGACATCACATCACATGTGCTTTCACATCACACTAGCATTATTTTCTATGTACTCCTGAAGTCTTATTAATTTGTGGACCACTAGTCAATTTGTTCATTTGCTGGACTTGCGCCTTTACCGTTTGTTAATGGAATGACTGTTATATTTAGTCTATCTAGAGTAAAGTTTATATTTCAGTTAACCAAACTTGACTGGACATTATTCAGATTTGGGCTGGCGAAATGAAGGGAAAGATTGATGCTTGGCATTGAAGTGAGCTCTGTTGCTGCAGGATGGGCTGGTGTTTATCCTAACAAAAAGTAAAGTCAGTGAGGAATTCTACACTCATGGGTTCTGTCTGGGTTGTTTGAGGCAAAGGTATTTCTGTATGGATTGAGAAGGATACCACAGAAACTAGCCTATGGACTGCGGAGGCTTGTCCTGGGGTAAGAAGCCTCCCCACCTTAGAAGATTGTTTTCTTGGGTCGCAAGCATTTGCAAACCCTGTATTTTTTGGAAGTTGTGTTTCACAGCCCTGACACTAAGTAGAGCAAGGCTTTCACTTGGTTTCACTATATGTTGGAAGTTTAGAGCCGCAGCCAGTGAAATATGGTGACGCTGATGACTCATCTTCATGCGAAATGCATTGTGGTCAAAGTGTGAAAAAGCAACGTCACTTCCTGCCGGTCCCTGGAACGCATGCCGACCGCTGCCACGCTACCAGTTACTAGAGGGACAGCTTCCTAATACATTAAGCTCCCACATAGCAAAGAAAGCAATCTTACCTGTGCCAGGAAGGCACAGTCCCATGTAAGCTCCCACCTTTATATTTTTATTTTTTTGCTTTTATAAATAAGCGGTGTTACACTATATTTGGCTTCCTGTCTTTCCCACACTGAAAACCACTGAGACACATGTTCAGGGAACCTATGATGGAGGAGAGAGGAGATGGATCAACCCCTTGATGATCCATGGTGTATGATAATAAAAGTGAATGACCCAGGGGACCCTATTAAAGGAGTGAGGCGAAGGATTGCACACATCCATTTAATCGGGTAAAATAAAGCAAAGCGTGTGGGGTCTGTGTGACCCGCTTATTTCTGGTGAGCATATAATCATTACCATTTAGCTCACAAAGATCACGAGGTGGAAAACCTGGATAAAAGACTCTCCTTGCAATTTACTTTATGGACTTTTGTGTTACTGTATCCACAGAAACACCTGCACTTGGTACTTGCACTTAATATTTTGTATAGTAGTTCACTAATGATGTCACCTATTTTTACTGCATATCACTAACTGGGGCACTTATATATTTTTTAGCACATTTTAAGTGTACGGAATATCACATTTTAAGTATACGGAATATCACGCTGTTTTGATTTTGTTAAGTTCTTCAGCACTTTTTCCATATAAATCGGGCCGATTGAATAACATTTGTTACATATAGGCCCACTGTGAGCACTTTCCACAATTATTTTAATATTATATATTGACCATTGTGTTCTATATATTTTCTTATATACTGTTGGAAGATTTATCATATAATACACCTAAGCACCAGCGCCAACATCACCCATTTTCAGTCTGTTTTACTTGTGTATACACACATATTTAAAAAGGGGCAGCAGGTCACCTACTTCAGTGTGTTTCATAATAACCAGACGCCTCCACCTCCTTTTTTTTAGCTACATGGTGATGCTAGTGTCAATAGCTACTAACACTGAATTCCAGATACAAATCCTTTCCTTCCCCCAATTATGGCCCAGATGCTTTCGCATTCGTTGGCATTGTGGGATAAGTTACAAAATCATGGGAATCTTATTTCCTGGTTTTACCCACTGGCTCTTATATTTAATAATACAAGCTTCCCTTCACGTATGAATTCAAGGGCATTTAAATGGTGGCTCGACAAGGGGTTATATCATATTAAGCATTACTTTACGCCGGCAGGACCCTTCACTTTAAGATATTTTGTAGCTAAGTTGCAAGGGTCTCAATCTGAAGTCTTTCATTTTCACCAAATTTCTTGTTTGAGGTCATTATGCCCTGACCTATCAGAGCCCCCATCTCTTTCCCCTTATGAGAAATGTTGCACCAATGATAAAGGCCAGAGAGGAGGAATATCTCTAATCACAACTTCCCACAGAAATGACCATACTTGATGGAATGGAACAAAGATCTATCAGTTGAAACAGATCTAGAGCAATGGTATAATTGATCTTGATTTTCTTTCCGAGGTATTTTGAATATATCTTTGATTGAAGCGATTAGTATTAGATGGAATCTTGTCCCTTTACATCTAGCGAAAATGTACCCAAGCTCATCTACACTCTGCTTCCAGGGATGTGCATCCTGTCTGTTGTACTATATGCAGTGTTGGGGGTAACGAGTTACAAAGTAACGGATTACAGTAACTACATTACTTTTTTTGGTAACGAAGTAACGTAACTAGTTACAATACTAATATTGGTAACTACACTACTTTACTAGGCTATAGGAGGTAACTACACTACTTTACTAGGCTATAGGAATGCGCTTTCCTGCGTTACCCAAGCCGTGCGATACAATCATTATTTCGAAGAATAGAGAGGGATGAAGTTTATGACTTTTTGTTGCACTTTATGTTTTATTCTGTTTTTTCAGGTTTTGTTCTCATGTTTCCCAAAGCCTGTGTTTATACAATAAACTCTATGCAGAAAGAGTGTAATGTATCTTCTTCTACACGGTCAATTAAGAAAGAGGAAGGTAAAGTAATAAGTAGTGAAGTTACTTTTCAAATGCAGTAACTAGTAAAGTAATCTCGTTACAATTTACAGAAGTAACTAGTTACATTTTTTGAGTAACTACCCCAACACTGACTATATGCTACATTTGATGGGAACGTCCTACAATTAGAGGGTTCTGGAATGGTACTTTTTCCTTGCTTCTATTCATTTAACAATAGACCCAAATTGCCTTACTAAATGAACCTGTGCCTAATGAATCTCACAGTATGCAGAGATTGGCATTCTTCATTTTTCTCCCAGCTAAAAGCAGTAGAAAAAGCATGTAAATAACCTTGAGTTTCTATAACTCAAATTAAACACAAAGTCTCTTGGATTATGGCTCACAAGAGGATTGCTAGTGTAATCAATGATAAGGTGAAGCAATTTAAAAAACAAAAAAAACATGGGGACCTTGGGTTTAGAACCTGAACACTGGACTTGAGGACTAATCAGCTGCAGAACTAGGCAGTAACAGATATCTCTGGGTCTACTCTTCTCTTCTCCCGCTATCCTCTTTACCGAAAATATTGAACGGAAATCCTTTCCTTTGCTCACTGCCCTTCACCACCCATAAATAATCGCTCATTTACCAAAAAAAAAAAATAGAATTAAAAGCCCCATTTATGTATCTAAATTAGTTGTTACGAGATGCTACCTTGCTGACAGCAGACTTTGGTGGATATAAAGCTGCTTCAGAAAGTAAGTTTTAAGAATGGTGAGTGGGTAGGAGGTGGATGGGAAAGAATGAGGGACGAGAGGGGGTGTTTGTTTGCCTCAAGATGAGCTTTAAAGGCTTAGTGATACCCCCACAGGGGCCCCTGGTTTTAACTGGTTCTCCCCCAAACAACAGTCCATTCCCTCTGGCTCCAAACAGTCTAGGGTTTGTCTTTTTTGATTTATTGCTGCTAAAACTTGTTACAGGTGAGGAATTACTCCAAAACGATTGGTAAATAGCAATTAAAGGACAGTTTTCTTCATAAGCAACTATGAATATTGGACAGTCTAAGGCCTCACAGCTAGTGACCATGAGGCAAGTCTCTTTGGCATCTGGTTACCCTACACCACTGCACAGCTATTGATACCCAGTGCAATCCCAGGAGTACTGCACAGTACAGGAGAGCACTCTACTCTAAGCACACAGTCCAGGACACTGCTGTGGATGGGGAATGGCCAGTATATGAGACCCTATGAGACCAGGTTCAGTCCAGGCAACCTCAGGCACTTATATCCCAAAATCACACAGTCACCAGGAATCGATTCAGGGCCATTACTCACAAGTTCCCAGGACAGCTGGACACAATCCAGTGAGTGAGAAAGTCCCTTTTCCAAGCCAAATCCCTTTGGTGAAGTTATGTAGATAGTCCCGGATCACTTTCAAGTCTCCTGCCCCGAGAACTCTGAGAACAGCAGCATAATCCAAGCCTTGCCTCAGATGGGCAACAGGCACCAGGCTGGGAGCTTCTCTTTGTTGGGGAAGACAATTTCTTCAGGGCTTCAGAATATTTATCAGCTTTCCTAGCCACCATCTGGGCACACCTCCACAGGAAATGGCTAGGCCCTGATCAATATTCAGGCTGGTTATTTGAATTCTCCCCCCCTAAGCTTTAGAAACGTTTTCCAAATCAGGGCGAAGCAATCAAACTCTCAGCCTGTGAAACCCTCAACAGACCAGACCAAGACAACTCTGCTCCCCTTTATTACAGAAGGAAGGAAGAACTAAATTGACCTAGTAGACTAACTAGGAGGATGCTATATCGACAACTTGTGAATTTAAAACTTTTCATGTTCAGCGCCTCACCAGTGCTAGTGACACAAGACCAGTGCAGCCAGCAACATTGTTCCTGATCACTGCCATATCAGTCACAGTGTAACCAAAGACAGTTAAAGCCAGCACTAGTAATCTGATTACCCACCACAAGTACAGTTTCATCTAATACCATTTTTAGTGGGAACCAGTGTCCTGATTGCCAATCAGCACCAGTGCCAGTTTCACCCCGCACCAGTACAATCATGTTCAAAAATGTTAAAAAAAAAATGTACATAAGTAGTACAGAGGCCCTTCAAATTCTGAGTGTGACTGATAAGAGCAGCAGGGAGGAGACCCCACAATTAGATTTAAAGTACTATGTCACCAAGCAAATGGCATACACAAGTAGTGGGGTGTTACAACATCAGCCACAAAGAATTAGGGCCCATATCATGTACCAGAGGCACTTTTCATTTCTTTGTGACTACCCTCTCCTAGCAGTGCCTTTCATCCCCCCATTTACAGACCAAACAAGTATTGAGATGGAAACTGAAAATTTTAGACCCAGTAGGTTGTTATTATTTTTTTGTTTACTGAAGAATTATTCAGTTTTACCACGGAGCAATGTAACCTGTATTCCCAACAGTTCATTGCCAGTTATCCCAAATTCTTTCATGTTTGACCATTTGAACGGATTACAATTTCCTAATTTAAACTAACTGTGGTCTGGTAATCAACAACGTTTTTGCCTGCCTCTTTGACCCTTCCTTTGACTGTTTGCTGACCATGTCTTTGCCTGCCGCTTGAACTGACCTATCTGCATGCCAATGTTCCTGACTCCAGTCCCAGCCATCCTCTAGGAACAACTGCACTCCTGGAACCACAAGTACTCTTTTGTTCATCTTTTTCAACCTCCTGTACTTCCTGGCCAGTTAACATTACATTGTGTATAATTCCTGAGGGCAGTCAAGTACTAGTAGGTTGGCTTATAGGAACATGGACTGCTATAGCTGAAGCTACACTAAGTTATATTCTCTGACCACTCATACAAAATTGAGTTTTACAGTACACTGTCTTTAATACAATGTTGGTTGAATTTTGTGATACTCAAGATGAAATTTCAGGTACATGATCAGTTCAAACATTGAAAAAGTCTCACACATGTGGTATCTCTATACTTGGGAGGAGTAACAGAATGTGTTTTGGGGTAATTCCGAATATGCCCATGCTGTGTGTGGGAAATATCTTATAATTTGACAAATTTGTGTAAAAGATACTTTCTATTTTTTTTCTGCATTTTCCAAAAACCTGTAGCAAAAAATAAAATCTTGAAAAGGCCCACAATGCTTCTTAGAAAATGTTCCAGGGCCTCCAAAATATGACAGATAATCAGGAAATTAGATACTTAAAGTGTTTCAGCCTCACGCCTCCCCCCAAAAAATTAAAAGTCAGCAGCTACACATACTGTAGCTGCTGACTTTTAATATTAGGACACCTGTCCTGTAGTTCAGCGATGTCGGCACCACAGCCGATGTTTCCATTGGCTGTCGGGTGCTGCCACCGCCATTGCCGGTGAGGGAACCTGGCAGCGAAGCCTTGCAGCTTCACGGGTGGGTCCCTAATGTGCATGCGCGAAGCGTGCTGCGCATTTGGATTGGCTTAGCGGCGGTGGAAGGTGGAGGGGGCCAAACTGGTCTCAGGCCATCAAATACTCCTACAAGATATCCCGGTGTGTTAATCATTGGGAATTAACACAGAAAATTCTCTCCCGATGGTATCTTACTCCTTATCGACTCTCAAAATTTTATCCGACACACTCACCACTATGTTGGCGTATGTGCGGACAAACGGGTAATTTATACCACACATTATGGGCATGTAAAAATCTAACAAGTTTTTGGAATCAAATTTTCAATTTTATTTCAACAATAATAGGCACAGCTATTAAACCAAACCCAGCATTAGCCCTTTTAAATCTGGGGATAGATTTACGATACAGACATGCTGGATTATAGCCCATATATTGGTAGCTGCGAGGCTAACGATAACTAGATGGTGGAAAACCACCAAAGTCCCTAAATTAACGGAAGAAATAACATCTGTTAGATTAACGTATGAGTATGAAAATACATTGGCATTGCGTTTCAACACAATGCCTATGTTCTTAAAAAACTGGGAATTATGGTCCTTCCAGATTGGCCATCAAAGGATTGACTAGAAGGATTTAAGTCCCAATGAGGACATTGTGTATTCCAACGTCGAGTGACTATTGATATCAATGGGGTAGGTTATTTCTCGCTCATGTTTTATATATTTATTATTTATTGAAGGATTTGTAGATGGATGCTCTATTTCTTTCTTTTTTTTTGTTACTTCTTTGTATGAATTGTTTTTTCTTTGGTTGTGATTTTGATTTGTATTACAAAAACCTAATAAAAATTAAATTTATAAAAAAAATAAAAATAAACAAACTTCACTGTAAAACAAAAAAAAAAAAGATGTATATATTTACCTGTGTCAGCCATACATATGCCGCTGGCTCACACAGGCAGGATAACGTGACCAGACTGGAGAGGCCTGAAAATAGATTAAGCTTAGTACACACCATTTGTTTTGTTTCTTCATTCAACCCAGCGGGTTGAACGAAAAAAAATACTGACAGCTCTGGTCGGAGCTGCTGTACTAACAATCTTATGTTAGTACAGTGCAGTACAGCGATCTCCCCCACTGAGCTATTCTGTTCTGACAGGGGGACGGCCCCCCCACCAGAACACTCCGGTCAGCGTTCTCAGCGTTCTTCCAGCATGCTCGTGTGATAGAAGCTCGGCAAATGGCCGGCTTCTGTCGAACCGGCTGCCATGCACACAGGCCGAATGTTTAATAAATGTTCAATAAATGTTGAAAAATTTTTAATAAAAAACGGCCGATGTCGAACGACATTCGGCCCGTGTGTACTAGGCCTAAGTCTACATAGGTATTAGGAGGAGCGGGGGGCATTTTTAACGCTAGTTAGGTTTAAGCTGGATTTCTACTTTACCAATTAAATACTGGCTAACGTACATTTACGTTGCTGGTTTAAAGTGGTATACCTGGATGATTCCTGCAGCTACAGGCATCATTCCAGTATTGCTTTTTCAAGCAGGTGATGCTGTTTTTTGTAAAAGCAATCCTAGTGGCTAATTAGCTGCTGGATTGCTTGAAAGGGGATCCGTTGCCCCCCTCCCTCCGCCCTTCGGTGCCTCTCTGCACTGTACCATCTCTATGCAATAGGTTGTGATTGACAATCCTTTTTGTATGATTTGAATATTTCACATCATGATTTACCCTTTGTATCTTGACAATTAATATGTTTATGTCATGCCAGTACCTAAATAACATGTACGTTTGAAAAATTATAAATAAAGAATTTATATGAAAAAGGAGGTTGCTTTGGGGGTGTCTGTACTGTCCTGGAATTTTAGGGTCTCAAGAAATAAGGTAAACACCCAGAAAGTCAGGGTTGATGAATTTCAAATTAATATACCATAGCTTGTACACTCTATAACTTTCTCATAGTCATGATATGCATTTATTTATTTATTTTTCAACCAAAATTGAGTGTCACTTTAAAGATAACAACATCTTAAACTAGGATAAATGTAAGTACTAAACCAAAAAAAAAAAAAGAAAAGAAGGTAATTGAAGTCAGCTATTATGAGTCAAGTGTTCAGTTCAAATGCGGTTTTGCCCTGTTAAAGTGAAATATAGACAGAAGAAGAATCATTAAAGCAAAAGGATTATTTAAGACTTGAACCTTCATCAATCTAAACTCAGGTAGATATTTTACAAAAGGAATACAACTTTGAACATTTCTAACTTTTACTGTCCTAAAAATAATCATATACAAAACCAAAAAAAAAAAAAAGATGGGGCTTTGAAAGGCCAATTGGGAGAAGGAGGACCAAAATACAACCATATAAAATAAATTATTTTATTCATACATATAAAACATGTGCAATTTAGGGACACAAAGGAAAAAGTCCCGTACAGAAATTACAAATGAGATAAAAAACGCAGTGCAGAAATATGTTCCCTACATAGGGAAATGTAGATACTTAATGCAGATGTTGATGCAAGTCTCAGATGACACTCGGTTTGAGGGTCCCAATAAGCCAACGCGTTTCGCATAAGGCTTCGTCAGGGGCAGAGAGACCAGACAAGACCGATATTTCCAACTGCGTGCAGGGATAAGAGTGGCAGGATAAACGTAGGGTCCCTAAATCAAGATGCAAGGTCCAAATAGCGGCTCCAATATCAGCAGCTCTTTTTATTTATTTCTCACGCATGCAAGTATCTCTCCATCTTCCAGTAACTTCATGGCTTTAATATAGTCTTATTTATAGCAGATTGGGTAGCTCTATAACTCATTAGTATTGGAGCAGGCTATAGTAACCTTAGGAGGCGCACATCCGAATATTGCTTTTCTTAATATATGTAGTAAATGCCAGAGGTACGGAAATATATACTCAGTAGATTCCCATATAGGATTGAGGCAGGGAGATCAAAGGCATACTGTACAGTCATAGACAACACAGGTCCATGGCTGAAGCTCTCATTAGTAGGGAAAGCCTTAACAATAGTGGTCCTCTGCGTATCCTGTGCAAGGTTTTCTATACAATGCTCAAAAAGTTTACAAAGTACCCAAGCATGTCAAAATAATTATTTTTTTTATCTGATCTGATCTGTTTTTTTTTTTTTGGTCCCCCTTTTTGCCTTTAGAACTGCTTTAATTCTTCATGGCATAGATTCAGCAAGGTGTTGGAAACATTCCTCAGAGATTTTGGTCCATATTGACATGATAGCATCATGCATTTGCTGCATATTTGTCAGGTGCAAAATCATGATGCAAATCTCCCGTTCTATCACATCCCAAAGGTGCTCTATTGGATTGAGATCTGGTGACTGTGGAGGCCATTGGAGTACAGTTAATGTATTGTCATGTTCAAGAAAAGAATGGTGAGATCATTTGAGCTTTGCAACATGGTGCATTATCCTGCTAGAAGGAGCCATCAGAAGATGGGTACACTGTAGTCATAAAGGGATGGACATGGTCAGCAACAATACTCAGGTAGGCCGTGGCGTTTAAACAATGCTAAATTGGTACTAAGGGGCCCAAAGTGTGCCAAGAAAATATCTCCAACACCATTACACCACCAGCTTGAACCGTTAATACAAGGCAGGATGTATCCATGCTTTCATGTTGTTTACACCAAATTCTGATCCTACCATCTGAATGTCACAGTTGAAATTGAAACTCATCAGACCAACCAACGTTTTTCCAATCTTCTATTGTCCAATTTTGGTGAGCCTGTGAGAATTGTAGCTTTAGTTTTCTGTTCTTAGCTGACAGGTGTGGCGCCCGGTGTGGTCTGTAGCCCATCTGCTTTATGGTTCGATGTGTTGTGCGTTCAGAGATGGTATTCTGCTTACCGTGGTTGTAACGAGTGGGTATTTGAGCCTTTTAATCACCTCAAAACGAGTCTGCCCATTCTCCTCTGACCTCTGACATCAACAAGGCATTTTCGTCCACACAACTTACTGGATATTTTCTCTTTTTTGGACCATTCTCTGTAAACCCGAGAGATGGTTGTGTGTGAAAATCCCAGTAGATCAGCAGTTTTTGGAAAAAATACTCAGACCAGCCCGTCTGGCACCAACAACCATGCCATGTTCAAAGTCACTTCTAGCACCTTTCTTCCCCATTCTGATGCTCAGTTTGAATTTCAGGAAGTCGTCTTCACCACCTCTAGATGCCTAAATGCATTGAGTTGGTGCCATGTGATTGACTGATTAGCAATTTGTGTTACCAAGCAATTGAACAGGAGTACCTAATAAAGTGGCCGGTGAGTGTATATGTCATTTCATATTGTGCTCCTGTTGTAAAGTGTGGTTGATCCTGCCATTTGCGCACTTCCTGTTTGCAAACTGATCTGATGCAGGCTGATCCATGCTAGCGTGCTCATATTGCATCTCTTCTCATTACGTTGAGTTACAGGCCCACTGTGCAAGTGCACAGCATGCCTATATTTTCTGTGGTCTTATTGTAGCTAAGCCCCCGCCCATCCCTCCCCTCTTGATTGACAGCAACTTCCCCATTACCAGAGCCCCAGCCTTGCAATCAATCTGAAATTATGTCAATGCCTTGGAGTTGGCCACGCCCTTTCACAGGTACGTGATGCACTAAAGGAGGAAATCTGCACTAGAAATCAGGGACAAAGGTATAAAGGCTCCTTTTCACATTTACATTTACAATTATGTATTATTTAAAAATATATTAATACCTTTAGAATATATATATGGTATAACTTGACTTTGCAATTACTTATCAATCAAAATACGTATGCAATCAAAGCACTCCATATTAAGAGAAGTATAAGTTAATCAGTATTGCTGAAACTTGGCTTCATTCTTTACATGACTGGGCTATTAATATTCCCAGCTGTGCTCTCTTTCGGAGAGACAGGGTAAAAAGGAAAGGTGGCGGTGTCTGTCTCAATGTGAGAAGTGATCCCAAAGTGAGTGGGAAAGAGGACCTATTTGATGGAGAGTGTGATGAGGCTGAAGCATTATGGGTGGAACTGTATATAGACATGTATAGTTCAAAGTTAATCATTGGAGCTTGTTATCAGCCACCCAATATTAATGAGGAGGTGGAGATTCAGCTTCTGGCGCACATGGAAAGGGCTGCTGGGACAGTGATAATAATGGGGGATTTTAACTACCCTGATATTGACTGGATTAATAGCACTGCTGGGATAGTTAAAGGTAACACATTTTTAAACCTATTACAAGACAATTTTATGGTCCAGTTCATAGAAGACTAGGAAGGATGCTCTGCTAGACCTGGTAATCTCAAACCAAGCAGAGCTTATTACTAATGTTCATATAAAAGAACATCTGGGTAGAGTGGTCATAACACTTGGACAGAGGGGTGGCTGTGGATGTGGTATACTTAGATTTTGCCAAAGCGTTTGACACAAGTTATCCACACACGGCTAATGTGTAAGGTAAAGTCTACAGGTTCGGAAAAAACAGTTTGTATATGGATAGAAAACTGGCTAAAATACTGAATTCAGAGAGTAGTGATTAATGATTCTTACTATGAATGGTCTAAGGTTATCAGTGGTGTTCCCCAAGGTTCAGTGTTTGGACTCTTACTTTTTAATACCGTTATAAATGATATAGGGCCTGGGATTAAAAGTACCATTTCAGTCTTTGCAGATGACACCAAGCTATGAAGTGGAATATTGTCCTCACATGATGTCTCCAACTTACAAGCCAACCTCAATGGACTGTTTTATTGGGCAGCTATGTGGCAAATGAGGTTTATTGTTGATAAATGTAAAGTTATGCAGTTGGGGGCTAGGAATATGGATGCATCTTACATACTATGAGGAACACAGCCGGGGGAGTCAATGGTGGATAAGGATCTGGGTGTTATGGTAGATCATAAGCTTTATAATGGCATGCAATGCCAAGCTGCAGTTTCCAAAGCAAGCTCTGAAGCATGGTGGTGAAGGGAGTACTGTATAACAATCTAAGGATATTTTGGTGCCTTAAACCCTTGCAGTTTGTCATAATAATAAAGCAGTTTGTTAATGATCTGTTATTAATATACTCCTGTGTTTGGGAATATTGTCATGCTTTACCCGAGTTGCTTAAGCAAAATAATTTCAACATTTTAGAACAGCAAAGTCAGAATCCTGATATCAGCCCCACTGAATTTCTGTGGGTTTAATTGGGCTGTTCAGCTAAGATAATGTTAAAAGGCCCTTGTCGCCAGACAATTAATTTTAACAACAATCTTCCGATGAGATTATATGTGCATTTAAAATATTTTATGCATGTATTTTATCTGTAAAAGCCCCCCTTGTGTAGTCAACTAAAAGCCTTGAAATTGCTGGTTAAGCCAGCACATATAATGGCGCTTTTCCACTGCATGGAACCGAACAGTTCGGCTCACTTTTGTGCTTTTCCACTGCTGGTACCGGATGGTACGGTGTAGGAACGGTTCGGTACGGTACGGCAGCGCTTTTCCACTGCATGGAACCGAACGGTACGGCTCTCAAAAACAGTACCACCTCGATTGTGGTTCCAAGAGGTACCATACCCGGTACCATATCCCACAATCCTTTGCATGCAGTCACTACTAGCCACTGATTGGTCAGAGAATCGTTGTTATCCCACCCACTTAACTTTAGTACTACTTTAGTGGAAAAGCAAACCATACCTTACCGTACCGAACCGTTCCAACACCGTACCATGTGGTACCAGCAGTGGAAAAGCAAACCGGGCCAAGCAGGGCCGAGTAGAGCCGAGCCGGTACTTGCAGTGGAAAAGTGCCATAATAGACACTCCCAGAAGAGGAGAGGGCTATGCCATTCAAGGAGGAAGGAGCTATGTAAAGGAATAACATAAAATAATATTAGAAAACATGCTGGCAGGTAAATAAACAGAAAAAAAGCTGCTGGCAAAAAAATAGTCAGACAAACTACCGTATGTAACAGTCATAATTGTGTAGATTGCCACGCTAAAATGTAATATTGTAGAAGGTGAATTAAAATGAAATAAAACATATAAAATAAAGAACAAACATATATGCACATATAAGTAAATTTTATATTTATTTTTTGACAAAATACAAGTTATTGTTTTTTTACAATATAACATTAAATTCAAGGTACCCAATAATGAAGAATTCCCACAGTACTATGTTTTTCTAAAAGGAAGCTCAATATGAAGAAAAAATGTATGTTTTCTTTCAGTGTATGTTTACTGCTACTGGTCAAAAGGATGTAAAGGATGGGGTAAATTTCAGCTTGAGCTATTGAGCTTTCTTATATGGATGAGCATAATGGTTTTAGTCACATTTGTTTAGCAAAATTCGTCAAAATATCAACACTCAATTTCGCTAAATGAGATTGTTAGGTAAACTTTTTTGAAAAACGAAATCTGTTTTTTTTTCTTTTACCTTAGAGGATGTGTTTTTTGGGTGGGAATGAGTGTATTTAGGGTAGTTTAACTTATTTCATTTATTGTTATTTTTATTTATTTATTTTTTTGTGTTTTTTTTATTTTTTTTTATTATTTGTGTAATGTCAATTTTTCATTCCATTTTGCAGCTATTTCTTTCTTTGAAGAAAAAATGTAAAAAAAAAAAGGAGCTGCTAATGGGTAGCTTGTTTTGACAAAAGAACAGGTCCAAGATTTGTGAGAGAAGTCAAATTTCAAATAAAATAAAAATCACCAAAACCATTCTTTAATTCACCTTCTCTATTGATTCAAATGCATAAGTAATAAAAGTAATACTTTATACCTGTTATCTTACAATATACTTGCAATCTTTTTTCTTTTTTTTTTTTTTTTACAAATAAGCATTTAATACAGAGTGCACTAATGACTAGGAATTCTCAGTGCACTTTGGGTTTCTAAAGTGAAAGGGCAACAGTGTCTCCTTTTAATTAACAAACTATTATTGCATGCAATATTTGTGTTTTTTGCTCATTATATATTCCTGTCATGCTTTTTGTCCAGAAGCACAATTATAGCTTTCTTGGGGATGAACAAATTGAGATTGGTGAATTTGATTTTGCCCTGAAATTACTGATTTCACCACCAGAGAAATTCTGGCAAAGCAGAAGCTTGCCGTTTTCCTCACTGATTTGCTTAGGAGAAATTTGCTTTAAAAAAAAAAAATCTTCTATTTTTTTCCTCCTATTTAAATAGTTTTTATCTGAGTAGTTTAGCTTATTTCATTGAGTGTATGTTTCTTTTTTGTGCATATGATCATTATCATCAATATATATACTGTCACTTTTTTAACTGTCCGTTCTTTTCAAAATAAAAATAATAGGATTCATGAGTGAATGATTTTTGGCACAAGAACAGGTTCGGAGTTGAATACTTTATTCCTCCAAAGTCTCTTCGGAGCCGACAAGCTCCAGGACATTATAACGTGAAAGATTCATTAGGGGTGCCACAAGGGGGGACTTTTCAATTGGGGTGCTTAAGTATTCCTTAATATATAGAGTAAGACTAGAGAGAATTTATTTTTAGTAAAAAAACATGAAAAAGATTTTATTCTGAAACAACAGTAAAAAGTATACTGTAATTATAAGGATTACAATATACTGTACAAAAATGAATTGTGTTAAAAACATATACAGTAAACAGCCATACAGTATCATACAAATATATATATATACTCTCCTAACACAAGGGTAGATGGTATATATACTTTATACCCAGTTGCATCCACAATGGATGGTCTTTGTGCAGGAGGCGTAGTGGCCCACAGCCATTAACCCAACATGTTTCGCGGCACTGCCGCCGCTTCTTCAGGGGTATCTTTGAGGGTGTCACATAGATATATTTGTCATGAAAATAACGACTTAAGTGGAAAAAAAATGAAAATAAAAAAGAAAAAAGAGAAATCAATACAAAATCATTTATAGTGACTTATGCAGTTAATGATATAATATTACAACATATAGAGGTCATAACTATAGTCATGGTGTCCATGATAGAGAGGCAGCAAAAATAATACACATCGTCATACCTGTTAAACATGCATTAGAGCACGCTGCAATGGGAAATACGACCACAAGGCATAGGGGGAAACCCCCGGGGGGCGAACACGGGAGACCGACCACAAATAGGGCACAAAAAGTACTGCTGAAGAAAGATGAGGTCTGGAAATTCAAAGTAAAAAGGATATATTTTCAGTTCCATATACATCCATCTGGAGTCTCACCTGACAAGGGGAAAGGGAAATGGCATCTGATAATGTCGGATTGAGCCAAAGCCCTTGGAACTAAAATATTCAAAAAGGAAGAGAAGACTGAAGAGATAACTCTTACCTCAATATTGCCCAGCCATGAAAAAAGGGACGGGGACTGGGTGAGATGATGTTGCTATGTGTGGTAGATCAAAAATAAAGGATCCACAAGAGTGCTTCCTAAAAAAAGGGCAGAAATACAATAATATATATATATGGTATATATCAACCAATGGGGTTAATGTGAGGTGTTCAATCAATATATGTATCATATCACCAAAAGAGTAAAGCTGGTGAATTTGACCCTAGGGTCAACACCTCTTAAGTCAATATATATAAATATGTGAGCGTTGCCCAATGGCACATACATCTAAGAATCCATAAGTACATTGAATAATAGACCATAGGGGAGATCAATAGTAAAGTAAGGTATGTGCGATAAATGTACATAGTCAATGAGGAAATAAGCCAATACAATAGGCTCACCCATCGTTGATAGTACTGCAGATTAGGAGGTACAATGATCGGAGCAAAAATCCCCAGCGTTACCTGATAAGAAGATACGGGTCACATCCAGTCCCCGCAGATCGCGGTGGTGGACGCCGAGTTGCCGCTATTTGTATAGACAGGTAACTCCACCCGGATGACGTATAGGACGTGCGTCCTGACAAACATCCGGGCTGACGTCAGGGATGCGCGCGCAACTCGCGCATGCGCATCAGCCGAGGACCCGCCAACATCCCCGGACCGCTTGCCGAAGCCATAGAAACGGCTATGTGGGCAAGGGAAGGAGGGGCAAGCCAATCGGCATATCGACTCCAACCCCCCAACAGAGGGGGAGGGGCAACACCTGATGTCACGTGTCCGCCATCGGGGGAACCCAAAGTGATCGCATCCCAATATGTGTGGATCAAAAATAAGCAGACTGCATGCCGAAATTGAACCAAAATGAACAGGAGCAAAAAGAGGAATGTGATATAATGCTGGACACTGTATCATGGACATAATAAACACTAAAAATATAATCATAACAAATGTGAATAATATAGGAAGCCAAAATGTTCATTGTGCCATCAATAATGAAAGAACAACAGGCAAAATATAAATCAAAGGGTTACAATATATGTATGGCATATTGAAAGAAAACAAATGATACACATGTAGTGAGACGATATACGTCCACAACCCGGCTATCCATAAAGGTAGTACAACTCTCCAGGATGCTAAGGTTCATATATAAATCTACTGACCGTATCGCATGGATAATGTTGGTGATGCTGGACCGGGAGAGAAAAGTAGTTTCTAGCAGCAACAGAAAGGGGACAATAGGAATAAGCTAGGGGGGAAAAGGATGAGAGAATGAGGTAAACAAATACTATACAAAATAGTAATAGAGGAAAAAACAAAAGGGGGGGAGAGGGGGAGGGAAAAAAAAAAGAAAGGAAAAGGGGGAGGGAAAAGGGGGGAAAGAGACATAAAAGTGGAATAAGCACAAAACAGTATATAAGACCTATAGAAACGCTTTGTAAGAGTGAGCCTCATTCAATCCTGGAGGTATAGTAGCGTTTAGCCTCTCTATCCAGAGGGTTTCACGCTGTAGTATTCTCTGATCCCAGTTGCCTCCTCTAGGATCAGGGGGAATGATTTCCAGTACTCTAAATTTAACAACTGAGTTATCAAACCTATGATGTAACCCTATATGTCGGGTGACCGGGGTAAGGATTTTCCCCCCTCCCGAATGGTATATGTGGTCCCCCACTCGTTGGCCTAGTTGTCTGATCGTTTTGCCAACGTAGAAGGCGGAGCACTGGCAAGTCATAAGGTATATCACACCACGGGTCGCACAGTCTGCGGATCCCCGCAGTCTGTGGGAGGAGCCATTAGGTAACTGTGTAATCGGACCCTCCTCGATCCAAGGGCAGCGGGAACAGCCACCACATTGGTAAGTGCCCAGTCTGCCCCCGGGTCGAGGTAGGTCCTCGGTATAGTGGTTCTTAATCAACAAGTCTCTAAGAGATGTACCTCGTCTAAACACGATTTCAGGATATTCCTTGACATATTTGCCAAGGGTATTTTCCTCTTTTAGTAGATGCCAGTGTCTTTGGAATATGGTTCTGAGTTGCTCATGATTATTGGAAAACTGGGTGATTATCTTTATCGTGGGGTTGGAATCCACTTTCTTTTTACGCTGTAATAGGTCCTCTCTTGTCAGTGCCTTAGCCTTATTAAAGGCTTTTCTTAGAGTTGTACGAGAGTATCCCCTTAGAAGTAATCTCTGTTGTAATTTTTTAGCTTCCCGAAGGAAATCCGGTTCCAAGGAGCAGTTTCTTCTTATGCGCAAATATTGCGCAAAGGGAATACTGTTCTTTAATGGAACTGGATGTGCACTAGAGGCGTGCAATAACATATTTCCTGCACTAGGTTTCCTGTACAGGCTCGTAGTGATATAACCGTTCATGTCCTTCCTGATTTCGATGTCTAAAAAAATAATACATTCTGGATGAAAATTGTAGGTAAACTTTAAATTAAAGTCATTCACATTGAGTGAAGATAGCATTTCTTCTAATTCGACTTGGGGGCCTGTCCAGATTAGGAACAAGTCGTCGATGTACCGAAACCAGTGTGTTACGTTTGTCAACCAAGATGCATAGGTGTCGCAAGAGGAAACGTGCCTCTCCCACCCCCCCAGGAATAGATTTGCATAGGAGGGGGCACAGCACGTTCCCATTGCGACACCCTGCTGTTGTAAATAAGTGGTATTCATAAAAGTAAAAAAATTATGAGTTAGAATAAATCTAAGGAGGGACAGAATGAAATCACTATGAGGCCATGTACGTTGATGTTGGCCATAGAGGAATGATCCAACCTGCCGGATGCCCTCCTCGTGCGGTATACTCGAGTAAAGGGCCTCGATGTCCACCGCTACGAGGAGGGCATCCGGGGGTACCTGGATACCATCAATACGTCTAAGTAGGTCAGGGGTATCCTGAATGAAAGACGGTAGAGATTGAACGAAGGGACGTAAGAAAAAGTCAACGTATTTGCTTGCGTTTTCCGAAATTGAACCAATCCCAGAGACAATGGGTCTGCCAGGGGGTTTTTTGGGGTTCTTATGTATTTTTGGCAGAGAATACATTGTAGGGATCCTAGGATGTTTGATTATGATGAAATCATGTACATCTTTATCTATGATCCCGGATGAAAAAGCTTCAAAGCATAGATTTTTTAAGACATTTTGAAAGTTTATAGTTAGATCGGGGTGGATGGGGATATACCATCGACGGTTACTTAGAATATCGAGACACATATTCTGGTATTGGTCGTGCGTCATTATGACCACATTCCCCCCCTTGTCAGAGGGTTTTATGACATAATGCGGATTTTTCTGTAGATGCTGGAGAGCCAATCTTTGTGATGCCGTGAGGTTTTCGGACGTGGGTAACCAGCGAGTCCGTTTCAAATCTCTTATTGTCTCACAGACAAAAGACCAAATTTGAGGACAAATGGTCAAATCAGGGAATCTCTGTGATTTCAATTTAAATGATTTCCGAGGGAGGTCCATTGGGACCCCAGGACCCTCAGAGGGGGGTCGGGGATCCACCGGATCAACCGACCCCTCCTCATAGAGGAGCATGAGGTCCCTCAGGGCCCGAAATTCCTCCATGGTGTAGTTTTTTAGTTGTTCCGTGAGTTCGAGTTCAAGTCTCTTTTGTTGTCTATTGTCATCAAACATAAATTTATAGGTCAGGTTACGAGCAAACAGATAGACGTCCTTGATCGTGTCAAAGACGTCTATCTGTTGCGTTGGGCAGAAACCCAGACCTAGCTGTAGCACTTCGACCTGATCAGGTGTAAGTGGAAATGGAGTGAGGTTTATAATATTGAATGCGTCAGAGTGATTTTCTATGGGGGTGTGGTGGTGTTGGGACTTTGAGTAACAAAACCTGTTAATTTGGTCTGTTTTTTGGTCGTTTTCGGGATGGCCCCTGATTGTGGGTCTAAAGAACCCACACATAAAGAACCCTAATACTTTTTAGGGACGTGGTGCTTTATATCTGTTAAAAATTTGTAGAGATAGTCCCTTTTTCTATATAGTCTATTGGTGGATAACACACCTAGGTGCCCTACGCCTCTGACTATCTCAAACATCCTATTATCTATCTGTACATTTATATTTCCTTATTTGTAACTTTTGGCCTTTTTTTCTTTCCCCTTAGTAGGGATTGTTATTCATAAGCATGGATTTATCTGGTGAAGCCTGGACGGGTTTTATGTCCACAATTCAGTCGACCTATACATCAAATCATAAAAATGCTGAGGAGCTAAAAATATATTTGCAGAAGGTTTTCGGGCTTTTAAAGAGGAAATCACACCTCTACTGGCACATCAACTTCCTGCAAAAATATGTAAGTGAGGATTTAAATCCGCAGGGTCTGAGACTTCATACGTTTCCGACCATAAAAAATCCATCTGATACCTTTAAAAAGAACTGGGAAGCAGCCCTTGATGAATGTACTAAAAATCTTATGAACATTCTAATAGGACAATATAAAGCTGACATGAAAATTCTAGATGACGAGATTAATGATCTTAATCTTGAATATAAACATGTCACTGAATTACAAGAATTTGCAGGAAAGTGGACTGATATCAAACTTAAACTAGAGAAACTAAATGAAGATATTTTCTTTAAAAAACAATCTAAATTTAATCGAGACAAGTTGGCCTTTATGGGCGGATACGCACATAAATGGAATGAAAAACAACCTCTACTGGCTGTGGCACCCAGACAATCGGGTTTACAAGCTCACATAAATGACCAAACTGATCATAATGTATCTAATCTCTCTTCCATTCCTTCACAGATGAACGCACGCCCTCCACCTGCACGTTCTAGAGCACCTAAACGCACTCGTCACGGCGGTGGGTCTCCTTCTAACCCAATGGGTAAGAGACGCCCTTCCCTTCCACAAACCCAAGTCACCGATCTCACTCCTGCACTACAAAATATTTTGTCCAACCCTCCCCCTCCATCACAAACTTCACACCTTTCACAGGATGATGGGGTTTTTTTAGACCCACAATCAGGGGCCATCCCGAAAACGACCAAAAAACAGACCAAATTAACAGGTTTTGTTACTCAAAGTCCCAACACCACCACACCCCCATAGAAAATCACTCTGACGCATTCAATATTATAAACCTCACTCCATTTCCACTTACACCTGATCAGGTCGAAGTGCTACAGCTAGGTCTGGGTTTCTGCCCAACGCAACAGATAGACGTCTTTGACACGATCAAGGACGTCTATCTGTTTGCTCGTAACCTGACCTATAAATTTATGTTTGATGACAATAGACAACAAAAGAGACTTGAACTCGAACTCACGGAACAACTAAAAAACTACACCATGGAGGAATTTCGGGCCCTGAGGGACCTCATGCTCCTCTATGAGGAGGGGTCGGTTGATCCGGTGGATCCCCGACCCCCCTCTGAGGGTCCTGGGGTCCCAATGGACCTCCCTCGGAAATCATTTAAATTGAAATCACAGAGATTCCCTGATTTGACCATTTGTCCTCAAATTTGGTCTTTTGTCTGTGAGACAATAAGAGATTTGAAACGGACTCGCTGGTTACCCACGTCCGAAAACCTCACGGCATCACAAAGATTGGCTCTCCAGCATCTACAGAAAAATCCGCATTATGTCATAAAACCCTCTGACAAGGGGGGGAATGTGGTCATAATGACGCACGACCAATACCAGAATATGTGTCTCGATATTCTAAGTAACCGTCGATGGTATATCCCCATCCACCCCGATCTAACTATAAACTTTCAAAATGTCTTAAAAAATCTATGCTTTGAAGCTTTTTCATCCGGGATCATAGATAAAGATGTACATGATTTCATCATAATCAAACATCCTAGGATCCCTACAATGTATTCTCTGCCAAAAATACATAAGAACCCCAAAAAACCCCCTGGCAGACCCATTGTCTCTGGGATTGGTTCAATTTCGGAAAACGCAAGCAAATACGTTGACTTTTTCTTACGTCCCTTCGTTCAATCTCTACCGTCTTTCATTCAGGATACCCCTGACCTACTTAGACGTATTGATGGTATCCAGGTACCCCCGGATGCCCTCCTCGTAGCGGTGGACATCGAGGCCCTTTACTCGAGTATACCGCACGAGGAGGGCATCCGGCAGGTTGGATCATTCCTCTATGGCCAACATCAACGTACATGGCCTCATAGTGATTTCATTCTGTCCCTCCTTAGATTTATTCTAACTCATAATTTTTTTACTTTTATGAATACCACTTATTTACAACAGCAGGGTGTCGCAATGGGAACGTGCTGTGCCCCCTCCTATGCAAATCTATTCCTGGGGGGGTGGGAGAGGCACGTTTCCTCTTGCGACACCTATGCATCTTGGTTGACAAACGTAACACACTGGTTTCGGTACATCGACGACTTGTTCCTAATCTGGACAGGCCCCCAAGTCGAATTAGAAGAAATGCTATCTTCACTCAATGTGAATGACTTTAATTTAAAGTTTACCTACAATTTTCATCCAGAATGTATTATTTTTTTAGACATCGAAATCAGGAAGGACATGAACGGTTATATCACTACGAGCCTGTACAGGAAACCTAGTGCAGGAAATATGTTATTGCACGCCTCTAGTGCACATCCAGTTCCATTAAAGAACAGTATTCCCTTTGCGCAATATTTGCGCATAAGAAGAAACTGCTCCTTGGAACCGGATTTCCTTCGGGAAGCTAAAAAATTACAACAGAGATTACTTCTAAGGGGATACTCTCGTACAACTCTAAGAAAAGCCTTTAATAAGGCTAAGGCACTGACAAGAGAGGACCTATTACAGCGTAAAAAGAAAGTGGATTCCAACCCCACGATAAAGATAATCACCCAGTTTTCCAATAATCATGAGCAACTCAGAACCATATTCCAAAGACACTGGCATCTACTAAAAGAGGAAAATACCCTTGGCAAATATGTCAAGGAATATCCTGAAATCGTGTTTAGACGAGGTACATCTCTTAGAGACTTGTTGATTAAGAGCCACTATACCGAGGACCTACCTCGACCCGGGGGCAGACTGGGCACTTACCAATGTGGTGGCTGTTCCCGCTGCCCTTGGATCGAGGAGGGTCCGATTACACAGTTACCTAATGGCTCCTCCCACAGACTGCGGGGATCCGCAGACTGTGCGACCCGTGGTGTGATATACCTTATGACTTGCCAGTGCTCCGCCTTCTACGTTGGCAAAACGATCAGACAACTAGGCCAACGAGTGGGGGACCACATATACCATTCGGGAGGGGGGAAAATCCTTACCCCGGTCACCCGACATATAGGGTTACATCATAGGTTTGATAACTCAGTTGTTAAATTTAGAGTACTGGAAATCATTCCCCCTGATCCTAGAGGAGGCAACTGGGATCAGAGAATACTACAGCGTGAAACCCTCTGGATAGAGAGGCTAAACGCTACTATACCTCCAGGATTGAATGAGGCTCACTCTTACAAAGCGTTTCTATAGGTCTTATATACTGTTTTGTGCTTATTCCACTTTTATGTCTCTTTCCCCCCTTTTCCCTCCCCCTTTTCCTTTTTTTTTTTTTCCCTCCCCCTCTCCCCCCCTTTTGTTTTTTCCTCTATTACTATTTTGTATAGTATTTGTTTACCTCATTCTCTCATCCTTTTCCCCCCTAGCTTATTCCTATTGTCCCCTTTCTGTTGCTGCTAGAAACTACTTTTCTCTCCCGGTCCAGCATCACCAACATTATCCATGCGATACGGTCAGTAGATTTATATATGAACCTTAGCATCCTGGAGAGTTGTACTACCTTTATGGATAGCCGGGTTGTGGACGTATATCGTCTCACTACATGTGTATCATTTGTTTTCTTTCAATATGCCATACATATATTGTAACCCTTTGATTTATATTTTGCCTGTTGTTCTTTCATTATTGATGGCACAATGAACATTTTGGCTTCCTATATTATTCACATTTGTTATGATTATATTTTTAGTGTTTATTATGTCCATGATACAGTGTCCAGCATTATATCACATTCCTCTTTTTGCTCCTGTTCATTTTGGTTCAATTTCGGCATGCAGTCTGCTTATTTTTGATCCACACATATTGGGATGCGATCACTTTGGGCTCCCCCGATGGCGGACACGTGACATCAGGTGTTGCCCCTCCCCCTCTGTTGGGGGGTTGGAGTCGATATGCCGATTGGCTTGCCCCTCCTTCCCTTGCCCACATAGCCGTTTCTATGGCTTCGGCAAGCGGTCCGGGGATGTTGGCGGGTCCTCGGCTGATGCGCATGCGCGAGTTGCGCGCGCATCCCTGACGTCAGCCCGGATGTTCGTCAGGACGCACGTCCTATACGTCATCCGGGTGGAGTTACCTGTCTATACAAATAGCGGCAACTCGGCGTCCACCACCGCGATCTGCGGGGACTGGATGTGACCCGTATCTTCTTATCAGGTAACGCTGGGGATTTTTGCTCCGATCATTGTACCTCCTAATCTGCAGTACTATCAACGATGGGTGAGCCTATTGTATTGGCTTATTTCCTCATTGACTATGTACATTTATCGCACATACCTTACTTTACTATTGATCTCCCCTATGGTCTATTATTCAATGTACTTATGGATTCTTAGATGTATGTGCCATTGGGCAACGCTCACATATTTATATATATTGACTTAAGAGGTGTTGACCCTAGGGTCAAATTCACCAGCTTTACTCTTTTGGTGATATGATACATATATTGATTGAACACCTCACATTAACCCCATTGGTTGATATATACCATATATATATATTATTGTATTTCTGCCCTTTTTTTAGGAAGCACTCTTGTGGATCCTTTATTTTTGATCTACCACACATAGCAACATCATCTCACCCAGTCCCCGTCCCTTTTTTCATGGCTGGGCAATATTGAGGTAAGAGTTATCTCTTCAGTCTTCTCTTCCTTTTTGAATATTTTAGTTCCAAGGGCTTTGGCTCAATCCGACATTATCAGATGCCATTTCCCTTTCCCCTTGTCAGGTGAGACTCCAGATGGATGTATATGGAACTGAAAATATATCCTTTTTACTTTGAATTTCCAGACCTCATCTTTCTTCAGCAGTACTTTTTGTGCCCTATTTGTGGTCGGTCTCCCGTGTTCGCCCCCCGGGGGTTTCCCCCTATGCCTTGTGGTCGTATTTCCCATTGCAGCGTGCTCTAATGCATGTTTAACAGGTATGACGATGTGTATTATTTTTGCTGCCTCTCTATCATGGACACCATGACTATAGTTATGACCTCTATATGTTGTAATATTATATCATTAACTGCATAAGTCACTATAAATGATTTTGTATTGATTTCTCTTTTTTCTTTTTTATTTTCATTTTTTTTCCACTTAAGTCGTTATTTTCATGACAAATATATCTATGTGACACCCTCAAAGATACCCCTGAAGAAGCGGCGGCAGTGCCGCGAAACATGTTGGGTTAATGGCTGTGGGCCACTACGCCTCCTGCACAAAGACCATCCATTGTGGATGCAACTGGGTATAAAGTATATATACCATCTACCCTTGTGTTAGGAGAGTATATATATATATTTGTATGATACTGTATGGCTGTTTACTGTATATGTTTTTAACACAATTCATTTTTGTACAGTATATTGTAATCCTTATAATTACAGTATACTTTTTACTGTTGTTTCAGAATAAAATCTTTTTCATGTTTTTTTACTAAAAATAAATTCTCTCTAGTCTTACTCTATATATTAAGGAATACTTAAGCACCCCAATTGAAAAGTCCCCCCTTGTGGCACCCCTAATGAATCTTTCACGTTATAATACTTTTTAGGGACGTGGTGCTTTATATCTGTTAAAAATTTGTAGAGATAGTCCCTTTTTCTATATAAGCTCCAGGACATACCAAGCCCTGAGAAAACCCACAAACTTCTCTGTACATAATACATGTTCTGGAGCCCCCTCACTCTGTATGGGTAAGAAATCTAGCTAACATGTATACCTTTTATAGTTTCAATTGGGTTACCCCGACCTGTTGAGAGTGGCAGCACAGCAGGAACGATGACAATACCAGCTGAGTCGCGTTTCCAGTTATCCAAGTCGCATAGCAACCCCTCAAGCGCAGGAGCATTTATTCTCTTTTTTACAATACCTTTTATGGACCCCTGTCCCACCTCAAAAAAATGCATTCCAACTGCTATTTTGAACTGTGACCTGATGTGTAGACACATCCTAAAGCAAAACTAAACCCACCGATTTAACTGTAACCCAAAATAGTTACATTCAAGACAATGCTCTGGAGATAGCTGTCATAGATGCCAGCATGCTTATGTCAGCCCTCAAACAAACTTTCAAGCCCCCAAATGTCTGACCTCATAACTGATCACATATTCAGCACTATGGCAACTGTAGATCTAAACAGAGGCTAAGACGGGTCTTTCTTTGGTTGTAAAGGATAGAAGGGTTTAGTCCCGTTTTAATATTTTGTTCAACGGCTCACACTGACTCACCCTTTTAGAATTGGCTGGAATGTTAATGGGCTCTGCTATCTTCCTAAAGGCTTTCCTTCTATCTTTACCCAACAACATATTACAGAAAGCCACAGATAGACAGATTTTATTACCTTCAAACTTCTTCTTGCAGTTATATTAGCTCTGTTGTTGTCTTGGAGAGGTTTGGGTCAGGATGCGCAAAACGTTAACACAAATAATCCTACATAGCAAGCTTCTCCATTAATTCTTTAGGCCCAGATAAGCAACTGTCTTCTGATTCCCTAAACCTCTGTCACAGACAAGCTTAGATTTTTTTAGGGTTTTAACCTCTGCCAGAGGTCAGCTTCAGGTTCTTTAGGCCTTTGCCACATGCCATTATAGATTCTGTATGTCCAGACAAGCACCTACCTTCCAGTTTTTCTTAGGCACCTGCCACAGACCATTATTATATTTTTTAGGCCTCTGCCACAAGCCAGCTTAGATTCTTTACATATATATATATATATACAGTATATGTATATATATATATATATATATATATATATATATATACTGTATATATATATATATATATATTGTGGGAGATTAGCTCGGTGGCGGGTATGGATGACCCCTTGTGGGGGTGCGTTTACACAGGGAGATAGCCGGGAAGTGGTTGCAAACAACAGTTTGGTTTATTCTTGCAATTTACTTCACACAAGTGCAAGCCTCAAAAACATCAAAATAAAAATAAAACACAAAATAAATCCTTGCCACTGTGGGCGGCTACCTTCTCACATACAGGAACCTACCTACGGAGTCTGTCTCCAACCTACTGTTGGGCAAACTTTGCTGATCCTACAGCAGACACTCAATAGTCCATGTTTTTTCTTCACACGACAAATGTCCATTGAACATGTCCCTTTTCCTCTTCACATTGAACATGTCCCTTTGCTTTTCTCTTCACATAGAACACATTCCTTTGTTTGTCTCTTCACATAGCAACCATTCCTTTGCTTGTCTCTTCACATGGCAAACAGTGCATTTATTTCTTTCCACATATAAATAGTCCAAGACCTCACCTTGAGTAGTCTTCACACTTTTTACCCTCCTCAGCGCACATTGCTCCAGGAGGTCTTCTACCATGCTCACACAGCATCGGGAGGTACACACCTGACTGTCCTCCTCTACCCACACGGCGTCAGGAGGCAGCAATCCTTCTCCCAGGCTCACACAGCGTCAGGAGGCAGCAATCAATCGACTTCCTCTGGACCAATTATAGAGGCCTTAATTTCCTCATTCTGAACAGCTGAAGTCTGTTCAATGTCCTTAGACAGTTCTGGCTACCTTTGCAGCCGACACCCTATAGTAATTGGTGAATTTTCTAAACCAGGTGGAAATGTATCTCCTGTCTGTGACTACATCCACAGATTTACCTGACTTCCTGTCACATACCCCCCCTCTTGTTTCAACCCTAGGGTTGGGACACAGATTTCCAGGCACGCATGTGTCAGGCACTGCTCTTGACTCTCACTGATAAGCCTCCTAGTATCTTCAGGCTTCAGGATGAAACTGTTTCTGTCATCTTCATTGACAGATTTCTCATAAATGTCAGACAACTTGTCCCTCATCTCATATACACATTCTTCAACTGCATTTTTGGCATTATTTCGCTCCTTCTCGTTTCTGTCATCTTCATTGACAGATTTCTCATAAATGTCAGACAGCTTGTCCCTCATAACCGTCTGTCCTATCCACCATGGAGGACCATGATCCATAGGCAACTCAATTGTGCTAGTCTTAAAGTCTTCAATATTCTTGAGCCGCCTCTCTCTGCAATCAATAAATGATTTCCACAAAACTTTGAGAACCTCTGCTTTACTTGGCTTTGTTCCAAGAAATGCCTTCTTGAGCTTAGCTTGCTCTAAGATGCTGTGCAGAAGGCCTTCCATTTGCGACAACAGGCTGTCACACATTTCTTCAAAGTGACCCCTGTTCATTTTTCCAGCGACATCATCAACTTTCCTTCCACCAACATATGGGTCAAAAGCAACAACACAGTCTATTACAGGTTTCTTCAATGCACTCTCTGCTATTGCATTACTTTTCCCTTGTAGCTCCTTTTCTTTATCTGAACTCCACATGGAATGTATCTCAAGATCACGCTCAAAGTTCTGCCACCTGTCTTTCACCAGTTCCATTTTGGAAATATTCCCTGAAAGGCACTTATTCATTTGCTTCACGTTTTCACCAACAGCCTTAGTTTTCTCCACTAGGTGGCGTTTGCTCCAGAGGGGTGATTCAAACAACATGTCATCAAATTTCTGACGCTCACTCAGGACAGACCCCAAAACACTGATCCTTTTATAAACTGCATTAGGCACACTATCCCTTCTTTGGGACAGATCCTCTGTTGCCTGTAATTCCTCTTCAAGTTCTTCCAACTGAGTCTTCATCTCTTCTACTTGCTGTTCTAAGGCTCGCTTAGACTTTTCTAGCTCCTGAACGCTTTTCTCAACATCATCCTTGGAGCTGACTAAATCTTCCATTTCTGTACGCAGCTGTTTGTTAACTTTTTCTAGTTCAACCTTACACTCTAGAGCTTCCTCCAAAGAGCAAGCCAAGAACAGGGCTTTGCTCTTTTTATCACGCGCCTCCGCTTCTGCACGGTCGCGTTCTTCTGCATATTTTGCAGACACAGTCTTCTCCTCACCAAGCATTTGATCCAACTTCTTTTTTACATTTTCAACTTTTTCGAATGAACCAAAGCTTTCTTCCATGCGTTTTTTCATATCCGCTATCTAAACTTGCAGTGTTGCGACTTGCTCTGAAAGGTTTTTCTTTGCTTCCTCCTCCTCTTTTAATTGTTCCAGGACACCATTTTCTCATCTTCCATTTGTTGGAGCTTTGTGCTAAAACTCAGCCTTTGACATCTCTCTTCCTGTAAGAGTTCCTGCGTGTCTTGCAGCTGCGATTCCAAGATAGAGAAATCTTTGGCAATTTCTCTAGATTTGCTGTCTGCTTGAGAAAGCTGATTTGGGACATTGTCCAACTCAACCTGCAGTCGGTTTGCCTTCTCTGACAGCTTAGCACACAATCGGTCACCTTCTGACACCTTGACTTGCGATTCCTGCAGCTGTGCCTCTATTTTTTTCCTCTTGTGTTCAGAATCTCCTTTTCCCTGCATAAGAGCCTTCACCTCATTGGCTAGTTTCTGGGAATGAGACTGTAATTCTGCCACACAGGCTTCTTTCTCACTTTTCTCCTTGTCGCTGAGAGACAATGTCGTTTTCAGAGCGACATTCTGTTCCTGCGCCTCCTGCAGGTCTATTTTTGTAGCTTCCAAAGACTGAAGACTTTTTTCCAGCTGATTACGCAATTCCAACATATCACACATACTTTGCTTCTGCAAAGTCTGAATTTCAATTTCCTTTTACATGAGGTTGGTATCTTTCTCCATTATAGTCTCTCCACGTTTTTGTAACTCGGAAAAAAGAAGAACAGTGGATCCTTCCCACTGTAACACCTGAGCCTGCAAGTTTCTATGCTCCATCCTAAGCAACTCCAGGGTGTGTTCCTTTTCTTCCATTTTCTATTGCAAGGCATCCAGCTCAGCCCTGCACACATACTCGGTTTCCTCCAAACCGATGACCTCCATTTGCTGCTGGCGTCTCTGTTTCCAGCCTGCCATGCTCTCTTGGTGAGCCTTTTGTTGAGCTGCAAAGCTCCGCTGAAAATCCGCATTTGCCTGCAGTTGAGCTGCATTTGCCTCAGTGTTGCTAGGGAAAACAACCTTTCTCTTTAGAAGATTCTGTTCAGGCATGGATGGGGCTCGTTCAGGCGGTAACATCCCTCCATCCATAGAATCCGGTCTCTCATTTCAGCTATCTTTACATCTTTCAGGCGTTTTGATTGCCCCATCTTCAATAACTCCACAATAAATTTTTCACAGTCCAGCAAAAAATTTTGAGACCACTGTCTCTTTAAAGCCAGTAGCTTTTCTCTCTCTTGCAGGATCTCCTATCCTGCACACACAGTTTGTGCAGTCTCATGCACCAGACAAAACAAAGTCCATCAAAATTTTTGAGACCACTGTCTCTTTAAAACATGTAGTTTTTCTCTCTTTCAGGATCTTCTCTCCTGCACACATAGATTGTGCAATCTCATGCACCAGAAAAAGTTCATAGAACATATGCACTTCTTTGCAGGGATCTCTGCTTCTGCCCAATGCATACCTCCACCATATGTGGGAGATTAGCTTGTGGCGGGTATGGATGACCCCTTGGGGGGGGTGCGTTTACACAGGGAGATAGCCGAGAAGTGGTTGCAAACAACAGTTTGGTTTATTCTTGCAATTTACTTCACACAAGTGCAAGCCTCAAAAACATCAAAATAAAAATAAAACACAAAATAAATCCTTGCCCCTGTGGGCAGCTACCTTCTCACATACAGGAACCTACCTACGGAGTCTGTCTCCAACCTACTGTTGGGCAAACTTTGCTGATCCTACAGCAGACACTCAATAGTCCATGTTTTTTCTTCACACAACAAATGTCCATTGAACATGTCCCTTTTCCTCTTCACATTAAACATGTCCCTTTGCTTTTCTCTTCACATAGAACACATTCCTTTGTTTGTCTCTTCACATAGAAAACAGTGCATTTATTTCTTTCCACATAGAAATAGTCCAAGACCTCACCTTGAGTAGTCTTCACACTTTTTACCCTCCTCAGCGCACATCGCTCCAGGAGGTCTTCTCCCATGCTCACACAGCGTCGGGAGGTACACATCTGACTGTCCTCCTCTACCCACACGGCGTCAGGAGGCAGCAATCCTTCTCCCAGGCTCACACAGCGTTGGGAGGCACACATCTGACTGTCCTCCTCTCCCCAGCTTCACACAGCGTCAGGAGGCAGCAATAAATCGACTTCCTCTGGACCAATTATAGAGGCCTTAATTTCCTCATTCTGAACAGCTGAAGTCTGTTCAACGTCCTTAGACAGTTCTGGCTACCTTTGCAGCCGACACCCTATAGTAATTGGTGAATTTTCTAAACCAGGTGGAAATGTATCTCTTGTCTGTGACTACATCCACAAATTTACCTGACTTCCTGTCACAATATATATACATACATATATATACATATGTATATATATATACAGTATATATATATGTATATATATATATATATATATATATATATATATATATACAGTATATATATGTATACATACATACATACTTTAACTTATTTATAGTTATTTATTATATTATAATTTATGATTTTGTGTTTCAAACTTTATCATACCACTAGATGTTATAAAGAAGAACGCACGGGAAAAAAAAAATCATATGTAAATACCGTAGTTGGTTTGGGCTGCTCATTCTTAAGAATTACATGCAAAATAATGGTACCGCTTTCAGCACCTAAAATCCGAAATAATCATACCGCCAGGGAGATTAAGCATTTCTCTAGAATTGTCAAACTCATTATATACTCCTGGAGTAAAAATCAAATAACATGTTATTATTTATGATATTAACATTTAAACAGACACAGATTTAGACATTGTGATATGTAATATTTTTATAACTAAAACCCAATTTCATAAAAAAACAAAAATAGTGCTTTTGACAAACAGTAGTGCAACTTTAAAATATAAAAAAAAAAAAAAAAAAAGAAAAGAAAAACTGTAAACTCTATTGGCTGTAATGCCATTGCACAAATCACCTGAATATATTACCAATATTAAATATTAAGAAAAAAATAAGAAAAAGCCATTTTCCTAATTTGATTTAATTTCAGCCGCTTTGTTGATGCCCCCTGCCTATTATGTGGTAGTGCAGTGTTCATTTTGACATCAGATTTCAATTTAGTTCTAGTCATGGTCTTTTGACTAAAATTCATACAAAAATGTGATGCGCCAGAAATATAAAATCAAAAAGTGATGACAATAAATCATATCCAGTTCATAAGGCACATAGCAATGTGTGTGCTTCCAATAAAATGATATAAAGAGTGTCCCGTGTTCAGATGAAGAAAATCCAGTGATGAAAACAACTTGTAATCACCAATATAGTGAATCCCTCCACCAGGTGAATCAGCCTCTCACCTTTCTGAAGGACCCAAACGGGCCAGCAATCACATGTATCATTGATCAGACTTCCAGGAAAGAGCCACACTATATTGCACCTCGAGGGATCCCGGGACATATAGAAAACAGATGAAGAAATCTAGTGCTCTCCGCTTACTAATGAGGGTATGCTTTATTAGAGAAAGACAGATCAACTCACATTTGTCGGGCACTCAGCTGTGCCTGCTGTATAATTGATGTCAGCGATCTGTTACCAGAGAGAGACTCTGCGTCGGCCACGCACGCTCCGCCCCCCTATACGCGTTACGTCGAGCGTAATGCTCCTTTGACTTCCTCGGTAGGGGTGGCTAGTGCGTGCCAAGCCTCACTTTAAATACATCAACTCTCAGGTGGATTGGCCAGCAGATCTCAGTCCCTCCCCCCGCTCATAGCTCAGTACAGGACACTGGAACCTCCGAACCAGGCATGTTTACGGCGGTGTCACTGGCTCATATCGCTAATGGGGCAATTTTATTGTATGGGCATTGATCAGATTACTATTGCACATTTGCGGAGATCGCGTGGTGGCGCAGACATCTCTCTGGTTTACATTAAAACAGCTAAGACACATAATCACAAAATCTCATACCATAATTATCACATATTAAAAATACATCAATAAGCTAAAATCTGGAATAATAAATGTTGGCTATTAAAATTTATAAAAAAAAAAAAAAAAAAAAAATTTTTTTTTTTTTTTTTTTTTTTATAAATTTTAATAGCCAACATTTATTATTCCAGATTTTAGCTTATTGATGTATTTTTAATATGTGATAATTATGGTATGAGATTTTGTGATTATGTGTCTTAGCTGTTTTAATGTAAACCAGAGAGATGTCTGCGCCACCACGCGATCTCCGCAAATGTGCAATAGTAATCTGATCAATGCCCATACAATAAAATTGCCCCATTAGCGATATGAGCCAGTGACACCGCCGTAAACATGCCTGGTTCGGAGGTTCCAGTGTCCTGTACTGAGCTATGAGCGGGGGGAGGGACTGAGATCTGCTGGCCAATCCACCTGAGAGTTGATGTATTTAAAGTGAGGCTTGGCACGCACTAGCCACCCCTACCGAGGAAGTCAAAGGAGCATTACATTCGACGTAACGCGTATAGGGGGGCGGAGCGTGCGTGGCCGACGCAGAGTCTCTCTCTGGTAACAGATCGCTGACATCGATTATACAGCAGGCACAGCTGAGTGCCCGACAAATGTGAGTTGATCTGTCTTTCTCTAATAAAGCATACCCTCATTAGTAAGCGGAGAGCACTAGATTTCTTCATCTGTTTTCTATATGTCCCGGGATCCCTCGAGGTGCAATATAGTGTGGCTCTTTCCTGGAAGTCTGATCAATGATACATGTGATTGCTGGCCCGTTTGGGTCCTTCAGAAAGGTGAGAGGCTGATTCACCTGGTGGAGGGATTCACTATATTGGTGATTACAAGTTGTTTTCATCACTGGATTTTCTTCATCTGAACACGGGACACTCTTTATATCATTTTATTGGAAGCACACACATTGCTATGTGCCTTATGAACTGGATATGATTTATTGTCATCACTTTTTGATTTTATATTTCTGGCGCATCACATTTTTGTATGATTTATAGTTTATTGTGAAACACGATTGGTGCATGCTGCCGGACACCACTATTGATTTATAAGTTCACACACCTGATTTATGCACAGTGAATTGGTGTTGAGTTATTTTATCACATATAATAGGTTTGCGCTGATAGTTTTTTTGTATTTCTTTTGACTAAAATGCCATTTTAGTTTTGGTCGTATTTTAGTTTTTTGACTAAAATGCCATTTTAATTGTATTTTAGTCCACCAAAATAGTGTTAATTTAGTTGATGAAAATATTTTTGTTGGCGAAATTAACACTGTTGTATTGGCTTTATCTTACTCTCAGTGCTTCATCTTTCCAGCTTGTGTTTCCAGTAATGTTTTAGGTAAGAGGTCAGTCTTGACCACATTTAGCATCTAAGATTTTGGTTTTTCTCTGCCTCATGGGATCTATGCAATAATTAGCCCCAATAAGATCACATACAAAATAATGTATTTTATTTTGTCTTCTAGCCAGGGTGCAATAGTGGGCATTACTCTCCCCATGGGCTGGGGGGAGGGGGGACATATCTGGAACTGCCTCTTGTTGTGTTCACATTAATGTGGAAGGCCACGTGATTTTCTTTTTCTCTTTTCTTTTCCACAATTGGCATAGAACATATACTTTCATATGTTGGTACTTAGTGGTAATGCGTGCTTTGTCTTCTCAGATCTAATGGTATTTTGACCTGAGGTTGAAGGTCCTGAAGAGATGGATGCAAATCGCGTTGACCCTTACACATCGCTCTTATTTCCATCTTGTTCGAGTTTTTCATGATAATTATTTGTTATTACAACCTCTTGGGTTTTGCAAGCCATTTGAAAGATGACTGTTCTACATTTTTGCATAGTTACATAGTTAATAAGGTTGAAAAAATACACTAGTCCATCCAGTTCAACCTGTGTGGGTGTGTTAATGTTGATAATAATTTCCCATATCCCAGGTGTTCACTACGATGCACGTCCAAGAGTCTTTTAAAAGTATCAATACTCCCCGCTGACACCACCAATTGTGGAAGGGAGTTTTTTTTATGATAATCATTTGTTATTACAACCTCTTGGGTTTTGCAAGCCATTTGAAAGATGACTGTTCTACATTTTTACATAGTTACATAGTTAATAAGGTTGAATAAATACACTAGTCCATCCAGTTTCTACCTGTGTGGGTGTGTTAATGTTGATAATAATTTCCCATATCCCTTGTGTTCACTAAGATGCACGTCCAAGAGCCTTTTAGAAACTATCAGTACTCCCCGCTGACACCACCAATTGTGGAAGGGAGTTCACATCCTTGCCACCCTGACAGTGAAAAACCCCCTATACCGCTTAAGGATTAACCACTTCTCCTCCTATTTCATTGAGTGGCCTGTGTCTTCTTACACTTCCTGAGACTGAACAGTTTTCTTCCTACGGTGGGATCACCATTGAGATATTTGTATCACTATCATATCTCCTCTCAAGTGTCTCTTCTCCAGGGAGAATACGTTTAGTGCTTGTAGTCGTTCCTTGGTAACTGAGGTCCTCCAGTTCCCTTATTAATTTTGTTGCCCTTCTCTGGACTCTCTCCAGTTGCAGCCCATCCTTCCTGAGAATTGGCAACCAGATCTGGACGGAATACTCCAGATGAGGTGAAACCAGAGTTTTATAAAGTGGCAGAATTATCGTTTTATCTCTGTAAATCCTCCTTGTGTAACAGCAGCTCCAGCTAGGCTCCTGGCATTTGCGTACATTCCTCTTGAGTTTGTACAGGCGCGTATTATACTCCTTAGTTTTTCCGAAGCTGTGATTTTGATTTGCCAGCTTACTCACTTGGTTTAGGTGTTATAGTTATATTATGGCTAGTGCTTCCATTAGCACCCTCTTACCTTTGCTCACTGCTTGTTACCACTTCCTCTGATGCCTCTCCCTCCCACCACCTAGTGGAAAAGCCCCTCTAACTTTCTGCCCATCTTCTTCCCCAACAGAGCTGCACCCTCCATTAAAGCGGAGCTCCACCCAAAAGGGGAAGCTCCGCTTCTCTGCCTCCGCCCCTCTCACTGCCACATTTGGCACCTTTCGGGGGGGGGGGGAGAAGCTGCACCTGGTTTTGACAGGTACCCACTCCCACTTCCGCTTCAGTTTACCGCAGTGAAGTGAGCCAGAAGTTCGGCCTCCCCTCCTTCCCCCTGCAGCCAGCCCATTCACAGAGCACAGTGCAATTCACACATGCGCCAGTAGGAAACCATATGTGAAGCCACAAGGGTTCACTGCCAGTTTCCCTTAGCCAAGATGGCTGCGCCAGGACCCGAGAGCCGACTCAAGAATCGTCTCAGGTGAGAACACTGCTGGATGCCTGGACAGGTAGGTGCCCTAATAGTAAAAGTCAGCAGCTAAAGTATTTGTAGCTGCTAGCTTTTAATCTTATTTTTTTTTTGGGGGGGGGGGGCGGAATTCCTCTTTAAGGTGCAGTCCGTCCCTACTTTAGAGCCGCTAACTGATGGAAAAGTCAGCCCATTTCTCCAGGAACCCCAAACCCTCTTTCCTGCACTAATTCCTCAGCCACTTGTTAAGTTCCCTAAGCTCCTGCTTCATCCTGAGTCCCTGAAGTTAGTTTTTTAGGACGCTCCACTTTCCTCTAACTTTGTCGCTGGTACCAACGTGTACCAAGACAGCTGGGTCATCCCCAGCCCCGCCCAACAATCTGTCCATCCAATCCGTGATGTCATTTTAATTCTGTGAACCAAAATTGATGTAATAAAGATTATGATTATCTATATTTTTGTGGTCACCCTTTGATGCCTTTTTTAAAGTTCCATTAATATGCTTTTTCTCTGATATGTTATTTTGGGGATGATGCCTCTCATGGGGGATTATATTCAAGACCCCACCCCCATATAGTAAATATAATTGTGTGAGTTAATTGAGATATTACAACAAAGGCACAACAAATACTTTGTAGCCAGTGTCACTCTCCAAAAAAAAAGATTTCATATAACCTAGGGCCTCGCCATCCTACGATAATCACATCAAACATTGCAGCCTAATAAGGTAACAGAGCACAGGCCCTATCAAATGGTACAGACCCACCCTATATAGCATAAAAAAAATTTCTCCCGGGCTTCTCTTCGCTTTTTATATTTACATCACCTAACCAACAATGCTGGACTGCAGGTAAAACAACTAAAAGCACAGTTGAAATACATATATGGGAGATGTTTTATCTGTCAAAGGATTTGTAATTCTGTCTTGCCAGTGCTGTGATTTACAAAGTTTTACCACACAGCATGGCCAAAATGGTGCCCTGTCCTTCCTCTGGTGCAGTTAAGCATAAAGCAAGGCAATACAAGCCAATTAGTGTCCCCTGCCTGCAATCTGCCGATTGGACAGGAAAGAAGCAGACTGAGGACCTCAGTCCTCTGCCCATTCTGCTTTTTCCTCCTTCCTCCTGTCAGCATGTTCCTTGTGATAATATGCTCATTGCTCAATAATAAGTCAAATTGCTTACACTAGCGTGCTTTAAAATATACTCCTAATGATTTTTAATGAAAGACCAGGTTGGCAGTGGTTGACCTTCAATGTTGAGTCTGGGGGAACCAAACATGAAGGAAAGGGGCAAACATCACACACACATCTTCAGAGCTTAGACTATTCTCACAACACCAGGGGCTTTGAGGCAACACACTGAGCCAGTGCATCCAAGCTACATCCTGCAGCATTTTGTGGTCCTTTTAGTGAGGATGTGTGAGACTCAGCCCATATCAATGTAGACACATAGAGGGAGATTTACTAAATCTGGTCACACAAAATCTGGTGCAGCTGTGCATAGTGACCAATCAGCTTTTAACTTCAGCTTGTTCAATTAAGCTTTGAAAATATAACCTAGAAGCTGATTGGTCACTAAGCAGAGCTGCACCAGATTCTATGTGCACCAGTTTTAATAAATCTCCGCCATACTGGTCTTCACCCAGTCTCACTGCTCAGTCCAGGAGTCCAATCCTCCCTAACTCCTTTAAAAGGCCTAGAATTCGAGAGATATTTTTCCCTCATCTAAAGTGGCTACACTTATAGAGCCTCTTTACACCAAACTTAGTATTCAGTCTTCTTCCCCTTTAACTAGCACTCTTTGCACTTCCAATTTCGCAATTTCTTTCATTATTGTTAATAGAGCCATTGGACACACACGTATTCCCATGCCCAAGAACTTTAACTAAAGCCTTCCCATGTAAAACATAACGACTAGGGATGAGCTTCGAGTTGAACATTGGCTGTTCGCCCGTTCATCGAATGACGAACAAATGTGCTTCTTCATGGGGAAATTTGAGTGTAGATATCAATGTATGGTCTACACCCGCGGGCCAAGGGATTTGAAACAACAACCTCTCAATTGCAAGGCTGGTATTCTACCATCTATGCCACAGTCAGGCCTGCTTAGGCCGAACACACTCTCCCTGCCTAACTAACTAACTTCTAGAGATAGAAGTTAGTTAGTTAGTTAGTTAGTTAGTTAGTTAGTTAGTTAGTTAGTTAGTTAGTTAGTTAGTTAGTTAGTTAGTTAGTTAGGCAGGGAGAGTGCATTCAGCATAAGCAGGCTTGACGGTGGCGTAGGTGGTAGAATACCAGGCTTGCAATTGAGAGGTTGCGGGTTAGAATTCCTTGGCCCGTGGGTGATTTATAAGTGGAATTCCTTCAAGGATAGTGTAGGGAGTTTAACATATAGTGTAGTTTAGTTAATAATACATTGCTGGCAGGGAGAGAAATTTTTGCTTTTTACAGTTTGTTGAGAACAGATAGTGCAGTGTATACCACAAAGCTATATACAGTATATATATATATATATATATAAAATGGCGTGGGGTCCCCCCCAGTCCATGCCAGGCCCCTCGGGTCTGGAATGGATTTTAAGGGGAACCCCGCGCCAAAATTAAAAAAAAAACAGCGTGGGGTTCCCCTCAAAATCCATACCAGACCCTTATCCAAGCACACATTCAGGCTGGACAGGATGGGGGTGGGGGTGAGAGAGTGCCTCCCTCCTCCTGAACCATACCAGGCTACATGCCTTTAACACGAGCCCCCCCCTGCCCCAAAGCACCTTACCACCATGTTGATGGGGACAGGGGTCTTTTCCCGACAACCATGGGCTGTGGGGGTCTGTGGGGGGAGGCTTATCGGAATCTGGAAGCCCCCTTTAACAAGGGGGCCCCCAGATCCCGCCCCCCCGTGTGAATGGATATCGGGTACATCATACCTCTACCCATTCACCAAAAAAGTGTACAAAAAAAATAAAGACAAAAGCCAGTTTTGGACAAGTCCTTTATTAAAAAATAAAAATAAAAAAATAGTGTCCCCTGATGATCAGTCGCCCAACCGCAACTGAAAAATGAAAACCGTGAAGTCATGTAATTTATTCACTGTACCTGAGCAGTGCATTATGGGATGGCTTGTGACGTCAGATCCCTATAAAAGAGCTGTCAAACTCAAAAAGCTAATTTGCGTGGGAAGCGTTCGAAGAGGCAGGAGCTTCTTTGTTTTTTCTATTTTCGGGTTGCGGGCGGGCGACTAATCATCGGGGGACACAATTTTTTTATTTTTTAATAAAGGACTTGTCCAAAACTGTCTTTTGTCTTTTGTCTTGCTGTTCGGCTCATCACTAATAACGACATTCACATATTATGCGCTCACTTTAACAGCAGTGGAGTTACTCAGTGCTAGCTAATGCATTCCATGCTCTTGGGGTCACCCTGGATGGGAAAAATTAATCTGGTACACATTTGAATGATCTAGGTTCTCACCTACCCACGAAATCAAGATGTTGTTTCCTACCACTGCAGAATGGCCCTCACACCCCAGAACCAGGCTCGCGTTCTCTTCATTGAAAACTTTTCAACAATCAAACAACAGAGCATCTGTTGCCATAATCTGGTGGTGAAGTGGAGGCAGATCTCTTAAAGACCCAGTACTACCTTTTGACAAATACAGTACATGAAAAATGTTGGATTTCACTTCCTTTGCTGAAGACAATTGTCCAAAGGACCAATAGTGAGGGTGAATCTCCCCAGCAGTGACACATACAGAAATGAACACCTAGTAGAGGTTCTTAAATTTTTACACTTTACATATAACTAAAAAAATAAAGTTTTGGCATTACATACACTTTAAGATATAAGGTTGCTGTGAGATCTTACCTTAATAGATGTTGAAGGTCAGATACTGTAGGTAAGTAGAAGCCATAAGGGTAGGTCCTCTGGGTAATGCTGTGAATTAATTCCAGAAACTTCAGACGAGGGAAGTTTTTCTTAAGGTTTGAGTGGAGGCTGGATAGGAAGAAGATGGGTAGTAAGATAATTACCATGGCAGTCAGGCAGTTTAAGGAGTCTTTTGAGGTCAGTGGAATTATTGGGACTACTAAACAACAGGGCACCTAACTGAGGGTATTTCCTTTGGTTTATTGTCGGTGATGCTTCCATGTACTTTGCCCTCTGCTGGTAGTAAATAGGTCACAATTTGGTACTATCCTTCGACCTGTGTGGTATGGCTTGACAGGGGTTGATCTTTGTAAAATCTTTTGTGAGTGAACACCACAAAATGCCCTCTCTGGAAACATGTGCCAATACGTGTTTTAGTTCCATAGTTAATCTAGTTGAAAAAAGACACACGTCCATCCAGTTCAACCAACAGAGGAAAAAAAACAACACGCACAAATAGAAAACCTCCATATACACTATCCTATACCAGCAGTTGATCCAGAGGCCGGAAAAAAAAACCCAAATAAAGCATGATCCAATATGCTCCAGAGGGGGGAAAAATTCTTCCTGATCCCTCAAGAGGCAATCAGATATTCTCTTGATCAACTGTACTGATACATATTAGTATCCAGTTATATTATGTGCATTTAGGAAAGAACCCATGCCTTTTTTTAAAACAAACTATTGAGCTGGGCAGAACCAGCTTTTAAAGGGGGTCTATTCCACATCTCCACAGCTGTTACTGTAAAGAAGACATTCCATATTTGGAAACTAACTTTCTTTTTATCCAGATGTAAAGAGTGCCCCCTTGTCCTCTGTGTTGACCTTTAAGTGAATAACTCTACACCAAGTTCACTATATGGACCACTTATGTATTTATACATGTTGACCATAACCCCCCTTAATCTCCTCTTCCTAATTGACATATTCCAAAGTCATGTCTTACTTGAGGGTATATTTATGTAGCCTCCTCCTAGGTAGGTGCTAGTGAGAGAGTATAGTTGTTTTGCTCTGTCTGCCTGTCATAGGAGCAGCAGGCAAAACTATATTGCTTTCTGCCTACCAGATCTGTTAGTGAGGTCTGCTCAGTGTGTTCAGTATGTGATTCATTGTGTCAAGAGAGTGTTTCACATTGGTCCAATAGGGAGGCATGTTGGACAGTAGGAGGAAACCTGACCAATGGATAGATAGGCTTTGATACAGTCCTGGTGATTGGCAGAGACAGGCTGTCTCGGTGCATTGTGGGATACTGTATAAAAGCCAGGAGCACATGTGCTGCGGGGTCTTTGGCTTGTGAGCAAAGTCCCGGAGGGAGGGTGGCGGCTGCTTCCTCCTCTGTAGCAGTGGCACCTGGCCTCAGGGGGGTCACCCTGAGGGCCAGAGGAACAGAGCTGAAACCAGAGGTCCAGGAGAACTGACTGAGGGGGAGACACTGGAGACCCTAGAAAAACCGTATCGTGAGTACAGGGGATCGTGTCAAGGGGCCTGACCTGAGGGGGGTCACCCCAAAAGTAGGATAGTCAGCGGACGGGTGTCGGCGGTCAAGAAAGAGGATACTAGGAGAGTGTCCTGAAGATAATTTAGTTCATCAAGTCATCTGGAAAGAGACTTAACCCTGAACTCACCTAAGTGGCAAGGTGGATTAACAACCTGGCTGTATCGAGAGTTAGATGTCCTCCACTTTGTGAATGGTTAATCTGGAGTATCCCAATATTCCCTTCTCCCATCCCTAATTTATCAAATAAAATACAAAACAACTACATACCCCTGGATGGATTATTGACTGAGCCAAAAAGTAAAGTGATAAACTTTGAATTTCAAAGTTGCTAATGGTAACCCAGGGGGACCCGTAAGTGTGAAATCCAACAGTCCTTAAGGGGGCAGTGCTACATTTGTAAAGCTGACATTCAGTAAACATTCATTAGAGGTGAATCTTTCAATAAGAGTGATTGATTCACAACCAGAGACGGTCTGGTGAAAGTGACATTCACTTCTTCATAAATAGATTGTTTATTATTTTTTTATATCTGCCTGTATTTTAGCTTTAAACAGACTCTTTTTAAGAATCTATTGAGAAACGTCCAGAAGCAGTGTGGCTTGAATTGGTTAATGTTGGAAGGTATGAGAATAGCCCACTCAGTGCTGACACCCAACCACTAACTAGCTAAAGCGCACAGTCATCAGCAAGAATATCAACTGTGGCAGGTCTTTATGCAGCCTAAAGCTGTTAACGAACATAACATTAAATTTAATATCTCTTTTAGATCTTCCATCAACTGCGTAGTCTAAGGGCCTGTTTGACTGGTTGCAAATTGAAAATATTCTTTAGGTAGTCCATTACATTACATAGATTTGGTAAATCTAAATTAAATTGTACAGAGCTTGTACAATAGGATTGTTGAAGAAGCTTAATAAGTGTGCATCTGTTTGCATAACAATCTAAGCAGCTCACCCATAAGCTGGTCCAAGGTGTGTACAATCCATGCACTCTGGCATGTCAGTAATCCATGCCTTTCAAAAAGGTGAAGCACCTTCAATGTAACTCAAAAAGCCAAACTTTATTTCTAGAATAAACCACGTATAGTGGAGTTGTGAACTGATGGGCACCAATCACTTTAAGAGTTTTTATAACAATAGAAACTCATAGGAGAGAGGATCAGGGCACATGACACCAAAAGGACATGGCAGACTCCACCAAAAATCACACTTGCAATCTTCACAGGTAAAGAACCTTTCAGCCAGACTTCCTGAGAAACCAGATTGTACAGTTCAAGCCAAACTCGAGGTTTTCAGGCACCTCCAGAAGTTCTTCCCTGGTACTCTTTCCAACGATTGGTTCTACTCCTGCTGGGAAACCAAACTCCAGTGGTTTAGTGTTAGCCTAGTCTCCAGATTTATCTAAAAAACACATGGGTGCCCTCAGTAGGTAGCATGCTTAGAAGGACACAATATCCAGCACACACCCTGCCCACTGCAGAAGCCTGGAGAGGGAGGAGAGCTTCACAAGGTCACACCCAAATATTGATATTCTCTCCTAGCCTGCACCACTGGCAACAAACCTCTTGGTTTGACCTGGGACATTACCATTTAAAACTTAGCAATGTTGGATCCATTTGTTTTAATGTAAGGAATACTCCCTGGCGGCAAAAATAACACTGGGCTTAAAGGAGACCAAGTGAATACAGAGCTAACAAATCTCAGCTTAGGCTGATTACAGCCAAGCAACACTAACACTCCTGCTTAGAGCAAGGTGGCTGCACATGCATTAGTTTACAGGTTACATGTTTTCTTACACATGTAATTCAACTGTGTGTTTAAAGCTGATCTCCAGGAAAAAAACTCTTCCCCTTCCTATGCCACTCCCTATACTTAATCTACAAATTTTTTTTTTTATATATATAAATACAATCTACCTTCCCAATGACTTTCCTGAAACCCCAGTCACATAATAGGATGAGTCCTTTTTACTTCTGGTCTTGGGGCTACCTCTAGCTGTGTCTATCTCATTTCCTGGTGAACCCTGCCTATTATCTATGAGAAAAGTCAGTCAGGAGGTCCTCATAGGGTCCTGAAGTCTTCAAAATGAAGGCTGTTGAAACCAACAATTAACAGTTTGGGAAGGTGTAAGTGGAAAGGGAAATGTATTTTTTTATGGAGTTGTGCTTTAAAGCAGAAGTAATCCCAGAAGTAGAGATGAACAGCCACCCAGAGAATCCATCAAATGAAAAGTCTTTATTGGCTAAACATAAGTCACATCACAAATACGCTAACACGTTTTGGCTGTAGCAGCCTTCCTGGCTATGAGGAAGGCTGCTACAGCCAAAACGCATTAGCGTACTTGTGATGTGACTTATGTTTAGCCAATAAAGACTTTTTATTTGACAGATTTACAGTATGTCGGCTCATCTCTAGTATGGAACTTCTGCTCGAGTGTGGGAACACATTGCCCTGAGCACTGGTCTTCAGCCACAAGGGAAAGAGCGGATGGTTAAGCTTGGGTATTGTTTAACTCTGAGAAGTAATCCCTTGCTGAATGACATTTCAGATAAAGCACTGTGTGTCATAAACTGTTGCCATTTTTTAAATAAAATACTTGTTTTTACAGCGTTTTTATCCTGTGTTGCATTGCAGTGCTACTAATCAACTGGAGCTTCTTTGCAACTACTTCCCATGTACTCTAGTGATGGCTGTATGGCATTTCTCAGAACGGGTTTCCTAATAGTGATAACAGCGAACCACATACACACATGTGTATAGTTCACTAAAGTGTGGTAAAGCTTCTCCATTAGAAAAATATGTGACGAGTTGACAATCCACCTTGTCACTTGGGAATAGAGCATTGTCACCCTGTAACAGAACATGCTTGGACTTTTGTGGCAGGGCCACTGGGTATTATTTTAATGACATCTACAGATCTTAAAAGATTCAAATTACTTTTAAAATTACATTTACAGGTTTAAACTCTGATGAGATTTTAGTTATTGGATTTACATCCAATTTAAGCGTTGGCCGGAGCTAAACTTTTAATTTAGGGTATTTTATATTCTACTAAAGACGCACACAGATACAGTCTGCTTTGTAGGCCCAGCCTGAGATGTAGCAGCGTATACATACAAGGTGTAAAGTCAATGGGATCACATTTTCCTAATTACTTCTCTGCTCCGAGCTTGCCGCACATAGATAGTATGAGATCAGTCGGGACTTGCCTCTCTAGCACATCAGCCCAATTCAAACATCACTCACACAAGCCAATGGGAGGGAAAATCTGGAAGGAGTCAGAAAGGGGCTTCTTCGAATCACATTTGCAAGGATGGAAAAAACCTGGAGGAGGGAAGAGTTGCTGGACCGCCACCAAATTTCTCCCACCAGAGACCGGAGTCCATCTGCTGAGCTCTGCCTAGTAACATTAACTACCATTCCCCTCCAGTCTCTGCATAGAACAGCCTGTGCCACTGGCAGATGGACCCCTGCCTCCCTGTGTGGCTGTGTTATTTGTTTAATACATTTAATTAATATCCACAACGCTCTGGACTTTACCCAGAGTGGAAGACGCCACGCGTTCCCAGTCCAGTAGTTACACGATGAGTGATTTTCCCATAAAAACACCGCCCTTAGGTCTCGAAGATGTTACAAACGATGCATGCTTATTTTGTAATGTGTGTATTAATTATATCTGTCCCTTTGTGTGCAGGAGTTTAATTGCAAACAAGAAGCAGAGGGGCTGATTTACATAAACTGGAGCAAAGAAAAAATGAAGGCGTTGCCTGCAGCCAATCAAGTTTCAGTATTTTCTCTCTGATCTGCACTGGCAAAAACTAAAATGAAGACATGATTAGTTGCTAGGAACTGTAACTGTACTTATATCTGCTGCTATTAAAAGTATAAAAGCCTAACAGAACTTTAAATAAGCTAAATGTATACCAGATGTATCAAAATGAAAGGTTTTAAAGTTTTAAAGGTTGTTTTTTTTAACCACTTCAACTGGGCGCCTTCACCCCCTTCCTGCCAAGGCCGATTTTCAACTTTCAGCGCTGTCACCCTTTAACCACTTGCCGATCGCCCCACGCAGATTTACTGCGGCAGGGCGGCTTGGCTGTGTATAATCATGTAGATCTACGTGATTATGTGCACGTGGTCTCAGCGCTCTCGCGCTCCCGCTATTATTAGACACAGCGGGAGCCAGACCGCGGGAGGAACGGGCACGACCGTCGCCGGCCTCCCGCGATCTTAACAGAAACTGACAGAAGAGCCGCCCGCCTATGTAAACAAAGCAGGCGGCTCTTCTGTCACACAGGCACAGAGAGATCATGTGAAACACTGATCTCTCTGTACCTGTCACAGAGCCCTCCCCCCCACAGTCAGTAAGCACAAATAGGCACACATTTAACCCCTTTGATCACCCCCAGTGTTAATCCCTTCCCTGCCAGTGTCATTTATACAGTAACAGTGCATATTATTTAGCACTGATTACTGTATTAATGTCATTGGTCCCCAAAAAGTGCCAAAAGTGTCAGTTAGGGGTCCGATCTGTCCGCCGCAATGTTGCAGTCCCGCTAAAAATCATTGATCGCTGCCATTACTAATAAAAACAAAAAAAATAAAAAGTCCAAAAATCGATCCCGTAGTTTGTAAACGCTATAACTTTTGCACAAACCAATTAAAATACGCTGTTTAGGATTTTTTTTTTTTTTTTACCAAAAATATGTAGCAGAATAGAAATAGGCCTAAGCTGATAAAAAATGTATCATGTTCTATAGCAGAAAGTAAAAATATTGTGTTTTTTTTTCTAAATTGTTGCTCTTTTTTTGTTTATAGCACAAAATCTAAAAACCGCAGGGGTGATCAAATACCACCAAAAGAAAGCGCTATTTGTGGGAAAAAAGGACACCAATTGTATTTGGGTACAGTGTTGCACGACCGTGCAATTGTTTAAGTAATGCGGCGCCGAATCGCAAAAAATGGCCTGTCATTTGGGGGTGGAACCTTCCGGAGCTGAAGTGGTTAAATGACAATTGCGCAGTCTTGCAACACTGCACCCATATCACAATTTTATCTTTTTTTTTCACACAAATAGAGCTTTCTTTGGTGGTATTAATCACCACTGGGTTTTTTTCAATTTTTGATAAATAAATGAAAAAAGGCGAAAACAGTTGAAAAAAAAAACGTTTTTCTTTGTTTGTGTTATAAAATATTGTAAATAAATAATCTCTCTTCATAAATTTACGCCAAAATGTATTCTGCTGCATTTCTTTGGCAAAAATAACCCAAATCAGTGCAAAATATTTAGTCTGTAGGCAACGTTATACAGTCCACAAACTATAGTATACACAATATATCTGAAAATCGATCAATCCTGATGTATTGACAGCCTATCTCATTTCTTGAGACCCCTAAATGCCAGGACAGTACAGTTATCCCCCAAATTACCCTTTTTTGGAAAGTAGACAGTTGGAGGTATTTAGTAGAGACATGGCGTGTTTTTTGAAGTTGTAATTTTTTGCTACAACTTTTTTTTAAAATGAAGACAAAACATTGTTTTTTCAAATTTTTTACATTTTTTACATACTATCAACAGTGCATCATATAACTGGTGCGGCGGTGACTGTGTCGCCCACTCATTGGGCTTCTCCAGTAGATTTCTGGTTGCCCTGCACTGTAAGAATATTTATATGTCCCTCTAATAGATCAATGGATAAGCACATGGAGCAGCCACCAGACATCACTAGTCCCATGTGGAAAAGACAAGTATATTTCCAAATGTTAATAAGGTTTTACACTATCGGAGCATCTTTTTCATTTTTATACTTGCATTGATTATATATATATATATATATATATATATATATATATATATATAGGGCGATGTCCATCTGAGAACCGATCATTACCATCTGCCATTGGGGGAGCCGGAGGAGTTGCCATTAGACTATCCAGGGCTAGGTGCCCTAATGAAAGTGCATATGACTTCTCTTTATTAGGGGGTGAGGTTCGAAAGATGGCTGCTTAGAACAAAATGGTTTTCTTAATGAGAATATTAACCTGAGCATATTTCTTTATCTTATTTGCACACTGGCATATGATATGGCATGGCCATAAATAATTCTGATGACTACTGGAACCTTTGATTTACAATTGGGGAACCTGTTGCAAAAAGTTCCTGGAAAAGTACCCAGATGGCTGTCTGGAGAACATATACAAAAAAACACAAGCAATAAACATCCCTCGATGGTGACCCCTTGACCAACTACAATCACAAGACTATTAACTCTAAGCTTGCTGTAGATTTTACTAACCTTTGATTGGCCAAACTATATCTTGACACAACCTACCTCATATACGTCATCTCGTGTATTTAGTCTGAAGCGCAGAAAAATAAAGCAGATCAACTGATTCAAACTTCTTGATTCTGTCTGGTCTCTATGTAGCTACATATTATATTTTGAATTTGGTGTCAGTGACTAACAGGTGTCAGGTATCTGTACCTGAAATAAAAGATTCCACAACAGGGGTCACACTAAAGCTGGTAAGCGTGTACTCTTTCTATTTGGTGGTGGCCTCACCAGTTAAATGACCTTTAGTGATTTTTTTACACATCTACAAAACATTTTGATATAGAAGAGGAGGATATTTCTTATTTTCCTTTTTTTTCTATTTTTGCACATTGGACTTTTCCTATTTTGCACATTGGATTTTTTTGCTATAACAATTTTTATATGAGATAAGCGCCGGCCCCGCCCACACGATGTCACGCTGCTACGCGACGTGTACACGCGATGGGGGCAGGTCCGGCCCTGGCGATCCAGGAACCCCATCCTGGACGCCAGCTGTTGCCAATTCTCCCCCAAATCTATCGGCTATAAACACACTTCCCCCCAGCATTCGGGCAGCACAACCACGCTGCTACGCGACGTGTACACGCGATGGGGGCAGGTCCGGCCCTGGCGATCCAGGAAGCCCATCCTGGATGCCAGCTGTTGCCAATTCTCCCCCAAATCTATCGGCTATAAACACACTTCCCCCCAGCATTCGGGCAGCACAACCATTGCTGTCTGTTCGCTGGTGAGGATCTGTCTGCCCGATTAAGCCAAGAAAAGGTAAATGCTGCTTCTATCTCTATTACTACCCACTTGAAAATTTGACATAGTGAGCATTCATGCTCACTTATGCAACAAATCCATTATACCATATACCTTTATTAAGAAGCCTAAATGTTATCTTTATTTTTTCTATTTTGTCTTATCCAACATTAGTGGAGGGGATTTGTGGCACCTTTTCTGGCTTCCTACTTTTGGACTTCAGATGTCTGCCTTTGGAGACACTCGTCTGACCTCATTTAACAAGGTCTTATTTGTATGAATATACTATCAGGAAATCCCTGCCCACACCGCCAGTCAGATCAAGCTCAGCCAGTTGGTTTTACTCTCATTACAAGCAATTAAGTCCAGATAAGATCAACCTTGTGAGTGCTCCCATTATACTTTTCAGATACAATGTGCCAATTTTGTATATATATCAAATATAAAACCATTGTTATACAGCATTCATATTCATATTTTTCTATTAATAGAGCACTTGCATGAGCTACCCCTGAAGAAGAAGAGAAAGTTATTATCTTCGAAACATGTCGGGTTTAAAGTTCTAGTGCATGGTTGTATATCATATATCTGGTTCATGCTTGTATATGTTTTTACCTTTGATTTTCTTCACATATATTTAATAAAATACTATTTTTTGATCTACATATAAATTTTTGATTGGTTTAATACACCATTGTGCCTTAAAAGTCCCATTCAGGGGAACCTCCTTTGTCTCGCATCTTGCATTAGGGATGTGGCACCATGAACACTGGTCACTTACACCCCCAATAAACAGTTTACTTATAAAGGTCCTTTTTCACTTTCGTAAAAGTATAGGAACAAGTGCGCTGCTAAGATGGCTACCAACCACACCTAAAAATTAACTCCAGCACTCACCAACATAAGTATTCAAGCACACCTAAAGATGAACTCCAGCACTCACCAACATAAGTACTCAAAGGCTTGCAAAAAGAAATATAAAAGAAAGGGGCAGTGCGCTATTCAGGTGTGTGATGAAGCTGAGATAATGTGGTCTACCAGGAAGTGTAATAGACTGTGATTCTCAAACTGATAAAACTTGAAAAAATTTCACAAAAATAGTATATAAATAGAAGGCACAAATATATACCAAACACTAAATAAAAAGAAGGCACAAACGTATATAAAATAATCCCAATTGTAGTGAATATCCACACATGCGGATGTCACGTGTCTGTGACGTAACGTGTAGGAGTAGCGAGTGACGCAAAGCTGTTTCCACACACAGGCTAGTATCTCTCACAGCTGACTCTCCGGCGAGCGGAGAGAACGGAAGCATCAGCTGCGTTTTGTGATTAGTAGCCGCTCTGAGTGTACTGGCTGTTGCTACTGGATACTGGAACTGCAATTTACTGACTGACCATTCAGGGGAGCAAAGTACCAGATCGATAGTCCTTACCTTGATGTAAGTCAGAATTGTTTTTAAAAAATAAAGTCTATTAATGTTACTTCAATATGGACCTTTCTTCTTTTCTATATACACTGAGCTGAGTGTTATATGAAGACAGCCCAGCTTTCTTTAAAGAGATATCACAGGTTGTTAAAGGCTCTGTTTTTTTATGCTTCGGGTGAGCGCATTTTTACCATACACTTTGGTGGAAGAAGCCTCACCCACTTGTTTTTGGGACACTGCACACAGTGTTTTTACATTGGTGGATTGGTTGTTTCCACTTGATATCACTTCACTGGCACAATTACACATGTCACAACATGTTGGTTCATATGCACTGTTTAAGCACTGATTGATTAACCTTTTTTTAATATGTCACATACTGTATCAAAAGGAATTATATATTTTTCTTGACAATATTACACTATATTTTTATTTTCTTTTTCGTTTCACATATCTGGGGATAATGAGTCGAGAGGAGAAGTCACTCCACAGAGTGGAAAGTTTTCATATTTAGTCACAAGTGTTGACTCTAATTGTAGAGGTGAGAGCACCTGATTATCCAATCGATGAATGGATGAACTTAAAAATAACTTTTTTGATTTACACCTTTCAACAAGTTTCTTTATGTACTTTTTGGCATCGTTTGCACGTGTGGATATTCACTACAATTGGGATTATTATTTGATATACGTTTGTGCCTTCCATTTATTTAGTATTTGATATATATTTGTGCCTTCTATTTATATACAATTTTTGTGGAATTTTTTCAAGTTTTATCAGATTGAGAATCACAGTCTATTACACTTCCTGGTAGATCACATTGTCTTAGTTTCATCACACACCTAAATAGCGCCCTACCCCTTTCTTTTATATTCCTTTTTCACTTGAACTACTTTTGGTTAAATAATTTTTCACTATATATAGTATCTCACGGTAGAGTTGCTGTTCTGATTTAAATATATTTATTTCATAGAATTTTTGATAACACAGTTTCTTTTTTCTTAAATATCTTTCCACTAATATTCTCAGTCTTCATGGTTGAACCACATCCAGTGTACCCGTGGGGAACAACCCTAAGAGGGGAATCATCACTGAGCCCAGTACCCACATGCAATGATGCAGAGAGCAGGGATGACGATATCACATTAGTACTGTTCTCTGCATCATTGTAGACCCTGTGTACCACATCTAAAAATTTGCTGGGGGATCTACAGGGGGTGTAAAGAGGAACTGAGGGTGCAGAACCCAGAACCTGGCTCTAATTGACCAAAATTAATTAAATAATATAAGTTTGCTGTTAGGGGCTTAGGGCTAGATACGTTTTAAAATGGACCCAGAGCCAATATTATTATTACAGGAGGAATCGTACACAGACATTTTTAAAGTGTGGACAGGCTTACTTTAAATGCAAATTCAGAGCATTCAAATGTCAAACATGAGATTGTTTTAATGTGCAAAGAAAAACACCAGTTGTAAACCGAGTTTATTTTCTTCTTTTTTCTTCTTTTTTTGCACAAAACATTCACTTTGAAATGCCTGCGAAGATCATCTGTCTTGTCCCTCTAATTTTCCCTCTTCAAGGCTCTTCCCTCTCCCTGTGATCTGCAGCTTTAAGACAAGTCTCTTCTTTGGAAAATCAGCCAAGAACTGTCATTTTAAATATACTCATTATCTTCTATGCATTAAGAAGGCACAAAATTGGAAAGACTTGACTGCTCCAAAAGATCTCTCCATTCTTACATAGGAAAGGTTCTATTCAGAGTTTGGCACTAATCACAGCATTGTTTTAGTTATGGATTAACATGACATATTTGCTGTTTGCTACATTTTTTTTTTTTTTACTATTTTTTTTTTTCTGTGTGACTACAGCACTTATTTTGGTGGAATGAAGTGCAAATTACAGCTATAATACAAAGACTGGATGTAAAAGAGCATTTTGTAACACTGACATAGATAGGAGAGTTGTACTGTAAAAAATATCTGAAAATACAAAAAATTTGATGATAAAATTATAGTTGAAAATGCAGTAAACTTAAAGCTGAACTCTAGGCCAACAGCTAGATATACAGATGAGATACATATATCGGAGCTGTTTTACCTGCCAGAGAATTTGTATGTGTGGCCATTCAGTTCTGAGATTTACACAACTCTGCCTTACAGTACAGCCCTGTCTACAGTAACACTGACAGGTCTTGTCTAAAGTCATTAGATTTATAAAATGAAATTGGGGGACACTCTGACCACAGCCACAAAACCCCACCCTAATTTGTAGCCACACCCACCAAACCATGCCCCGTTTGATAAACTGAAAATAATTTGGCCAGTGAATTGTGGGTGTGGCCAAATTTTGGTAATAGTGGGCAGGGTTTAAAAGTGTGTGGTTTAATTAAAACTAAACCTATGCTGCTATGCATTAAGAGGTTGTAAAGTTTAGAGCTCAGGGGTAAGGATTAAGTAACATACAGAGTTTAGGGTAAGGATTAAGCAATGCACAGAGTTCAAGGGTCAGGATTAAGTATTGCACAGGATTGCAGAGTTCTGAAGTCAAGATTAGGTAATGCACATAGTTCAAAGGTCAGGATTAGATAAAATACAGAATTCAGGGGTCAGGGTTATGTAACGCACAAAGTTCAAAGGTCAGGATTAAGTAATACACAGAGTTCTGAGGTCAAGATTAGGTAACGCACATAGTTCAGGGGTCAGGATTAGGTAATGCACAGAGTTCTGAAGTCAAGATCAAGTAACACACATAGTTCAGGGGTCATAATTAAGTAGCACACAGAATTCAAGTGTCAGAACCATGTAATGCAGTTGAGGGGTCAGGATTAAGTAAAGCTTAGAGGTAAGGTGTCAGGAATAATTAATGTACAGAGCTCAGGGGTCAGGACTAAGAAACATACAGAATTCAGAGGGTCAAGATTAAGACTTGTTCCTGATCTCTGTGTGTTTGGCGGGCCATAGATGGTTCGAATCTCTGCCTTGTTCAGCAGGAACTGGCCGAGATTTGAACCATGTATGGGCAGGCTAAAGGTACCCAAGTTTGTCGATCAACTTGGGTATAATCAGCCTGCTGTAGTTTACATGCGATTATTGCTAGCTTAAATAGGCTTAAATAGGCTGAAGTTAGACTGGTGTGCGTAGCCTTACTAAAGACACAGATGTCTCAAATGAAAGAGGTAATTAACTCTGCTAACAACATGTTTTACCAAACAATTTTTGGAGACATGCTCTTTACAAATGCAAGAAGTTGCCATTGAGTCTGAGAAACGCCTGAACCCAGAGAGTAAAGGGTGAAGTGATAAATGTGGACTACTGTGGAATATCATGTGTCTCAAATAGGAATTGTTCTAATGAAGTTATCACCACTAAAGTGTTCCAAGCCAGTGTACAATTGAGTGACATCCTTGCCTTTATCCCCCACATCATAGGAAGTTCCCTGCCTGTGTCCTTTACTTTCACCTAGGTTTCTGTTACTTGGTTTTATTATTATTTATTATTTTATTTATTTATTACAGGTACTTATATAGCTCCATCAATTTACACAGTGCTTTACACATATAGTATTTAGTACATTAACACCAGTCCCTGCCCTCAAGAAGCTTACAATCTAACATCCTTAACTCACATTGATACATACACATACTAGTACCAATTTAGACAGGATCCAATTAACCTACCAGCATGTCTTTGGAGTGTGGGAGGAAACCGGAGTACCCGGAGGAAACCCACGCAGGCACAGGGAGAACATGTTTATGTAATGTTTGTATAAAAGTTCATAAGGCAGCGCTTGATAGAAGGGAAAATCCACTACCTTCAGTGCGTCTGATAACACACACCACCAACAAGTGATCTCTCAATCTCCTTACCAGAATGAAGATGAAAAAAAGCATGTAGCCAGTGTCGGCAGAGGATCAACCCAATGATATGTTAGTCCCCAATTGCAGCTTTGAATCAATCAACAGGGATGGTGTAATCCGATATAACTCTCCAGCCAGCAACTCAGATGTAAACCATGAGGGATAAAGGAGATAGTGCATCATAGTGCAGTATGTTCAATAAATTTCAAAATGTATTTGCAAACATACTTACAAAAGCAGATAAAATCCAAGCATTAAAACATTTCAGAAGTCCTGAGTCATTCAGCATGTGCGTGTCAGCGTGCCCACCTGATGCATTTCGGCCAACCAGCTGTCGTCCCTTCTATCAAGCGCTGCTTATGAACTTTTATACTTTAATTTTGCTCTGTCTATGCATTCAGCTGGCTGCTTGAACCTCCTTTTTCTGTGAACCTTTATGGTTCTAAAGAGGGTTTTTTTCAATTGTATAGCGCGGATATTTTTATATAATTTATATGTAATGTTTGTGTTTAGCTAAAATTTGTGTTGACAAATATGCTTTTTGGGGACCAAAACATTTTTGATGGGGGGTGGGGAAAGTGTAGCACTGACCAGCAGCTTATTTAAACTAACTGGCAGTCTATTCCTCCCTGGGCACAAAGAGCAGTTCTCCCTACCTGCCTAGAGACACAGGGCAGAGAGAGAAGAGCATAGAGGAGGACTGGGATTAGCTGCCACTGCAGGCAGGGACTGGCCCCACAATTAGCAATAGGGGAAGACATTTTTATATTGGCTGCCACTATGTCTGTCTTTAAGACCTTAAGACCACTCGCCACCTAAGTGGAGAATAAATCTGCTTGGACCTGCTGGCTGGACAGTGAACCTGGGAAGCAGGTGTGTTTGTTCTCAGGGAAGACACTGTGAGCCTGCAGCTCAGGGCTGCAGCTGTGATATTGCTGTGAGTCCAGAACATGTACTAGGAGCCAGGAAACTGTTGGGGTGTCTTACAAAAGAGTGCTGCTGCAAGACTGCTGCTGACTGTCAGGAGAAGTGATCAGACTTGCAGGACCACATGCTATGTTCTGTGCTAAGAGACCCCAGAGACAGCGAGAAAACCAAAAGGCCTTTACTGCTATACTGTGAGCTGTGTGCTGGAAGTGAAGGCTTGAGAGGTAGTCCAAAGCCTGGTGTTTTTTTTTTTGTCCAATCCTACTCAGGAGCTACATTCAAGTTCTGTCTTCATCCATCCTCATGTGAGAGCAGCCATCACCGGATCTGTCTGCGTCAGGGAGGACTTCACCCGAGTACAAGTGTGGTGAGAGGCCTAGTGGCCACCCTGATATGCAGTTTACTGTTGTTACTACTTGCTTTGAGATGACTATTTGCTGGAAGGGACTGTTAAATTCTTTCCTTCGATGTGTGTGTCCGAATGACGCGTGAATCGATGTGTGGTCTGGTATCGGATAAAGAACTTTAGGGGATTTTGTAGCAATGGAGGTGTGGTATTGATAAAACATGTTAAAGTCTTGGGCTGCTACCTCTCTAAAAGTGACTGAACTGCGCACTGCGTAAAAACCTAAAATAAGTGTAGAGGCACACCCAGTAAAATATTTGCCACACTTGGGGTTAAAATGTGGCAAGATAGAGGGAATAGTAACAATAAAATTAAAATAGAGAAAAAGCTGTATAATTATTATTATATTTCTGTTTGTATTCAGCACAGGAGGAACTTCAGCACAGGAGGAACTAAGCACCATGGGACATGTAGTCCCCAACACAATTGGCCCCATAACAGCTCCTCGGGGACAAAAATTTCACAGACCAGCTGCCCTTGGGAGAAAAGAAAGAAAGGACACCATAGGCTTACTGGGAGTAAGTGAGACATTATGAGGCAAGGGAAAAGACTGGACCCAGGGAAGAGGTGCTGCCTTCCCAGGTAGGTGTGCCATTCCTATCACAAATCCACGGCCAGGCAGGGACTTTTTCAGCATAGCATTCTTCTTCATGATAATCATTTCCTGCCACAATTGTGACAACACCTGTGTCTGTGACAATTTATACAAGGTATGTAAGGGACACTGGTGATAGGCATTCCCCTGTGAACACTATTGTGTACACGAAATGCATCAGAGGCCTACACACTGGCGTCTTGGCCGTCGTGTCCTTATGCTGTAGGAACGGCGGTCTTCATATGTGAGATTTTTATCATTTTACATGCACATGTAGTTTTAACCTTTGCAATAAATACTACACTATATCAGCACCTTTTTTGGTTCCGATTTTGTGAGCGTTCCATGCAGCCTGTTTTGAACTCTTGGCATGATTTGAGTTGATCCGCTAGCTATCCTGTTCACCCTGAATGGCAGTGGATGTGAGAGGGTTAAGGACACCAGGTTCTGACTGTGGGTATGATCCCGGGTGCGATAACAACAGTTCCTGTTGAATAGGACTCAAGGTGTATATACACCAGACATCTGGTGAGTGCATAGGCACGGTGGAGGGGTGCACTATTTGAGTTGACTTTAAATATAAGAAGTGCACTGGTGGCTTTTCATTTAACCTATATAACAAGAAGATCTTCTCCTTATAATCACTATAGCGTTTAATGACACGCTTCTTCAAGGACTTACAATTTCTTTGACTGGATCCTTAGCAGATGGACTAGCCTCATTATAGTTTGATATGTGGCTATTGGTCGTTATAGCACTGATTTGGACACTCATTGTCATTTTAGTTTTTTTTAGCGCTGCACTTTTTGTTTACACAGCATCCATCTTGCTCACCAAGATACGGCCAGCATATGGTACTTCACTCAGGATATCTTTAAATGCACTTTGCTCATCCTATTAAACAGGACACCAAGGGCACCAACACAGGGCCCTGTTAAGATACTGGACATTTCCATTACAAGGACTCTCCTGTTCCTTCCTTATCTAGCAGGGACTCAGTGATTACAGTCATACTTGGTATGGAGGAACTCTAACATTTTGCCTAACGCTGAAAATTCATATTTTTGCCTGTTGCATCACGTGTTTAATGCCTGGGCCTGTGATTTCAGTATCTAAGGCGAATATGCTGACCTTTAACAAGCCGGTCCTGTTTACCTTCATGCCTGAACGCATAGGCTACATTAGAGCTATTTAGGTTGTTTCAACTGTGCTATTTGAAATGCACATGTAGTTTGTGCTATACTGTTATAAATCAGAGTCTTGTTGTTTTTCTGACTACTGGGTTACCCTGTACTGTTTGATGATGGTAAAAGTTTCCCAGTAAAAAAGACTTTCTTTTTCACCACAATTGTGTCTATTTAATTCCTTGCTTGTATTTACACTGTTTTCTAGGTGTGTCAGAGGGGCTGGGATTGTTTTTGGGGTTGAGAGGCAGAGAGCAGAACCAATATACTCAAGCGGCTCCTGCGGGGATAGCGCTACACAGATGTCTCCAACCACTCACCATCAAGACCAATATGCCTCTACCCCATTTTATCCTTTATACCTCAATAATCAGACCAAAACTGATTTGGGTAACAAAAGTGGCCATTGCAGCCATTTTACACTGTTTTCTAGGTGTGTCAGAGGGGCTGGGATTGTTCTTGAGGTTGAGAGGCAGAGAGCAGAACCAAATATACTCAAGCGGCTCCTGCGGGGGTAGCGCTACACAGATGTTTCCAACCACTCACCATTAAGACCAATATGTCTCTACCCCATTTTAACCTTTATTCCTAAAAAATCAGACCAACACTAATTTGGGTAACAAAATTGGTCATTGCAGCCATTTGTTAAGAAATACCCAATGTAAACATTCCTTTAAAAAGAAATATAATGATGAATACACTAATAATCAAGGCTACCAATCTTTGAAGGCACAAAAGGACCAATCATTGTTTCTGTATTTGAGGAACCACTTAAAGGTCCCTAGCTGCAAGACACTGGTTCATGGACAAACCCACTCTCTTTAGAGACCTCCATGTCACAACTTCCCAGTTGACCCACCATTAACTGGATATTTTCCACAGGATGCCATACTATAGATGGGTCTCTAATATGTGATATCATTGTTGATCTTGACTGCTTCCAAAGATCCCAACTGCTTAGCCACTATGACCATGTAGGAGTACGAATCCAAAATGCAAGATGGGAGGATGGGAAGTTTCTTCTACGCTCACTGTCTTCTCACTCCCTAAAGTTTTCTCATTCCCACCTATCTCCCCCCCCCCCTTTGAAGCCCCTCCTCAAATTAAATTTCACCAATTTAGGTAAGAAACCACCTCACCTGCTTCCATATGTTAACCCTATCTCTCCTTTGCTTCTCCAGTTTAACCTGTTATGTCTGCCCTATTTTTTTTTTTTGCTTCAGGCCTATCTAGACGGACAGCAGAGAAACCACTAGCAGAAAGCCCAAGACAGGCCAGATTCAGAACCAGGATGGCAATAGGAATCTAATGCCCCGTACATACGTACCGATTGTCGGCCGTAAATATTCGGCCGACGACCGATCGGCCGATTGTAGGCTTGTTAGTATGATGCTTCCAACAGCCGACAGCGCATTTTCGGCCGAACAGAATCTGTCGTGCAAGCATTAAAATTTTTGTTGGCCAACACCAGAACGGCTGATTGTTCGCCAGTCAGTACAGATTTCGGCCGACAGACAGCAGATTTGCAAGACTGGGCATGCTCAGAAAAGAAAAAAGACAAGGAAAGTTAACCATCACATGACATCACTTCTGCAGTCGGCTGTTGTTGGCCGACAAAATTCGTATGCAGTCTTTTGCAGTTTTCAACAGACGCGACAGCCCTGGACAAAAGACGGCCGATCGTTCGGCCGACGATCGGTACGTGTGTACGGGGCTTAAGAGCTGTGATAACCCAGAGACCAAATGACTAGAAACCTATCCAAATAGTCCTGTTCTATATTATTTTGTGGCATTTGAATATAGAAGCGGGCTGTACATCCCCCTGGCAAGAGGACATGCCAACAGAGATGAGAGCAGGTTGGTTGGGGAGAAGACTGGTAAGGGGACATTTTGTCATGTATTTTGCTTTGTTAATAAAGCTAACCAAACACATTGCAATCAGATCGCACAATCTCTATTAGATTTACTATTTAGTCCAAGTGCCTGCCTGAAATTATATCAATTGAATGGGTGGATGGATAATTGGGTCCTCATATTACAACATTTTGGTAAATCTCAGGGAGATTGTATATCAGATAGCAACTTAGGCAGCTATCTTTTGACAACACTGACTAACGATGGGCATTTCTGTTCTGTTTGTGGCATTACCTTTTTGTCACAAGCAGCCACATGCAATCTAATTATATCCCAGTACAACATGTCACCAGGTGCTAAGCTTTTGACCACCATCAACCCATCCATCCCAACCAATTGGATACAATGCCTATGTGGTCTAAATGACACATTACAAGACACATAAGCGAGAATCCAAATGATAACCTACTAAGAGATGCTATAATTTGACCAAGGGGAGTTAAAAACCTTCCTTTCAGTAGCATCCCAGTCTCTTGCTGGTGAAATGACAGTGTTTGTTGCAGTTTTGGCATGTCGGTGTGACTTCTTGCTGTATGATAGCTAAGACAAGACAATCACGTAAGCGGTTCTTTTGTCTAAATTCCAAATTGGAGCCTCTTTTAAAAAAAAAAAACTTGGCTGCTCTAAATGTAATCAAGACATTGAAATGTCTTCACTGACAGATTGTATTAGGACTTGTGTGCATATAAATCATGTTTATACTTTTTTAGAAAATAATTAGAACATTTTAGAAAAAATGAATTAGCATTTTTGATAATGTGCCTGCAAAAGCACAAAACTTAGAAGATGTGATATTTATCTCTTTTAACACTGTGACAAGCATCAGGTTCTTTTTTTATTTTTTTTCTTTATTTTTTTTTTATGCTTTTTGATCTGTAACAGGGGGAGTGTTAAGTCATCATAGTATTTTAAGCCCAATTAAATAAATTAAAGAATATGTTGACAAGAAATTTGGATAATTAACTTTAAAACAATCCAACATACAAGAGACAGTTGGCCAAGGTGACCTATTCTGTTCTGTATGCCTTTTTAAGTGACAAAAGCAAATAATAAAGGCTCAGGTTTGAAATTAAAAGACAATCCTAAAGTGACACCTAGTGGAAAGTATGGAAAATGCAGTGTAAATAATATTTCAGATTATTGTTTAGTTGACATTATCAATTAAATGGAAAATTAGGATAAAACTTTATATATCAAGGCTGTAAATTATTTCTGGATATGGATGTAAACTTGTCAGGAAGTAAAAATATGCAGTACCATTTCTGAACTGCATATGTTGAACTTGTTGGCCTAGGATGCTGTAAAGTGTGTTAAAAGCAGAGATTTTAATTGCATAACATTTTCAAACATATTGTATGGAAGCCACACTGCCTCATCAAGGCTCCTCTGTATATTGCAATCCTAACTCTAATCTATGAGAGTCTCCATGTTGGAGCATATATAGCAACAACCAGTACATGGTTCTTGGTGTAATATGCGCTGCTCTAAGCTCACTGTGCATCCCATAGACCATAGTCCAATTTAGGAATGAGCCAGAGAGGGTGGCTATGTTCCTGCGTTCAGTGAGAACAAGGGGAATGAACGTAGGCACTCTCTAACAGTTAGTTGGATCACAGCAGCAAAAAAAGTGAGTTTAATTTAACAATACATTCTTGAATAGAACCAGAGTTTAGTGTCCCCTAAGGGCAAGTATGCCTGGAGGGAGCTCCTCATTCCTTCCTAAAGGGCACCGAACATACCAGAAGCCCAACAGAGCACAATGGTGGCTGAAAGTATATAAGGCAAGGGTGCCATACTCATATTCATAGCAGGCCGCATCAAAATTATGGTTTCCTTCAATGGGCTGATTGTAGTAAGTCTAGATGTCCAGAGCAACCCCCCCATCCTCATGTCAGATGATCAAATCTTGAGAGCTGCCCCCCCCCCCCATCGGAAATCAAGAGTCCCCCACCCTCTCTTACATTACAGTGCACCGTCCCCCACCCTTACCTTGTGCTGCTGCCAGGAAGAAACTGGAAGCGGAGCTGGAATTGCAGGATCTGGAGGACCAGAGGAGGGCTGGAGTCAGCTGCCAGAGACTGCTGAATGGTGGGACCAGGGGAGGCCAAGATGAGGGGATGCTGCAGCTGCACAGAGAGGGTCAGGATCTGTAGGAGGAGTTCTGTTTTCTCTCTGCTGCCGACTGCTGAGATGGGGCGAGGAGTAGAGATGAGCCTCTCCATGGCTGCATGGAGAAGCGCAGGATCTGGTGAAGAAGTTCTGTCCTCCTCTCTGCTGTCGCCTGCTGAGACATGGTGAAGGTGGAGGCGAGGGTGGTGCTGCAGCTGTAGGAGAGATGCGAGGGCCACATGGCAGGCCGGATTCAGCCAGCGGGCCTTGTGTTTGACACATGTGATCTAAGGTGTCCCTGTTCCATATTCAGCATGCTAAACAAAAATACCAACTGTGCCAGTTTATAACTAGCTTTTAGAGTAAGGTGCACAGGGAAGATTTTGCGCAAGCATATAAAATAGCAGAGGTTTTAGTTGTGCATTATTTGCAAAAATATGTTGAAGCCGCACTTCCTCGTCAAGGTCCCTCTGTATAGTACAGCTCTAACTTTAATTTATGAGAGTCTCCATGTTGGAGCATTAGTATAAGCAATAGATAAATGAAGGGCAAGCATGCCTGGAGGGGACCTATGCCTCCTTAAAGGACCAGGGCCCACATAATTTCCGGGTCCATTAGGTGCAGAGGGAATCGTGGAATAGAAGGTACTCATACCTTATTTGGCTAATTTGAAAATTCATGTCAGGCAAAGGGAGATGCAAAGCAAAGATCCTCTGGTATATGTGTGTGTGTGTATCCACTTCTCGACTGCCTGTCTGCAATTTACTGCAGGCAAACAGCCGGTGAAGGCAAAGTGACATACCCGTATGTCCCTGCCTACTTTTGGGTTTAGGGTGCGTGCATGTTTGGGAAGGCTTGTTCATTTCTCTCTCTCTCTCTCTGTCCTGGGCCTCTGTCCTGGGAGGTAGCTGTGTTACAGAGGAGCTGTTACTGCTGGGCCTCAGTATGTGCTTGGCTGAGGGCTTGGAGGAACCTGGATTTAAAGACATTTGCTGGAGAATGCTACCGTAGGTTGCTGGGCTAGAAAAGGATCCCTTTTACTGAAGAGTGCCACATGGAAGCTGGTTGGACTCCAGGTTGCCAGGGGGCAAGGAAACAAGACCACACGGGTATGCAGGTAAAATAAAGCAGTTTATTGGAACAAACAACAATAAATGCACAGCAAGGGTGAGGTAGTGAGAGCAGGAACATGTATGCCGGGTCGTCTGCCGATGCGGGGTCGTCTCGCGATGCAGGGTCGAGAGCCAGGAGAGTCGTCGGCCAAGCTAGGTCTTACAGGGAGGAACACTGAGAACAGAAGACTGCAAGCAGAGATGCACCTTGAAGCACGTACACAAGGGCAAGGACTGCAACCTATCAGGTGATATAGTCAGGTGTGCAGCATTGTCACTGTATGGCAACCAGGCAGCGGGCAAGTGATGATGCAATCAGAGTTTATAAGAGGCAGCAATCTACACATGTCCAAGATGGCTGCCAACAGGAAGGCAAGATAAGACCTTGACACAGGTGTGCCTGTGCTTTGGGAGCTAGATGCCAGAGGTTACCACAAAGACTGTGGCTGCTCTCAAAGAGTTCCAGATAGACTGGCCATTCCCTCTACCTCCAGCAATATCTAAGTATACTGCTGCTAAAAGATTTGTGTTTGAGATTCTGTACACCTTTACTTGCTGGCATTCTTGGAATATCCTGCACCCTCATGTGATAGACCTCCTGGCACCCAGCCTGGGTGCCTCCGCCAAGATACAGCTTCCTCCACTCTGGAACCAGGAACCAGGTATTATAGCTAAGCAATGCACCCAATAACTAAACAACACTAGCTTAGGTGAAAACTGGAACTGACTTTATTGTAAACTCACACAGATTATATACCACACAAAATCAGAGAAGAGCTTGATTACATTATCCTAAAAAATGCAAACTTTAAACAGTAAAATCATTAGTACATCTAACAGTACATCTAATGAACAGCTAACATAAACATTAAGCTAATTAACAGCTAGCAACTAACAGCTAACAGTGATCTAATTAACAGTAAACTAATTAACAACCAGTCACCTAGACAAGCCTAGATGACTCAGGTCAGTGCCCACCCAGAAGGATTGGCACCAGTTCCCCAGAAACAAGACCCAGGGCTATCCAAATCTCATTAACCAGCTTTCACTTGTGTAATCTGTTCACTAGACAAGTCATCATAGGACAAAACTCATACAATTTTGCAGCAGTCTGAAAAAGTGGAATAAATTCATCTTCATGGATTTCTTGTGGGAGATAGTTGATAAACATTCTGTCCCAAGTGGAGGAGCTTCTCCAACTCAGTCTGGAAGAGGGCTACCATATTTCCTCTGACCATTACCCCGTACAAGATTATTAAAATAAAAGATGAATATTATACCTTGCTTTATTGTCCTTATTCAGAGAATTAGTCTAAGCCTTGCTCTCAGCGTTCATCATGTTGTTGTCCATCATTAGAGAATGATCTGCTCACTCCATGGGATCAGAGGTTGAATTGAGCTTTTCCATGCTCTGACCGGGAGAAGCAGACAAAATCCCCAGTCTCCTCCATTGGCCATAATCTGTGGGTAGAAGTCTAGCCCCTAGTCCCCTACAAAAGCGCATTGTCCAGGTTGGGTTTGTCATACCTCATCCCTCTCTTCTGTGCAATTACTACAATCAATCTATTAAAGATCATCTCCTTGATTGAGCCTGTGTTTGTTGTTGTGTCCTGGAACTGCTACTTAGGCCTGGCAGCCTCTAACCAGGTAAGGGAGACCTGGGTTATTTTTAGCGGCCCCTTCGGGGGGTGTGCGGGACACCATTGAGATGGACACCATTGCACCCCAGGAATGCCTGGCACCCTGGCTGAGAAACACTGCTTTATAGTATATGTATTTTAATGATACAACCCACATAAAACAATTTTCTTCCTCTGAAGGTTTGTAATTGCGTATGTCAGCATATTTATCCAAACCTAGGGTTCTGGGCCATGTCTGATTTTTGGTTCTGCACTTTCCCAATGTAATAATATTTTTATCTGTACATAAAGCCCTTGCAAAAAAATTAATATTATTACTGTTTAATGTTTGTAAAGATCGCAGTGTTAGCCACATTTCTCACCCTTTAATTTAAAATATTTATAACTTTTGTTATTTTAACAACCTGATAAAACTGTTAAAAGCTTAGTTGTGTTATTATTAAGAAAGTGCTAGTGCATGAGAAAATAGAGGACCAATAAAATATTTATATCACACCTAAGCTTCTAAAATAAGCTACTGAATGTAGTTTCCTTCGAATCTTTTGGTATATGTGCAATTCAAAATTATATTTCAAGAGAATCTATCCCTTTGGTCTGTTAGAAGAGCTATATATTCAGGACCTCTAGTCTTGATATACGGCCCTTTTCAAGCAAGTAGTGAACAGGCGTAGCCAGTAGTGTACAGGACACAGGATTTGTGTTCACAATCCATGGGTTATATAGTTCTACATTAAGGTGATTGGACACTGGCAAAAACTTTTTCTAGGGCTGCCCCTAGGGTGTACCTATATAACCCCGCCCACTCCATGTGGCTGTATTTTTTGCTAGTGTCCTTATGTGATGGACTTGTTCTCCTCTGGAGAGGTATATTTCTTTTTAAACCCTTGAAGTTTTTTTCATATGAATCTTCTATCAATATCTCAGTATATATATATATATATATATATATATATATATATATGTCAGGATTGGCTACCCTCAGTTTGTGCCTCGGGGATTGTACACGGACGCCATAGGGTGGGACTGGCCTGTAAAGGTTGCTTTAGGCACTGAATCCTGCAATGTGTGAAGTTAAAAAAAGGAGATTATCTGCACTAGAATCCTAAGTTTTATAACATTGGCCATGCATGTGCAGTACCGTGTGTGCATGGCTCCATGCTACTGGGTGGGTGAAGCCACGCACACACACTACTGCGCATGTGCGACCGATGTTCAGCCATCTTTGATGTGGGAAACTGACTTGTTCTTGTTTTTCAAGCGATACGTGCTTTTTACGGCCATTTCAATGTAAGTGCAACACTTTTATTTAATAAACAGAAGGTTTTGTACAATACTGTACTATGTGGAGCTTTATATTTTACATACTTATGGATACAAGTGGGGATCTGGTGGATTGATTTCCTGGAGTACCTGCCTGTAATCCGGTTGTGAATTGTGCTGCCTGGGGCCACTGGGATGGAAGCTCAAGCTTCTGCCATTGGATTTGCTTGTTATTAGAGCACCTTTTGACCTCCCTGACTACGGGGGGGGGGGCGCTGGTTTTCTGGTAAGCCTCCAGTGTGAGTATTCTCTGGGTGTAATGTTTTCTGTCCTTGGATTTTATGACCTGGCATGGAATTTCACATGGGACCTTTTGATAGACACTTTTACAATAATTTAAGAATTGATTTACTTGATTTCATTTTGTACAATACTGTTGTAACACCCTCCTAGGTAGGTGCTAGGTAAAAGCATTGTCTGCTCTGTCTGCTTCACAGGAGAGCCTGATTGTTAGTTTTGCCTGTTGCATGTGTCTATGTGTGATTAATTTGGTCTGAGGGAGTGTCCCCACTGTATCCAATAGGAGAGCCTGTTAGACAGTGGGAGGAAACCTAGCCAATGACACACAGGCTTTTGTGGCTGTCCCAGAGGGTTGGCACAGGAGTGGTGCATCCTGGGATTGGTTATAAAAGCCAGTGACACATGTAAAAGAGTGGTCTTTGGGCGGGAAGCCATGTCCCAGGAGGAGGGTGACGGTTTGTCTCTTCCTCCTGTCAGCAAGGAAGGTGGTCACAGGCAGTCGGCCTAGTGGACCAAGCGTGTGATGCTGAGTCGGGAGGTCCAGGATACTGACAAGTGGAGCTGAAGGCAGAGCAACCCAGGGAAAAACAGTGTCCGTGAGTACCGGGAAGCTTGCCAGGGGTCTGCCCAGGAAGGGGACCACTCCAGTGGAGAGTCAGTGGACAAGGGGCTAGCATGCATGGGAAGTGAGAAGGGGGTGCCAAGTCAGGACCCTGAAGAGAAATTCAGTCAGGAACCTATTTTCTACTTCACTTCAGTGACAAGGTGAAGCAGCGGCCTTGCCGCACTCATTACAGTTAGTGTCCTCAGAAATTGTGCATAGTTCAAGTTGGAGTATCCCACTCATCCCTTCTCCCATCCAAGTTCTAAACACTAAAACCAAATCCCCCGGACTGTTCATTGTCTGAGCCAAGTCTTAAAGTGATAAGTTTTACAGACTTTTGCTATGGGTAACCCAGGGGAATCCACACTCAGCAGCTCCCAAGGGGGCAGTGCTACACTGTACTATGTGGAGCTTTATATTTTACATACTAAATGATACAAGTGGGGATCTGGTGGATTGATTTCCTGGAGTACCTGCCTGTCATCCGGTTGTGAATTGTGCTGCCTGGGGCCACTGGGATGGAAGCTCAAGCTTCTGCCATTGGATTTGCTTGTTATTAGAGCACCTTTTGACCTCCCTGACTAAGGGGGGTCGCTGGTCTTCTGGTAAGCCTCCAATGTGATTATTCTCTGGGTGTAAGGTTTGCTGTCCTTGGATTTCTTATTACCTGGCATGGTATTTCACATGGGACTTTTTGATAAACACTTTTACAATAATTTAAGAACTTATTTACTTGATTTCATTCATTTGATTTGTATGCACGCCTGTCACTATTGACTCATATTAATTTATTTTGTTAAACTGTGTTTTTTAACATAAGCACTGTACTTTCTGTTTATCAATATGTGAAGTTAGCGGCAGGGTGCTATACAGGTTCAGGGCTGTGGTCCATTTCCTTTGTAGTGGATCCTACCATTTTGATTCTCATTGGGGGTATGTCCACTATGTCCTGCTGTCTGCCCAGTCCTGGGTCTGCTGTCTCTGCTGCAGTTTTTCCTTCCTTCCTGGGCTTATTCTTAGAAGGAGGAGGTAACTGTGTCACGCCTCCCGGTTGACATGTTTCCACTCGTCTGTTCCGCCGAGAGACCCAGCCACAGGAACTTATTCAGTGCCTGGGTTATAGCTGCTCCTTCTTCAGACATAAAAACTCCACCCATTCTGAATTCCTAAACTGTAAGCACCCCACTTGGGATCACTAGCAATGGTGAAAAATACTGCTTTTTTTTCTTTTAAATTGTCGCTCTTTTATGTTTATAGCACATAATCAAAAAACCGCAGAGGTGATCAAATACCACCAAAAGAAAGCCCTGTTTGTGGGGAAACAAAGGATGTAGATTTTATTTGGGTACAGCGTCACACGACCGCGCAGTTATTAAAGTAATACAGTGCCGAATCGCAAAAAATGGCCTGGTCATTAAGCTCTGTGTACCAATATACTATTAATGCACCTCTTTTGCAGAAAAGAAAAACTTTATTTTTGTTCTAGACAAGGCAATACCTCAGCCTCAGTGTCCTGGTAAAACTCCTCCATTAGCCGTACTGAATTTGTCATATAGGAACGGAAGAACCAGTGGAAGAAAGTAGATGTAACACACTCCCTGCACCTGTCCCCCCCCCCCCCCCCCCGCTCAACCTCCTCCAGGAAAATCACTCCCGCCCACCTCTGGAGGTTCATGCATTTCCAATGCAATCAGCAATCACCGTTTTCAGATTGTATAGTGTATAGCCACTTTTAGACACCTAAAATGAACTAGTTGCGCTTGCAGTGCCATTAATTGTTAATGACATCCCAAACTCAGAGGCAAACTCACTTTTTTACCATGTGAAGAAACAAGCAATGCAGCAAAACGCACACTAAAAAATATGCAATCCGCAACACACCAAAATGTCCCATGAGGTACTTTGCCATGTGTAGTACAGTACAGGCCTTTGAAATCAATGGGCTGCCTTATGGGTGTCCTGGGAAAAACAAGCTAAAAATATTAATTCCCACTTTGCTAGTGAAATTGGTGAGTTTACAATGAGCCTCCATTCACGTATGTGCATTTCCTAACGCATGGCAAGCTGCACAGAAAATATGTGCTTTGGCATGCGTTTCACAAAAATGCTGCAAATCATGCTTTTGTTGTCATTAAATGTTAGTGTCACCCCAAGCATGTGTAAGGGGGGGGGGGGGGGGGGTAGTAGGGGTGACCAGATGACAAGGTAGTTGTCAAGTCCTCCATACTTCCACATTAACTTGTTGGGCACCAAGTACTGGATCTGATGAAAGGCCTACCCTGCGTGGGTTCTTCTGGGCTACAATAAGCACTTATTTGCAGGGCCGATTTAAGCATGCACACAGGGTACCTCTGTTTTGTGTCATCTTCATCATTGCCCTGGGACGAGGCTGAGGTTGCCGTGGGGGATTACTCGACCTTAAGGCGGGCCTCTACTCTTAGAGATTGGGACTTTAAATGAGGCATGTGAAAAATACGGGATAATTGGTCAAAATTTCGTATTTATTTAACATATGCATATGTCATAGCACATCCAATTTATACATACACGAGTAAAAATTGTTAATTATTTCATCTATATACATACCCATGCCTCATTCAAATTCATCTATATCAGTGGTCTCCAAACTGCGGCCCGGGGGCCAGATGCGGCCCTTTGCTTGCTTTTACCTGGCCCTTGGGGTACTGTTCCATCCACTGACACCAACAATGGGGCATAATTCCTGTTGCTGACACCAACAATAGGGCATTATTCCTCCCACCGATACTAACGATGTGGCAGTATTCCTTCCAATGGCACAAATGATGGGACACTATTCCTCCCACTGACACCAACAATGGGGCACTATTCCTCCCACTGACACCAACAATGGGGCAATATTCCTTCCACTGATACCAATGATGAGGCAGAATTCCTTCCACTGACACCAAAGATAGGACACTGTGTACTCCCACTGGATGCCAGGACATTTTCTACTCCTACTGGCCACAGTGCGTCCCCCTAAGGTCTGAAGGACAGTAAACTGGCCCTTTGTTTAGAAAGTTTGGAGACCCCGGATCTATATACATGGATAACATCATGACACTTATGCACCATATCATATTGTGAGCCAGTATTGCACCGTGTGACAGGATTAATAAAAGACAAAATGACATGGTATAAAACTATTGTGTATCGGAAACATATATGCATCTAAAAGAGCTCAGCACGTTTCATGGATTGATTCCGCTTCCTCAGGAGAGAAATGCATAAAATGTATCTGTGCAAGACATATAACAACCAGTATGATCTGATTATTAGACCCAAATGACAGGGAAAAAAAATAAGAAAAAATCAAGGGGGAAGGAGATATCCAACCCTGTGGTACTTGCATATTGGCTCACAGTTCAAGCCCACGGTACTGTAAACTGAGGGCCATCTAGAATGTCTATCCCGGGAGCTGTGGTGGTAAGGATCCATGGAAAATCCGGGCACACATACACAGGTCCCCATAAGAATGAGACTGTCCATGTAACGGTCGCTAGTAATGCATAGCATTGACTCCAGAAGTATCTGAAATGAATACATTGTGTATAACTATTGTGAAATAAATGTTGCTAATACCATATATGAATAAATCAGTAATCATTAGTGACTCTAGACACATAAAAGGAAGTGCAAGTAAAAGGACATATACGTTGGACTGGGACCTGACCAATTCTGCATTTAGGAGGGACATGCTGAGCTGATGTTCACATCCACCTGTCCAGCCTTTTCCATTACTACTCCCCAGTAGTGGAGTGGGCCCCCCAATGCACTCTGCACGGGCTCCACACGTGCACTCACCTCAGCTCTTGAACTCCCGTAGCATTGTACAGGAGGGGAACCTCTGCATTATAATCCGCTTTCTTTGCTATGGGAATCAGACTGCTGGAGAAAGAAAAACTGAAATCATCTCCCTTTGCTGCTAGAGGGTGTTCCATCTATAACAGGTACACACTATTGACAGGCTGCCACATGTGTCTTCGCATTATTCCATTCCACGTGAATACTTTTATACCCCAATGTGTTAAGACTCACTAGGTGAACTATGTGTGTGCCGGTTACTTACTATACACCTCTTTAGTAACTTCAGAGTGCCCCCCCCCCCCGCAGCATACCTGCTAAGGTGTAGTCCAGCAATTGCAGTCCTTCAGAGAAACTTTCACATAGATGCAAATCCTTCAGAAGCATGCTGTAGTACTGGTGTCTCCAGGGCGAACCCCATCCTTCTGTAATTCCAAGTTTCATCCTCCGCCTCAATCCCCAACAGGCATCGGAAAACCCACCGCTGCACTACAACTCGCTGTCCATTCCTTTCCTGGTGCTCTGCTATGGGAGGACTCTCTCTCTCTTTCGGGAGGTTCTCAACGTGGAACTCTCTGTGCCAGACCACTGACCCACTTTATATGTCACAGGATATGTGGGCCAGACCCAGAGTAGAAATACACAATGTTAACAGACGCTTGGTCACATATTGAACCAAAAGTCCATAGAGTTAAAAGTCATTAATGGCACAGGGGGAGAAAAAGTCCACGATGTAAGGCAGCCATTCAGAAACCAAAGCCAGGGGTTCCACAGGGCTAAAACAAAGACAAACAAAGCCAAACCTGGCTGGCTAAACCGTAATGTTAAAAAACTTATTAGGGGAAAAAAATGGCCTTCAAGAAATATAAATCAAAGGGCACAGTATAGGCTTTCGAGCAATACAAGGAGGCAAATAAGAAAAGTAAATATGAAATCAAAATGTTTAAAATCAACTTTGAGAGACAAATAGCGGAGGATAGTAAAAAGAACCCAAATAAATTCTTTAAATATATCAACAGCAAAAAAGCTAGGGCAGAGCATATTGCACACATAATTAACGATGATGGGAGGATGGTTACAGAGGACAATGAAAAAGCAACCGTGCTGAACGCTTTTTTCTCGTCAGTCTTTACACAGGAAAAGGAGGGGTACACTGACCATGACTGTATGGTTAGTAGTAATACACAGGTCTTGCCGCTATGGCTAACAGAGGGTGAAATCAGGGAAAGGCTGGATAAAATTAACACAAACAAATCACAAGGCCCAGATGGCGTACATCCGAGAGTACTCAAAGAACTTAGTAAGATTATATCTAGACCACTGTTCCTGATCTTTGCTGACAGTATTAAGACAGGAAATGTACCAGGGGATTGGAGGAAAGCTAACGTGATACCGATATTCAAAAAGGGACAGAGGCATATCCAGGGAAATTATAGGCCTGTCAGTCTGACATCGATAGTATGTAAACTTCTGGAGGGGATGATAAGGGACTATATCGTAGAGTTTGCTAAAGACAACAACATCATCAGCAGTAATCAGCACGGGTTTACAAATGGGCGTTCTTGTCAAACCAATCTCTTAACATTCTACGAGGAAGTGAGCTGTGAGCTAGATAGGGGCAGACCAGTGGATGTGGTGTACCTGGATTTCGCTAAGGCGTTTGATACAGTTCCCCACAAGCGCTTAATTTATAAAATAAGGTCTGCAGGTATCGACAGCAGGGTTTGCTCTTGGATACGGAACTGGCTAAAAGGGCATGTCCAAAGGGTGGTAATAAACAGCGCATACTCAGACTGGTCTGAGGTGGTAAGCGGGGTCCCCCAAGGCTCAGTCCTGGGACCAACCTTGTTCAATTTATTCATAAACAGCATTGAGGACGGGATCAGTAGTTCGATATCAGTTTTTGCAGATGACAAAATTGGGCAGGGCAATAACTGCATAGCATGAAGCAGATATCCTACAGAATGACCTGGACAAAATAATAGAGTGGGCAACGACATGGCAAATGAGGTTTAATGTGGAGAAGTGTAAGGTTTTGCACTTGGGGACTAAAAACATAAAAGCACAATACACGTTAGGGGGGAATCAAAAATGGAGAAAGATCTAGGAGTCTTGGTAGATGATAGACTAGGCAATAGCATGCAATGTCAAGCGGCAGCTGCCAAAGCCAGCAGATTATTAGCATGCATAAAGAAAGGGATGTATTCCAGAGATAAGACTATAATCCTTCCACTTTATAAAACTCTGTTCCGACCACATCTGGAGTACTCTGTCCAGTTCTGGTCGCCGGTCCTCAGGAGGGATGTGTTGGAGCTGGAGAGAGTCCAGAGAAGGGCAACTAAACTTATTAGGGGATTGGAGGACCTGAATTATGAAGAGCGTCTGCAATCGCTTGATTTATTCTCCCTGGAGAAGAGACGCATGAGAGGGGACATGATAGCAATTTATAAATATCTCAATGGTGATCTCAGCATAGAAAAACAGCTATTCAGTCGAAGGGATTGCATGAGGACTCGAGGGCATACAAGGAGAAGTGTTTTAACCTCAGGCTACGTGGGTGGTTCTTTACTGTTAGGGCTACAAGATTGTGGAATTCTCCACCACAAGAGGTGGTTTCTGCGGGAAGTATGGTGGCTTTCAAAAGACTCTTAGACGTACATCTCAAGGATCAGAGTATTAAGGAGTATGTGAGATGATTACGGCCACACACACCTACACAGGTTGAACTGGATGGACTATTGTCTTTATTCAACCTCACCTACTATGTAACTATGTAACACTATGACTTTACAATCACTTTAAACCGTTTCATGCTTGCCTAGTTACCAATAACAATATATTAGGTTTGCCTCTACTACCTGGTTTGGTGCCTGTTTTTTTCTATATAGCACTACTATTGAGTACTAAGTATTACTTTCAGTGATTTCCTGTGATATTATATGTTTGTAATCTCAACCTGATGTAAGACTAGAGGGGCTGAGGTTCTTGAGTAGGTATAGAAAAAGAACAGATAAACCATTTTATTTTCCCAACAACATTGCCATGATTTGCACCTGGAACACAATTTTAGTGTAATTACAGAACATCTTATAGAACAAGATTTTTACGTTTTATTTACAGTAAAAAGTTTTTTAATAACTAATACATTTTTTTTTTTCATTTTTTCATTCATTTTTTGTCTAAAGATTACATAGAAAAAAATTTATTTGAAAGATAATATTGTCGAAATAAAGCCTAATTTGTCCCAAAAAGACATTGGGCCTTTGCAAGAGAATTTACTCTTATCTTAGTGAATGAGGTGAAGCTCTGCTGATTTCCATCATCCAAAAATGCTGTATTTTCTTGATTGTAATTGGTTATTTTTTCACTAAGTGAATTTTAACCACATTCACTAAGCTAAAGGAAAATTCCCATGCAAAGAGGAAATTCTCCTGCAATATGAACAGCCTAATAACCTTTAGCAAATGAACACACATTGTATGTATTAATTTGTTATCTTGCATGATATATCACCTAATAAATAGGTCCAGAGCGGAAATGAAAAAATTGCTCTTAACCAATATAGGTATATACAGTAGATACAAGATCTAAAGTGGTTAAACCTGGATGGAACTTGGAAGAACTTTGGGAATAAGTGCGCGATTACGTCACTTCCGCCCTACTGGAACGCAGATCCGGTCGCTGAACCGCACAGCGTCCCGGAAGCGGCCGCTAACGAGGAACTCGCGGCCCCTACTGCTTGGATACCTATTGTTTTTACTAGTTATGTGAGTACCTGACTTATTTCTGATTTAATAAAGCATTTTATATTACGGTACATCACTATATCGGCACTTCTTTCTTTTATTACCATCGTACACATCCAAGAGGAGTCTTCTACTACCTGGTCAAAAGTGGGGGTACCCCCTCCCCCCGTCCTTCCATAGGAGCCATACAGACTATGCTGCAATAAGGTCCATTACCCCTGTAGGGGTACTTACCTCCGGTGAGTGCGGGAGGAATAAGAGGGGTGCACCTGCGTGCTTTTTGCCCACCACCCACCCCACTCCCTAAAAGAGCACTACAAACACTTTATTTTCACTTGAACATTTATTGGTGACCAACTTTATATATTTTAGTCACGGATTCACTCAACAACTTATCAACTGTTGGACTGCTTTTATTTGGTTCACTGCATGAGCACCTTTTAAAGTTGTTTGTATCTAATATTGTGAATGCACTATGTTTATATATTTGCAGCTCATACTATAAGCCCCCGTTCACACTGGGGCGACCTGTGAGGCGACCTGGTCGCCTCACAGGTCGCCGCAGGTCGCCTCCCATAGGGAAGCTGCGGACCCGTTCTGATAGGAGTGACACAAGTCGCTCCGACTCAGAAAAAGGGTCCGGAGCTTCTTTGGGGCGACCAGGAGGCGACCGCCATAGACTTCAATGTTACGAAGTCCGTGGCGGCCGCTCCTAGGTCGCGGCGCGCTGCTCGCACCGCGACCTGCGAAGTAGCGTCGCCCCAGTGTGAATGGGGGCTTAGAATCATTGTTTTTATTTATATTTATTATTTGGATTTCAATCAATATTATATATATTTTTTTGCACATTGCACTTTACCACTTCAAAGACACTCTCACAAATATATTTATTTAATCTGATATTTCTAAGACATTTAGCACCTTTTCACGCAAATCAACCGCATTTACTGTCATTTTAGACCACTAGGCAGCGCCACTTTACCTCACCATACCTACAACTTTGGGAATAAGAACAATTGAATGTGGATAGGGACAGAGCGAGGAGCTGTTGCAAGGAGGAGAAGATGCCAGGAGGAAACTACCTGATCATTGGCATACCATAAAACAAGTATTAAGAACTAAAATGATCTGTTGGTTTGGCCAAGTTGGTTGCTCAGCATTGAAAACAAGCATGGTAATTGGCTCCACCTTACAAAGTCTATATCACTAGACAACTCAGCAATTAATGAGAGAAATTGTGTCTGATACTATGCCCTCCTTGCAGTTGACCCACTGGGGAAGTGAGCTGTTACAGGCGCCTGCTGCTGGACTGAGGAAATGCTAAGGTCTGCTGGTTAACATCATCAATCTGATGCTTGAAGCTGTATCTCCCTGAACTACAAGCTGACATTCCAGAGGAGCACTGACTGGTGACCAGCGGGAAGAAAATGCCAGATCATGCTTGACCCTTCCCAGAGTCATCAATAAAATGCATGAAACATTTTGTCACATGCTGAATCTCTCCCTTAATCATGTCTTTTCCAGGATGACCTCTCGCTTTCACATTCCATCCTGGGCACTAGTGAGTAAAGGAGAACCAAACAGAAATTCAGTTTTAACAAGTCAGAGGAGGATCTGCTTGCCAGTGTCTATGTTTCTGGATTCAAGGTTTGTTGGAAAAGGTAATGATCCACCTACTGTAACTCCAAAAGCCTGCTTGTGACCCAATGGATGTTGTGTGTGCTAGGGACCATGCTACTGTGCTTCTGGAAAACAAGGCTGGCCCAACTGACCACAAAGTAGACATTTCCCAAATTTTACGTCTGGCAAAACAGCTTGTGACTGAAGGTTTTGCAGCTTTAAAGTGTGTTTTGTTCGCAGCACTACTCCCATGGGAGCTGCTGGTTATGGGTTCCCCTGGGTTACCATTAGCAACAATAGAACATTCTGGCATTTTCCCAAGTGTTTTACCTCAGAAAAGAATCAGTCCAGTATCTTTGGTTTTTATGTTTTATTTGGAACTTGGATAGGAGAAGGGATGAGTGGGATATTCCAACTGAATAGAACTATGCACAATAGGCAGGGACGACTTGAATAAATGCTGGTTAACCACTTGCCGACCGCCGCAAGTACATATACTGCGGTGGTCAGCCCCTCACAGGCAAAGTGACGTATCGGTACGTCGCTAGCCTGTAAGGCTCTGGGGAGCGAGCACGCGCCGCCGGATGCACGCTCCCGCTCCCGCTCTGTCACGGACCCCCCCGCGCGTGTGCCCGGCGGACCCGATGTCCGCAGGGCATTCGCGATCTTCCGCTACACCGGGAGAAAGGCAGGCGGCTAGTGTAAACAAGCCGCCTGTCATTCTCCCCTGTGTAAGAATGGAGATCATACGGTTCTAGTATGTAGGACAAGGGCTGCTGTTAGAAATCGCGGGGCCCCCCCAAGAAATATTAAAGATATATTTAGCTAAAATTACAACAAAATCACTATTATCAGACACAAATATAACATAACTTGCATAATTCCTGCTAAATCTAAAAAAAAAAAAAAAACCTATGTTAAATAAAAAAGAAGATGAGATGAGAAAAATATACAGGCTGGGCAGTTGGAGCTCAGTGATCAGAGAGAGAGAAACAAAGTTACAATTTACAAATAAACTCCTGAGCAGAGATAAGTGCTGGGAGGGGGGCCCACACAAGGAGGGGGATTAGTGAAGGACAACTGTCTCTTTCTCAACAGATAAAAGCTGATAGCAGGGAGAGGGACAGATCAGATTCAGGTGCTGGAGGAAGATTTCTGTATTTGTTGTCCATCACTAATCCCCCTCTCTGTGTGGGCCCCCCTGTGTGCTCGGGCCCCCTACAAGAAGGCTGGTGGTCCCCCCCCTATCAGCGGCCCTGTGTAGGACCGTTGATCACTGTTCTTACACCTCAAGCCACAGCCAATCACAGTTAGAAGCATGCCCCTAGGGACACACTTAACCCCTCCCTCTCAAAAAAAGTTAACCCCTTCACTGCCAGTGTAATTTTTACAGTAACAGTGCATATGTATAGCACTGATTACTGTAGTAATGTCACTGGTAACCCCAAAAGTTTTAAAAATGTCAGTCAAGGGTCCGATCTGTCCGCCGCAATGTCGCAGTCCCCCCAAAAAAAAATCGCAGATCGCCGCCATTACACGTTAAAAAAAAAAAACAACAAAAATGACAAAAATCTTTCCCTTAGTTAGTAAACACAATAACTTTTGCGCAAACCAATCAAAATACGCTTTTTGCAATTTTTTTTTACCAAACATAGGTAGCAGAAAACAAATTGGCCTAAAATGTTAAAAAAATTTTGATTTTTACATTTTTTTGGGGGGGAATTTCATATAAAAAAATGTGAAAAATATTGTTATTTTTGCAAAATTGTCCTTCTTTTTTTGTTTATAGCGCATGATCAAAAAATCACACAGGTGATCAAATACCACCAAAAGAAAGCTCTGTTTGTGGAAAAAAAAGGACATCAAATTCGTTTAGGTACAGCGTCGCATGACCGCGCAATTGTCCGTTAAATTCACGCAGTGCCGAATCGCAAAATAGGTCCTGGTCAGGATTCGGGTAAAATCTTCCGGGGCTTGAGTGGTTAACGCTGATTAACGCTGAGTAACACGAGTAACGCTGAGTAACGCTGAGTCACGCTGAAATTGAGCTAGTCACGTCTAGGCCACTGCTTCACTTTGCCCTTGGCTGTGAAAGGTTTTGCTTAAGCTTCCTGAGGAAAACTCTATCCTGAGGCAAGCTGTACTATGAGGTAGACTGTACTGCTGAAAAACCTCAGGGCCCTTCCTGGCACCCCCTTTATCTCTATCTTCAGGGTTAGACTACTTGGCACCCCCTTTATCTCTATCTTCAGGGTTAGACTACTTGGCACCCCCTTTATCTCTATCTTCAGGGTTAGACTACTTGGCACCCCCTTTACTGTAACACTCTGAGTGAGCTGGCTCCTTGATCCCCTGACATCGCTGGAGTGGTCCCCTCTCTTAAGCAGACCCTTAGGCAGATCCCTCAGTACTCACAATACTGTTTTTCCCAAAGTCCTCTGCCCAACAGCTCCACTGGTCAGGGCACTGGATCCTCCAGCTCCACTCCTGGTCCCTAGGCCCCTGGTCCCTGGTCCCACCTTCCTCACTCTGCAGGAGGAGAGTCAGCTGTCCACCTCCTCCTGGGACTTTGCTCCCACCAAAAAACACCCTGTCACATGCCCCCTCAGGATTTATTCCCAATCCCAGGATGCATTGCAGCAGTCATAAAACCCTGGTGTGCTATTGGCTAGGTTTCCTCCACTGTCCAACAAGCTCCCTTATTGGATACAGTGGGGAGACCTAATAAATCACACCTGAGAACATTTGACAGGCCAAACTGACAGATCAAGCTACCTGATAAGCAGAAAGAGCCACTCCTTGCATTTGCCTAGCACTTACCTAGGAGGGTGCTACATGTTTTTATTGATTTATTTATTACAGTTGCTTATGTAGCGCCATCAATTTACTCAGCGCTTTACATATTTATTATACATTCACATCAGTCCCTTCCCTTGGGCCTGGTTCACACCTATACATTTTTAGTGCGTTTTTAGTTTTCAGAAACACACAACAGTTCATTTAACATAGGATCCTATGGATCCTGTTCACATCTGTGCTTTTTATGGAAAGGACCAGGGACTAGCAGGCGTGTTTTTGGTTCCATAGGCTTCAATGGATAAAAAAACGTGTATTGAAAAACGCAAAACGCACCTGGAATATGCATCAACAGAAACCTGCACCGGTGTGAACCAGGCCTCAAAGAGATTACAATCTAAGATTCCTGAGGCCTGGCTTATACCTTTGCATTTTTTGGTGCATTTTCAGTTTTTCAGAAACACACTACAGTCCATTTGACATGGATTCCTATGGGTCGCGTTCACATCTGTGCATTTTATGGAAAGGGCCAGGGACTTTTTCTGGTTTTTGGTTCCAAAGACTTCAATGGATGAAAAACGCAAAATTCACCTGAAATATTCAAACTACAACTTGCATAGGTGTGAACCAGGCCTAAGTCACATTCATACATACACATACTAGGGCCAATTTAGACAGGAGCCAATTAACCTACCAGCATGTCTTCGGCGTGTAGGAGGAAACCAGAGTATCTGGAGGAAACCCATACAGACACAGAACATGCAAACTCTTTGCAAGTAGTGTCGCGCTTTTGCAGTCAAATTTGAGAAAACCCCACTCTATATTTATTTGTCTATGTGTTCCTATGCATTCAGCATACCTATTTTTAATACTTCTTACTTTTTTTAGATATTTCTTATAAGAGAGTATTATGGCTGACTGCAAGCAGTTCTGAACAGGTTCACTGTGGTCTGTCCCAATAGAAAGGCTAAGGACAGGCTTAGTTTCCTCTCAGTACAAACTTCATCAATAGACACCAAACAATGGAAAAGCTCATCCTCAAAACCTACAATGTGGTTCTAAAAACTGAAGGTTTTTACCTTCATGCATTCTATGCATGAAGGTAAAAACCCTTCTGTGCACTGCTCCCCCCACAGCTCCCCCTATTACTCACCTGAGCCCCCTTCTGATCCAGCAAGGTGCACGAGAGCCTTGGCTGTCCTGGGACTCCCCCTCCTTATTGGCTGAGACAACAGCAGGAGCCATTGGCTCCCACTGCTGTCAATCAGTGAGCCAATTAGGTAGGAGCAGGGGGCAAAGCCAAGCCATGGCTCTATGTGTCTTATGGACAGAGCTTTGGATGAGCACGCACCAGTGCCCCCATAGCAAGCGGCTTGCTATGAGGGCACTGGTCAGGGGGGAGGAGACAGGAGCGCTGGCGGGGGACCTGAGAAGGGGAGGATCGGGCTGCTCTGTACAAAACCATTGCACAGAGCAGGTAAATATAGCATGTTTGTTATTTAAAAACAAAAAAAACTGAACCTTAAGTGCCGCTTCACACTACCGCGGCACGACTTCGGGGGCGACCTGTGAAGTCGCGTGCACCGCGACTTCGGCGCGGCTTGCACGGACTTCATATAATGAATGTCAATGCAAGTTGCCCCGAAGTAGTACAGGAACTACTTTCTAAGTCGGAGCGACTTGAGTCGCTCCTATTAGAACGGTTCCCGTAGTACTGCATGGACCGCGACTTGTCAGGCTGACCAGTCGCCTGACAAGTCGCGGTAGTGTGAATGGGCACTTATTACCACTTTAACCCTTTGTTTGGACAGACAGTTCTCAAATCTAGTTTACACTTGATAGTGAGATCTGCCAGCACAGCACAGATAGAGCTAAAGTAGAAGTAAAGGCAAAAATTTGTTTTTCAATTTGGATAGAGTAAGAGAGGGTTATAACGGGTTTTTTTTGCCATCTATGTCCATTGGAGAGAATTTTCTTCACGTCCTGTCCTATAGCCGAAACAGGGAGTGAGAGGAAAACCCCTAAAAGTAAGGGAATCCATGGTTGACATCAGGGTCACCAGAACTACCTGGAGGAAACCCATGCAAGCCCAGGGAGAACATGCAAACTCCATTCAGGTAGCGTTGTGGTTGGAATGCAAATTGATGTCCCTAGTGCTGCAAGGTAGAAAAGTTCTGACCAATTAGACAATCATCTCTCAAAGCTCTCATTATAAATGCAACACTCATCCTTTCCTTTTTTACATAAATCAGTCATTCCGTCATTTATGTATATTTGGAAGAAACCTTTAGAAGTGAAAGAAGTACCTCTGGGAAGGCATAGAGTTTGTAGAGAAGAGAAGGCCAGGGCCTAATGAGTTTCATATGTTGAAAGCCTCTCCTAGTGACCAGCAGCCTCCAGGACCATGGATGCATCTGCACCATTTATCTCGTGCCTGAAAGGTGGCTATTTAAGGTTCATCTTTCACATGTGTCAGAGCTTTAAAGGGGTGAGGTGACCTGATAAAGCGTTTGTGAAAAATCCCTTCATCCTGTCACCATGAATTAAAACAGGTTATGCAGAATGACTTTTATGACTTTTACAATCTCTGTCTTTGTTAACCGGCTGTCATGATAATGTCAATCAGACTAAACAAAACTGCTGTATTCTACTAAGAGCATGTTATAATATGGCAAGATTTTCCTTCTCCTGTCTGCGTTCAGAGGGATGAAAAAATGGGTACACAGCTAATTTACTTCAAAGGGCACCTACATGCTTGAAGTGTATATATATAGCCAAAAAAAGGGGGGCGATTCACCATTGGTTACTAACATATAGAAGGAGTCACTTTACTATGGGCCTCCAACATAGAAGCAGCACCTCTCCAATGACCAAAGTGGCTTTTCTTTCTACTGACCACTAACATAGGGGGCTATTCTTTACTGACAGCTAATGTAAGGAGGATCTTCACTGCTGACTGCAAACATAAGTAGCTCTTCTGCCTGACTACTAACATAATGGGGCTCTTCCTCACTGATCACTAACATAATGGGGTTCTTCCTCACTGATCACTAATATAAGGGGCTCTTCTTCACTGATCACTAACATAATGGGGCTCTTCCTCACTGGTCAATAACATAATGGGGCTCTTCCTCACTGATCACTAACATAATGGGGCTCTTCTTCACGGATCACTAACATAAGGGGCTCTTCCTCACTGATCACTAACATAAGGGGCTCTTCTTCACTGATCACTAATATAAGGGGCTCTTTTTCACTGATCACTAACATAATGGGGTTCTTCCTCACTGATCACTAATATAAGGGGCTCTTCTTCACTGATCACTAACATAATGGGGCTCTTCCTCACTGATCAATAACATAATGGGGCTCTTCCTCACTGATCACTAACATAATGGGGCTCTTCTTCACGGATCACTAACATAAGGGGCTCTTCCTCACTGATCACTAACATAAGGGGCTCTTCTTCACTGATCACTAATATAAGGGGCTCCTTTTCACTGATCACTAACATAATGGGGTTCTTCCTCACTGATCACTAATATAAGGGGCTCTTCTTCACTGATCACTAACATAATGGGGCTCTTCCTCACTGATCAATAACATAATGGGGCTCTTCCTCACTGATCACTAACATAATGGGGCTCTTCTTCACTGATCACTAACATAATGGGGCTCTTCTTCACTGATCACTAACATAAGGGGCTCTTCCTCACTGATCACTAACATAAGGGGCTCTTCTTCACTGATCACTAATATAAGGGGCTCTTCTTCACTGATCACTAACATAATGGGGCTCTTCCTCACTGATCAATAACATAATGGGGCTCTTCCTCACTGATCACTAACATAATGGGGTTCTTCCTCACTGATCACTAATATAAGGGGCTCTTCTTCACTGATCACTAACATAATGGGGCTCTTCCTCACTGATCAATAACATAATGGGGCTCTTCCTCACTGATCACTAACATAATGGGGCTCTTCTTCACGGATCACTAACATAAGGGGCTCTTCCTCACTGATCACTAACATAAGGGGCTCTTCTTCACTGATCACTAATATAAGGGGCTCTTCTTCACTGATCACTAACATAATGGGGTTCTTCCTCACTGATCACTAATATAAGGGGCTCTTCTTCACTGATCACTAACATAATGGGGCTCTTCCTCACTGATCAATAACATAATGGGGCTCTTCCTCACTGATCACTAACATAATGGGGCTCTTCTTCACTGATCACTAACATAATGGGGCTCTTCTTCACTGATTACTAACATAAGGGGCTCTTCCTCACTGATCACTAACATAAGGGGCTCTTCTTCACTGATCACTAATATAAGGGGCTCTTCTTCACTGATCACTAACCAAAAGGGAGTTCTTCTCCACTGACAGCTAATGTAAGGAGGATCTTCACCGCTGACTGCAAACATAAGTAGCTCTTCTGCCTGGCTACTAACATAATGGGGCTCTTCCTCACTGATCACTAACATAATGGGGCTCTTCCTCACTGATCACTAACATAATGGGGCTCTTCCTCACTGATCACTAACATAATGGGGCTCTTCCTCACTGATCACTAACATAATGGGGTTCTTCCTCACTGATCACTACTATGATGGGCTCTTCCTCACTGATCACTAACATAATGGGGCTCTTCCTCACTGATCACTAATATAAGGGGCTCTTCCTCACTGATCACTAACATAATGGGGCTCTTCCTCACTGATCACTAATATAAGGGGCTCTTCTTCACTGATCACTAACACAATGGGGCTCTTCCTCACTGATCACTAACATAATGGGGTTCTTCCTCACTGATCACTAATATAAGGAGCTCTTCTTCACTGATCACTAACATAATGGGGCTCTTCCTCACTGATAACTAACATAATGGGGTTCTTCCTCACTGATCACTAACATAATGGGGCTCTTCCTCACTGATCACTAATATAAGGGGCTCTTCTTCACTGATCACTAACATAATGGGCTCCTCCTCACTGATCACTAACATAATGGGGTTCTTCCTCACTGATCACTAATATAAGGGGCTCTTCTTCACTGATCACTAACATAATGGGGCTCTTCCTCACTGATCACTAACATAATGGTGTTCTTCCTCACTGATCACTAATATAAGGGGCTCTTCCTCACTGATCACTAAAATAATGGGGCTCTTCCTCACTGATCACTAACATAATGGGGTTCTTCCTCACTGATCACTAACAAAAAAGGAGTTCTTCTCCACTGACAACTAATGTGGAACTCCTTCACTAACCACTAACATATGGAGGATATTTTCCACTGATAGCTTTCGTGAGGGAGAAATTTCCACTGACTACTATCATAATGGGCTCTTCTCCACTGACTACTATCATAATGGGCTCTTCTCCACTGACTCCTATCATAAGGTGCTCTTCTCCACTGACTGCTAACATAAGGGGCTCTTCTCCACTGACCACTAACATAAGGGTGCTCTTCTCCACTGACAGATAGTATACGAGAACATCGTCACTGACTACTAACATAGTTGAGCTCTTCTCCACTGACAGCTAAGGGGGAACTTCTACACTGCTCTTCTTCACTAACAGATAATGTAAGGGGGAACTTTTTCACTGACCATTACCATATGCAGGTTCTTCTCCACTGACAGCTTACGTGAGCTAGGAGTTTTCCACTGACCACGAACACAGATTCACTGACAGATAATGTAAAGGGAAACTTCTCCACTAACCACTAACATAAGGATGCTCTTCTCCACTGACAGATAGAGCACAGGGAACATTGTCACTGACCACAAACATAGTTGAGCTCTTTTCCACTGACAGCTAATGTAAGGGGGAACTTCTACACTGACCAATAAGATAAGGAGGCTCTTCTCCACTGACAGATAACGTAGGGGGGAACTTCTCCACTGACCACTAATAAACCACTAATATCCACTGACATAATGTAAAGGGGACCCTTTTCACCGATCATTAACATAGTTGGGTTCTTTTCCACTGACAGATAATGTAAGGAGGAACTTCTACATGGATCAATAAGATAAGGAGGCTCTTCTCCACTGAAAACTAACATAAGGGGGAACTACTCCACTGACTATTAACATAAGGGGGCTCTTCTGCATTGACCACCAACATACGGTTTACTCTTTAACATTGACAGCAAATGTAAGGGAAAACTTCTCCACTGATTGCTAACATAAGAAGGCTCTTCTCCACTGACCACCAACACCACTTTGCCTAGTGCATACTCCAGACAAGCTCTTATTGAAGCGTTCTGTAAGCAGTGCTGCCTGTACATTTCACACTCCTGACCAATGTGTTCATTAGCTCAACAGTTGCTAGTTGCTAAGTTGTCCTCTACTATTTAATTTAAGAAAATGGGTTTGATTTTGATTTTTTTTTTTCCAACAAGTTTATTGAAGAGTATTGAAAGTAACAAACATGAGATTACACGGTTCACATTTTTTGTAGAATAACAATCTTACGGAAAGTGATAAGGCATATTTGATCCATTCAAATTATAAACAGATAGGAGTATTATCTCCAAGGGTTAGAAGGGCTGGATTCATCTCTTTTTTATGGATAGTGTAGGACCCACTGATAATGGGGTACTTTGACGTAGTGGTAGGCTTGAGCACGATATGGCCATATGGTGGGACCAAATCCCCATTTTTATTTATGGATTGTCTTCAAATTTGGTAGTCATTTCTTTTGCATGTGTGCGCTATTCTTTTTTAATATACATGTCTTTTGGTTCATAGCTGCACCAGCTTTAGAAATACATGGGTATGCTCCCCCAAATTTTTTGCTTGTTTATAAACAGATAGTAACAGCTGAAATTTGGCAAAAGAAATGATCAAACATCAAGTTAAACATAAGGTGTATCACGGGCTAAAAAAGGAAGGAAAAGACTAAAGTGTTTTGCCCTTTTGGAGTATATAGTTATATTCTAAAACAGCACGGCATATGTAATAGAACATGTAAGGGCTATCATCTGTTTAAGCTTGATAAAGCTAAATTAGCAATGTAGAAGGGTAATATCAGAAAAGAAAAGGGAGCGGGGAAGCGGACCCACTGACCAGCACAGGGCCCGCTAAGGTGGGGGGAGGGAAGAGAGGTAGAAGATGGGGAAAGAAGAAGAAAAGGGGGATAAGGGAGAGGGAAGATTAGGAGAGGTGGTGAAGGGAAGGAGGGTGGGGAGAGAAGCATCTTGTGTGTCGCGGTCTCGCTGGTTTGATTTACTAAAACTGCAAAATCTAATGCAGCTCTGCACAGAAGCCAATCAGCTTTCAGGTTTTATTGTCAAAGCTTCATTGTACAAGATGCAATTAGAAGCTGATTGTCTACCATGCACAGCTGCACCAGGTTTTGCACTTTTAGTAAATCAACCCTATCCCCTTTTTGTACTCGAGTGCTGGAGTCTGAAACCACAGGGCTGGTAGATAAAAGGCCCTTTAACTGGATGAATTGCTATGCAGATTTTTGTTTTTCTTTATAAATACACCCCTAAAGCCGGCCAAAGACAATTGGAATGTTGGCCGCTTCAGCAGGGACTGGCTGAGATTCCAACCATGTATGGGCAGGCTGATTGTACCCAAGTTGATTTATATATCAATTTGGGTACAATCAGCCTGTCTAAAGCCTAGTACACACTGACAGCTCAGGTCGGAGCCATTGTACTAATGATCTGATGTTAGTACAGCAATCTCCCCTGCTGTTCTATTGTGCTCTAACAGGGGGACATCCCCCCCCCTCCGCCAGCACCCCCTGGTCAGCGCTCTCAACTATTGGCAGACCTTTTTTGGTCATGCCCATTCAACAGAACTTCAGCTGGCTTCTGTCGGACTGGCTGCAGTACACATGGGCCGAATGTCGGCTGGTTTCTATTGAACTGTCCGATGCTACCCGACATTCGACCCGTGTATACAGGCCTTCATTTTTCATAGCTGCTGGCGATAATCACTGTGTGTTCTCCCAACCGCCCCCCCCCCCCCCCAGCACTCCTGCCGGGAAAACACAATAGCCCCATGGTAGGGATTCCCACTGTGTTGATGGGCGAATCAAGCCAGCAATCTGCTAACTACGTTCACAATTTCAATGTTAGATGGAGTTGGCCTTTAAACTCAAGTTGAAAACTGAGCATAACACCATTTAAACTTTCTCCATTATGTTCCAGGTCAGTCATTACAGTGGAGTGAGATATACAATGGTATTTTAATGTGATTGCCAAATTTGAACCTGATAGGAGAAAAGCAGAGGAAGAAAAATCCCCTTTAACCTTGTGTAAATGATGTGCATTCTTTCACTGCTGCCAGTGTCAGATTGTCTTCCATATATCTCAGTAATTGGACACAGATGCTGGCTGCGCTCACGGTCTGAGTCAGTCCACCATGTAGATTGGAGACAGTTCCTGTCACAGGTGCTGGGATGGCTCAGTAAATAAAATGAAGGCTTGGGGAAGAGTTTTTTTTAACACAGCACAAATTAAAATATATGTAACCCTGAATCGCTTGCATAAACCGTAAAAATGTTAAAACAGAACTACAATTCACCTGAGCACCACAAACAAAAAATGCAAATTAATTTGTTTTCCATATTAAAAGGAAACCCACCCATCTATCCATTTCTCCATGCTTTTATTTGCTGAGAATTCACTTTTAACCACTTCCATACTAGGCTTATTCTGGCACTCCTCTCCTACATATAAAAATAATCTTTTTTTTACATGAAAACTACTCAGAACCCCCAAACATTTTATATATATATATATATATATATATATATATATATATATATATATTTTTAGCAGAGACCCTAAGGAATAAAATGGTGGTCGTTGCAACTTTTTATGTCACACAATATTTGGACAGCAATTTTTCAAATTCTTTATTTTTTTTTTTTTTTGGAAAAAAAAAACTGTTTTGTAAATGAAAAACAAAACAAAATACTAAAGTTAGCCCATTTTTTTGTCTAATGTATAATGTGAAAGATGATGTTACGCTGAATAAGATACTTAACTTTACATGCTTTAAAATTGCGCACACTCCATAGGCGACATTTTAAACATTTTTATAGGTTACCAGTTTTGAGTTATAGAGAAGGTCTTGGAGTAGAATTGTTGCTCTTGCTCTAACGTTTGCGGCGATACCTCACATGTGTGGTTTGAACGCCATTTACATATGTGGGCGCAACGTACATATGCGTTCGCTTCTGCGTGTGAGCACGCGGGGACGGGACCCTTTAAATTTTTTTTATTATTATTTTTTTTACACTTTTCCCTTTATTTTTTATTTATTTTTTGATCACTTATTTTTATTACAAGAAATGTAAACATCCCTTGTAATAGGGATAGGGCATGACAGGTCCTCTTTATGGAGAGATGTGGGGTCTATAGGACCCCGCATCTCTCCTCTAGGCTGTAAAGACTGAAAACACATCCGTGTTTACATCTGCCGGACCCGGGCTTCAGAAGGTCATTGAGACTGCCGAAACCATCTGGTTCTCGGCATTCTCCATGGTGAACTTCTGCCGCCGACGGATTCCTTCTTCAGTTTGCAGATCGCATGGGGGAGTCAGTAGAAGCACCAAAGGGTGGCAGAAGGGGGGTTGTCCCCTCCTGCCCCCTGTCAGAATGAACAAGCAGCTGAACTTCCGCCATGATTGTTCTATTGGTGCACAGAATCGCCAACTGAAAATATGATAAAATATGATATCTAAAAAATACCTGCAGCTGCCGGCATCATTCAGCTATCTCCACTCAAAGATCAGGACGACATATGACGGAGTTGGGGGGAGTTGGGGGGGAAGTGGTTAAAAACATCTCCCTAACATTTCTGGTCGTGGCCATTTTGAGTAAGGGTAGATGATTTATGTAGCATTTACCTCCTGAAATCCATCTGCCCTTAGCTCAGGCATGCTGGCAGAAAGGCGTTTTAGCCCCCTCCTCCCCTCCTGAGGACTCCTGGGATGTGCCTGGGCCCGGAAACCAGGAAGTACCAGAAGAAATGTAATACAAAGTTTAAAACAAGTGTGATATACTTTCCTATCTATTTACTAATGCTAGCAGCATAGGGATTAAAAATAGTCAATGTTGATTGAGAGAGTTATGTTCTGCTCCATTCAAAATCAATGGTTCCCTATGGAAGCCTATTGATTTGAATGGAAGGCGCATCACAAGTCGGATCAGGATGATCCGACTTGTGGTGCAACTTGCGCTCTGAGAATCTTGAGGGGGAACTCCACGCCAAAATAATAAAAAAACGGCTTGGGGGTCCCCCCAGGTTCCAAACCAGGTCCTTCGGGTCTGGTATGGAATTTGAGGGAAGCCCCATGCCAAAAAAAATGGCGTGGGGTCCCCCAAAATCCATAGCAGACCCGAAGGGCCTGGTTCGGAACCTTGGGGGGGACACCCACGCCGTTTTTTTTCCCATTTTGGCGTGGAGTTCCCCCTCAAGATTTTCAGAGCGCAAGTCGCACCACAAGTTGGATCATCCTGATCCGACTTGTGATGCAACTTCCATTCAAATCAATGGGCTCCCATAGGGAACCATTGATTTTCAAAAAAACGTATAACATGGCTTAACGCAGTATAAGCAACGTTAAGCAACGTTAATCAGCCATTAGCAGCGTCAGACGTTTTTACAGCTTGACGCTGCAGCTCCAGAACACACTGGTCCTGGTTTTTTTTTTTTGCAGCTCAAAAATGCCTATGCCACTTGGAGCTCCTAAAAGTCCTGTGTGCATCAGGCCATAGAATAACATGGAGGGGCGTTTTTAAGCTGCAAAAAAAAAAAATGTCGCTCCTAACAGCAGCTGCAAAAACGCCCTGTGTGCATGGGGCCTAAAGCCTAAAGGTCCATACACACAATAAGAAATTCTGAAGGGAAATTTCGTCCGACGACCGATCTGCCGATTTTCGGATTGTTAGTATGGTGCTTTCGACAGCCAACTCCGACTTTTCGGCTGACAAAATCCTGATGTGCAGTCTATAAAATTTTTGTCGTCCGTAATACAACGTCCGATTTTCGTCTCATTTGTACAGATTTCGACGGAAAAAAATCTTAAGAGCAAGACTAGGCATGCTCAGAGAGAAAGAACACATACAAAGCAATCCAACACATGACATCACTTCTGAAGTAGAATTCTGTCATACGGGAAAATTTGTATGAAAATAACCTCTTCACTTTCCACATCAGACTAGCATGCCACAAAAAACGGACGACAGATCGTTCGATAATCTGATCGTGTGTACGGGGCCTAACTCCAGGCAAATAAATACAAATGTATCCATGTGTTTAAAAAATAGATAAAGAGCAACTTTACTTTTGTGGAAAAAAATCTAGCATATGCAATTGTTAAACAAGTCATGCTGTAATTTAATGTTATTAAAATGTATTTCTCCTTTTCAATCTGCAGCTCTGTAATTTTCTGTAAAATTCAATGCAATATGGTAACCTGGAGGTCTTATGTACGCACTTGGGTGCCCAGAACGCCTCCAAAAATGTCATTTCCTGCTTGTGTGATTTGTTCAGTGATTTTCCCAGAAGTCTGCACTATGATACAATTAAGATTCTAGGCACGCCCTGCAAAAAAAAAAAAAAAAAATATGTGTCTTGGAGCGATACTCACTCTTAAAGGGATACAGACACTGCAGAAAGTGCATCAGGTGATTATAATAAAGCGGTTCCTCCCACCATACTGCAATCAGTTTAGTGACACAAGCAGCTTTTTCTTCAGAGCAGAAACAGGTAGGCATGTTTGTTAAAATACCTGCAATGTACATTGATCATCGAAAGGGGATTTTTTTTTTCTCTACAAAAATGTAGTTACTAGGGAGGAGCTTGGGTTTGGTCAGAACCAGGAAGGAAGCTGTTAGTATTGGACCTACACAGAGAAACGGGTATATGGCCACTTTGACCTAATATGGCCACATATGAATGTGCACCCCCCCCCCCCGCAATTATGTATGTGAGGTTTCTGGCTAGGGAGTGCCCCAGCTGCAGCTGACTGAACAAGTGCTGACACTTTTGAGTTCAGCCAAACATGGGTTCAGACCAAACCCAAGCTTATCCCTGATAAGGACCTGAATTTGAGTTATGAGTTGACAACACCTATCTTCAAATTATTCTCCTGTATTGTCACTTAGTCAAATGTGCCCCTGGTGAAGGCTACAAGTGACCATTCCGATACACATTGTGCAGGCCTTTGCTACTGTTGTCACTATTAGGAAGCAAGACCAGGGTAAGGTGCAGTTGACAAAGGAATGAACCCATTGAGACAAAAAATTGTGTAGCACACCCCCTAAGGAGCCACAGTGAACTGGGATCCCCCCGTCCTGCACAGCCAGGTATACCGAGATTTCACAGTTACTGTCAGAGTCAGAAAACAGTCAAGTACTTTGGGTTTTTTGTTTTTGTTTTATGAGAGTGATAAACTTGGAAGGGGATAGGGGTATTATGGGATGCCCACTTGACTTCAAACAACTTCAGGGACAACTTCTCCTATAAACTGTCTATGTACACTCCTCACTTCCTCCAGCACACTTGCTTTCAGAACTCCAGCTGGCACAATGTTTGTAGATCTGACAAACCACTCAGTCAGATTTAGAATATCAGACCATTACAGGCATTACCCCGAGGCCTCTTGGTGAGTAGCAAAAAGGTCAGTGTCTAGATTACATCCCTGTGACTACTGACCCCAGCACCACCTCTTCAGGCACTGCCAACCTGCCTGGCTGCAGCTGCCTCTTTCACTAGCCTTCCTAGCTAATCCTCTACAGTCCTCCCAGACTGAAACTCTCTCCACAGTCCTCCCAGACTGCACACTCACCAGCCCACCCAGCTGACTTCTCTGGAGATCTCTCGAACATGCTGACCTGCTCTTGCTGTCCTCTCACTTGCTCTTGTGCCTTAGGAAAGGATTTCCTCCATGTGTTGTAGAGGGTCCCTCCAACACCCAAGCCCAAGGCCTGAGGTCCTGCCCCCCCTTCCCCCCCCACTAGGGAGAACCCTCAAGGGCCTCCAACAGCATCCTCAACATTCCATCTTCATCTTCCACTCAACTGCCCCCTGCCAGCCCATTTTGCTGGGGATTTGCTGGGGCCCTCATCAATAATCCAAGCAGCTCCTCCTAGACTCCCCCCGACTGCATCTGGAAGCTTCTCCAAGGTTCCAGAAAGCAGGGGGAGTCACCAGAGATGCTGCTTGCTGAGTCACTCAGCCCTGACCCAGATTCAACCCAGGCCTGGCTCTCAGCCAAGCCAAATTTTCCTACACTACAAACTACCTATGTACTCCTAATCTAGTACACTAAAGGGTGCTACACGTGAATTCAGTATTTTATGAAAAACAAAATGGCAATTGTTTATAAAACACAGAGCTTTGGGGAACTAAAGGTGACATAGTTACAGTTTGAATCGAAGTTAATAATATAAAATAAGAGACTATTACCCTCTTCAGTCCAGGACAGAATACGCTTTCTCATGATAACCTTTGCCAATTGAACCATGTAGCTATCATTTATTTTAACTAAAAGTGGAAAGACAGCGGAGACCCAATCAAATACCATATACTGTATTGTCTCACACCATTCTCTTAAGATTTGCTTGTCAACACTTATCACGGCAAAATATACCCAACAGAAATATATACAAAAATCGTATTTTTTTAGTATACAAATTAACAGTAGATAAGAAAAAACCATCACAAACCATAAATAGTTTAAAACATCATTTGTCAGTGGATTTTTCAAAAGTAGTCAAACATCCTGCAAGATTTCTGTAGTGACTACATATATCGCTAAACCCTTTGATTCAGTAGGACTATAAAGTATACAACATCAAAATCTTTTTTTTTTTTTTTTTACAAACTCGTTATATTTTAATACAACAGTTCCCGTAAAACACATTGATATATTACTTTATTTTAAACGGCTGATTCAGATCCATAGGCTGTTGCTGTGCTTTACTAATTGTATTAAATCAACGCTAAATCCTCAAAGTATAAATATGAATTCAATTGGTGTATAAATGAAGTGCAAAAAAATGTAAACCATATAGCATATGAAGTGCAAGTGCAACACACTTAAAATTGTTTATACAATGAAAAAACGTTACCCAATTCCTAAAACTCCACAAAAATTTAAACAAAAGTTCATATATTAGCTTCAGTGTGCTTCCACTCTTTTATTATCTCAGCCCTGACAGAATTTCCACTACCACAGAACCCAGTAGAAAGACCCTCTTACTGAATGGGGTGGACCAATGATTCATAAATGGTCATCAGTGTATAAATAAATTATTCCCAATGTAGACCAATGATTCCACCTTCATGCGCCAACATTAAAGAGGACCAGATGGTAAGGACCATTCAATTATAAATAGTCAACAGCGCATTATTGTCATCTGATGTAAATTGTCTCACTAATATGAATTACCTCCGTCATCTCCCCACATTACCATCGGGGGGGAAAAAAATGGTACAGATCCATCATATAATGTAATGTAATAACTCAACTTTTATTTAAAACTTCCAAAATGCTTCCATAAAAAAATATATCACTTAAGATGCTCTTCAACTCTTATCACTCAAGTTACTCTTTAACACCAAACCTCAGCCATCGTACATGCATGTTACTGTGCTTTAATGAACAAGCTTTACCATGCATTGCATTAGCTGAATGACCTATCCACAGACAAATAACACCATGTAAATTGGACATGCACCTTTTTTTTAATGCAGCACACAACAATGCAATATATGTGCATACTCTTAGATCAGTGGCGGAACTACCGGGGTCGCAACAGTAACACTTGTGACCAGGCCACTGTCGGGGGCCACAGTGGGGTTGCTAGTCGCTGGACTCTGAGCTGAGAGCATTTCTCTCATATAGCTCAGAGTCTGCACTGACAGTTCCCCCTCCTCCCTTGTAGAGACAGCCAATCTGATCCTTGATTGATCCATTGATGAGCACTGAAAGGCTGCACTGATGGGCACTGATAGGCGGCACTGATGGGTATTGATGAGCACTGATAGGTGGCACTAATGGGCGTTGAACACTGATAAGCAGCACTGATAGGTGGCACTGAAGGACACTGATAGGTGGCATTGATGAGCACTGATAGGTGGCACTGATAGCCAGCACTGATAGGCATTGATGAGCACTGTTAGGCGACATTGATGAGCAGTGAAAAGCTGCACTGATGGGCATTTATGAGCACTGACAGACAACATTAATGAGCACTGATTGGCATTAAACACTGATAGACAGCACTGAAGGGCACTGATAGGCTTCACTGATGGGAACTGATAGACAGCATTGATGGGCACTGATAGGCGGCACTAATGTGCATTGATGAACACTGATAGGTGGCATTGATGAGCACTGAAAAGCAACACTGATGGGCATTGATAAGCACTGATTGCACTGATGAGCACTGATAGGCAGCGCACATAATGCAGATTGCCGCAGAGCATAGATCTTAATGGACCTTAAAGTACACTAGTAAGAGGCCATGTACAATTTCAAAGTGCCAAAGATACATATTCAGTCATATATTGTAGATATTGTGCTGGCACACAAAGTAATTTAATCCAAGAGGACCTTCCATACTCTCATGGTGTGCCTACTGCACCATCTGAACACCAATGCTGGAAAATTATTTACTCAGATGCACCAGCTCAGGTTAAAGCCTTTAACATTTTCTAATACAATAAATCAACAAGGGCAGGCTATATATTTCTTTATATATATATATATATATATATATATATATATATATATATATATATATATATATATATATATATATATATATATATAGTAAAGATTGAATTCAAAATAAAAGACTAAATCCCCCTAAGACATTATCATATAGGTTTTGGGGAGATGTTGTTTATCTGACTGGGATTCTCTAAAATAAATGTAGCATATAAAATAATTTGCCAGTGCTTGAATTTTGTTTTATTTCACTTTTCCTGAATTAATAGAAAAATTCGACATACTGGTTAGAAACTGCTGCTATCACCAAATATTCCACTAGATGGCACTGCAACCTGTAATTAAAAAAAAGTGACCTGCTCTATAGAACCTAATGATGATTTTCTTTACAAGGACTAACAGTTCATTTTTCAAATCTCACTTCCAAGAGATATCCCTGGAATCATTTAGAGGAAATACAGCTTTGGCTACTGTAGAAGATTCATAGTATACTATTCATATAATATCCTTCTAATCATTATATGAACTGTACATTATCTCAACGTCTGCCAGTTAGATTGGCCGTACACATGGTAATATTTCAGCAGACGGTCTACTGGAAATGTTGACATTTGGTAGCTGAATATGTATCGGAAAAAGAAAGGCTTTGTTAATACACAGTTTCTTCCTCATCCAACAGTCCAGACAAGGTATCCCTTAATACCCCTGAGGTTGGGCAAGAGAGGTCATGAGGGCTGTGACAGCTTGGCTTTGGGCTATTTCTGCTCTGCTAGGGAGAAAATACAAACAAATAACAGCACACACAGTCAGCGCTGAAAGGTAAACCACTATTTTCAAAGCTGCAATTGCCCCGTGAAAATTAAAATGGAGAGATTGGTTCCTCTAAATCAGGGGTCTCAAACTGGCGACCCTTTAGCTGTTACGGAACTACAAGTCCCATCATGCCTCTGCCTATGAGAGTCATGCTTGCAACTGTCAGCCTTGCAATGCCTCATGGGAATTGTAGTTCTGTAACAGCTGGAGGGCCACTAGTTTGAGACCCCTGCTCTAAATTCAGCCGCCCCTACCACTCCTCCTGTTCAGCTTCTTTCTGCTGCCTTCAGTGTGCTCTCCAGCCCCCCTCTGCTCTTTCTTGCCCCCCCCCTCATCCTTTGTTAGGTTCCCCCCTTTCCTCTCCCGCCAGCTGCTGTAGGGTTTCTGTCAGGATGTAGAGTGGGGAAGTTAAATTACATATTTACTGGCCCCTTTCATTTCTGAATAGAGAGTCTGCCTGAACACTGTCCATTCATAGGTGAGGCATAGTAAACTGTGTTTACTATGCTTCATTTTATGAATAGACAGGAAGCCTCTGTACAGAGCTATTCATTCAGTGCAGCTGAGGCTGCAGAGATGGAGATTGAGAGCTGTGTCCTCAATCTCCTTTCTCCGAAGACCTGGAGAAAGGAGACCCCTGTTTAGACCCCTGCTTCTCACCAAAGCCCCCTAATGGGGCTTCTAAAAAAATTGTAAAAAATAATATGGTTTTAAAAAAAGGTAAAAAAAATACAATATCAAACATAAAAAACTACTGACACCAGTGGCAAAACTACCAGGGTCACAAAGGTCCCACTGGTGTTCCACCACCTGACTCGGAGGGAAGGGACAGGGGCCCTTCATGGTTTCTTACACAAGGGCCCTGGAGGTTCTAGTGTTAGACTAAGGTTTAGTGTCACTTTAATATAGAGCAACTCTTTTTGCAAGCTTCATTGCAGGGCCCTACTTGATTCTGGTCTGTAGAGACTGCATTCCAATGGGATTTCACCTAAAAGTTCATCTTAACTAAAAGTATTTTTGTTTTTCATTATTTTAATATAGCACAGGTTACTACAGTGAATTTCCGCATCTCTGAGGCCCTCTGGATGTTAGATATTAAACATGGGGGCTCATTACCATGGCTCATGATATAGTGTACACCTGAGCGAGGGCCGTGTTCAACTGCATGGGAATGCACAGGTGTTCCGTGCATCTCTGTGCAGGCACTCCCATTGATGCCAATTGGAATGCAGCTGCTGCATGAACACCACCCCTGCTCCCAATTTGACATCTGTGTAGGTGCACAACCCTGAATACAGACAGTGTGAGTTCTGGGACACGCACCCACAGGGCTGTCAAAATGGGAGCAGTGGCTGTGTCCATGCAGCAGCTGCATCTAAATTGACATCAGTGGGTCTTTGTGCAATTTGTTAATAACAAGAAAAGCATTAAAAAAGATCCCCTGCAGCCAGTAACAACATCCCCCCCCCCGAGTAACAATAGATCATCGGTGTGTGTAGTGTGGGTGCGCTAAAACAAAAATAACCCTCAAAGGGTGGTGCAAAAATTATATATATGTGAACAACACAAACATATGGAGAATATTATAAATGAAATCAAAGTCCATAAATAAATATTCATGAGTGTCCCAGCGTGGTGATTCAACTTGTGAGTAAAATGAAAAACGATGTTTCTTCAATTCAAATGTGAAAACCCACCACCAGGTGAAATTCCTCCATACCAGGCGGAAAGTAAGGTGCAGATATATCAAAATGGACTGAAACACAGCAATCTCAGGTGCTACCAATCGCCAAGTGAAAAACACCTAAAAGATGGTCCCTTACCGAACTGCAGACAATAACCGCTTGTAGGTACAGCTGAAAACGTTGTCTCCTCCGCTCTATCCCACTTTAACCAAGGTGTCTCTATGACCATGGGAACCAAGGGTCCCTCAGACATGTGATATAAAAGACAGAGTGCCGATAGTGTGATACCTTCCAAACAGTTTATTTAAGCAAAACAGTAATGCACTTACATGAGCCAAGATGTTAATCAGCATTTGATCCGTTCATGCAGGAAATTTCTGGATAGACTCGCGTCCGGCCGCAGCGCGGACCGCGAGTGACGTTTGTGACGGTTACGCCTCCTCTCTGATGCGTTTCTTCCTATTGGACATCGACTGTTTTATGGAGATGCTGATTTCATTTTCCAGCAGGATTTGGCACCTCTCCACACTGCCAAAAGTACCAATACCTGGTCACATGATCACGGTATCACTCTGCTTAATTGGCCAGCTAACTCGTCTGACCTAAACCCCACAGAGAATCTGTGAGGTATTGTCAAGAGGAAGATGAGAGACACCAGACCCAACAATGCAGACGAGCTGAAGGCTGCTATCAAAGCAACCTGGGCTTCCATAACACCTCAGCAGTGCCACAGGCTGATCGCCTCCATGCCACGCCGCATTCCACCCCACTAGGCATTGGCACCCACTATCAATCAAAATACGCTTATTGTGGGTTTTTTTTTACTAAAAATATGTAACAGAATAGAAATTGGCCTAGAAGGATGAAAAATTTTGATTTTTAAAAAAATGTTTTGCGGGGGGGGGGGGGGATTTTTTAAAGCAGGATGTGAAAAATATTGTTTTTTTTTTTTTTTTTCAGAATTGTCGCTCTTTTTTTGTTTATAGCGCAAAAAATAAAAATCGCATAGGTGATCAAATACCACCAAAAGAAAGGACATCAAATTTATTTGGGTACGGTGTCACACGAGCACGCAATATTCCGTTAAAATAACACAGGACCGAATCGCAAATAATGGCCTGGTCATTAAGGGGGCAAATCCTTCCAGTCCAGAACTGGTAAAGTACATGTGAATGCTAAAATCTCATATAGGTATTACCATGTAAATTCTATTTTAAAAGTCATATTTAAACTTTTAGGGCCGGGTTCACAAAAGTGCGATTTGGATGCCGGTTTCCCCACGTCCAATTCACATGCAAGTGTGACTGGCTCTCAGAAGAGACGGTTCACGCAGGTCCGAGGCCGCCTCGGTCCTCATTCCAAAAGGGTCCTGTGCATGATTGGCTCCAGTTTAGGTGCGAATTTAGGCAAGAACTCTCACCTGATTGGCACCTGAACCGGTGAACAGGAATGCACTGGACCCCATGCTTGGAACCGCAGCTGCACATATCTGAACCCAGCCTAAGACTCCTTTCCTACAAACACCCGGGGGGTGGTAAAGACAATTGGTTAGTCTGCATTTTTACTGCCCACCAACAAGCAGACATGCTGCCACTTGGGTGTGTACACATTGCCACGGCTGTGATGGTTAGCATTGTGGCACAGAAATTTTAACAATACATGCAGAGTTTGGCAGATGACACCACCTGTCAAACTCTCCCATGTGTATGAATGGGGAACCTGTGAGCCAAGCACTAGTTTGAAAAGGAACCCTAATCTACATCTTTCGCTAAAATAATACCTGGTGATTAGGGATGAGCTCAGGTATGGCTCAGGCATCTCCCTTTACAATACAAACCAGCGTGTAATCGTTATATGGAGTATAATGCGTGCAGACTGGTGGGCATGAACCCTTAGGGTTTATATTTGGACATTACTAATCCTGCTGATGCCACAATATACAGCTTATTAAACTCTTCTATCACATGCCAAGAAACATAGGCGTGCACAGGGGATGTGCCGGATGTGCCTTGGCACACCCTAATCACCCGGTGTGGCACAGATTCCACCTGCTAATATTTCACCAAGCCCCCCCAACTGGGATCCTAAAAAAAATGGTGTAAATAATAAAAAAATAACCTAATAAAAAAATAAAATTGTAAAAAATAATACAAAAATAAAATAATAAAAATAAAAAACTAGTGACACTGTCCACCGCCCAATTGACACCAATCTCATCTCTGTTTTTTTTACATTTATTTATAAAAATGTGCATGTGTATGTATTTAGATAGATAGATATATATATATATTGTATATCTCTCTCTCCATTTTATATATATATATATATATATATATATATATATATATATCAAGGAGGTGTATGAATAAAGAATATCAGAACCTATAGCTCAAACTGCATCACACACTAGCAGCGCTAAAGTCCACAATGATGTATGAACTTATATCTTATATGTAAGGGAAAAGTTCATGCATAAAGTCCCAAATATATCCAGAGTCTCAAGAGAGTGAATCCTTGCGGAAAACCGGAAAGACCTCCACCACACCGCTATGTGCACCCGTAAGTAGGGACACTCACCAGATAAAATCTGTATATGCACCAAATCAAGCAGTAAATAGGATCACCTAATCTCTTCCAGACATCGGATAGTGGTCGGCACTTCAATCGGATACCAGTTCAATATCAGACCGATACTCTCCTCACCACCATGGGGACAGATTGCATGTGAAATAATGAAGTGACATAGCGTAATCCTGCATATTGCACTCTTTATTTCCCCAAACATGCAATCCCTCAACCATTGCACTTACAGACATGTATAAATAAACAGCATGGAATAGGAAAAGCCGATAGTCCTACCACCGTTCCTCGTCCTGTTCGCCCGCTACTCGGTACCTAGTTGCGAGCCTCGAGGGACCGGCATGTGACGTAGGCTTCCTGCGTGTCCGCGTGACCACGCCCTGACGCGTTTCGTCAGCAAATGACTTCAACCGAGGGCGTGGTCACGCGGCAAAGTCACTGGTATTTGACTGTATTGGAGGGAGCGGCGATGGCAATTACTCGATCACGTGGGCAGATTGTCACCCTCCCACTTCCGCCCTCTCCACAGCCATATCCATGTACATTGCACTTCTGCCCACACTCGGCTTCACCGCCTTCACTCCCCGGATAGCCATCAGTACACTCAAAAGCGGAGCACCATCCGGAAACAGATCATTAGCGGGTCATATAGCCATACTTTAACAGTATTTGTATGAGTACCCAACAAAGTTAGTACTCTACTTCGGCTAACCCCCTAAAGTGCAGATATTGTGCATACATGTTAATATCACATAATAAAATCATAATGAAACATCATTATATTACATTTGATAAATCACACATAATTTACATAATCATGTTAAAATTACCGTTAACCACTTAAGCCCCGGAGGATTTGGCTGCTAAACGACCAGGGGTTATTTTGCGATTCGGCACTGCGTGACTTTAACGGACAATTGCGCGGTCGTGCGACGCTGTACCTAAACGAATTTGGCGTCCTTTTTTTCCCACAAATAGAGCTTTCTTTTGGCGGTATTTGATCACCTGTGCGATTTTTTGATCACGCGCTATAAACAAAAAAAGAGCGTCAATTTTGCAAAAATAGCAATATTTTTCCCTTTTTTTTATATGAAATTCCCCCCAAAAAAAATGTAAAAATCAAAATTTTTTAACATTTTCGGCCAATTTGTTTTATGCTACCTATGTTTGGTAAAAAAAAATCGCAAAAAGCGTATTTTGATTGGTTTGCGCAAAAGTTATTGCGTTTACTGACTAAGGGAAAGGTTTTTGTCATTTTTGTTGTTTTTTTTTAACGCGTAATGGCGGCGATCTGCGATTTTTTTTGCGGTACTGCGACATTGCGGCGGACAGATCGGACCCTTGACTGACATTTTTGACACTTTTGGGGTTACCAGTGACATTTCTACAGTAATCAGTGCTATATATATGCACTGTTACTGTAAAAATACACTGGTAGTGAAGGGGTTAACTTTATTTGAGAGGGAGGGGCTGTGTGTGTCCCTAGGGGCGTGATTCTAACTGTGATTGGCTGTGGCTTCAGCTGTATGCAGAGTGATCAACGGATCTACATAGTAGATCCATATGATCAGCTCTCATACAGAGGGGAGAATGACAGGCAGCTTGTTTACACAAGCTGCCTGACTTTCTCCCTCTCCCCCGCCGATCGCAGAGTGGCCGGCGGACATCGGGTCCGCCGGTCACACGCGCGGGGGGGGTCCGTGACCACGCGGGAGCGGGAGCGCGCCCCCGGCGGCGCGCGCTCGCTCCCTAGACCCTCACAAGCTAGTGACGTAGCCCTACGTCACTTTGCCTGTGAGGGGCTGACCGCCGATGTAGATCGGCGTGCGGCGGTCGGCAAGTGGTTAAAACCATATAAAGATAAAATAATAAAATGGCAGCAATGTGGTATAATACACCTAAAAGTACATATAAATTACATAAAATTCAGGTATAGGTATAGAATAAACAAATATAAAAGGACACATATAAATATATATATACCCACGTGTGTTGTTAGTTGTTTGAGCTTTGGGGTGCACATTCTAATTAAATAGGCTAATTGGGCTTCTAAAAAAATTTGCAAAAAAAAATAAAAAATCATATTAAAAAACTAAAATTTTAAAAAACAATAAAAAATAAAATAAGAAAAATAAGAAATACTGACACTGTCCACTGCTCTACTGACACCGTCGGTGTATATACAAATGCACACACATGCATGTGTGTTTGAGCTTTAGGGTGCACACCCAAATGCAATAGGCTGTGCACACCTATGCCAGGAAAAATGAGTGAGGTAATGCACAGCCCTGTGGAAGACCCATAATCTAGCAGGTTCTCCACCACTGCTTTCCAAGCTTCTGAATCAATCCCACCAAACATTCAACATGGGGGGTTATCGTGCCACACACAATGTACACCAATTACAGCAATTTAAGGTGGATGTATCCAGTGCGGTCAGACAGGCATGTCTTGTTTCTAGTTCAGTAACTCCTGCTTGATGGTGATGGAGATGGAGATGGTGATGGCTCAGGGCCCTCGTAACCCCCTTGTATTGAATTTTATTTTTACTGTACTGTCTCTCCTTACAGTATATTGTAAAGTGCTGCAAAAACTTTTGGCACTGTTTAAATCCTGTATAATAATAATAATAATAATAAAAAATAGGGTGGAACCCAACAGTTGGTGCTAAAAAGAGCGTAAAACAATATAGCTTAGCTGTATTATTACAGTATATGAATACAGAAATGGGAATTCCCCTATTGTGGGACTCTATAGGCACTCCAAACAAATAACCAATAAATTCATAAAAAACACATTTTTTTTTTTAAATCATTAAAAAAAAGGCAAAAAACACAGAATGTACATGGAATGAGCAGCTGAAAATACACCAATTGAAATACACTGCCTGGCCAAAAAAAGTTACCACCTGGAATTAGCTAAGCAACTAACTAAACTAAGCATGCAGTAACTATACTATTGGATAGTTACTGCATGTGCCCAAGAATGAGGTCAGCTGACCACCTGAATATACTGAATGATCAGATTATTCCATCAATGGATTTTTTCTTCCCTGATGGCACGGGCATATTCCAAGATGACAATGCCAGGATTCATTGGGCTCAAATTGTGATAGAGTGATTCAGAGAGCATGAGACATCATTATCACACATGGATTGGGCACCACAGAGTCTATAACTTAACCCCATTGAGAATCTTTGGGATGTGCTGGAGAAGGCTTTGCTCAGTGGTCCGACTCTCCCATCATCAATACAAGATCTTGGTGAAAAATGAATGCAACACCGGACGGAAATAAATCTTGTGACATTGCAGAAGCTTATCGAAACAATGCCACAGCGAATGCGTGCCGTAATCAAAGCCAACTAAATATTAGTGTGTGAACTTTATTTTTTGGTGGTGACTTTTTTCTTTTTGGCCAGGCAGTATATAAGACAATGATACAATCTGGTATTCTCCACCCGAAGCATTTCACAGACTATACAACTCCTTCATCAAGGGTTTTGTAGATATTATTTCTAATCAATCAAATGGTTTATCGATGGACATTCTATAATTAGTTTAAAAATGAAGTCTCTGAAATTTCTGCCTTTCTGCCCAACCTTTGAGGTAACATATATTGTCCTGAATGAAGGAGACCGATAGTTGGGAGGAGCACCAACGAGAGCGCTACAACCAACTTAGGGCGACCAGGAGACACTGAGGCCCAGCAGACGTTATCCTGCACCTAGAGACGCATTTATAAATTCCCGTGTCACAGTTTGAAGGTGGTAAGAAAGGGCCTCAAAATAGGTAGTGGTATAAATGCTGGCTTTGAACAGCACAAGAGAAGTGTTGTGTCCTCTGGTGAGGGCGTGCAGCAAGAACATGCAAACTCTGTGCAGGTAGTGCCATGGTTGGGATTGGAACCAACAACCCCAGTGCTGCTAGGCAGAAGTGCTAACCACTTAGCCGCTGTGCCACCCACTTGTTATGATAAAATTCAGAGACAGCTCCAGTTTTACTTTTGGAGACTTAAAGAAAAAAATGAAACATTCTTTTTCAGCTTGATTACAAAGGGGTTTGGTTTACTAAAGGCGAATGGACTGTGCACTTTGCAGGTGCAGTTGCTCCAGAGCTTAGTAAAAAAGGGAAGCTCTGCTGACTTCCATTATCCAATCATGTGCAAAAAATTGCTGTTTTTGTTTTTTTTTTAATTTCCCTTGCTTGTTATTGGGTATTCTTTGCAAAGTGAAGCTTTACCACTTTTATTAAATTCTGGAGCAAGTACACATGTAAAGTGCAGAGCCTGTTTGCCTTTAGTAAATCAGCCCCACGTTGTTTTACTCACCTGTTGCAAACCAAAAAATATTTTCTATAAAGCAGGGCACATAAACAAGGACACCTTTTAGGACACAGCAAAGGGCATGTCCCAGTTACACAGACCACAAAGATTTAATATGCAGAAGATGTTTGGCTGATCCCCACAAGTGCTTTTTGACCTCTATTTTTTCCATCATATTTGCTTTTCAAAAGAACAAATACAGAAACATAGAGGTTTGATTAAAAGTTTGGTGCAGCATAACAGTTTTGATAGTAAAATAGTACATTTTGTATGGAGATGCACAGAGGGACAACTGAGGCTGCATGAGGGATAGAGTGGATTTGGTCCCAAAAGAAGGACAGTTATAAGAGATATATAGATGATCAGGATGATCGGCCATTGTTAACAGCTACTCACATTTTAAAGGGTACCGCCACTTCTGTGGGGAAAAAATAGTAAATAAAAAAATAATAATAATGCAGCGTATACAATGGAGGCTCAAGTCATATTGTAATTGAATGTTATTTGAAAATTACCTTTCCTTTTCAATCTGTAGGGCTGTAATTTTATATACAATGCAATAAAATATGGCTACCTGGAGGTGTTCCGTACACAGAGGGTGTACAGATCGCCCCCCAGATATGTCATTTCCTGCTTGTGTGATTGGCTTACTGATTTTCCCAGAAGTCAGCAGTAGAATACAAGTCAGATTTTGAGCATCCCCTGCAGCAAAAATGTCATTAATTGTGATTTACTCCCAAAAGGAAATCACGTCTACAGAGATGCAAACCCTGCCAATTTCCTAGTGCAGGTGCAGCAGCTGATTGATAATTATGATACCACACCTATACAGATTGACTTGGCACATAGACACAGACAAACACATAGCTATTTCTTCAGAATAACAAAAGGTAGGAATCTGCAACAAAGTTTGTTAAAATCCTTGTAATATACAGAGATCACCCAAAGGGGAATTTGTTTTTCCCTATCTTGTATCCCATAGCTTGTAGACCTTTTGTGCAAACCAATCAATATACACTTATTAGGATTTTTTTACCAAAAATATGTAGCAGAATACATATTGGCCTGAATTAATGAAAAAATTTGATTTTTAAAAATTATAATAGTGGGTATGTTTTATAGCAGAAAGTAAAAAATATTGTTTTCTTTTCAAAATTGTGGTTCTTTTTTTGTTTATAGTGCAAAAAATAAAAACTGTAGAGGTGATCAAATACCACCAAATGAAAGCTCTATTTGTGGGAAAAACCATATTGCAAGAAATGGCCTGGTCAGGAAGGGGGTGAAACCTTCCGGAGCTGAAGTGGTTAACCACTTGCCAACTGCCTAACGTCTATCTACGTCGGCAGTCAGCCCCTCACAGGCAAAGTGACGTAGATCTACGTCACTAGCCTGTGAGGGTCTAGGGAGCGAGCGTGCGCCGCTGGAGGCACGCTCCTGCTCGCTCACGGACCCCCCCCCCGCGCCTGTGAGTGGCTGACCCGATGTCCGCCGCTCACTCGCGATCGTCGGTTACACCGGGAGAAAGGCAGGCGGCTAATGTAAACAAAGCCGCCTGTCATTCTCCCCTGTGTAACTGCAGAGATCATACGGTCCTGCTATGTAGGACCGTAGATCTCTGCTGTTACATGAACAGCCACATCCAATCGCAGTTAGAAGCACGCCCCTAGGGACACACTTATCCCCTCCTTCTCAAATAAAGTTAACCCCTTCCCTGCCAGTGTCATTTTTACAGTAACAGTGCATATGTATAGCACTGATTACTGTAGTAATGTCACTGGTAACCCCAAAAGTGTCAAAAATGTCAGTCAAGGGTCCGATCTGTCCGCCGCAATGTTGCAGTCCCACAAAAAAAAATCGCAGATCGCCGCCATTACTGGTTAAAAAAAAAACCAACAAAAATCTTTCCCTTTGTTAGTAAACGCAATAACTTTTGCGCAAACCAATCAAAATACGCTTTTTGCGATTTTTTTTACCAAAAATATGGTAAAAAAAATTTGGCCTAAAATGTTAAAAAATTTTGATTTTAAAATTTTTTTTGGGGAATTTCATATAAAAAAATTTGAAAAATATTGTTATTTTTGCAAAATTGTCGCCCTTTTTTTGTTTATAGCGCATGATCAAAAAATCGCACAGGTGATCAAATACCACCAAAAGAAAGCTCTGTTTGTGGGGAAAAAAGGACATCAATTTCATTTGGGTACAGCGCTGCACGACCGTGCAATTGTTCGTTAAAGTCATGCAGTGCCGAATCACAAAATAGGCCCTGGTCAGGAAGGGGGTAAAATCTTCCGGGGCTTAAGTGGTTAAAGTTCATATGTGTGTAAAGGCAGGTGTCCCAATACTTTTCTTAATATAGTGTGTGTATATATATATATATATATATATATATATATATATATATTGTATATAAACTATCATTGTATAAGGCCTGCACGTGTCTTTGAATCTCATGGAGACTATTGTCCAATGGTGAACAGAGCTGGTAAGTGCTTCCCAGGCTTGGGGATGGCAGAAGAACAACACAGGTCAATTAGCTGTTGATTCTGACCTGACCTGCTCAGCATCATTCCACAACCTTAGGTTATGGTTAAGCCTGACCAGTTAAAAGGAACTCAGTTAAATCTGTAAACGACATGCCATGTTCAGTATGACTTTTTTTGTGGCGGGGATGGATGACACCCAGGTGTCCTATTGTTTTTTTTGTTTTTTTTTTCTTTTTCTATTCTTGGGGAATTTAGACTTTTATTTTTTTAAACCAAAATTATGTTAAAAAAGTAATACATGCTTATCAAATATATATATGTACATATGTATATATATATCTATATATCTATATATCTATATATATATACATATAGATATAAATATATATATATATATATATATATATATATATATATATATATATATATATATATGGTTTTGATTTTAGCTACATAGGTTTGAGATATTAGGTGGAGTTAGGATTGGCAGCAAAAGAGCTTAACTATTCAAATGTAAGATTTAAATCTAAGGAGAATATGGTGGTAAAGATATCAGAATATCATTTACAAAAGACTTTTTTTTTTCATTCAAATTTTCCAAAAATTCTAAATTCTTTAGCAAAGTGGTAAATTAAATTTATAGAATGCATGCACTTATGTAATGAAGTTTCATAAAGTGGAGTATCCGTCTTTGTAGATCTAAAAACAACTAGACTAACCTTTAAAATAAATTGTGCCTTCCTCAGCAACTTTAGGCATCTGAAGATTCAACATGATTTTACTTTATTAGTTTATTTTTGTCTTTTGGTTGAACTTGATAAACAGTTGGATTTTCATTTGAACGTTGGCACAGAAATTCTAAAAATACGTTTGTCAGAACATTTTTCTTTGCCATTGTTGAGGAAACTACCGGTAATTTCATTTGGAAGCATTTAAAATATTATCCAGAACTGCTATGTGAGAGGAACCCTAGATGTATTACACAGATTTCATTATAGTATGTACAATTTTTCTGAAACAAAAGCCACACTACAGTTAGAGTTTTTTTTGTTCACGAAAAATTTCCATCCTACTGCTTTGATTTTTCTCATCACAGGAGTCAAAAAAAAACGGACGTTGGTTGGACCCTATTAACCATTAAAAAATCAAAAGCTTGTTTTGAAAACTACATTTTCAAGAAAAATTCTACTAGTGTGTGGCCAGATTAGGATATGTTACTACACAAACAGATTTGGGAATTTATACACATTTAGCCACAAGAGTATTTATTGCTGATGTTGGATGGAAAGACCCGTCTCACAATTGGTGTTCCAATTCATCTCTAAGGTGTGAAATAAAATTGTGAAATGACACTCGCGCCAAAAAGAAGTAGAAAGTGTATGTGCAAAACTAAATACGTGAACAAAGGACCGCTGCTGTGAACAACCCACAGGGGTATGCAATGAGAATAAATGTAACACAGGTATTACCCACAGCCAGAGATGTATAGTAACTAAGTAGAACTACTTCACTATTGTACTTAAGTACCAAAAGGCGGTATCTGTACTTTCCTAGAGTAGAATTTTTTTCTCCTACTTCCACTTTTACTTCACTACATTTTTTCAATGATTTCAATACTTCTACTCCAATATTTTTTTTTGTGCTGCATAGTTACTCGTTACTATTATAAAAATTACCACTGCCAGAACAGTAGATGGCAGGTTTCATGAAGCTCAAAACATGTGTATTATCAGCGCATACCAAAATAAAAGCTACTGTATGTATAAATAAAAGCTGCATTTGAAATAATAAAAAACAATATGATGTTCAAACTTTTGACTTCTTTCTTTAATAACTACATAACACAGTACTTGTACTTTTACTTTCAGTACTTGAGTAGCAATTTTTTTTTTCAAAACTACTGGTTCTTTTAATTTCAGTACTTGAGTAGCAAAATTTAAAAAAAAAAACTACTTGCAATACTTAAGTACAAAAAATGTTGAATACTTTAGTACTTCTACTCAAGTCACTTTTTGATCGAGCACTTGTACTTTTACTCAAGTATGGGTTTCGAGTACTTTATACAACTCTGCCCACAGTGCATGTCCCGGGAAAGAAATAGTTAAGTACCTGTAGTAAATGGTGTATTATATCAAACCAATTGATGCTGAAATGTGTTGCAAAGAAAATTATTGCTCATAAATCCATGCTGGATAGCCTCTCAGCTACCTGTCCCTATTAACCAATTTGCATATACTATTACAGCATATATGCATATAATGTGCTTGAACAGTACATAAAATAACTGTGCAACCAATAACAGAATTATCATGTGATAAAATAACAGCAATAATGAAATGAAAAAATATTATTTAAAAAACTGTAGAAAAATGGACATATGAGAAGCTGAAACTTCTAGATTTCCTTAAAGTTAATAGAAAAAAGGAAGAAAAAAATGTGGTGAAAAATGGTGATAAGTGTCATTGCTTTGGACTATTTGGACACTTATCACCATTTTTCACCAACTTTTTTTCTTCCTTTTTTCTATAAACTTTAAGGAAATTTAGAAGTTTCAGCTTCTCATATGTCCATTTTTCTACAGTTTTTTAAATAATATTTTTTCATTTCATTATTCCTGTTATTTTATCACATGATAATTCTGTTATTGGTTGCACAGTTATTTTATGTACTGTTCAAGCACATTATATGCATATATGCTGTAATAGTATAAGCAAATTGGTTAATAGGGACAGGTAGCTGAGAGGCTATCCAGCACGGATTTATGAGCAATAATTTTCTTTGCAACACATTTCAGCATCAATTGCTTTGATTTAATACACCACTTACTACAGGTACTTAACTATTTCTTTCCCGGGACATGTGCTGTGGGTAATACCTGTATTACATTTATTCTCATCTCTAAGGTGTTCAGTAGGATTGAGGTCAGGGCCCTGTGCAGGCCACTGTAGCTCCATCACACCACATGTATTTGTGGAGATGGTTTTTTGCACATGGGAACAGTCATACTGGAAGGGTCTTACCTAAACTTTTGCCACAAAATTGGAAAAGTACAATTGTCAAAATGTCTTTGAATACTGTATGCTGGAAACCACTTAACTTAATCATTTGGAGGGATGTCTACAAACATGGCCACATACTTTATATAATTATGTTGCTCAAAGTAACTATTCAAATGATCTTTTTTTTATATATATATCTTCAGAATTATGATATGAGTTGTGTTCCTTTGGGTACTAAACTTATGCTTATTTAATTTGGGTTTTGCTGATGATGACTGTAAGTACTTAAAATGGACCTTTTTCTACCCCACTCATTACCATTGTATTGAACAATTCCCTCCCACTACCACAATTTAACATCCATTTATTCCATAACACCTTTTTTGGGGACATCCCCAGGAGCTTCCTGGATTCCAGCCTTGGCAAGAATGATGTTCCAGTCTCCAACAACCTCCTGAGAAACTAAAGTCACACATCCCAGGAGGCCTTGGTGCACTCAATAGCGCATGTGCCGATAGGCATCATCAGTGGGTTGGCTGTCTCTTCCTGGTTCTTGCAGCCAGGCCCCGGTGTATACATGTCATCAGGGGGCTGCAAGAAGTCAGAATAGACAGCTGAGACACTTATGTAAGAAGATGCGCCATGAGATTTGGTGTGTGTCAATGGATTGCAGCATAACAATGCTGACTTTGCTGGACGTGTGTATTTTAAGGATTACCCAGAAAACCAGGTAAGAAGGGAGCAGGGGAAAATTGCACAGAGGAGTGAACTATATGATTGAGGGTTATAACCCCTGTCAGATTTTTTTCCCAACCTGTGTCCCATTGCAGAGATTTCTCTCCACTTCCTGTCCCATAGCCAGCAGAATATTAGCATGCATAAAGAAAGGGATGTATTCCGGAGATAAAACTATAATCCTTCCACTTTATAAAACTCTGGTCCGACCACATCTGAAGTATTCTGTCCAGTTCTGGTCGCCAGTCCTCAGGAGGAATGTTTTGGAGCTGGAGAGAGTCCAGAGAAGGGCAGCTAAACTAATTAGGGGATTGGAGGACCTTAATTATGAAGAGTGTCTGCAATCGCTTGATTTATTCTCCCTGGAGAAGAGACGCCTGAGAGGGGACATGATAGCAATTTATAAATATCTCAATGGTGATCTCAGCATAGAAAAAAAGCTATTCAGTCGAAAGGATTGCATGATGACTCGAGGGCATACAATGCGATTAGAGGAGAAGCGTTTTAACCTCAGGCAACGTGGGGGGTTCTTTACTGTTAGGGCTACAAGATTGTGGAATTCTCTACCACAAGAGGTGGTTTCTGCGGGAAGTATGGTGGCTTTCAAAAGACTCTTAGACGTACATCTCAAGGATCAGAACATTCAGGGGTATGAGAGATGATTACAGCCACACACACCTACACAGGTTGAACTGGATGGACTATTGTCTTTATTCAGCCTCACCTACTATGTAACTATGTAAGTGAGGAAATCCCTGAAAATTAAGGGAATTTCTTGGGCCCCCCTAGGTCAACAGAACTAGTGTCCCTATTCTAAGATTTCCCCTCTATTACTTTTCTGAGGACACCCCAAAATTTTAGATTTTCCTTTACTTTTACTTTCAATGATAATGGTAAAAAGGAGAGGATGAATCTCCTTAACGGGATCACAGACAGAAATTAAAACTGACATGCATCCCATCCCAAGCTAATCCCTCTCCATTCTATCCAAAACTAAAAAAAAAAAGGTTTACCTTTAGTTATACTTGAAGGAAGTACTTATTAACCACTTAAGGACCAAGTCCATTTTTGATTTTGTTCACAAGATAAAAATCTGTATTTTTTGCTAGAAAACTATGCCCAAAATTATATATATATTTTTTAGCAAAGACTCTGGAGAATAAAATGGTGGTCATTGCAATATTTTTTGTCGCACTGTATTTGCGCAGCGGTCTTTCAAACGCCATTTTTTTGGAAAAATTACGAAAAAATAAATTTCCCTGCATTTAAAAAAACTAAACAGTAAAGTTAGCCCATTTTTTTGCATATTGTGAAAGATGATGTCAAATTGAGTAAATAGATACCCAACATGTTACTGTTTATAATTGCGCACACCCGCGGAATGGCAAACTATGGTCAATAAAAATCTCCATAGGCGACGCTTTAACATTTTTTAATGGTTACCAGTTTAGAGTTAGAGTGTAGCTCTGGCAAATCATGGTGATATCTCACATGTGTGGTTTGAATAGCGATTTAATTTGCGGGCACGGCTTCCATATACGTTTTCTTTCGTGCGCGAGCTAACAGGAAAGGGGGGGCGGCTAAAAATGTTTTTTTTTTTTTCCTATTTATTTATTTATTTATTTTTTTTTAATTTTAGCACAGGTTTTAAAAAAATTAATAAATCTTATCACTTTTATTGCTGTCACAAGCAATGTAAACATCCCTTGTGACAGCAATAGGCAGTGACAGGTACACTTTATGGAGGGATCGAGGGTCTAAAAGACCCTAGACCCCTCTACTACACTTCCATGTATACAAAACACCAAAAACTGCATTATTTAATGCATTCACTTTTTAAATCCGGCGCCTTTAGCAGCCGAGTAACCCTGACGTGACGTCATGGACGCTGCCTCCGGGTTACGTAATCAGAGACCCGATCGAAGCTGCATCCGGCTTTGATCGGTAATCCATCGAGCTGGCGGACGTGCCGGCTGGTTGCTCGGGTCCCCCGGTGGGACGGGAGATCTGGGCAGAGCCACGGAAGGCGGCGGGAGAAGGGGGTGTCCCCTCCCGCTCGCTGGAGTAACGATCAAGTGGCTCCCGAGCCGCATCGGTCATTACCGACAGAAAGCAAACCGCCAGCTCTAAAAAAACTGTACTGGGGTGATGCCTCTAGCTAGAGGCATCACCCCGGAACAACCACTTAAAATCAGCCGACCTAGGTCTACGTGGGTGGTCGGTAAGCGGTTAATGGTCAGTGTGTGAACAGGGTACAAGGGACTGTAGCGCAGAAATCACACTGAGGCCGAGTAACTTGAACTGTGTATTGCATAAAATCCTACCAAGGTACATCTAGGCCTGGCGGGTGAGCAAAACTGGAGTCTGTAGCAACAATACTTAGGCCCCATGCACACAGGGCGTCAGAAAAAAGGAGCTGCAGAGCCACTTCTAAAGTCAGGAAAAAGCAGCTGTTGTAATTGCACGTTTGGCCACGTTGGCTTTGAGCAGCGTTTTTCTGCCTCCATTCAAAATCAATGGTTGCCTATGAGCCGTCTTTGATACGGCTTTCAGCCCATTGATTTGAATGGAAGTTGCATCACAAGTCGGATCGGGATTATCCGACTTGTTAATGCGACTTGCGCTCTGAGTATCTTGAGGGCGAACTCCATGCCAAAATGGAAAAAAAAATGGCGTGGGGGTCCCCCCCAGGTTCCAAACCAGGCCCTTTGGGTCTGGTATGAATTTTGAAGGGAGCCCCAGGCTGAATAAACTCAGGACAGCGCCACCTATAGAGGGGAGTATAGACTGCACCTGCCTGCATGTGTTTTGTGTTTTAAATCATAGAAGTACAATCGGGATTGTGACAAAGACGTATTATGTTCTAAAATGTCAGCATTTAGAGATGTCTCTCTTTCCCATCTTATAAGACAGAGATATACAGTATGCTTTACCGTTTAGTATTTTAGATTTTCTCCTTCACAGCCACCCTGTTGACATGCCCCATCTGATGGCTCTTTGTAGCTGAGAGCAAAGCGGGGACAGGTCACAATGTACCATGCCCTCCACCTTCAACTGTTACATTTTATCCACAGAGTTTGTTTTCATGTGTCACAATAATTTATAGTTGGGGAAGTGGAATATCGCCTGCCTTGTAGTGGCACCATAATTCACTCAAGTTTATAGAGTATGAAACAGAGGAAGGGGCTTACTGCTGAAACCATTCATTAGTTTCCATGTATTGAGTTCAGTTTGAGAATTTCTGTCTGGGTTTGGTATTTCCATATTGTAATATCTGCTCAACTGAAGGCTTAGTGCTATAATATATCATTATATTATATATTATAAAAAGATATGTGTGCACACAATAGAAAAGTCTAGTTAGTGCAGTAAATTAAAAGAAGAAAAAAACGCACACCATGTTCAGTTCCTCCAGTTGTGATTGGTCTTCTGTAAACTTGTGTGCCTCCATGCTGCTTGTTTGTTATCAGAGCATCCCAAAGAAGAGATATTTTGGTTGAGTTAGGTGAGCCCAGCATTACTTCAGGATCTCAGCACATCGCTGTAAGTGATCTAGTGTTCAAAATATGCCAAAACCTTTATAAGCTGAAGCAATATCTATCTTTACCACCTTTGTCCTCTACAGCCTAATTCGCATTGTACAATGACAGTTGCTCCTAAAGTAGATCTAAAAAATAAACAGATGACATTTAGGTTGCTAAATAAGGATGAGCTAAGGTTCGGGCCGCACTCATTTAGGCTTGAAACTGCAGGTAAGTATCACACGGCAGCTGTCCCAATCAGCTGCAGCCATGGAAGTGACCAAATATGGCCATGCTGCCTTTTTAGGTCAATGATGTCACCAATATCCCCGCCCCTATGTTATATTCAACTGTGGGGTGGATATTTCCACTATTGCAGGTGATTGAGACAGCTGCCTGCTGTTAATTGATGGTGTCCCAGTGGAGTTCAGCCCAAACTTGAACAAATCCCTTTTTCTATAGCAATGCGTATCAAACAACTGCCATTTTTTCATAAAATGCTGTTTTCATCTTTTATCATCCTTTTTTTCTATCGTAGTGCTACTGATCTGCTCCGACCCCTTTCAGCCACTTCCTGTCTATATGCACATGCTCGGGGTCAGCTGAATATCATTGCTTTGGACCAGCTTCCTAAAAGACCAGATCCACATGGGTCTTCCTCATTGCAATATTATTATAATATAAAATGACAACTTGGATAGTTGAATCACATATGGTGCAGGTTCACATCTCATGGAAAGGTACCTTCAGTATGTAAGGACATATAGTCCAATAGAGTTGTGCTTATAATTATAGTTAAAAGAAATAGGTAAAGAGTCCAAATAGGTCTAAACCAAAATCCATTCAATCAATGAGTGCACTATCCATCACCCGAAAGGTGCATGATCCTGAGTGAAAGCCTCCACCTTATAAATTGCCTGCTTACCAGCTGGTGTTGAGCTACTATTACAGAAGGTCACTGTCGCTTGTGGCTCTAAACCCAGCCAGGGCCTCTGTCCATTACAAAAAAGGGCTTGGGTTGAAGGAAAAGGTATTAGCCACTCTTTTGGCAATTTTGTCACACAAAAACCCCAAAAAGACATAAACTTACCATAGCATAAAATCTTTTGTACATTTATTTCCAAATAAAATAGATTACATATACAAGAAACACTGTAACAACATCAGAGATGTATAGTAACTAAGTAGAACTACTTCACTACTATACTTAAGTACCGAAAGGCGGTATCTGTACTTTCCTGGAGTAGAATTTTTTTCTCCTACTTCCACTTTTACTTCACTACATTTTTTTGATGATTTCAATACTTCTACTCCGATATTTTTTTTTTGTGCTGCATAGTTACTCGTTACAATTATAAAAATTACCACTGCCAGAACAGTAGATGCTGAAAATACAAAGCAAAAGAAGGGCGCACCAGCCTAGCGCATTATCCTCAGCAAGTTTATTTGGATAAAATTGTTTAAAATCAAATACTCACAAACAAACAAGAAGTTCAGGCACATCAATTCCATACACCTGCCTCCTACCAGAGGATCAACGTCTTTACTGGAAGCAGGGGGCTGACGCGTTTCGAGGCTGTGCCTCTTCCTCCGAGCCAGTAGATGGCAGGTTTCATGAAGCTCAAAACATGTGTATTATCAGCACATACGAAAATAAATGCTACTGTATGTATAAATAAAAGCTGCATTCGAAATAATAAAAAACAATATGATGTTCAAACTTTTGACTTCTTGCTTTAATAACTACATAACACAGTACTTGTACTTTTACTTTCAGTACTTGAGTAGCAATTTTTTTTTCAAAACTACTGGTACTTTTACTTTCAGTACTTGAGTAGCAACATTTTTAAAATAAACTACTTGCAATACTTAAGTACAAAAAATGTTGAATACTTTAGTACTTCCACTCAAGTCACTTTTTGATTGAGCACTTCCACTTCTACTCAAGTCACTTTTTGATCGAGCACTTGTACTTTTACTATAGTATGGGTTTCGAGTACTTTATACAACTCTGAAAAACATGCATGGATAAACAAGCCAGCCAGCTTAGTACAACAGCCCGTCCTTCCGGTGATGGCAGCACGTCGCTCCACCCTCATTGTGCAAGTCCCGGAAGGACGGGCTGTTGTACTAAGCCAGCCGGCTGCATGTCTTTTTGTAGGTTTCGTGTGACCGAAGAGTGGTGGATACTTTTTCCTTAAACCAAAGCCCTTTTTGAATGGACAGAGGCCCTGGTTGGGTTTAGAGCCACAAGCAAGAGTGATGGCAATATATTGGCACCCATGTAGACAGTTGTAGGTTTCTCCTCCATCTGGTATGTGGCACAAAGCCATTATACAGATGGTTTGAAGCTGTCCGATTAGATATAAAGTATTTTCTTAAATGGAATGTATACCAGTATAATATGCATTTTCTTTTTTACCACTTCAGCCCCAGAAGGTTTTACCCCCTTAATGACCAGCCCATTTTTTGCTATTCGGCACTGCGTTACTTTAACGGAAAATTGCGTGGTCATGCGACGCTGTACCCAAATACAGTTTATGTCCTTTTTTCCCACAAATAGAGCTTTCTTTTGGTGGTATTTGATTACCTCTGCGTTTTTTAGATTTTGCGCTATAAACAAAAAAAGTACGACAATCTTGGAAAAAAATTCCATATTTTTTACTTTCTGCTATAAAACATTCCCAAAAATGTTTTTTTTTTTATTTAATTTTTTTTTATCAGTTTAGGCCAATTTGCATTCTGCTACATGTTTTTGGTAAAAAAAATCCCAAAAAGCGTCCCTGCCTGTGTGAGAGAAGATCCGCCTGCTTTGTATACATAAGCAGGCGGGTCTTCTCTCGGTTTACCAGACGATCGCGGGAGAGCATTGGCAATCGCACGCCGCCAAAACCACATGCACTCCATTCAATAATATTGTTTTCAGCCAAAAGTCTGTTTTATAAATTATTCCTACCTTCAGAGGTTTTCAGATTACAATAGATTGAAATTTAACCACACAGGTGAATAAGTCAGAGGAGTGACTCCTCCCCCTCCACTCCTCCCTCCATAGGGCTCTATCTGAGGTTTTTTATTTTTTTATTTTTTTATGTAACCTTTATTTGCAAAACATAAAAGACATGTTAGCCGACAATGCCCTACTTCTGAGGGTTTGCGAAAACTGGAACTGTAGGTAAATGCATCAGCACTTATAAACTACAAAGTAAACACATGAGGCATAGAAGGGAAGACGAGGGGAAAGGGAAAAGGAAAAGGTGAAGCATCATAACTGTTGGGATCACTCTTATTTGACCCAGCGGTTTTCATAGGCAGATACTCCGGCTGTACAAAACATAGGACCTATGTTGAAGGCCAACTTTAGCACTCCAGGGTGTCCCACGCCTGCCTCTCCACCAGAGTAGGGGGGGCTATGAGGCCTCCTTCAAACCTCCATCCAGGTACAAAACCGCCAGGGCCTACCCCAGGCCCAACCAGGGCGAAGCCCCTGCCAGTATAGTGGAACCATAGGTTAGATAAGTATTCCATTGAGTTAGACATAGTATGAAGGGAGCAGGAACATAAACGTAAACATATAAGAAATAATATACAGTACAATCACCCACATTGATCCGAACTGTTGTAAAATAATGAAAAACATTGAACAGAAATGAGAAAACTGGGTTCAGGCAAGGGCACCACAATTCAAGTAGGTACTTTCAACGAGGGTTCTGCCAACTTCAACAAAGCAACTTTCAGGCTAGACGGCACTGGGTCAGGGCCCGCAGTGTATTCCAACCAAGGAGCCCAAATACTAGCAAAGCGCTCACGTCTGTCCTTACACGTCGCCACCTACTCCTCTGCTACCTTGACCTCGCCCACTTTCCTGTGCCACTCCTCTCTAGTGGACACCTGTGGACGTTTCCAATTTATAGGAATAAGTCTTTTAGCCGCATTCAGGAGGTGCAGTAACACGCTTTTTTTATAACAGCTAAGTAGGAGGGTAGAGACGTGGAGGGGAAAGTGTGCTGGGGACATCAGAATATCGACCCTAAGGGCTTCTTTAATCTGAGTTTTAACATCTAACCAGAAAGGGAAAATCCCAGGATATTCCCCCCCAGAGGTGGAGGAGTGTACCCTTCTGACCACACCAGCAATGGTCTTTAACCAAGGGGTAGATGCGTGAGAGAACCGCTGGGACCCGATACAAACATGTCAGGAGCTTGTAGCTGGTCTCTTGTGTCTTGGATTCTATTGAGCTAGAGTGTGTGAGTTTGCACATGTGTGATATTTGTTCAGTTGAGAATTACGTCTCAAAGCCACCTTCCCACTCCCGAATAAAGGCTGATTTTGTCATCGTGGAGGTGGACCCCAAAAGCTTGTAGAGTACAGAAATCAAGTGAGGCGTGTCCTCCTTTTCAATAAAAAAAGGAGGAAGAACCCCGTCCGGTGGGACTTTTAAGGTCTTCTTTTCTATATATTAGGGATGTTGATCTTGCCATAAGTCTCCATATCTCCCCAACCAGCCCCATTCCTTTTCAATAAACAACGGCTTGTAGGGGGTTAGAGAGAAAAGCTTACTGCTAGAACCCCCGTGGATCACACTGCTCCCTTTCTTTATCATTGGAGTCTATGGGAAAACTTGGTCAGCTTGGCATGGCACTGCTCACGAACTGTAAGTGACAGGGACTCAAAACTTGGGGAGCACAGAGAGGGGACCCAGGACTACAACCTATCCATACATTTTAAAAGTGGGGTATGCCTGTAAACTACACTGACTGCACTAAACTAACTCAACACACTATCTACTCACCCACTACCTGCCTATTCTCTATTATCACACACTATACATGGCTCCCGTATAAGCAGCAGCCTTATATAGTGCGGGCCGTGGACTTAGCCCTTGAGCCATGATTGGCTAAAGGCACCCTGACTTTGGCCTATCTTGGCTCTTACAGGACATTGTGCTGTGATTGGCCAAAGCATACAGGTCAGGTGCATGCTTTGACCAATCATCAACAATCAATGCACTATAACAGCGCAGTCCATTATGGGGCGCTCATCGACGGGCTGTCATGGTCTTACCTTCTTGCTGTTCTCCTTCGTTTGACATGTGCTGGCGGCCATTTGGGTTTCTGGGTTTCTTGTAGCCTCACACTCTGCGGCTCCTCCTTCCCACTGGGAGGAGCTGGATGCCTAGCTCATATATATAGGAGGTCTGTGGCTTCAGTTCCTTGCTTGGTCCTCCTGTGTTCACATGCTTCTAAGACTGCTGCTGCTTCTGGTTCCTGATTCTGGCTTCGTCTGACTACCCTGCTGGTTCCTGATCCTGGCTTCGTCTGTCTACCCTGCTGGTTCCTGATCCCGGCTTCGTCTGACTACCCTCCTGGTTCCTGACCTCTGGCTTTGCAAGGACTCTGCCTCGGTTTCGCCATCCGTTTGGACTTTTGCTTTACAGCTTGATTTTCAATAAAGCCTTCTTATTTTCACTTATCTGTTGTTGTACGTTTGGTTCATGGTTCCGTGACATTAGGACCAAGCCATGAATTCTGACGGTACAGGGCCATCCTCGCTACCCACGCTGGTTGCCAGACTTGATCAGCAGGATCACCTGTTGGGTCAGTTCGCCGTGGCGTTGCAAACCCTGCTTGAACGCACGGCTCATTTCGCTCCCGTTGCCGATGGGTCGGTTGTCGCTCCTGGGCCCGCTCCTACTGCCGCTCCGGTTGTTGCGCCAGAGTCTACCCCGACACCTGTTGTTGCGCCTGCGGTGTTTCGGGGTATGACCGGTTCTGCCCCCCTTCCACAGCGCTTTGGGGGAGAGCCAACTCAGTGCCGAGGTTTCCTTAACCAGGTGGGCATTTATTTCGAGTTGCTGCCACATGCCTTTCCTACTGAGAGATCAAAGGTGGGCTTCTTAATTTTGCTGCTCTCGGACAAGGCCTTGGCCTGGGCCAGCCCTTTATGGGAGAACAACAATCCGGTGGTTGCCGAGTTTTCCGGTTTTGTTGCTTCTCTTCGGAGGGTATTCGATGTGCCGGCTCGTGCTGCCTCTGCTGCGAAGCTCCTTATGTCCATCAGACAGGGTTCACGATCCGTAGCTGAATACGCCATTGAGTTTCGTACCCTGGCAGCAGAGTTGGGCTGGAATAATGAGGCTCTGGTCGCTGCTTTCTCTCATGGTCTCTCGGATGCCTTGAAGGATGAGGTTGCAGCTAAGGACCTACCAGTGGAGCTCGAGTCTCTTATTTCTTTCCTGATTTTGATTGACACCAGACTCAGGGAGAGACCTTCCTTTAAGGAGAGTCTGCGGAGGCCTCCTAACAGATTGGCGCCTACCTTTGCTGTCCCACCCGTGCCTCCCTCTCCTCCCACGCCTCCTGGGGATGACTTGGCTGGGGATGAACCCATGCAGCTGGGCTTTGCTCGCCTGTCCGAGGGGGAGAGGGTACTCCGGAGACGCGAGGGCCGATGCATGTACTGTGGTCTCGGTGGGCATTTTCGGTTGGCATGTCCGAACCGTCCGGGAAACGCTCGCACCTGAGATCCTGTCGGGGGCAGATCTTGGGTGGAGTCTCCTCGTCCCCGGTTTCCCGTGTTGACAAACCACTGATCACTGTTGTCCTCTCCTGGGTCGGGGCTCAGTGACGACCCAGGCGTTGGTGGACTCTGGTGCTGGTGGTTTGTTCATTGATAGTGTGTTCGCTGCCGCCAATTCCATTCCTCTGCAGGCCCGAGGTTCTCCACTGGCTCTTGAGGCGATAGACGGCAGACCCCTTCGGCCGCCACACGTGACTCATGAGACCCTTCCAGTGGGGATAGCCATTGGTGCCGTTCACAGAGAGTCGGTCTGCTTCCAGGTTATTTCGTCTCCACACTACTCGGTGGTCTTGGGGTACCCCTGGCTCCAGAAGCATAATCCGACTTTCGATTGGAGATCGGCCGAGATCCTCTCGTGGTCACCACAGTGTGGGGCTAGTTGCATCCATGGGCCTGTCAAGTTGCTGTGTACTTCCTCGGACTCTCTGTTGCCTCCTGAATACGAGGAGTACCGGGATGTATTCGATAAGGTGCGCGCGGTTGCCCTACCTCCGCACCGCCCATACGATTGTGCCATCGAGTTACAACCTGGTGCCGTTCCTCCTCGTGGCAAGGTCTATCCACTGTCGGTAGCGGAGAATGAGGCCATGGAGGAGTACGTGAAGGAGGCGCTTTCACGCGGACACATTCGCAAATCCTCGTCCCCGGCAGGGGCTGGATTTTTCTTTGTGAAAAAGAAGGGCGGTGAGTTGAGGCCTTGCATCGATTACAGGGGTCTCAATCGCATCACGATCAAGAACGCTTACCCGATACCCTTGATTTCCGAGCTGTTCGATCGCCTTAAAGGGGCCACGGTCTTTACCAAACTCGACCTGAGGGCGGCATATAACTTTGTAAGGATCAAGGCGGGCGATGAGTGGAAGACCGCGTTTAAAACCAGGACCGGTCATTATGAATCCTTGGTTATGCCCTTTGGGTTGTGCAATGCGCCCGCAGTCTTTCAGGAATTCATCAACGATGTTTTCCGTGACCTGTTGCAGCAGTATGTGGTGGTCTATTTGGATGACATCTTGGTATATTCTGAATCCATGGAGACCCACATTCTGGATGTCAGACGAGTGTTGCAACGGTTACGAGAGAACAAGCTGTTCGGTAAGCTTGAGAAATGCGAATTTCACCGATCCCAGGTAACCTTCTTAGGTTACATCATTTCCGCTGAGGGGTTCTCCATGGATCCTGAGAAGGTTTCGGCTGTCTTACAGTGGCCCCAGCCCAGTGGTCTTCGCTCCCTGCAGCGCTTTTTGGGCTTCGCCAATTATTATCGGAAGTTCATCAGGGACTTTTCCATGCTAGCCAAGCCTCTCACGGATCTGACCAGGAGGGGCAGTAATTCCCAGGTCTGGCCGCTCGAGGCCATCCGAGCTTTTGAGGCTCTAAAGTCTGCCTTTGTGTCGGCTCCGATTCTGTCGCATCCCAACCCTGGGTTGCCCTTTGTCCTCGAGGTGGACGTGTCTGAGACGGGAGTAGGCGCCCTTCTGTCTCAGCGTAGAACACCAGAGGGTCCTCTGCTTCCTTGTGGGTTTTACTCCCGGAAACTGTCTTCCGCAGAGTGCAACTATCAGATTGGTGACAGGGAGTTATTGGCCATCGTGCAGGCCCTTAAAGAATGGAGGCACTTGCTCGAGGGTTCGGTGGTTCCGGTCCTCATCCTGACGGACCACAAGAATCTGACCTACCTTTCTGAGGCCAAGAGAATGACACCACGTCAGGCCAGATGGGCTCTGTTCTTGTCACGTTTTAATTACGTGGTCTCCTACCTACCCGGTTCCAAGAACATCAGGGCGGATGCCTTATCACGGCAGTACTCCGACCTGTCCAGGGAGGAGTCGATTCCGACTTCGGTCATACCTTCGAATCAGATCCTGGCCGCCATTCGCACCAGCCTGACCTCTCCCCTGGGTGAGCAGATTTTGGCGGCTCAATCTGGTGCTCCCTCTGGGAGACCCAACGGCAGATGTTTTGTGCCTGAGGAGTTGCGCACTCGGTTGTTGCGAACCTACCATAACTCCAAGACCGCGGGGCATCCTGGAAAGAATCAGCTGTCCTGGGCTGTTTCACGTCTGTTCTGGTGGCCTTCCCTACGTTCCGACATCGCCGCATATGTAGCGGCATGCTCCGTTTGTGCCCAGAGTAAGTCCCCTCGGCACCTTCCGTTGGGCCTTCTGCAACCCATAGCCACCGGGGAGCGCCCATGGTCACACCTGGGGATGGATTTTATTGTGGACCTCCCTGCATCCCGAGGCCATACGGTCATTCTCATGATTGTGGATCGGTTTTCCAAAATGTGCCACTGTGTTCCTCTCAAGAAGTTACCCTCTGCACAGGAGTTGGCCACGATTTTTGCCAGGGAGGTCTTCCGGTTGCACGGTTTGCCCAAGGAGATTGTGTCGGATCGGGGGAGTCAGTTTGTGTCCAGGTTCTGGCGCGCCTTTTGCTCCCAGTTGGGGATTCATCTCTCCTTCTCCTCGGCCTACCACCCTCAGTCCAATGGGGCCGCAGAACGATCCAATCAGGCCTTGGAGCAATTCCTTCGTTGCTATGTCTCCGATCACCAAGACAATTGGGTTGACCTCCTGCCTTGGGCTGAGTTTGCCAGGAACACGGCGGTGAACTCTTCCTCTGGGACGTCTCCCTTCATGGCCAATTATGGGTTCCAACCTGCCGTGTTACCGGAGGTATTCTCTCCCCAGGATATTCCGGCTGTGGAGGATCACCTTTCCGTCCTATGTGCTTCTTGGGTACAGATCCAGAAGTCCCTTGAGGTCTCTGCGCAGCGCCAGAGACTCCAGGCTGATCGCAGACGAGCGCCTGCTCCTTCCTACCAGGCCGGAGACCGTGTATGGTTGTCCACCCGCAACCTCAACCTTCGAGTGCCCACTCCCAAGCTGGCACCTCGCTTTGTTGGTCCCTTCCGAGTGCTTCGCAGGGTAAACCCGGTAGCCTATGCCCTTGCGCTTCCTTCTGGCATGCGGATCTCCAACGTGTTTCATGTCTCCCTGTTGAAGCCACTGGTGTGTAATCGTTTCACTTCCTCAGTTCCTCGGCCTCGTCCGGTCCAAGTGGGCAATCGTGAGGAGTATGAGGTGAGCAATATCCTGGACTCACGCCTGGTCCGCGGTCGGGTGCAGTTTTTGGTTCATTGGCGTGGTTATGGTCCAGAGGAGCGTTCCTGGGTTCCCTCCGCAGATGTCCATGCTCCTGCCTTGCTCCGTGCCTTCCACGCACGCTTCCGAAACCGTTCTTTACTCCGCGGAGGAGGGGCCCTTGAGGGGGAGGTACTGTCATGGTCTTACCTTCTTGCTGTTCTCCTTCGTTTGACATGTGCTGGCGGCCATCTTGGTTTCTGGGTTTCTTGTAGCCTCCCACTCTGCGGCTCCTCCTTCCCACTGGGAGGAGCTGGATGCCTAGCTCATATATATAGGAGGTCTGTGGCTTCAGTTCCTTGCTTGGTCCTCCTGTGTTCACATGCTTCTAAGACTGCTGCTGCTTCTGGTTCCTGATTCTGGCTTCGTCTGACTACCCTGCTGGTTCCTGATCCTGGCTTCGTCTGTCTACCCTGCTGGTTCCTGATCCCGGCTTCGTCTGACTACCCTCCTGGTTCCTGACCTCTGGCTTCGCAAGGACTCTGCCTCGGTTTCGCCATCCGTTTGGACTTTTGCTTTACAGCTTGATTTTCAATAAAGCCTTCTTATTTTCACTTATCTGTTGTTGTACGTTTGGTTCATGGTTCCGTGACACGGGCGAACTTCCCGCCGAGCGCCCCGCTGAACACACGAACAGCTGATGTTCAAGTCGAACATAAAGCCCATCCCTAATGAGGATACTGTATATTTTTAAGCAGATGCAAACATATCAGTTTCCAAACATATAACTATAAAAATTACCCTAAATCATTATAATTCTAAGGAAAATTGTAGTGATAGATGTAAGCCGCTATTGCTGACTCCTTCTGCTAGATGGGCTGTGGCTTCAATATTTTGCAAGTCATTAACCTGGAACAAATTCATTCAATCTTTATATTGAAAAAACTTTGGTTGGAAGAGGTTGATGGGATTGCTTCTCTCACTTGTACCATCTTCTGGCAGGATACTGTACTTACAGGTCTTGGTGAGTATTACGTTAGATCATTTTGTTTGCCTTGTGGTCTGTCTAATTTGTATTCATTGCAGGTCATTCTCTCCTGATTTACCTCTTTGTAGGAGCTCTCCACTTTCTAAGCTCCATATAGCAGTAACTCTCAATTAGTTATTTCTGGTGACTCCTTTGTTTATCAAGTAACTGTAATATATAATGCCTTTCGTGAGTATTCAAGGTGAGTATTTTTGGGGACTGCTGACCATCAGTCATTTGTGTTTGTGCTGGACAATATTGTTATTTTCTATTTTAAATATATACTCTTTTGTATTATAGATGAAGTGAAACCACCATTTTAAACTCTATTGATGTTGTGTAAACTCGTTCACTGTTGGTCTTGATGAATAGAGCCAAACTAGGTTCAGTTAGATCAGGGTTCAACGAACGCCAAAAAAGTTTGTATGCCGAACCTGAACCTCTTTGAAATAAATGAGAGCTGAATCTGACTACAAAATGCCCATTTTCTGGGCTAATGGACAAGAGGTTCCCCTAAAAATCCATACTACACCCTTAATTGAAGCATGCAGCCTGGCTAAGGATGTGTTTGCACCCGCCCCTCTTGAACCATACCATGTCACATGCCCTCAAGATGGGGGCTGCCTTGGTGCTGCCCCATGTTGATGAGGTCAAGAGGCTCCTCCTCACAGCCCTAGCCAGTGGCTGTGGGGATCTTCAAACAGGGGGCCTATAGTAATCTGGAAGCACCCATTAATAATAAGGGATTCCCCAGATACTGCATCCCCCCTGCATAAATGCGTAGGAAGTTCTCCATTTGTATTCCGTGTTGGAAATCTATTGTAATAGGTGTTTGCGTGTTTGCACCCTCCTGTGTGTTTTTTGCAGCTTTTTGAGGATTCCCCAGTCTAAGGAGGGCTGCACCCCAAAGTGGCATTATGCATTGAAGGTCTGTGAAAGAGAGTCCCTGGATTTAGCGCTGGAGTGTGTTTTGGAAAGTGTTTATGAAGTACATAGTGCCTACTGATATAATAAAACATGATCTATGAATGGAAGGGGCAGACCTTTCTATAATCTTCCCACCTTCCATTCATAGATTGTGTTCCATTTATATAGAAGCTGTCATAATGGTTTCTATAAATGGAAAAGTCTAGATGGAAATGGTGGGCATAATCAGGCACTCTTGACTGCATGCCACAGCCCCTTAGTTGTAATTATCCCTGCTGCTCCAGAAGATGGGGTGGGGGCATCAAGAGAGGAAAATTTAAAAGAAAGAACGACACAGACACAAAAGAGACAAGGTAAGTATTGTCCTTTGTGATGATTTATAATTTTTTATTTTATTTAGGTAAACTTTAGGCTTTAGGGGTGCAGAGTCAGCATGACAACCAGGCAACTTACATATTGCCATTACTATAGGTTTTCCTTATGATCAGTTTCCTGAATATATTGCAGTAAATATTAATAATTTGTTGTTCTTGGCTAGGGACATCCATCAGCTCTATGGTTTTCTTAAAAGACTGAGGAATGACAAGTCATTTAGTTAACACAGGAAGAGCTTCAAAGACTTCTGGGACTAGTCACTAGTTATATAGAAACTACTTTAGCATTTATTGGCATTTTCGTGTTTAAATAGTTTAAACAATGTGATCTAATGATCCACTCCACCGCAGAAAAGCACCATATGCATATCTTCTTCTTAAGTGCGAGGAATTTCTCCAGCACTAAAGACGCTTAACTCAAACAGTAATGGTGTAACGAATCACCATACACTCCTAAAGGTTCAAAATGTTGATTGTTCCAGATACTTCTGACCTGAGCCGTAGATCAATATGTCTTATAGTTAATTACAACCTCTTTGTCCATCCTTCTATAAACGGTCTTGACATAACTTTCTAAGTGATGTGCAATGACCGGTAAAGAAAGCCAATAGCCAAGTGAGCATCCACTACTATGACCCCAGGAGACTTTAATATGTGGGCCACTAAAAACTATTACTTTGATATGGTATTTATTGCGCATTTAAAATTAAACTTGTGGCTAGATTTATTTCAATTATAGCATTCTTGGTGAATTCCTTCATGAAAGCTAATCTCCAAAATAAGACCAATCCCATTCCACCCCACTTTAACTAATCCAAAGTTTTTATTTTTTTTGTTTTGTTTTTTTGGGGGGTGAGGGGGGGGGGGGTTGTAAAGCACAGAACAAAAATTTTATATATTGCAGCTTACTAGTCCTTAAATATGGTGGTTGCATTTGTTTTCCTTTTCAGTCTTTTTTTCTTTCCTTTATTTTCCCCTGGTGATCAGTAACATCTATGAAGGAGCAGTGCTGTCACAAACATCCCCCTCCCCCCATCTACACTCACTGGCCACTTTATTGGGTACACCTTGCTATTACTGGGTTGGAACCACTTTTGCCTTCAGGACTGCCTAAATTCGTTGTGACACCAGATCCCAAAGGCACACTATTGGATTGAGATCTGGTAAGTGTAGAGGCCATTGAAATACAGTAATCTCATTGTCATGTCCAAGAAACCAGTTTGAGATGATTTAAGCTTTGTGACATGGTGCATTATCCTGCTGGAAGGAGCCACCAGAACTTGGGTATACTGTAGTCATACAGGGATGGACATGGTCAGCAACAATACTCAGGTAGGCCGTGATGTTTAAACGATGCTCAATTAGTACTAAGGGGTTCAAAGTGTGCCAAGAAAAGATCCCCCACACCATTACACCACCACCACGAGACTGAACTGTTGATACAAGGCAGGATAGATCCATGCTTTCATGTTGTGTACACCAAATTCTGACCCTACCATCTGAATGTCGCAGCCGAAATCGAGACTCATTAGACAAGGCAACGTTTTCCAATCTTCTATTGTCCAATTTTAGTGAGCCTGTGCAAATTGTAGCCTCAGTTTCCTGTTTTAGCTGACAGGAGTGCCACCTGTTGTGGTCTTCTGCTGCTGTAGCCCATCTTCTTCAAGGTTCTATGTGTTGTGTGTCCAGAGATGGTATTCTGCATACCTTGGTTGTAATGAGAGGTTATTTAGGTTAATTTCTATCATCTCGTTCCAGTCTGCCCATTCTTCTCTGACCTCTGACATCAACAAGGCATTTTCCTCCACACAACCTCTGCTCACTGAATATTTTCTCTTTGTCAGACCATTCTCTGTAAACCCGAGAGATGGTTGTGCGTGAAAATCCCAGTAGATCAGCAGTTTTTGAAATACTCAGAACAGCCCGTCTGGTACCAACAACCATGCCATATTCAAAGTCACTTAAATCCCCTTTCTTCCCCATTCTGATGCTTGGTTTGAACTTCAGCAATTTGTCTTTGTGACGGGAGTCACTTTGGGCGCAGGGTGACCAACAAACTGAGGGGCACTAAGAATATGGTTTCGATTACTGCAAATGGGACAGTGATATTCAGGAATGATGTCTCTCTTGAAATATGAAGAATTTATCCCCTGTACATTGTGAGGTCTATGACCAGGAAGTACAACTCCTAATATGGGCATTCCAGGAAGTTTAATGTGGAGACTGACTGTCTTTTGCTTAACGATGTTGCTTTTGTCTGAATAAGTAAATTGTGATAATCTTGTCTGAGGTGGCTTTCCATTCACCTGTTGTTAAGTGTGCTAATTAACTCACCTGTTCTCTGCTAAGGGATGTATTGACACTCAGAGTGATGTGTATTGGGGACTCGCTATGTAACCATTGTGTGATGTTGGGGGCTGGATTTAGGTCATTGTTCATGTAGTGACTGCAATACTTCTAACGTGTATATAAAGCGTGTATTCCTTTTCAATAAACAGTCTAATTCCTGCTTGACCCTCAATACAGAGCCTTGTCTCGTACTGGGGGGGGATTATTCATATGAATTTCTTGTTCGGCTGAGTGGAGTGTCTGGTAGCTGCCTTTGTGTTTGGGTATGGAATGCCCTAAACGACTGTAACCCCTTTCATACCTGGGGTGTCGTTACAGTCTTCACCATATCTAGATGCCTAAATGCATTAAGTTGCTGCCATGTGATTGGCTGATTAGCAATTTGTGTTACCAAGCAATTGAACAGGTGTACCTAATAAAGTGGCCGGTGAGTGTGTATTACACATGGGTCAGGATGTGTTTTGCATTTCACAGAAAAAACTGACAACATTTCTTAAAAATTCAGTTTACGGCACCATTAGGCTTTAGGCCACCATTAGGTACAGCATGGAACTAGTGTAGCGCCATTGCCTACTCCACACATGAGCACCACAGCACCCCTCCCATAGCACTTGACTGCTAGACAGTTACGTGGGTTTGTTTTCTTACAATTCTGGAACCGTAACCAAAAATGTGGAGCTTGTCATCTTCCACTTGGGTACGTTGCACCATCATACAGTATATTTGGATGTTGTAATTTCTTTGGAACTGTTATCTGAAAAACTAAGTTTGCTTGCCTTTTAACTCAGTTTAACCTCCAGTAAAGAAATTAAAAGCTAAGGAATGCCTCATCATTCTGTCACGCAATAAAATAGGCTTCAGCAGGCCTAGAGCACAGCCAATACCTGGTAGGGTATTAGCAGCCGGAACAGTCAGGGGTGAATTATGATCTGGAGTCAGCAGCTCTAGTGTCGTATTGTTCAAGCAGGTTCCCCAGACATACTCACTAGGATTTCTGGGCTACCATTAGGTGGTCTTCAGACAGAGCACGCCTTTGGACCAGATCTGTACCATTAGGAAAGCAATGCCTCGCAAGGTAAAGGTGAAGTGTTTGTCTGATCAGGCCTAATAGTCAAAGATGTGCTGAGATCTATAGGTGAAAAAGAGTTGGTGGGATGGCGTTGGGCTGTGCCATTCCATCCCTGCAAAGCTAAGTGTGCTCCTGGACCTGGGAACTGGCTTAACAACCCAGTTCCTGGGTTGCCCATCATATATGTTAGTCATAGACTTTACTGTAGGCCACTGTCTTGGGACTTGGCCATGAATCTCAGCTAAGGGGTGCTACATATATATAAGTAGGCATAGTTTGGGAATTTTAAGAATAGGCAGGTACCATAATCTGCCTAAAAATATTTTTCCATTCTTTATTGACTGAGCTCCTCTTTGGATGTATGTACTTATCTTTGTATTATGACATTTCTGCTGAATTATTGGGGCTTTTCCACTGCATAGAACCGAACGGTTCGGCTCACTTTTGTGCTTTTCCACTGCTGGTACCGTATGGTACGGTGTAGGAACGGTTTGGTACAGTACGGTACGGCGGAGCTTTTCCACTGCATGGAACCGAACGGTACGGCTCTCTAAAACAGTACCACCTCGATTGTGGTTCCAAGAGGTACCATACCGGTACCATAGCCCACAATCCTTTGCATGCAGTCACTACTAGCCACTGATTGGTCAGAGAATCGTTGTTATCCCACCCACTTAACTTCAGTACTACGTTAGTGGAAAAGCAAACCATACCAAACCGTACCGAACCGTTCCAACACCGTACCATGCGGTACCAGCAATTGAAAAGCAAACCGGGCAAAGCAGGGCCAAGCAGGGCCGAGTAGAGCCGAGCCGGTACTTGCAGTGGGAAAGTGCCATAAATTGAATATTTAGTTCCTTACCTTATTAAGAGTTTTCAATACTGGATTTCCTGATAATTACCCGCAGTCCCTTATGTTTATTGTTTATGTCATCTAGTTAGTCTGAAATAACACATCAGTAGCAAATTCCTATTCCTTTATACTTATTCACACAGCAGCTGGAATTCTTCAAATGTTTGTTATGAGGAACCTCAATTATGTGCTGTATAATTCCTGCTCCAAACCTGACACATACTAGTATCATACAGTATACATCAGAGTTTACAGTGCTTCTTCCCTGAAGAATGCGAGCAGCAAGACAGACAGACTGCAGAGAGATGGTATGGAAGTGCACAGAGCAGATGTATCTTATCATTGTACAGAACGTTGTTTTTTTTATTTCATGCCCGTGGTGATATCATAGCATGGTACGTGATGGTGCTCAGCTCAGTTTCTTTTGTCTTTGTTAACCATTTTTTGCTTTGTATAATCTAAATATAACGTACGTTTATAGTGTGTCATGCCGTTTACTGACTTTAAAATTAACTTCTAATTCCTGTCTTATGTTAAAGGAGTCGAACGTTAATTGATCTTCCCTTCCCAAAAAATAAATCATATTCATATTAAATACCAGGCCATTTCTACTCTTGCTGGCTAGATTAAAATTGATCAAGTTTATTTATTTACTTAGCAAAGGTACCGACAATTTACACAGTGCTTTACATATTGTACATTCACATCAATCCTTGCCCTCAAGGAGCTTATAATCTAAGATCCCTAAATCACATTTGTAGCACTGCCCCCTTGAGGGCTGCTGGATTTCTCACCTTTCAGGTCCCCCTGGGTTACCGGTAGCAACTGCATGCAGAATCTTAACACTTTACTTTCTGGCTCAGTCAATGAACAGTCTAGGGGTTGTTGTTTTTGTTCTTTTATTTTATATGGGGATGGGAAAAGGAATGAATGGGATACTCTAAAACTTGAACTATTCACAATGCTGAGGACTTCTATCTGAGAATGCGGCAGGGCCGCAGCTTCATCCTTCCACTAGATGAATCTGAGGTAACGTTCTTGAGCACCTATAAAAAAGAGAAGATTATAACCGCGCTAAAGGTGATAAGTGGTGAGCTGCGACTTCAAGTGTGACCACACCCCTAAAAATTATGTATTATATAAGTCACGCTGAATTGAAAGAAAAAAATAAATGTCCAACTGTTTAAAGTCCCAAATAAACGTAGAAAGTGACTAATGGTGTTTGAGAATCTTGTGCAGCCTCCAAAAGATCCCGTAGGAATTGTGCTTACCAGAACGGCAATTTTTAAATTGCAGGGTTCATATGATGAGGTGAGTTCACGTGCCGAGGTGATCCAATATAATTCTAGCGCAAAACTCTCAATGGATGGTCATATATCATGTGGAGGAAAAAAGACATTCCATAGCGTGATACCGTACAGAAATTGTCAATTATCAACATGTATAGGACTACAAATCATGTGAAATCCTTCACCAATTGTGCAGCCGCTTACCAAAAAAACAAGTAAATGAGCGTGTAGATCATTGTGACAAAGAAAGAAAAGACCGCCACCAAACGTAGAGCCTCTTACCAGATAAATCTGCAAACGTATATTCTATCCAAGTTTAAAAGGTGAACCACCACCAGACATAAAGGCCTCTTACCAGATGGAAATGAAAAGTCAGCAGAACATTGAATCCACATGCACCAAATATCAGCAAGCCACCCGGGAGCGTTTAAAGCCTCTTACCAGACCATAGAGAAAAATGCTCGATATACACTTGATGTAATCTCCCAATGTATGGAAAGGTGTCCTCAGGGACTCAATGGCAATCCAAGCAAATCACTGATAGATAGCACGATGTAACCACTTGCTGTGCCTAGGTGGCCTCTAGGACCCCCTAGTGCCGCGAGCTGAGCCGCTGTGGTTCTCAGGGTAAATCGCCAGACCAGCCAATAAAGGAAAGAAAAGGCGCCAATAGTGTAAAAACTTCCAACAGATTTATTTAAATGAGGTAATGTACTTACAAACAGCAATGAATAGGTAGCGAAGGATGTATAGCCGCCGGCCGGTTCTTGAGCACCTATCTTCAGGCCCTTAGACACAATCACCTGTACTCACGATACTGCTTTTCAGGTTCTCCAGTGTCTCAACTCCTCCTAGTCAGCTCTTCTGGACCTAGGTTCAGCTCCTCACTTCCGGCTCACCAGGCCGACTGCCTGTGACCATACACCAACCACTGCAGAAGAGGAGGCAGCCGCCACCATCCTTCCGGGACTCTGCTCACCAGACAAAGACCAGACCAGACATGTGCTCTTGGCTTTTATACTCCACCCCACAATGCACCGAGACAACCAGTCTGTGCCAATCACTGGGCCTGTATCAAAGCCTGTGTACTCATTGGCCAGGTTTCCTCCACTGTCTAATGTGCCTCCCCATTGGACTAGTGGGGACACTCCCCCAGACCACATAAATCGCACACTGAGCAGACTAAACGTACAGATCCTGCTCCCTGTTAAGCAGAGAGAAATATAGAATTTACCTGCTGCTCCTCTGATAGGCAGACAGAGCCAAAACTATACTTACTCTCTAGCACCTACCTAGGAGGGTGCTACACATTTATACATGCACATACTATGGCTAACTTAAACAGGAGCCAACCTACCAGCATGTCTTTGGAGTGTGGGAGGAAACCAGAATACCCAGGGGAAACCTACGCAGGCAAAGGGAGAACATGCAATTAGGTATAATGTCTTTTACTTCTTCAAGTCAAGCTTGTTTCACCCCCTTCCTATCCAGGCCAGTTTTCATTTATCATTGATGTGATACTTTGACTGACCACTACTTAGTCATGCAACACTTTCCTCAAATTCATTTTATCTCATTTTTTGAGACAGAGCTTTATTTTAGTGATATTTAATAACCACTGTTTTTTTTTCTTTACGATATAAAGGAAATAAAAAAAAATTGTCTTCCGTTGAGACTTAGTTGAGCAGACCGCATTGTGCATAGGCAGCTTACTATTAGATAAAATAGCTATCTATCATAGGTTTGTTTATTTTTGCCATGTACAATGGTGGTAAGATTTTAGTTATCCTTGTGCATGCGGTTAGGCTTACCGCTACCATGGACTCAGATTTCCTTTACTATGTGTAATTTCATATTTCGCTATCTTTGTAAGTTTGTGGAAATGCACAGCTTGGCATTACCCCAATGTTATTCTATATTGTTATTTATACTTTATTCTTGTAAAACTCTTTCTCAATAAAAATTATTCCCTTCTGTTTTAAAACATATCAAATAAAAATGCTTGGTTAGTAAGGATATCCTCAAAATGTACCCTTTTTGGGAAGTTGACACCCCAAGGTGATCTCATTTATTGCCACAGTTTTTGGAAATGAAGAAATATTCTGATATCGAGATTGTTAAAAAATGAATTAAGGTGGGCTTAGCTTTTAAAAGTCGCCCACTGAAGCCAAGTGTAGTCCATTATTTCCATTATTAGTGTTAGTTCCTTGTAGGATGAAATTGCATTGCACTGAAATTAAATTGTGTTCAATAGCTTGATGTCATGGACTAACCACAATATTGGAAGGTGGAACTTTAACCCCCCTCCCCCCTCAAAAAAAATATTCCCTCCATCATTTGTGGCCAGTAGCATTTCTAAAATCGAACATCATTTGTGGTTAGGAACACTTTAATCCCCTCCTAAAGCAAAGGTACAGTATTGCAGGTAGCAACATTTTAAAGCCATCCAAGCCTCCCACCCCCCAAACAATCCCACAATGATTGGTGGTCAGCCTAATTTCAACCCCCTCCACCATCATGTACTGTAGGTTTCTTCCCACATTCTAAAGGCATGTTAGTGGAGTAATTGGCTCCCGCCTAATTTGGCCCTAGTAGCCCAACAAAATTTTATGGTAAATGCTCTGAATTGTATCAGAAATGGTGCCCAAAGAGGGAGTCCACAGAATTGCCAAAACTCAGACATGACTGTACAGATATATGCAATTCAATATGCGGACGTTGATGTCAGGCTGCATGCTCGGATAGGGGTCTGGTATGGATTTTGGGGGGGACCCAAAGCCATTTTTTTTTAATTTTGGTGTGGGGTTCCCCTCAAAATCCATACCAGACCTGAAGGGCCTGGTGTGGACTGGGGGGGAGACCCTACGCCTATTACCTTTAGGTTCCATTCACACCTGAGCGTATCGTTTTCAGGCATTTTTTTGGGGCTTTTTTCAGGCTTTTTTTGCTGCCTTTTTCAGGTGTTTGGAGGCAGGCATTTACATCTAACAAAAACGCTTGTAATCTACCAAAAAAGAAGCTCATGGACTTTTTTTGAGCTTTAGGCGTTTGGCTTCAGGCGACAAAACGCTCATACGTGAACAGGGGCCATTGAAATTAATGGGATTTTGCTTGTTGGGCGTTTTGAGAGTTTAGAGATGAACGTTTTACGAGCTGAAAAACTCTCAGGTGTGAACAGGGCCTTAGAAATGTAAGTATTGCTGCAGCAGGCTACATACATCATGCAGAATAAGGGAGGCATGATACAAGAAATGGGCAATTTGGGACTTTATATGAGAACTGGCGAGCACTGCACAGTGTCTCCATCCCTGTCAATTGAAAAACAAGATGGGATAAATGAGGGTGTGTGAAAAACAGCCGATCCCTAGTTTGAAATACTTACCCACCAGTCTGCTAACAAACCAAAATAAACCTGTCTAACAAATAAGTTAAAAGCAGGAGTTTAGTTAACACATATTTGCAAATGCATGCGGAAGCTGCAAGGCCAGCGACAAGGCATCCTGCGTTCTTGCAGAACCTAACACTAAATAACACTGCTCAACCTGAGTGTATAAGTGTCTTCACAAAGGGAAGTACATGCTTGCTAATAGGTGGATTGGAAACAGATGGGATTGGAGAACGCCCAATCCTCCCCCACCTGCTCCAATCCACGACTAGCAACGAAAAACGCATGGCTGCACAAAAAAGCCATGGGGTGCAAACTAAATGTGATCAGCTGGGAGACACACACCCCCATCCCTTTAGTAAAGATGCCATAGGCAAATGGGGACTTTGAGTGAGACACCCGCCTGTAAAGCAAGCGTCTCCATCCCTAGTAAGATACAAGAAATGGGCAATTTGGGACTTATATGAGAACTGGCGAGCACTGCACAGTGTCTCCATCCCTGTCAATTGAAAAACAAGATGGGATAAATCATTTATCCCATCTTGTTTTTCAAGGGAGGCACGATATTTATAGAAATTTTTCATTTTTATTGTTTAACTTTAAGAATCAATAAAAATCACTGCTCCTTTAAAAACAATTGTTCAAAAAAAAATTTGCATTGATACATGTCCCCCAGGGCAGTACCAGGGTCCCCATACTCTTTTAAGGCAATAACTTGCATATAAGCCTTTAAAGTCAGGACTTTTGATTTTTTATGTTCGTGTCCCATAGACTTTAATAGAGTTTGCATTGTTCGCTAGACATTTTTCCCTGTTTGACATGTTGTGGTACGAACCGAACAGGGGGTGTTCAGTCCATCCCTATTTATAAGCAGTTACAGTTTTTCTTCATTTTGGAATAAAAGTTTTACTTAAAACGGAGTTCCGCCCCCCCCTCCAAAAATTAAAAGCCAGCAGCTACACATACTGTAGCTGCTGACTTTTAATATTAGAACACTTACCTGTCCTGGAGTCCAGCAATGTCGGCACTGCAGCTGATGTTTCCATCGGCTGTCGGGTGCTGCCGCCGCCATTGCCGGTAAGGGAACCTGGCAGTGAAGCCTTGCGGCTTCATGGGCGGGTCCCTACTGCGCATGCGCGAAATGCATTGCGCATTCGGATTGGCTCAGCGGCGGGGGAAGGAGGAGGGGGCCAAACTTCAGAGGGACGGCGGCGCGGCACCATATCCCGCAGATGGGGAAGGGTACCTGTCAAAAACAGGCACCCGTTCCCCCTTGAAAGGTGCCAAATTTGGCACCGGAGGGGGGGAGGAAGCATATGAGCGGAAGTTCCACTTTTTGGGGGAACTCCGCTTTAAATACATGAATAAAATAAATAAAACTGATCATTGTAAGCAGCTCTGCTAGTGCTGAATGGTTTGTCTCATACCTGTAACTAATACATCTGGAAGTCAACAGATTTCAGAGGCTGCACTCCACCGCCTTTAGGGCTTGAAGGAAAGTAATTGAAACAATGAAACAATGTTTGCAAACTCAAACATCAATGTATAGTAGCATGTTATGACAGCAGATGGTGCTAGCATCACAACTAGTGCTATATTTTGGCCTAGGCCGACAAGGCCCAGGCCTAGGGTGGCACTTTGCAGGGGGGCAGCAAAAAAGCCGCCCCCCCCCCCCTCCACCTGAGACTCTTTTGGCCACTGGTTGCTAGAGCCGCCTCTCCCACCTCTATCTCTCTCACCCCCCTTCTCTCTCTCTCACTCACTCACCTCCCTCTCTCGCTTTCTCTCACCCCTCCTCTCTCTCTCACCTCTCTCCCTCCCCCCTCTCTCTTTCTCTCTCACCCCCCTCTCAACCCCTCTTCTCTCATCCCCCCTCTCATCCTCTTTCTCTCTCTCTCTCATCCTCTTTCTCTCTCTCTCTCATCCTCTCTCTCTCTCTCTCTCTCTCTCCCTTTCATCCCCCCCTCTCTCTCTCTCTCTCTCTCACCCCCTTCTTTCTCACCCCTCTCTCCCCCCTCCCTCCCTTCCTCACCCACCCCCCCCTCTCATTTTCCCTCTCTCTCTTCCTCACCCTTCCCCCCTCTCTCTCTCCCACCCCCTCTCGCCCCCCCTCTCTCTCTCTCTCTCCCACTCCCTCTCGCCCCCCCCCCTCTCGTGAGATCTCAGGGGTTCATGCTGGCACTTGGAGTCCTTCCATTTGGAGGGAGTCACATCCAATAAAAAGGAAGGAGTGGGGCAAATTTACATAGGAGGGTGCGCCCAATTTTAGTCTTGCCTAGGGCAGCACAAAACCGAAATACACCCCTGATCACAACACAAGGTGACCTTGAAAGCCTTCCACTGTGTAGAAGTTGTCACCCCAAAATTTACATTCTCTATTGGCAGGTAACAATAATACGTATATAATAAATCCGCAGGGTTACAGTGCCATTAACCCACTTTCTCACGAAATAAAAACATGACAGATGTTCTAATGCTTCTTATTCCATCCAAAACAAGAAAAAACTTCCATTTAACCCACATTAATGCAGGTGAAAAAGCTATTGCTAAATCTATTAGAAGACAAATCTTTCTATGAGGAACAGGTTGGATTGGCTTCTTTTCTATTTATATATTTGCATAATTCTATAAAAATCGTTTTGTGAGAATGAAGCCACACAAACGCATTTCTCTGTTTTTCTTTCAGCTATCAGTACATTCTTTTCTGAGTAATTCATTTCTGAATCCTGCATCAGCAAAACACTGTATTCTCTTTGTTTCAGCTGCTGACTCAAAGATAACATTCATATTTCACGATACCCAAGCTACTTTGGCTGACAAAAAATGTTCTTTTCATTTTGAGGTTTGCTTGACGTAGTTTTTAAAAGATATTAAAGTCACAATGCAGTGATCACTCCAAGCTGAATAATTAAAAAAGAAAAAAAACACATCTGATTTTGAAGGAAGTCTTTCAGGGTGGTCTTCATTTAACCAAAAAAAAAAAAACATAGGGACCTTTCAGTTATTTATTTGTTTTGAATATCGAATATTCTTATAGGTCTTGAATATTCTATTGTATTGTATTGTATATTCTATATAAGCGCGAAGGGGCGCTATAATGCAAGCACTAATTAATTTATTGTGGTACAAATAACGATAAAGTGCAAAGTGCTGCAAGCCAATCAACACAAATAGTGACCACGCTGTTTTTTTTTTTTTTAATTTTGTCTTGGAGTTCCTCTTAAAATCTGTACCAGACCCAAAGAGCCTGTTATAGATTTCTGGGGGGGACCCCACGCCATTTTTTTTTTCAAATTCTGTTATAGGGTTCCCCTTAATCACTTAAATACAGGGCACTTTCACCCCCTTCCTGCACAGACGAATTTTCAGTTTTCAGCAATCATTGGTATCTATCGGTAATATTGGTCAGCTTGACATGGCACTGCTCCCTGTCTTTAAAGAGGTTGTAAACTCAATTGTTTTTTTTTTTTTTTCTTTTTCACCCTGAAAGAGAAACACATAATGAGCTAGTATGCATTGCATACTAGCTCATTATGCAATACTTACCTTAGAACGAGCCCCCGCTGTGCCGCCCGCTCACCTTTATAACGTCTTCCAGGATCGCGGCATCCGGCCATCTGATTGGCCGGAGCCGCGGTGATGTCACTCCCGCGCACGCACGCGGGAGCCGACGGTCACAGCACGGGACTCTGAAGGAACGGCACCAGCGGCCGTTCCTTCAGAGAGCATGCGCCAGTGACGTCACTGGCTGCATGGCATGTAAGCTAAATGGTACATGTTTAGCAGATATTTACAGTACCTATAGGTAAGCCTTATCATAGGCTTACCTATAGGTACAACTTGCAGAGGAGGGTTTACTTCCTCTTTAACATTGGTGTCTATGGGAAATATTGGACAGCTTGGCATGGCACTGCTCCCTGTCTTTAACATTGGCGTCTATAGGACATTTTGGTCAGCTTGACGTGGCACTGCTCCCTGTCTTTAACATTGGTGTCTATGGGAAATATTGGACCGCTTGGCATGGCAATGCTCCCTGTCTTTAACATCGGCGTCTATGGGAAATCTTGGTCGGCTTGATGTGGCACTGCTCCCTGTCTTTAACATTGGTGTCTATGGGAAATATTTACAGCTTGGCATGGGCACTGCTCCCTGTCCTTAACATTGGCATCTATGGGAAATCTTGGTCAGCTTGACGTGGCACTGCTTCCGAACTATAAGTGACAGGGACACAAAACTTGGGGAGCACAGAGAGGGGACCCAGGACTACAATATATACATTTTAAAAGTGAGGTATGCCTGTACACTACACTGACTGCACTAAACTGAACACACTCTCCACTAACTACCTGCCTAATCTCCATTGTCACACACTATACACGGCTGCCGTGTAAGCAGAAGCCTTAAGCTGGATACACACTATCCAACTTTTGTGGTTAGATTTCCTTCAGATTTACCTTTTCTATGTAGTGCAAGGGCCTGCCAGATTGAATACAAATTGAAAGCGTTTAGGTTTGACCTCATATTATATGGTTTTGGTAAGTCTAAAGGAAAAAGTCTTCAGAAAATCTTATAGTGTGTATGGCCCATTATATAGTGTAGGGCGTGGACTTAGCTACTGAGCCATGATTGGCTAAAGGCACCCTGCCTTCGGCCAATCATGGCTTTGACAGGACATTGTGCTGTGATTGGCCAAAGCATACAGGTCAGGTGCATGTTTTGGTCAATCATCAGCAATCAATGCACTGCAACAGCACAGTTCATTATGGGACGCTTACCGAACTTCCCACCGACCGCCCCACTTGTTTGTGTGTTCAGCGTCAATCTTACTTTTGACATGAACACAGAGCCCATCCCTACTTATATAGTGTTAGCTAGAGTTTGGTTTCAGTTTGTTAGTGTATTAAAATCTGCTAGTACATATAACACTCCCCCACCCCGGACTAACAATGCTGCTGTCCAAATGTGCCCCCTTTTCTCCTTAATCCAGAGTGGGGGCAGTCTAATAAAGGAGGTGTGTTACTGGCCAGATCACAAGGGGAAAACAGAGGGGAAAAAAGTCTAAAAAAAGAAAACGAATGCAGCCACCACATCTGATTATCGGCTAGCTGCAATATATTACATTGCTGGTTGTAGGTTTATTACCACTTTAACTGTAGGTAAATTAAAAGCAAAAAAAAAAAATACATAAATTGGCTCCACTGTAATAGTTAACTGGTAAAAATAGTGAACTGATGTTTTTTAATCATTTGTAAAAATTATTTGTACGTATAATTAAAATTCCAACCACTGGAGTTTGCATGTTCTCCCTGTGCCTGCATGGGTTTCCTCTGACACACTCCAAATACATGCTGATTGGTTAATTGGATCCTTTCTAAATTGGCCCTACTATGTGTGTATGAATGTGAGTTAGGGACCTTAGATTGTAAGCTCCAGGAGGGCAGGGACTGGTGTGAATGTATATATATATATATATATAAAGTATATATATATATGTAAAGCACTGTGTAAATTGATGCAGCCAGAGGCATAACTAGAACCTTCAGGGCCCCGGTGCAAGAAACCATGAAGGGCCCCCCGAACCCCTGGCCGGGGCCCTTCCCCTTAAGCCTGGGGCTCTTCCCACTGATCCTGGGGCCCTTTACTCTCATTGCGGGGCCCCTTTATTAAGGTCCTGCAACTGAACCCTTTCACAAGTTCTGCAGTGCGCCCCCTTCCTGCCATCTTGGGGCCTCCCCACAGTGGTGGAATGCCAGGGCCCGGTCGCAAGTGTAACCTTTGCGATCCTGGAAGTTCACCCACTGGTGTCAGTAGTTTTTATTTTTTGGTATTTTAATTGTATTATTTTTTATAATTTTACAGTGGGGGCAGGGGAGCACACAGGGGTCCAGAGACAGCAGAACACAAGTGAACTGGATAGGAGTGGTGGGGGCAGCATACAGAGGAACCAATCTCCTCAATTTTACTCCTCCAGCTACAGGAGGAAAAAGCAGGACAGTGATTTTTCTACATGCAGCCCTGCCGCCCCCTCCTATCGAGGTGTACAGGGGAGCTGCACAGGCCCTCTGGAGCATGGGGCCCGGTTGCAATTGCAACCCCTGCAACCCCTGTAGTTACGCCCCTGGATGCAGTCTATAAAAGTACCTGTAATAAATAATAATGTATTTTTAATGCGTGTCTGCATTTGACTTGACATCAGCCTTTTCCACTGTACAGCGAAGCTCAGACTCGGAGAGGAAGAAGCAGCACAAGCAGCCATTCAGTTGTGCTAAGAATTAGCATGCTGAAAGAGAGATGAGCTTGCCAGTCCACTGATTCTCATTTTTAAGTTAAGGCTGGTGGAGGGACAAGTCTTGTGTCAATTAACTGCAGCAAAGAAAAATCAAGTCTTCTGACCTGTTAGACTGGAAGATCTGTGTAAAGTTCAGGGATGGATGGACAGAAATACTCATTCTTTGACAGAGTAAAATTGCTTCCATATATGTATTACATTTGTGTATTCAGCTGTTTGCCTGTAGTTCAGCTTTAAAGCATGCTTCTGGAAAAGTATTTAATAAAACAGGCAGATACTGTCTCCTCAAATGTTACGGCTTGCACTTTTAGTGATTTACTAACCATCCCAGTTAAGCAGCCAATCTGTCCCAAAGGCTTAATCCGTTAATGGTGAGATGAAACCTTTTAATTGCATCTCTGAACATGTTGCTGTTTCATAGTTTCACTTAACTTTGAGAGCAAGGGTTTTGTTTTCTGTTATCTTATCACTTGGCTAATTTCTGCACAGAAAAATAAAATTGATGTTGAGTAGTAGATGTGTCGTGTTTTGGAAGAAGACGTAGGAAAACTGTGATCAGATGAGTCTTAGTCACTGATAAATGTATTTATTTTTTAGCTTTTTGCCCAATCAGGTTATGGCTGGGGTTATTTGTGACTTTTGGCTGACAACTGCCAAATTATTGCATTACAGGTGAAGGAATTCTAAAAGGGAATGAAATCTTTTTCAAGAAATTAACTACTTCTGGACCGGAAGATTTTCCCCCTTAATGACCAGGCCATTTTGTTGTGATTTGGAACTGCGTTACTTTAACCGACAACTGAGCGATCGTGTGACGCTGTACCCAAATAAAATGAATGTTCTTTTTTTCCCACAAATAGAGCTTTCTTTTGGTGGTATTTGATCACCTCTGGCGAGTGGGGCAGCACGCGGGCGCCTGCAGGGTTGTTCCCGCGATCCGCCATACAGGTACGGCAATTCTCACGAATCTGCCGACCTGCCGCCATCTATAGGTGTCGGCTGGTTGGCAAGTGGTTAAAATCTCAAACATAGCACTAGCCTTACAGTGCTTACTCCACTTCAAGCATTGTCCATGATAGCCAGGCGAGCATTGGGTAGGGGTAATAGCAAGGACTTCCAGCACACAATGCAGCTTTGCTAAAATAGGAATATTCATAATTTTCTTTTCCAATAATTTTTATTCTTTTTTCCAATAAAAATAGAGGGGTTTATACAAAACATAGTGGGATTGACACATACAGTGGGTACGGAAAGTATTCAGACCCCCTTAAATTTTTCACTCTTTGTTATATTGCAATTTGCATATTTGCTAAAATCATTTAAGTTCATTCTTCTTCCTCATGAATGTACACATAGCACCCCATACTGACAGAAAAACACAGAATTGTTGACATTGTTGCAGATTTAAAAAAAAAGAAAAACTGAAATATCACATGGTCCTAAGTATTCAGACCCTTTGCTCAGTATTTAGTAGAAGCCCCCTTTTGATCTAATACAGTCAGGAGTCTTTTTGGGAAATTTGCAACAAGTCTTTCACACCTGGATTTAGGGATCCTCTGCCATTCCTCCTTGCAGATCCTCTCCAGTTCTGTCAGGTTGGATGGTAAACGTTGGTGGACAGCCATTTTTAGGTCTCTCCAGAGATGCTCAATTGGGTTTAAGTCAGGGCTCTGGCTGGGCCATTCAAGAACAGTCACGGAGTTGTTGTGAAGCCACTCCTTCGTTATTTTAGCTGTGTGCTTAGGGTCATTGTCTTGTTGGAAGGTAAACCTTTGACCCAGTCTGAGGTCCAGAGCACTCTGGAGAAGGTTTTTGTCCAGGATATCCCTGTACTTGGCCGCATTCATCTTTCCCTCGATTGCAACCAGTCGTCCTGTCCCTGCAGCTGAAAAACACCCCCACAGCATGATGCTGCCACCACCATGCTTCACTGTTGGGACTGTATTGGACAGGTGATGAGCAGTGCCTGGTTTTCTCCACACATACCGCTTAGAATTAAGGCCAAAAAGTTCTATTTTGGTCTCATCAGACCAGAGAATCTTATTTCTCACCATCTTGGAGTCCTTCAGGTGTTTTTTAGCAAACTCCATGCGGTCTTTCATGTGTCTTACACTGAGGAGAGGCTTCCGTCGGGCCACTCTGCCATAAAGCCCCGACTGGTGGAGGGCTGCAGTGATGGTTGACTTTCCACAACTTTCTCCCATCTCCTGACTGCATCTCTGGAGCTCAGCCACAGTGATCTTTGGGTTCTTCTTTACCTCTCTCACCAAGGCTCTTCTCCCCCGATAGCTCAGTTTGGCCAGACGGCCAGCTCTAGGAAGGGTTCTGGTCGTCCCAAACGTCTTCCATTTGAGGATTATGGAGGCCACTGTGCTCTTAGGAACCTTAAGTGCAGCAGAAATTTTTTGTAACCTTGGCCACATCTGTGCCTTGCCACAATTCTGTCTCTGAGCTCTTCAGGCAGTTCCTTTGACCTCATGATTCTCATTTGCTCTGACATGCATTGTGATCTGGAAGGTCTTATATAGACAGGTGTGTGGCTTTCCTAATCAAGTCCAATCAGTATAATCAAACACATCTGGACTCAAATGAAGGTGTAGAACCATCTCAAGGATGATCAGAAGAAATGGAAAGCACCTGAGTTAAATATATGAGTGTCACAGCAAAGGGTCTGAATACTTAGGACCATGTGATATTTCAGTCTTTCTTTTTTAATAAATCTGCAACAATGTCAACAATTCTGTGTTTTTCTGTCAGTATGGGGTGCTATGTGTACATTCATGAGGAAGAAGAATGAACCTAAATGATTTTAGCAAATGGCTGCAATATAACAAAGAGTGAAAAATTTAAGGGGGTCTGAATACTTTCCGTACCCACTGTAAATTGGAATATTCAAAATTTTTATGAATCTGCATAATTCATTGCATCTGAAGTCTTTGCTGTGTAACGTTTCCTCTTCTTCTTGCTTCTTTAATCACAATCAAACTTCCAAAGCAGCTTTAAAGTTTATTGGTGGTTATAAGAAATGTTCTCAGATGTGTTTTTTTTAAATTCAGGTGTTCTGCATAGGTTAGACAAAAATAAATATGTATGAAATAAAGGTGTTTTGGAAATTTCTCTCTATCTATCGCCATCCAGGGCAGAGCAACAGGTTCTCTTGCAAGAAAAAAAAAACACACACCTGCTGATACGTCCACCACTCTCTCCCACTGCTCCAATAGAGCCCTCAGTAAATATCTAGGTGTGAGGGAATTGTGACTCCCAGAATTGGAGATCAAGCATAAGCAGCCAATCGCCAGGCCCAAACACTGTCACCTGATTAGGAGATGGAAGAAATGAACCTTGTGCAAGGTCAGCATGGAGCTTGCACTGGGTTAGGACACTCAGATGATACCCCAAGGAGGGTAATGCATGGAAGATGGGTATCAGTGGGTGGGGGATGGATTCTTACGAGATAAACTGTCACTTTACCCTGAAGAGGTGAAGGGACAGAGTCTGTTTAAGATAGGCCTCAGTACAGGAAGAGAATCTTGCTTTGACCCCATGGACTTTCATTTGGGAGTGCCTGAAAAACCTTTGTAAATACATGCTCTTGCCAACCACCTACCTGGGAACATACGTCATAAGTTTGACTTTTAATATGGGGTTATGGCTGCAGCTGGATTCCATAACCCTGGTATTCAATTTTCCCTCATGCACCGGTCTTTCTGATAAAAGTGATCTGAAAGGCTGATAAGCTACTGGATCACTTTTAGAAGCAGCGGGAGCGCCCCCCTCCTGCCACTTTCTGGTGGTTCCCAGGCTGATGGGTAAGCCCAGGAACAGATGAGAGATGAGTGGAGGAAAGATGGCCTCCGTTCGTCTCTATTGCCTAGGAGGGTGATGTCATGTTGTTACATAGTTACATAGTTACATAGTAGGTGAGGTTGAATAAAGACAATAGTCCATCCAGTTCAATCTGTGTAGGTGTGTGTGACTGTAATCATCTAACATAGCCCTTAATCTCCTGATCCTTGAGATGTAAGTCTAAGAGTCTTTTGAAAGTCACCATACTACCCGCAGAAACCACCTCTTGTGGTAGACAATTCCACAATCTTGTAGCCCTAACAGTAAAGAACCCCCCACGTTGCCTGAGGTTAAAACGCTTCTCCTCTAATCGCATTGTATGTCCTCGAGTCCTCATGCAATTCCTTCGAATGAACAGCTTTTTTTCTAAGCTGAGATCCCCATTAAGATATTTATAAATTGCTATCATGTCCCCTCTCAGACGTCTCTTCTCCAGGGAAAATAAATCGAGCGATTTCAGCCGCTCTTCATAGGTAAGGTCCTCCAATCCCCTAATTAGTTTAGTTGCCCTTCTCTGGACTCTCTCCAGCTCCAACACATCCCTCCTGAGGACTGGCGACCAGAACTGGACAGAATACTCCAGATGCGGTCGGACCAGAGTTTTATAAAGTGGAAGGATTATAGTCTTATCTCTGGAATACATCCCTTTCTTTATACATGCTAATATTCTGTTGGCTTTGGAAGCTGCCGCTTGGCATTGCATGCTGTTGCCTAATCTATCATCAACCAAGACTCCAAGATCTTTCTCCATATTTGAGTCCCCCAAGGGTTCCCCTCCTAACATGTATTGTGTTTTTATGTTTTTGGTCCCCAAGTGCAAAACCTTACACTTCTCCACATTAAACCTCATTTGCCATGTCGAATTTTGTGTCATCTGCAAAAATTGATAACGAACTACTGATCCCGTCCTCAATGCTGTTTATGAATAAATTGAACAAGGTTGGTCCCAGGACTGAGCCCTGGGGCACCCCGCTTACTACCTCAGCCCAGTCTGAGTATGCGCTGTTTATTACCACCCTTTGGACACGGCCTTTTAGCCAGTTCCGTATCCAAGAGCAAACCCTGCTGTCGATACCTGCAGACCTTATTTTATAAATTAAGCGCTTGTGGGAAACTGTATCAAACGCCTTAGCGAAATCCAAGTACACCACATCCACTGGTCTCCCCCTATCTAGCTCACAGCTCACTTCCTCGTAGAATGCTAAGAGATTGGTTTGACAAGAACGCCCATTTGTAAACCCGTGTTGGTTACTACTGATGATGTTGTTGTCTTTAGCATACTCTACGATATAGTCCCTTATCATCCCCTCCAAGAGTTTACATATTATTGATGTCAGACTGACAGGCCTATAATTTCCCGGGATATGTCTCTGGCCCTTTTTGAATATCGGAATCACGTTAGCCTTCCTCCAATCCCCTGGTACATCTCCTGTCCTAATACTGTCAGCAAAGATTAGGAACAGTGGTCTAGATATAACCATACTGAGTTCCTTGAGCACTCTCGGATGTACGCCATCCGGGCCTGGTGATTTGTTTGTGTTAGGTTTATCCAGTCTTTCCCTGATTTCCCCCTCTGTTAGCCATAGTGGCAAGTCCTGTGTATTACTACTAACCATACAGTCATGGTCAGTGTACCCCTCCTTTTCCTGTGTAAAGACTGACGAGAAAAAAGCATTCAGCACGGTTGCTTTTTCAGTGTCCTCTGTAACCATCCTCCCATCATCGTTAATTATGTGTGCAATATGCTCTGCCCTAGTTTTTTTGCTGTTGATATATTTAAAGAATTTCTTTGGGTTTTTTTTTTACTATCCTCCGCTATTTGTCTCTCAAAGTTGATTTTAGCCATCTTGATTTCGTGTTTACACTTCTTATTTTCCTCCTTGTATTGCTGGAAGGCCGATACTGTGCCCTCTGATTTATTTGTCACTTCCTGTTCTGGCCCAATGTAAACAAGGACATTTTTTTTGTCTTTTTTAAGCATTAGATCAATGTTTTGTTGTTGTTTTTTGTTCCAATGATTTTCATTGTAGAGGAGAGATGTGGGGTCTTACTAAACCCAGATCTCTCTCTAAAGAGGACCTGTCACTGCTTATTTCTATTGCAAGGGAAGTTTACATTCCTTGTAATAGACATAAAAGTGATCAAAATTTATTTTTGTAGAGGCAGTGTAAAAATAAAAAAAGTAATCAAATAAATAATAAAAGTGGGTCTCAAGGCATAATGTTTTTTTACCTTAATGAATTCTCTGCATTAAGGTAAAAAACCATCTGCATGTAAGTTCCCACCCCAGCCCCCCCCCCCCTTATACTTACCTTACCTGATCTCGATCCTGCGATGTGCACAATAGCAGAGGCTTTCGCCCTCCTCATTGGCTCCTGCCACTGTCAATCCCAGGCAGTGAAGAGGGTGTGAGGGCAGGGCCAAGCCACGCTGTGGGTTTAATGGACACACAGAGGCGCCTCCAGAGTGAGCACTCACAAGTGCCCCCAGAGCAAGCGGCTTGGTAGAGGAGCATTTACAATCACGTTAAAGCGTAACTCCACTTTTGTTGAGTAAAAACATTCTCCTCTGGGTGATCCCTGTACATTGCAAGGATTATAACAAACTTTGTTGTAGATACCAACCTTTTGTTATTCTGAAGATATCCATGTTTGTTCCTCTGTTCTCCTGTGCTGGGTGGGTCTAATGGGAGTGGTTTCATAATTATCAATCAGCTGTGGCAGCTGCAGGGCACTAATAAGAAAAGCTGCTGGGCCTGCATCCCTTTAGACATGTTCCTATTGGAAGTATCTCACTAAAAATGACATTTTTGATGCAGGTGATGCCAGAAATCTGACTTGTATCTTAGTGCAGACTTCTGGGAAAATTGGTGAGCCAATCACACAAGCAGGAAATGATGTTTCTGGGGTGTGGTCAGTATACATTCTGTGTACAGAACAGCTCCAGGTAGCCATATTGCATTGTATTTTCAGAAAATTACAACAGCTGCAGATTGAAAAGGAAAGGTAATTTTTAATAACCTATCAATTACAATATGATTTGTGTCGCAATTGTATACGCTAAATTGTTTTTCTTTATTTGCAGATTATTTTCCCCACAAAAGTGGAGTTGCTCTTTAAGTGTTTTTTAGAGATTCCTATTGAAGTCAATGGAGTCCATAATGCACGATTCTGCTCCAAAAAAGCTCATATAGGTTTTCGAGCTTCAGGTGACAAGAGACACAATGCTAAGTTGAAAACAGCCTATTGAGAATTTCGAGATTCTTCAGCTTTAGTACAATTCTAGAATTGGAAGACAAAATGCTTAGGTGTGAATGGAGGCTCAGACAGTACTTGCTGTATAACAGTTCACTGATTATTTTTCTTGCTGTCTAGAGTTAGTCTATAACTTCAATTTTTATTAACTAAAAGAGTCTAGACAACATATAAATACAAAAATAAACAATCTGACCGACATTTCATTCTCCAAACGCACCACTCTATAAACAGGTGATAAAATTACTAGAAAGCCATTAAGAGGGGATCAGTACAAGGAAAAATTAGTGAATTTGGGGTTTATAGAGAGACTGCAAAGCAACTAGATATATGATAGCCAGTCCTGATAACAACGCATAGATCACTGGTTTTGTAAATATAATGGTGACTTCAGAGCTTCCGTATTTATAATGACATGAGTTTGTCTAAACCAGCTTTGACCTTTTGGCTTGGAACAAGTTTATGAACCAGCTTTAGTGCTTTTGTATTGCTTTGTGCATCACGGGAACTTTGTCCACCACGGGCTGACTCTGATGGATGGCTCTCCCGAAAGCTGAATTATCCTTGACTGAACGCAGATGGCCTAGTAAAAAGGGAATCATTCCAACAGAGACTTTATCAGTTGTTAAAGTTCAGCCGGGACCATACTTCCTTGTCGCTAGGCCGAGACAGCAAGCCTTCTGTTTCAGCACCATATCACATATTGTCCTAATGAATCCGTGCAGTACACTAGAGGCCAGATAAACGGAGTGATATTAACGAGTTTTGGCAGGATGGGTATGGTGCACTGTTACCAGGATGCTCAGCCAATCATCTCTGGAGGAAAAATATTTCCTTATGATTATCTTGTTAAATTATTTTTACTGAGTTTGTGTTTGATGAATCTGGATTTTTTATGAAAGTTCCAGCCTGGCTATGACCTGAACAAAACAATTGTATATATCAAGTAGTAAAAACAGTTGTCCTATAGCAGTTAATGTGTTGGAGAAATGTAAGTCTATAGGGTATCCTAATACTGGCTACTAGTTTTGGCAATGCTGAACTCCAGGCAATCAGCTCAATACACATATTGTATATGAACTGTATTATCTGTCAAAGGATTTGTATTCTGTTCAGCCACTTTTACTTTTAATAATACATTCTGCCAGACAGTCTAGCCAGGAGAGTGACACCACTTGGAATTAAAAGCCAACTACAAGCTTACCAGTTGTCATTTATTCAACCTGGAATAGGAGCGATCTTGGAACAGTAATCAAGTCAGTCTGCAGTGGACAGTGCCAGAGATTGGGTGAGTTCTGCTGCCAGAGATGCTTTTTTCCCTTTTTAATGTTCTGGACATTCATAACTTAGTAAGGCTTTAAGCCACAGGTGTCAAACACAAGGCCCGCGGGCTGAATGCGGCCCCCCCAGGCCATTTCATGTGGCCCTCGCACCTCTCATGCAGCTGTGGCAGCCCCCTTGTCTCTGCCCCCACCTTTTCTCTGTAGTCAGCAACAGAGAGGACAGAACTCCTTTGCCAGATCCAGCTGCAGAAAGGCTCGTCTTTGCCCCCCCCCTTCCTCGGCAGTCCGCATCAGAGAGGAGGGCAGAACTCCTCCTACAGATCCTGCACCTCTCTGTGCAGCCGCAACACCACCTTGTCTCTGCCTCCCCTGGTCTCAGCATTCAGCAGACTCTGGAAGCTGACTCCATCCCTTCTCTGGTTCTCCTCCAGACCCTGCACTTCTTCCCAGATCCACCCTCTGGTAAGGGGGTGCATTGTGATGTAGGGGTGTAAGGGGCGTGGGGTGCTCTGGACATTTAATCTTACAGATATAACCGGCCCTTTGAGGGAAACCATAATGCTGATGCGGCCCGCGATGGAAGTGGAGTTTGACACCCCTGCTTTAAGCACTCGAGTCTAGGGTGCCATTTTGAACTCCTCCTGTGTTTCCCCTGGGTGGCATGAGTGATATCACAACACTTCATCCTAGAACAGAGGCTTGAGTGTCCAGCCTCTCTCTGCAGCAGTAAATCCCTGCTATAGTGATCTATTTCTGGTTGATTGCAGCCTGCAGTAGATCACATATAAAAATAATCTTATAATAAAAATATTCACTACCAAAATAAATGACGTTGACTGATCAGAATGACATTTGTTTTTATTCATAAGCATCAAATGCTCACATAAGTGAAAGCAAAGTAATTTGAATGTTTAGCAAATTCAACCCCGGGAAAAAGCTATCATACTAATCTGTGCTCTTGTCAACTCGACTTAATCTTATCCTAGTATTACACTACCAATTTACGTAAACCATCTTTGTTTCAAAGATACAAAAGTGTTTAAAATAGGCACAACACCGATATATCGGGGGCCGATATGCGCTTTCCCCGATATATCGGAATCGGCCCCTGAGGTTATCGATATTACCGATATTTAGGGAAAGTGCTTGTACCGGAGAGATGCCTGCAGCTAGAGGCATCACCCTGGTACCGGTGTCCATAACCGACCGTCGGCTAACTTGTAATGACAGCCGATGCGGCTGAGAAGCCGCTCGGCTGTCATTACAATGAGCATGAGGGGACGTCCCTCCCCTCCCACCGCCTTCCGCGGCTCGCCCGGGTCTCCTGTCCCACCGGGAGACCCGGGCATCCTACCTCCACCGCCGCTGCCGCCGAAGAGAAGACCCGGTCTCCATGTAAAAAACCCGGAAGTAATGTCATGACATCACTTCCGGGTACTCGGCTCCGAGTTAAAAAAACTGACAGCATTCAAAACAGCCAAACTTGGCGTTTTGAATGCTTTTCTGTGCCGAGGAGGGGTTTGGGGTTTTTTAGACCCCCAGATCCCTCCACAAGGAGTACCTTTAGAAAAATAAAAAAAACATTTTATTTACATGCCTGAAAATATCGGCATCGGCATTAAAAAAACAATATCAATCGATTACTAGTTTAAACATTACCATTATTATTTTCATTAATCTAATTTACATGTACAGTATAAAAAGACTTTAATGAGGTTATAGATTTCCTTTTTAAAAAATCCAGTTTGTGTCTTTGAAACTTTGAACCTTCTTGAAGCTTTGAAAGGACTGGCTTTTCCAGCTGGCATGCCTCTATTATATTTATTCAACATAGAGCTAATAAATCCTATAGTATTCCTGACCTCCTCATAGGATGAACCATGTAAGAATATGCAGAGCTTGACATTCTACAAATATTTTATGGTTATGTGGACAATGAGCCTCTCCAGAGACCTTCCAAACTCTGTGCTGCAATGGATAATGGCATTCATTAAAAAAGTAGAATTGACTCCTGGGTAGATGGTAATTTAGACAGATTTTTCTTACAGGTCTACCATGCAAAATGACATTTACTCCGGGGTAATCTTGTAGCGATACATGTTTAAACATTCCCAGGAAGGACTAATTAAAGTTTCTCTGTATACGTTAGTGTTCCTAGGACCAATGTTAAAGCATCGCTTAAAGTTTCCATCTGAATAAGCCACCTCCCACCCACCCAACGCCTCAATAAAGGGTTGTATTTAGCATAAAACATAAATGGGTCTATGCATAGGGAAGAAGGGTTACAGGAGACAGCAGTTTGCTATATTTTGGTACTTATCAGTAAATGCAACAGGAGACCTCTGTGGAGGTCATTTAATTTGTTTACTCTCTTTGCTCCATTGCGGAGATTTTCCTCCCCTTGCTCTCTTAAAGATGCCACAGGAAGTGAGAAGAAATGTGTTCAAAGTTAGCTAAATTCTCCACTTAGATATTCTGCCTTTGTCAATGTTATACAAGACATGTAGACGTCAAGAAGAACAAAAATAATAGACCAGTCACGTTTCATAACTTTTTATTACAGTTTAAGCAGCATATTTACAATTTTTGGCCACAAAACCAGTGCAGCCCTCACAAATATCAAACTGCTTCCTGGATTTGAACATGACACCTTCCCTCTGAATTATTTTACATTAGATATTTATTTAGAGCATAACTATCCAGCTATTGGCCAGAGAAGGCTGTTGATGGTGTTGGTAATGGTGTGGATTGGTGTTTTTGGATACTTTTTTTGTTAACATAATCCAAAGACAATTAAGTATTATGTTAAACTTCACAACTTAGATTGTGTTGGCATGATTGCCAGATAAACCCATGTGGCCAATAAGGGTAATCCACCAACCCCTGTTTCCAAAATACTTCAGTGCCCTGTACAATATGGGCAAGCATGTAGGTAGGTTCTTTCATACACTTATGGCGCTTTTCCACTGCATGGAACCAAACGGTTCGGTTCGCTTTTGTGCTTTTCCACTGCTGGTACCGCATGGTACGGTGTAGGAACGGTTCGGTACGGTACGGTACGGCGGCGCTTTTCCACTGCATGGAACCGAACGGTACGGCTCTCAAAAACAGTACCACCTCGATTGTGGTTCCAAGAGGTACCATACCCGGTACCATATCCCACAATCCTTTGCATGCAGTCACTACTAGCCACTGATTGGTCAGAGAATCGTTGTTATCCCACCCACTTAACTTTAGTACTACTTCAGTGGAAAAGCAAACCATATCATACCATACCGAACCGTTCCAACACCGTACCATGCGGTACCAGCAGTGGAAAAGCAAACCGGGCCAAGCAGGGCCGAGTAGAGCCAAGCCGGTACTTGCAGTGGAAAAGTGCTATTAGTACTATGAAAGATGCCCCCTCATAAGGTCTGGGATGGGGGCTTGTAGTATGGAGCTTCCCTAGGCTACGCTAATATTTGTTAAGTAGCCCACAGTGGCCTTCAAGGATATAGCTGGAATCTGATCCCTTTTCATTTAATTATCTGGACAGTGCTGATTTAGACATTTATGCTCACTATAATCTCTTTCTGTAGTCACAGAGCTAATTGTCTTCATCCAAGAGAATCAATAAGACATTTTCCAGAGATAACTTGTGCCATGGAAATTTTGAAAGCAAGTTTGGTCCCCAAGCATAATTAACAGCAGATTGCCTGCTCCTAATAAAAGCTGTAAAATAAATTAAAGTCTACAAAAAATAATTCTTCAATGCAACATTTTATAATAAAAATACAAAAACATTCCACCCGCTCACACTTGCACACTTTCAGGAATGGTAATCTATTGCTGGACTTCTTTATATCCCAGACATAGTCTACTGGGGCATCACTGGAATGTTCACCAACTTTTTCAAAAGGAAAAAACTGTAGAAGAACCTTGTTAGTGATATACAGTAGTGGTCTTAAACTTCACAACTTTCTAAATTAGAGCTACAAAGGTGGAGAAATGGAAGCTTGGGGTGTGTGTTCATAGTAATTCAGCTTTAAAATTTTGGATTATACTGAAATTATTATAGCTAAGATTTGATTCCTTTCTGTGATACCCACCCCTTCTTTCATTTACCCACTTGTATACTCCTGTTTAATAATCATGTGATAAGTCGGATATGGAAAAGTATAGGATATTTGAAAACATCAAAATGTTAAATCTGACTAGGCACTGTGAGAAAATAATTCCAGTTCTGAGTAGTGACACTGTAATACATGGGATCCAATAAGCTTTTTAACATGTAACAATAAGGCCCCATGCACACTGGACGTTATCAAAATGTCAGTAGAAAGCAGTAGCTGTAAAAGGCGTTTTTCAGCTTTTTGCAGTAGCGTTTTTCAGCATTTTTTAGCTGTTTCCAGCCTTAGCATTTTTTAGCTTTTTTAACAAAACTATACTCCCACAAAAGCTCATGCTCAAAAACTTTGATAAACGCAGAATTTCTGCATTTTTGGCGTTTTTCTGCGTTTTTTAGCTTTTATCAGAGTTAGAGCTTTTTTACAGCTGAAAGACGCCTCCTAAAACCCACTAGTTCTCGGGGTTTTTCGCAGCCAGAAAACGCCCCTGCCAAAAACTGCTGATAACAGCCTATGTGTGCATGGACACATAGGGTAACATGCTGGGGAGTTTACTGGCTGCAGAAAAAAACATCTGACGCCAAAAACAGCCGCTGTAAAAATGTCCAGTGTGCATGAGGCCTAAGCCTTTAATTAGGGTAGGTTGAAAAAAAAAAAGAAATGTTCCCATCATCGGATTAAATAACGAACAGGTTTCCATTTTAAATTTGTGTATGCACGCACAAATAAACATATAGAGCTTTCTCTCCATTTCACTTGAAAACCAAAATGTTTAAATGTATATTCAGTTAAAGAAGCACAAAGAACAGAAATGGCATTTATAGTAATCTATTACGTTCAGTAAGAAATCATCAGTTTTTGATTTACCTGAACCAAGTTACCTTGGGTAACTGCACTTTGCACATCATCACTGAATTGAGATGTATTGGATAACAAGAAAATTAAAATTTCAATTAACTTTAAATTGTATTGAAACTGATCAGGGATTGGAAATAAGAACCATTTATACACCAAAGTTTAAATTCTAAGTGTAAGAAGACAATTCTTTTTTTTTTCATTTTGGATTGAGTAGGGAAGTAATAAAACCCCTGTCTCGTATCTGGGTCCCTTTGTAGAGATGTCTCCTCATTTTCTGTTCTGGTGACACAATCGGGAAGTGAGAGTAAATGGCTTCAAATTAAGGGGAAATCCCATGTTAGAGAGGTGTCACAGAAACAAATCTCCCTATTGGAAAATGTCTCTCTATTCCTGTCCAGTGACAACTATATATTTTTAGAATTTTAAATCATGTTCTTTCACTATGACAATGGTCTCCCTGACAAATAGAGAGAGTGAATCTCCCCAGCGAGGACACAGACAGAATTAAAAACTTGACAGGGGTTCCAACCTTTTCCTACTGTATACAAAACTGAACAAAAAATGGACTATACATATATTTTAAACATATCAAAGTATGGACTCCAGGCAGAATTAATATTGCTTAGTGTTGGGTGGATGCTAGTATTGTGAAGGACGCACCTACTTCTCATATACCTACAGGCCTGCAGCAGTGATATCCATCTCCTGTAATGACCATTTGGGATGGAAAGAACATAGCATCTGGGGCAGGGTATGACTATATTGTTTCACATAAAGCCAAAATGTTGCAGTAATATTGATCTCTGAACTTGTGGCAAAAAATACAGAATTGCTGGGATCTGAATGGCAGAGCATGACAGGTATCTATGTAACCAATGGGCTGGTTTACAAAAACAGGCTGGGAAAACAGAGAGGCCAATTTGCTGCTCCAGGTGAGAGGTGTATTCCTGAGGACAGGTGGGACTGGGTGCTCGCCCCCGCTCGCATCCGTGCATACAACTTGGGAAAGAAAATGCCTGCACACCTATGCCTGTCCAATAGATTTATTGGAACATGTATAAACTTGCCACCAGGATAAGGATACAGACCATGGAAAGGTTGACGCATTTCACACTGACAACGTGCTTCTTCAAAACCTGGTTGTCAGTGTGAAATGCGTCAACCTTTCCATGGTCTGTGTCCTTGTCCTGGTGGCAGCTTTATATAGGTTTCAATAAATCTATTGGACCAGTGGAGGTGTGCAGCCAATTTCTTTCCCAAGTTACAAAAACAGTGTAACAGGAGGCTGGTGTAAAGAGCAACAGTTGTCCAAAGAAGTTGGTTTCGAAATGATGTAACATTTCAGCCCCAGCATACACTTCACCACACCACCCACTATGAACAATGAATTATCAGTTTTCTATTAGAATCAATGGAGGAAACCGATACTTACATACATTTCGATCACATTACTGTCAAATGTGTTTCCCAAAAATGCTGAGGTTTAACATATAAATCTATTTGACTTAAAGATCATGACAATCATTGAAAAGGAATAAAAATACACTGGTCCCTTTTATGTCTCAATGTGTCATGTAGGACATGGTATTTCACTAATGTCTGAATGTTTAAACAGTGTCACAAAATTCTGAATCTAGTGATAATAGGACAGTTCGGGTGACTGTAGTAGTGTACATGAGGCAGCATGAGGTACTGACCATGGGGGTAGAAGGCCAAGGAACTGATTGACTGTGGTGCCGAAGCTCCAGGTGAAACTGGGAAATACTGGTGGCAACATGTCTGAGAGGGGATTCTGGGAGAGTTATATGTGTAAAACAGTGAAATAAATATAAAACAAATCTTTGTTTCTAGAGTTTGGCTGTGTTGTTCCCATTTCTAACCCTCACCTTCCTCATTTAAAAAGAGCGGTTGCTAATCCTACCATTCCCTATCCATTTTACAAGGCTGATTGGGTTGGCCATGCTACACTGCTTTTCTAAACAATTGGGCCATCCATTTATGTTATCAGTATCAGTCAAATTTTACATATATGGCACATGTTTTGGTGATTTTTTTTCTAAATAATTCTCTGCCTGGTCCAATATTTTAAATGTCATGCATAATCACATAGTTTGATTTGGGGCAAGACATTTTCCTGATAAAATAAATACACTGTAGACATTTTAGCTGTTGTATTGCTCTACTTTGGTCCTTAAAGGCTAGTGTTAGGTTGGTGGGTTTGATAGAGGAATAGGCTTGCCATTTGGGGTTAGGCTGGGCACTAGGGCAAGAATTAAGAAGTAAAGATAGGACTGGGGTAGATTGAAAGGTGGGGGTGTATTAGGGGCTAAGATGATGTTGAAAGCTAACATGAATCATGAGTTGGTTTTTGGAGATAACTACTGCAATAAGAAAGCATTATATATACTATAATACTCATGTGATAACTCGGATAGTTCCAGATCCTCTTTAAACATGTACACTTTTATGTTCTGATAACATTGTCCCAATGCAACAGCAAGTGCTCCAACATCTGGAAGCCCATAATAAGGATAGTCTTACAAATTTAATGGCATGTTTTTTTTATGATGCAGATGATATTAAATGGAACCAAATTTACTGCCTAATAAAAAGATCTGCAAGATTTTTGGTGACCACTGAAATACCATGCCCATTACATTTTAAGACATGCTCCAGAATTGTTTACAGGTTTGTATAGTTCAAGGTGCTATAATCCATTTCCCTTTATTTTCACCATTGTGTTAGGTGAAGCCTGTGCAGTTGAAACTATGAACAGCATCAATGTTTTGTAATTCACCTGGAAAAAGTGGTGACTTTGATATCACACCATGACATGAGACAACCAATACAGATTTGTTTTTCATGCTGCAGACAGCACCACATCCTCACTGGTTAAATAATTAACAAACAGCACAGAAATAACAAGGCCAAAACATAGCCATTCACTAGAGAATTTGTCCCGCCAATTAGCAGAACTTTCTTTGCAAACTGTCTCCCATACAATGGCTGTACAGAATCCCGCTTCTCCTGTAACATGCCAGGAGCCCTCCAGTTGGTTGTTTTGGAAGCTTTATATATAATGTAGTAGAGGTTTAAGTCCACAGGGGTCTTTGGCCCTGTCACCTAAAGAGCCAGTTGCAGCTTGGTCATATTTCTCTGGTGCATGTTGTGATGGCGGACCAACTCGTCTGACCTGGCAAACTTCTTCTGACAGCTGGGCCATCTACAACTGAAAGGCTTTTCACCTGTTGACACAGAAATGTCCAGTTATCATGAAAGAAAACCTTATCAGAAAGAATGTACAAACAAGACAAAGTAGACATACGGCTAAATGTGTCTGTACAGACTGAATTAAAGTTGTCTGGTATGACTGATTTTGATATATTTGCATTAGGTCTAGTGCTATGAAATTTTGGATTGTTGGCATCCAAAATAAAAAGGTCAGTCAATATTTCTATGTTTTGTAGAAATAACGTGTTAATGGACCAGTTTTTCCATTTGTTGTTGAAACAAACAATTGGATGTAAAAAAAACTGGTCCCAGACTGCAAAATTATATCCTATATTTGTTGAAAGTTAAGTCAGTAAATTCTGGGGATAAACATTTAAATTATTTTTTACAGTGAGGATTTTTTCTTTTTTTGGTCTTCTGCTGGGAGCTTGAAATCCTGTAAAGACATACTCCTAAAATGGACTGCAGTATAGTCTTCAGGGATTTCAAGTCTTCACCTTTACCTGGAGGCAGCAGTGAAGCAAGGTGACCACCTACACCATTAGGAAATGTCAGAAGTTGAGACCAAAATAATAATTTTTTTTGTAAAAACCTAAAAAAAATGTCTTCAAACTATTGAAAAATTTGTCAACCTGAAATCTCATGAGCCTGCGGTGCCATGTAATTGTATGAAAAAGTATTCTGTTCTGTTTGTATTGCTTCCTTTGTGCAAAATACCTGGTGTTCCTGCCAGTCCTTCTGCTTTCCTATTAAAAACTGACCACAACAGGCAGGAGAGCACAGCATGATCACTGTTCTAGCTATGCTAAGAACTCACACTGCTCTCCTCCAATGGCCAGACTTGTGCTTACATATAGCTCCCTCTCCAGCCCTCCCAACACACCCAATCACTGGAAAGATGGTATATGATCACTTATAAAAAAGGGGAAAAAAGGTATTTATATTGTTTTTTTAGGTGTATACACAAATGTTTTGCCCTTTCTTTCTATTGTAAACTGAATGGGTTGCTTTACAAGGTTGAGGGTCACATATAATTTAATGCTTGGGTGATGAAGGATTGACAGCAAAGTGGACCTTTCATTTCCATGGAAGGTCTGCTTTGAAGTGACCCTGTGTTATATCCATGCAGGAAAAAGCTGTAAATTAACCTAAAGCATATGTATAGGTAAAAACTTTTTTGGGATAGAGGAAAGTAGTATGGTGTGCTTTCTCCCAGTGTCCCCTAAAACACTACAGGCCACAGTAGTGGCATGGGGGCCAGTCAATCAAACCATTAAGAGCCGGTCCACACTACCGCGACCAGAAAGTCGCCCCATGAAGGAGCAACTTTTTAGCGTGACTTTGAAGAGACTTGTTTAGAGACTTGTAAGCGACTTGTAAGAGACTTGGAAGAGACTTGTAAAAGACTTGGAAGAGACTTGGAAGTGACTTGTGCACTACTTTGAAGAGACTTAAATGATAGGCGACTTTGTCTGTGGGGAATGCCTGGCTAATCTTTTTCTTCTTCCTGGAAAGTCTGATAACAAGTCGCTTGAAATAAGATAAGGATCCGACTTAGAGGCAACTCCCATTGAAGTCTATGTGCACAAGTCGGATAGAGGTTGCCTTGAAGAAGTACAGGAGTCTTTTCTAAAGTCGGAGCGACTTCAGTAGTGCATATTAAGACGGCTCTCATTCATTTACATTGAATTTGTGATGACAAGAGACTTGGGGCGACTTGAGGGCACACAAGTCGTGTCCCAAGTCGGAGTAGTGTGAACCGGCTCTAAGTGCAGTCGGGAACAAGGAATGGAAAACTCTGTGATGGATTGGGTTCTGCAGGAATCTCAGAAAGCAGTTTATCTTCACTACAGCAGAGGTCATAATTACGTAGTTGGTAAGGTTGAATAAAGACATTAGTCCATCAAGTTCAACCTGTGAAGGTGTATGTGTGTTCATGTCAATAATCATTTTCCATATCCCTGTATATTGTTTTCACTAAGATGCACGTCCAATAGTCTTTTAAAACTATTAGTTGGAGGGAGTGCTACATCCTTTCCGCCCTCACAGTAAAAAAAACCCTACGCAGCTTAAGGTTAAACAGCTTCTCCTCCAATTCCATTGAGTGGCCCTCAGTATCCAGAAGGATTCTGATTTCATCCACCTTTAGGCACAGGGAGTAGAAGATGGGGATAAAATAAGTATAAACCAACCTTTCTTCTTTGCAGGTACATTTCGCACCTGGGAATATTGGGTGAAGTTTAAAGGAGGAAGGGGCTGGACAGTTTATGTAGACTTTGCTAATTACTGTATTGTCTGGTCCTCTTTAGATTAAGGTAAGGTACAAAGTCGAAGATGAATTTAGTGGTGGAGTTTTTAGCCTTCAGGTGAGGGGAGGGTTTTGTTTGAGGTGTAGGCTAAAGATCAAGTTAAGGTTAGAGATCAAACCCTTTTTTTAAACTACGCAAGCTCTTGCCACTGCAATCAACAAACCAATTAAAGTATGTCTAAAGCCAAAACTTTTTTAAATAGTGTAGGGAAATCGGAATAGGGGTTTTGGACTAAGATAAACTTCTAAATATTGGTCCACCAAAATAATTATATTTTAGTTTTTCTGAAACAATGGATTATCAAATCACCTAAATGTTTTTATTTGTCACCCCACTTATGGTATTTCTGCCCTATAGTCCCCAGAATTGCTACCAGAGCAATTACGGGGACTACCGTAGAGGATACCTGCCCTCACTTTTGAATGGTAACTGAATATGACTGTATGGCAATCATGTGGGAAACCCTAATGTACATCCCTGCTTGCTCAGATACAGCAAGATTCCAAGAGGAACAGGGACCGATAAGTACGTAGAAGCCATACATCATATCCCTAGGGTCCACTAATAAAAGTATGTCATTGATAACTTCTGTAAGTACTATATTAATATATTATTATGAGACACATTGTACTATATTTACCGTAATGAACACTTTAATTACAAGCAGCAGAAAAATTCAAGAAAGTATAAATGTGAATAAAGGTTTACGCACTTGTTTTACCTGTATGAGTCCTGGTATGTGTCTTTAGGTGGTCAGACCGTGAGAACTTTCTCTGGCAAGTTTTACACTGGAAGGGTTTCACACCTGGAGACAGAATTAAAGGATTTCAAGTATATGGAAACCCTAACATCCAACTTCTCTTATTTGCTTTCTGTACACTCTGTGCGCTGAAATCTTAAGCAGTATTATCATCCTTTCCCAGTTCACCCCTGCTGGACTATAGACTACATCCTACATGTTTTAGAGTGACAATGCCCGCTTCTTCGTAAATATAGCACAGTGATGCAACACTAGGACGGGAAGTGCATTGTTGGCATGATAACCAGTAAAATAAAGGGGGAAAAAAAGCCTAAAAAAAATAAAAGTAATGCAACCACCACATCCAAGGTCTGTTAAGCTACAATATAGTATGATTTTGTTGTTGGACTAGGGCCCCTTTCACACTTGTGCGACTTGTCCTGCGACTTGGGACTGCAAAGGCGCATTACAAATCGTACCCCATAATTTCCAATGAGTACCATTCATATCTGTGCTTCAAGTCGCAATGACTTCAAAGTAGACCCTGCACTACTTTGGTTCGACTTTGATGCACATTGAAGTCCATTACACAGGCATTGCTTCAAGTCCAGTCAAAATCGCTGCAAAATCACTGCAAAATAGTGCAACTTCTTGGTCGCACAAGTGTGAAAAGGACCTTAGATCCACTTCTTAAACTGTATTTAAACAGCAAAGGGCTTCCTATTGTGGACTCCTGTAATCATATGGTTATGCATTTGAAACTCAAAATGCTGTCTCCACATTATACTCTAACTTTGAGTATGGCAAACTAAGTTTTCTGTAAAGGCCCGTACACACGTACCGTTTGTCGGCCGTAAATATTCGGCCAACGTCCGATCGGCCAATTGTCGGCTTGTTAGTATGATGCTTCCGACAACTGACTGCGACTTTTCGGCCGAACAAAATCTGGTGTGCAGGCTATAACATTTTTGTAGGCCAACAAAGAACGGCCGATTGTTCGTCAGTCAGTACAGATTTCGGCCGACAAAAAGCAGATGAGCAAGACTGGGCATGCTCAGAGATGAAAAAACACACTGAAAGTAAACCATCACATGACATCACTTCTGCAGTCGGTTGTTGTTGGCCGACAAAATTCGTGTGCAGTCTAGAGCACTTTTCAACCAACACGACAGCACCGGACAAAAGACGGCCGATCATTCGGCCGACAATTGTATGTGTGTACGGGGGGTTAAGTTTACTGATTTGGATGAAATTTGGCTCCGATTGTCTCCCTTTCCCTAATATTAGTGATAATCATAATGAGCAATTTGAGTGTTTTGCTGACTTTAAAATGCACTATCGTCAATAAGAGATGAAGTTTGCCAAAGATAAAGATAAACTACTAACCTTTACAGACAAGGAAGCTGGTATCTTAGCCTCCGATAAATGTGCAGTTACTGTGGTGCTGCAAATGTGATCAGTTATGACACCAGCCATTTGATGGCTTGGCAATTTGGTTAAAGAGGTTGCAAACTCGTTTAACTTTTTTTTTTTACAACCTGAAAGAGAAACACATAATGAGCTAGTATGCATCGCATACTAGCTCATTATGAAATACTTACCTTACAACGAGCCCCCGCCGTACCGCTCACTCACCTGTATGACGGGCGACATGTTCAGTCGCCCGTCTTCCAGGATCGCGGCATCCGGCCATCTGATTGGCCGGAGCCGCGGTGACGTCACTCCCGTGCACGCGCGCGGGAGCCGACGGTCACGGCACGGGACTCTGAAGGAACGGCACCAGCGGCCGTTCCTTCAGAGCGCATGCGCCAGTGACGTCACTGGCTGCATGTAAGGTAAATATCTCCTAAACGGTACATGTTTAGGAGATATTTACAGTACCTATAGGTAAGCCTTAATATAGGCTTACCTATAGGTAAAAGTTACAGAGGAGGGTTTACTTCCTCTTTAAGAGCACAAGCAATTGTGATATTTATCAATCATGGCATGCTTTGAATGTAACTGATATGGGAAACAGGTAAACCAATGGGTTTAGTTCCGCTTTAAAATCAGTAATTTCACGGCAAACTCAATTTCAATGTAATGACTTCACTCATACCTCATTGTGAGTAATGGCTTTTGATCCAAGTCACCCTGAAAAGTTTTAAGAGTCATTCCATGGTTTTTCACAACTGATGCATGGAAAGTCAATGCAGTGAAACAAGCAAGTGTAAAATACCATTAAATATATTTATTTTTCTCTATATTTTTGTAGCACCTTCTAGTATGCTAGTGTTTAAGTACATTTTTTTAGCAGGTAAAGGAATGAGTGAAAACAAGCTATGGACTATTTTTTACTGCTGACTGGTTTGACTCCAAAGTGGCAAAATTAATCATGTGCTTTAGGCTTCTTCCCACCGGCTTTCTGATCTGTTCTGCCTGTCAGTTTTTTAGGCGGACCTGATCAGATGCCCCATGCAGCCCTATGGAGCAGCGGATGTCAGTGGAGACATCTCCGTTGACACCCGCTGCTATCTGTTCCTTTCTGTGAAATCCGGAAACCCTATTTTCCATCCAAAAGTCAGTGAAACCCTATTTTCCATCCATCTGGAGGATCGGATCGGATGAAAACGGACAGGTGGTCATAGGGATGGGAGGATGGCAAGGCTCTCACAGCTCCATCTCTGCAAGGTTAGCGGGGACGGAGCTGTTATCTGCCTACTCAGCGGGGTTCGGTGGATCGATCCCACTGAGCAAAACGGAGTCCGTCGGGCGCACCTCCTGCGTGAAAGGACCCTGAGAAAAGTTGCTCCTTGTAGTACAGAGATTCTACACACCTGTGTGTCGTCTTTGATGCCTCTTAAGTTGGTCCGAGCGGGAAAACCTCCTCTCACAGTCTTTAAAATCACACTGGTAAGGTTTCTCACCTGTAGAGAAAGAAACATGTAAGAAAATGTAGGAAACTAAGTTTAGTAAATGGGCTGTCCATTCCTAAAACAAAACACAGCAGACAGCACAGTTAGAACCCCATCTAGAACATATTTCTTAGCTTGCCATGCCATTAGTGGTTGTAACTTTGGTAGGGTTTTCCTATCCTTCTGTGTCACTTTTGGGGAGATTTCATCTCACGCTCAGTTCTGGTGACCCAACAAGAAGTAGATCTTCCCAGTTGTGGCAAAAAACACTTTAGAGAAGTTCTCAACCTTCCCCAAACTAATTAAGAAAATGATTTCTTAATGCCTCTGTTTCCATTTGGAGAGCTCTAGGTTGGAGACATTTTTCCACATCACATGATGGGTTGACATTTCTGTCATTCTAGGGGGGGATTTTGAAAACTTCCTATTTTAATGGGGGGTACGAAAGAAGTATTGAAAAAATTTCCAAAAACATTACAGAAGCAGCAATAAAAGCCACCAGAGGTTCTTTCTCATCCTCCCTCTATCTAAAGTTAATACACACCACTAACAAGGGATGGGGCTCAGTCGGAAAGGGGTGGCAGTTACTATAGCTTTTCGAATGGACATACTGTATGTGCAAACGTTAAAATGAAAATTCGCATTAGTACATTTGATGACATGACCGATGTTGTTCAAATGTACTTAAAAAACTTTTGTTTTAAACATTCAATTTTGGAGTCACCTAGAAAAGAAATCTCCTGCACTAATGAGACATTCCATCCATTCACTATTCACTGTTTTATTGAGGTCCAACAGGTTTTAGCTGCTATCCCTGAAATTGCCAACAAGGTCTGTAAAGCAATTCGTATCTAAAGCAAGGAAATAGGAAAAGCAAGGGAAGCGCTCCCCTGGAAAATAGGAAATAGAAAGAAAATTTTACTTCAGGGGAACGCTTCCCTTGTATTTCCTATTTCCTTGATTCAGTTTTGGGGTGAATGGACTTTCCAAAATGAAAACCACATTTACTGTTTGCTCAAGAAATGTGTTTGTTCTAGAAGATTTTTCAAACAAACATTCTTAAAATGGAGAGTTTACAATAAAATTTTGCTTGCATATGGCCAGCTTAAGAAACTCTAAACCAGTGTTTGTCAAGCATTTTTCAGTCAAGGCACCCTTTAAAATTATGGACAGCCTGGAGGCACCCCATTCTAAAATGTAAAAAGCTATTCTAATAGTTTTACATAGTGCATCAACATCCACACAACCCAACATTAGAGGTGATTTATTCTTCCAAATCCAATAGACTTTTGCACACTGGTACTGACTAATATTCCAGTGTTTCTCTTCTTCCAGCAAATGTGACCCCAGCACTGATGGAGTGGGGCAGTGGAGAATCAAACAAGGATGCTGCAGGTGGCCGACATCCTCTTTATAAACTAATGATGTCATTGGATGTTAGGATGCGGCGGCTAGAAGGTCGTAATGGTGCACAATAAAATCCTGTGGCTTTGTGTAGCTAAAAGGCAGGCTTGAGCCACCTGCTGGCTTGTATATGAATTTTGGTCAATTTTTAGGCATTTTGCCAAGGCACCCCTGAAGAAACCTCAAGGCACCCTGGTTGAAAAAGGTTGCTCTAAACAATGGAGTTCCAGGCTAGAGTACAGGGAAGATTTTTATCCATGTGATGACCGCTCATTATGCTTTGATGAGAATATGGGTCCTCTTCCAGTGTATTTCTGGATGAACAGCTAAAGCTGATTCTGAGAGATTAACACAACATGGGTTGACTATACTGAGGCATGTTTTTCTTACCTGTGTGCTTTCTACTATGCATCTGCAGATGGGACAGTTTGAAGTATCTTTTGTTGCATCCTGGATATGCACACATAAAAGGTCGCTTTTCATTGGTTTCTGTTGATGATCTGACTATAGCTGGGGTCACACCAGGAACACGTCTAACATCCTAAAAAGAAAGCCATAGGTATTAAAGTTGTAAGTGTTTTCACAGCTTTTGGACCTCACTATCTATTTATCCTTATAGGGAAGAACCTCTATCTTTAAGGGTGGCCTGGTCGGAGAATGGGTTGCGGAAGTTTTGTATGTGTTTAAAAGGAGTGCACACCCCAAGTACTATTTTTAACTCGTTTGAAATAAAGATGTTTCTCTTTTAACAAAATGTTTGTGTACTAGTAATCATTCTGCAAGAAGGTTTCAAAACCTTTAAAGTCCCAAAAAAACAAAAAAGGTTTCAACACCTTTAAAGTCCCCCCTTTCTACTCTTGAAACTCTTTTTTGTCTATGTAGGCATAGGACACACCCCCTGTTGGGACGTCCCCTCCCGCTCCTTATAATGACAATCAAGCGGCTGCTCAGCTGCATCGGTTGTCATTACAAGAAAGCCGACCGTTGGCTCTAAACAAAGGTACTGGGGTGATGCTTCATCCCCTCGGTACATCCCCCTGAAGCCGAAGACACATATTAACGTTACCCACAAGTGCTTTTTTTACTACTACTATTTCTTTATACTGGCTTTTGAAATTTACAGATGCAGCCATTTAGGAACTGGATGAAAGGTTTAGCACCGGGAAACACTTGAGTGAGAAACACTTGAAAGATAAAAAGTGCATTTTATATGTACCTATATAGATCAGACCAAAATGAGGGACAAATGAGGAGGAAAGAGGGATTACATAAATCATTCCCCTAGTTTGTAGACGTGATAACTTTTGCGTAAACCAATCAAAATACGCTTTTATGGATTTTTTTTACCAAAAGTATGCAGCGGAATACAAATTGGCCTAAAAAAATGAAAAAATTTGATTTTCACGTTTTTTTATTGGGAATGTTATGAAGCAGAATGTAAAAAATATTGGGTTTTTTTTTTTTCAGAATTGTCGCTACTTTTTTGTTTATAGCACATAAAATAAAAATTGCACAGGTGATCAAATACCACCAAAAGAAAGCTCTATTTCTGGGGAAAAAAAGGACATCAATTTTATTTGGGTACAACGTCGTACGACCGCGCAATTGCTCGTTAAATTAACGCAGTGGCGAATCGCAAAAAATGGCCTGGTGATTAAGGGGGGTAAAACCTTCCAGTCCAGAAGTGGTTAAGTAGTTTATTCTGTATGGTTTGCAGACCAGCTCAGTTCAACAACTTGGAGGATCTTACAAATGGAAATGTTTTGTTGCAATTCATAGTGATATGCCTATATTAGAGAAGGTGAGGAACAAAGGGGTCAGTTGTATAGAGGAAATCATTTATCTGTTCTGTGCAGAACAAACTGATCTGAAATATTGTATGTCAGGCTGGAAAATTGAACAAATAAAACAGCTGATCTAGCAAGGACCAGAAATGTCCCTGCCAGTGTTACATTGTAGTGGATAACCTCTGCATTCAGCGCACAACACTACGGGCCAAAGACAGTACACTGCAGTGTAAAATTGGATTAATAATATTAATGTTGATGCTGCATTAATGTTTTATAACTAGCTATGTCGACAAGCCTTAAATGGCCTATCTTGGTGGATATTTTACACACTCTGATTGAAAATTCTCCTCAAATTGTACTCTCTCCTATTGTTTTGTATGTTTGCCTCTACATTTCTGATGTAATACTGAAAAATTTCAATAAACCTCAAGTTTAAAAAAAAATTTGAATTTTAAACAATTGGAACCAATGAGTGATTGATAATCCAATCCACCCAACACTGGAACTGTGTAAATTTAAAAAAGTCTACCCAGATAAGAAGTGTATGGTATGTAAATCCAATTTCTATTTTTAAGTATGACTGCCATTATATCTCACTGTATACTGTACAGTTTTCTTATACAATTTGTTTTTGTAAAACTGTTGCAAAATGTCTTACCTGGAGATCCTGCAAGGAACAGCCAGGGCGTAACTACAGGGGTTGCAGGGGTTGTAATTGCAATCGGGCCCCATGCTCCCGGGGGCCTGTGCGGCTCCCCTGTACACCTGGATAGGAGGGGCGGCGGGGTCAGCTTGTAGAGAAATTACTGTCCTCCTTTTTCCTCCTGTAGTTGCAGGAGGAAAATTAAGGAGATTGGTTCCTCTGTATGCTACCCCCGCCACTCCTCCTATCCAGTTCACTTGCGTTCTGCTGTCTCTGGGCCCCTGTGTGCTTTCCTGGTCTCCCCCCCCCCCCACTATGTTGCCCCCCCCCCCCACTATGCTCCCTTCCCTCTCCTGCCGGCTGCTGCAGGGGTTGTGTCCCAATAGAGAACCAGGAAGGGGTCGGTAAATATGTCATTTACCAGCTCCTTCCTTTTCTGAATGGACAGAGTCATAGTCAGTGACATTGTAAAAAAATAAAATAAAATTATAAAAAATAATACAATTAAAGTCCCCCCTTTCTACTCTTGAAACTCTTTTTTGTCTATGTAGGCATAGGACACACCCCCTGTTGGGACGTCCCCTCCCGCTCCTTATAATGACAATCAAGCGGCTGCTCAGCTGCATCGGTTGTCATTACAAGAAAGCCGACCGTTGGCTCTAAACAAAGGTACTGGGGTGATGCTTCATCCCCTCGGTACATCCCCCTGAAGCCGAAGACACATATTAACGTTACCCACAAGTGCTTTTTTTACTACTACTATTTCTTTATACTGGCTTTTGAAATTTACAGATGCAGCCATTTAGGAACTGGATGAAAGGTTTAGCACCGGGAAACACTTGAGTGAGAAACACTTGAAAGATAAAAAGTGCATTTTATATGTACCTATATAGATCAGACCAAAATGAGGGACAAATGAGGAGGAAAGAGGGATTACATAAATCATTCCCCTAGTTTGTAGACGTGATAACTTTTGCGTAAACCAATCAAAATACGCTTTTATGGATTTTTTTTACCAAAAGTATGCAGCGGAATACAAATTGGCCTAAAAAAATGAAAAAATTTGATTTTCACGTTTTTTTATTGGGAATGTTATGAAGCAGAATGTAAAAAATATTGGGTTTTTTTTTTTTCAGAATTGTCGCTACTTTTTTGTTTATAGCACATAAAATAAAAATTGCACAGGTGATCAAATACCACCAAAAGAAAGCTCTATTTCTGGGGAAAAAAAGGACATCAATTTTATTTGGGTACAACGTCGTACGACCGCGCAATTGCTCGTTAAATTAACGCAGTGGCGAATCGCAAAAAATGGCCTGGTGATTAAGGGGGGTAAAACCTTCCAGTCCAGAAGTGGTTAAGTAGTTTATTCTGTATGGTTTGCAGACCAGCTCAGTTCAACAACTTGGAGGATCTTACAAATGGAAATGTTTTGTTGCAATTCATAGTGATATGCCTATATTAGAGAAGGTGAGGAACAAAGGGGTCAGTTGTATAGAGGACATCATTTATCTGTTCTGTGCAGAACAAACTGATCTGAAATATTGTATGTCAGGCTGGAAAATTGAACAAATAAAACAGCTGATCTAGCAAGGACCAGAAATGTCCCTGCCAGTGTTACATTGTAGTGGATAACCTCTGCATTCAGCGCACAACACTACGGGCCAAAGACAGTACACTGCAGTGTAAAATTGGATTAATAATATTAATGTTGATGCTGCATTAATGTTTTATAACTAGCTATGTCGACAAGCCTTAAATGGCCTATCTTGGTGGATATTTTACACACTCTGATTGAAAATTCTCCTCAAATTGTACTCTCTCCTATTGTTTTGTATGTTTGCCTCTACATTTCTGATGTAATACTGAAAAATTTCAATAAACCTCAAGTTTAAAAAAAAATTTGAATTTTAAACAATTGGAACCAATGAGTGATTGATAATCCAATCCACCCAACACTGGAACTGTGTAAATTTAAAAAAGTCTACCCAGATAAGAAGTGTATGGTATGTAAATCCAATTTCTATTTTTAAGTATGACTGCCATTATATCTCACTGTATACTGTACAGTTTTCTTATACAATTTGTTTTTGTAAAACTGTTGCAAAATGTCTTACCTGGAGATCCTGCAAGGAACAGCCAGGGCGTAACTACAGGGGTTGCAGGGGTTGTAATTGCAATCGGGCCCCATGCTCCCGGGGGCCTGTGCGGCTCCCCTGTACACCTGGATAGGAGGGGCGGCGGGGTCAGCTTGTAGAGAAATTACTGTCCTCCTTTTTCCTCCTGTAGTTGCAGGAGGAAAATTAAGGAGATTGGTTCCTCTGTATGCTACCCCCGCCACTCCTCCTATCCAGTTCACTTGCGTTCTGCTGTCTCTGGGCCCCTGTGTGCTTTCCTGGTCTCCCCCCCCCCCACTATGTTGCCCCCCCCCCCCACTATGCTCCCTTCCCTCTCCTGCCGGCTGCTGCAGGGGTTGTGTCCCAATAGAGAACCAGGAAGGGGTCGGTAAATATGTCATTTACCAGCTCCTTCCTTTTCTGAATGGACAGAGTCATAGTCAGTGACATTGTAAAAAAATAAAATAAAATTATAAAAAATAATACAATTAAAGTACCAAAAAATAAAAACTACTGAAACAGTGGCTGAACTTCCAGGATCGCAAAGGTCACACTTGCAACCGGGCCCTGGCATTCCACCACCGTGGGGAGGCCCCAAGATGGCAGGAAGGGGGCCCACAGCAGAACTTGTGAAAGAGTCCCGCTGCGGGACTGTAATAAAGGGTCCCGCAACGAGAGTAAAGGGCCCCAGGATCAGTGAGAAGAGCCCCAGGCTTGAAGAGAAGGTCCCCGGCCAGGGGTCCAGGGGGCCCTTCATAGTTTCTTGCACCGGGGGCCCTGAAGGTTCTAGTTACACCTCTGGTAACAGCACTTCCTGTTTCAGGCTGACAACACTAAGAAGGTGTCTCATAGTTAGCAGCAGCGTTGTCAGCCTGTCATGTGCATTCCTTCAGTTGGCCGTTGGGCTGCTTATCAAGTCTGTTTTCAGAGAGGTAGTCCAATAGCCAAATGAAAGAGCTCACATAGCAGGCTGACAATACTGCTGCTAATTTCATGGCAATGGTTTAGGCTACATTCACATAGGTACAAATCTGTGGATAGTTTGCTGTGGTCAGAGCCAGCTAAACACAACCTATCAATGCAGCAACACTCGATTAGCTGTGGCTGGTTTGTGTGAGACCAGAGTTCCACAGAAACGGCGACCCTGGGTGCACATTGTCTGCGTCCAGGGTCAGTCTGAGTTTCTATTCACATGATACCACTCGCTTGTGATATTACATGTGCACAGCAGCACTACCAGCCACTGATTTGTGCAGCATGTGCAGGCAGCTTTTACAATCGGCCAACCCTGGCTGTTGCTATACGACCATTTGGATATAGCCTTAGGAAGTACTTTAACTGGTAAGAACTTCAGGTAAGAAACTTTGCAACAGATGACAAGAAACAAATAATTCAATCACCTTCCCACCAGTGGGAACGTGGACGTGTAATTATGTAGCCCTGTTTACATACATCACTTCAGAAATCACAAACAGGGGGCTGTGTAATGGCTGTAATGTTAGCTGTCATCGGATGGCTCCAATCTCAGACACAATGTACAGAGCAGATCAGAGCAGCTCTGTACCTCCTTATTGCTGTGATCACAAATGTAAACACTATACAGTTTACATCTGGGAACCCACCCTTTCCTATTACAATGTAGGAGGAAGAGAAAGAAGGATCTGACAAATAAATGAATCATTCATCAACAGCAGAACAGAGACAGCAGCAGATTCATGTCAGGAGGTTTTATTACTATTATAGTGGATTGTTTTTGAACCCTTTCACTCCCTCTCCTCTCCTGTAGATCTCAGTTCCATCTTGTCCCTAATGACCTGTATATACTAACTCCATCACCTCCTCTTCTTCCCTCTGTGTATGACCTGTACATTAATAGGGTTTTTAGTGGACCACTATGTATTTAAATCACTGTGCCACAAATCTCACCCTGAACACCTATAAAACCCTTGCTGCTCTTCCAGATATTCTGGGTTGAACACACAATGCTAAACATAAAATTTTAATTTTGGTGGACCATTACCCAACGCCATGATATACAATTTTAAAAAATAAATGAAATATAATTTGGGTGCAGTGTTGCATGAGCAATGGTCATTCAAACTATCATAGCACTGAAGCGCTTAAAGCTCAATTCCTGGCAATTTTAATATAAATATATTGTTCCAGCTTGGACAAATGTAAGTAAGTATGTGCCATACCTGTGAGACCCCCCTGGAATCTGGGAATCAATGCAGTAGGCACTGCTACAACAGTGATTTCTACATTGCTCCAAGCTTCATCAATGTAACTATGTAAAAATTGCCATGCCTGGAATTCATCTTTAAGGAATCTGTAAAAGTTAGGCATGATGCCTAACACAGTGTTTTTCAACCTTTCTTCACCCAAGGCACCCTTTAAAATCTGGAAGAATCTCAAGACACACTAACCAAAAATGCAGTCTGGACTGGACGGAACAACATGACGTCGCTCTGGCCCTCCAAGGCCATAGAGGCTATTAAAGAGGATATGCTCTTTCATCGCCCCCTGGGACTAGCCGGCTGCACTATTGGATTGCTTCTCGGGTGAGCCGGTGGGAGGGGGGTACATCCCCTCCCGCTGCTTCTGAAAGCATTCCAGTGGCTCATGTGCTGCTTGATATCTTCAGCCATAACCCTAATAAACCATTTCAGAGCCGGGATGTATATTTAACTATGACTCGCTGCAGTGCAGGTGTAGCGCAGGGTACCTGCACTTTTCATGTGCGTTACCTGCCGTTTCTCATCAACTTCTATTATGTCCTACATTTTCTGAAAGCACACCAAAAATTAGGGACATAATAGAAGTCTATAGGAAACTGCAGGTAATGCACATGAAAACCGCGGGTACCCTGCGCTACACTTGCACTGCGGCCAAACTGCAGCAGAGCAATGTGCAAGCGGAAGACAAAATAAAAAGAAGTGCAGTTGCCATTAAATAAATATAGTTACTATTACCAATAATAATAATAATAATAACCAACATATCTTATGTATATTTATATTGCATTAACAAAAAAAACAATCACCATGCCTGCAATTATACCTAAAACAAAAACATGCAGGTAAATTACAGGTACAATTGCTGTACCTCATGGAGCTCAGAAGAGCTCATATGCAGCCACTGAAAAGCCTCCTCCCTGTTCTTTCTCCTCTCCTCATGCTCTGCTTCACCTCCCCTCGGGGAAAAGCGCGCCAGCCAGCGTCTCCTGGGACCTGCGTCTCGCACATCCAAGAAAGCTGTGCGTACGCTTGACCCGCCCCTAGCAACCGATGACCTCATTGGTTGGCAAGATGCGATCGGACGGCGCGCACAGCTTCCCAAATGCCTGTGGCAGCGGGAAGTGAGCTTTAGACAGCGGACCAGAACCGCTGTAACAACAAGGCTTAACTGAGTGGCCAACACAGTTTGTAGATCAGATGGGGTAATTTTGCCACGGTACGCCTGGGGACTCTTCCCGGCACTCCAGTGTGCCGCGGCACACGGGTTGAAAAACGCTGGCCTAACATATCAAAAACATATCTTGGGGTTACATACAGCTTAAGCATGGTTTCACACCTATACGCTGTGGTAATGTGCTTTTACCAAACACTACCATAATAAGCATTACAACACAGCATCCCCAACACACCAATACAGTGATTGGCAACACACCTATGCTGTAGCACGCCACAATGAATATGCTGTGAGTTGTGGTGAGATGCGTTCCAAATATTGTGTTTTTTCATCCACTGCAGTGCATTGTCAGCCTTCAAATTGTAAAGGGACGCCAAAACTTGCCTCTGTATTTTCAGAATAGTTAGTAGCACTAAGCTTACTTGTAATCCTCTGAACACACCATGAGTGTGTATCCGGTACTGACCCCCGCAGCTGTACAACATGGGTGTGCTGTGACTGTCATTTTCATAGGTCGTCCCGTGACTGTAAACAGAAACACACCAACAAAATTAGTCTTTATGTAAAAAAAAGGTAACACATCATCTGTCCTATATAGACCATTGATGGAGACAGCCATTTCATTTTTTGTTATTTTTGATTGCCCTAAAAGATATTCAGAGTCTTGGCTTGGACAACCTCTCAATCTGCTGCAGCTGGGGAAGTCTCACTTCTCCTCCTTCATCATCCATAATGAAAATTAGATGAAGAAATCTATTGTGGCACTGGGAGGAGGGTGGAGCTGTGAATTTGGATGTCAACACTGTGCAGCTGGTGCCCCAAAGAGAAATAAGGATATGGTGGTTTAAAAGCCTGCCAACTATTCGAAATAACATTAGGTAGACAGATCTTTTAGCCACTGTAGGCCCAGAATATGTTATTGCTAGACTTAAAGGGTATGTATGCACGACAATAAACTCCTCTTATTTGCTCCCTTTTGGTCTGTTGAATATAGGAGAAGAAAACCCCTGTCCACAACTGTCCACAGCTCACCTCTGCAACCTTTTCCACGACTCAGTTCTGCACCATTTTCCACAATGCATGTCTTCAATCCCTGTTTTCTGGTCACCTCTACACCCCTCATCACAACTCACCTTTGTACCCACCGTCCACAACTCACATCTGCACTCCCTTATCAAAACTCACACCTGCACCCCTGTTGAAAACTGTTTGCAGTTCACCTCTGCACCCCTGCCCAAAATTCACCTTTGCACCCTCATCCACAACTTACCTCTGCAACAGGTGTCTGCAACTCAAATCTGCACCCCCTGTCCTCAGCTCACCTCTACACCTCTATCCACAACTCACCTCTGCACCTCCTGTCCACAGCTCACTCCTGTACCTCCGCCCACAAATCACCTCTGCACCCCCTGTCAACAGCTCCCTTTTCACCCCCTGTCCACAACTCACCTCTGCACCCCATCCACAACTCACCTCTGCACCCCCTGTCAACAGCTCACCTTTGCATCCCTGTCCACAACTCATCCCTGCACCCCCTGTCCTCCACACCCCCTGTCCACAACTCACCTCTGCACCTCCTGTCCACAGCTCACCCCTTTACCCCCGTCCATACCTCACCTCTGATCCCCCTATCCACAGCTCACCTCTGCCCCCCCATCCACAACTCACTTCTGCACCCTTGTTCACAGCTCACCCCTGTACCCCCATCCACAACTCACCTCTGTACTCCCTGTCCACAACTCACCTCTGTACTCCCTGTCCACAACTCCCCTCTGCACCCTCTGTCTGCAACTCCTCTCTGCACCCTGTGTCTGCAACTCCTCTCTGCACCCTGTGTCTGCAACTCACCCCTGCACTCCTGGCACCAACGTACCTCTGCACCCCTCACCCGTCTCCTACTCACCTTCACACGCCCTGTCCGTACCTAATCTCTGCATCCCCTGTCCACAGCTTACCTCTGAATCCCTGTCCACAACTCACCTCTGATCCCCCCTTCCACAGCTCAACTCTGCACCCCCGTCCACATCTCACCTCTGCACTCTCTGTCCAAAGCTCACCTCTGCACCCTCTGTCTGCAACTCCCCCCTACACCCTCTGTCACCAATGTACCTCTGCAACCCCCCACCCCTCCCCTACTCACCTTCACACCCCCTGTCCACAACTCACTTCTGCACCCCCCCCCCACCCATCTGTAACTCACCTCTGCACCCCCCCTCCTTCCATCCACAGCTCAATTCTGCACTCCCTGACCGCAGCTCACTTCTGCATCCTTATTCTACAGCTTATCTCAGCAACCTCCCTTCAAAATCTAAGCTTTACAGCCCTCCTTAGTTCTGCAACCCCCCCTCCCCCCCTCAGCTCTGAACTCTGCATGCCCACAGCCCTCCCCTTTGCACATGATGAACACAGAGCACTGAGTGGCTGACTGGCTTCACGTCTCCCTATTGGCTAGCATCAGCAGGTGGATCATTGGGCGGGGGTGTGAGCATCCGGGCACCAAGTATTAATTTAGCATGCTTTGACCCACCTCCCGCCCATAAAAAACAGCACGCCTGGGTAGCTGTCCCTCCCTTGTTCCGGCACTGAATGGGGCAAGAAGGTTCTGTAAAAAGGCAACAGGAGAGGTGCACTTTCACATATAAATACAGAAGCTGGGCTTCTGTGTTTGCAAGTAACAATAGTTAGTGATGATCACAGAGCCAGTTCTGAAAGTGGTGGAATAGCGTTCCACCATGTTCCAGCTCAAAAAAAGCCCTGAATTGTTTACAAATAAATTAGTGGAAAATTTTAATATACCCTAACATTACCAACACCTCACACTTTCTAGATGTAGACAGAAATCAGTCTACAGATGATCTGTTAAAGAAACACTGTCACTTAGACCTAATGCATGAGGTACAGTACCGTGAGCACTAAAGAATATCTGACAAAACCCATTTGAATAAAAATAAATATAGTGCCGTGCTCAAAGAATGCTAAAGAATCCCAAATATAACTCACAGTGTAAATAATAACATTTATATGAATATTCACTAGTGAAAAATTATATTAAAGTGCTCAAAATAGTGCAACAGTGAAAAAAATAGTTCATATGATAAAGTACTTGAAGTGCAAAGTATATCATAAATAAAAATGTAAAAAGTTCATATAATGAAATAATGTCTAGTATAGATATTGTTTTCAAAAGTAAATGCTGCTGAAAGTGCTCCTTAGTGCAAAGATGCTGCCACACGTGTATCCACAAGTGCACCAATACCGTGACCACAATGCACTCACCAGAGCAAGTAAAGAAAGTCAGCCTGTTACAATTATGCCATCACATGAGATATCCCTCCTGATACTCACCATCATCACCATATCCCTCCTGATAGTGAACAGATACCTTCCCGCAGCTCCTCCTAAACAGGGAATAGCTCACCACACGGAGCCCCAGAATTGTATGATAGTATAGTATGTTTCCTAAAGCTAAAAGCATACAGCATATAAAATATCCACATGGATAAAATATATATCAATGCGGCCGAACATACCAAATGGCCACCACTCCGAGAATCGGAAGCAGCGGCGTGACGTCAGTGTATCAGGCTCCTCCCTTACTTAGTCACTTAGACCTGTTTTTGCCAATCTCCTGGTGATAATGCAAAATTTTGAAAACTTTCAGACCAAGTGACAATGGAGTGATTCTCTCTAACTTGAGCACGGAGAGTGCTAAAAACATAAGCCAAAACATTGACACAAAGTAGGAACTGCCTATTAATTGAAGCAAACCTTGCAATAAACTGCAAGGCCTTCTCAAATTGCCTTGGCATCGGGCCCATTAATGGTAAAGAGACAGTGACTACAAATAACGCCCTCCTTCCCAGTCATATATACTTACCCAGCAACACAAACCCACCACCTCAACGCTGCAGCATCCCTGGCTATCTAAGCTCTGGTGTCAACTGCTGTCGGAGCAGAGAGAGAAAGGTGACATCATGGCACTTGCTGAAGTCCAAACACATGTGCCACAGGTAAATACACATGCTCCTCTACATCTTGAAGCCCTGCTCTATTAGTGAGGGCTTTGGCAGTGTGGAGACTGGAGAGGGGGTAAGGTAGCATGGCTGGGTAAGTATACTTGCTGGGGGCGAGGTGGGGGGAGGAGATTGGCAAAAACCGGTCTAAGTAAGGGAGGAGCCTGACACACTGACGACACACTTCTGCATCTAATTTTCAGCAGTGGTAGAGCAGGGAAGGCAAAAGCCCACCTAAATTTTCAGGAGCTTAGCGTGAGAGTCAGTAAGGATACTGGACATGGGTTCATTGAGCATCATAGCCATCAAACGGTCTCTCACTCCCTGAAAGGGGACTATGGGTTTCTTCCAAACTTGGGCAATCTTTCTCTTAGCTGCTATAAACAGATAGGATGCCAATTTTTGCTGAAGAGCAAATCAGCCCAGGATGGGGTAGGGACGGGGTAAGGAAAATTTACCATCCTTTCGGATGTTCATTTGGAACAGGGTGTACAACAGACCGAAAACTTGAGACCAAAAGCCTACCAGTTGCAGACATGTCCACCAGGTGTGCAGAGCATCCCTACAATTGCAACAACTCTGAGAACATATATATTTTTTTAAACACAGAAAGTTAAATTCACAAAGCTAGCACACTGCTATAGAAATCGTTTTTTTTTTTAAATGAGAAAATAGAGTTATGTGGATAATATAAAGACCCATATTTTCGTGTTAAAGCTTTGTGAATTCAGCCTACTGTCTCTTTGTCTCCTGAAATGACATTGTGCATCATTTTTGAGATGAAAAGCATTGTGAGGCCAAACATGTATATGTTACTGAACAGCAAAAAGTTCAAAAAATGTTATAGACGGCCATATAGTTCACTAATATTTCAGACTTATGTTTATGGCCCTTCATTCTAGACATACCAAACTTCATTGTAACTCCGAGCCAAACAAAGACAGATAAATATTTTGGCTTTACATCTTGGAGATGAGGCTATGTCTAGGGCTGATTTTCCACAGATTCGGCAACTTTGGTCTAAAAAGGGAAAGGAACTTTTCATCTTTGCTAGTGCGGACATAGATCATCTATATAGTTTTTCTTCCTTTATCCTTGAAGAACATTCAGGTCATTTTTTAACAGCCTGTGAAGTTTTATAACTCCAAGACAGGAGCTGTACAATTTCTATTGTGTCTTGTATTTTAGCTGTTCCCTAAAGATTACGTCCCATCTTTAATCTTTTACATTTAGAGTTCAGATGTTGGTCAAGGTTGATGGGTTTCCGTTCTGCAGCTCACTTTAAAAATGTTTTTAAATGTATGTATATGGATAAACTAATGATGGTGTTTCAGTTCCATAGGCAAATTTTAAAGCAGTATTGCAGACGTTCATCATCTCCAGAGTCACCATCATCATCATTTATATGTCTACAATTTAGCTTTCAAATTTTTATAATTTAGGGTCAATTAAATTTTTTCAGTTTTATAAACCTTTTTTGTAATTTATTTATTGTACAAATAACCCATCTCCACCTTTTCTTCAACATCCTCCCCAAAGATCCTCCCGCAACTTTTTTTTAAAAAAATTCACTAGATTATTATTAATAATTTTAATTTTATTATTATTATAATACAGGATTTATATAGTGCCTACAGTTTGTGCAGCGCTTTACAACATGAGGGCAGATAGTACAGTTACAATACAATTCAATACAAGAGGAATCAGAGGGCCCTGCTCGTTAGAGCTTACAATCTAGGAGATACATTTCTTTAATCTAGTCTTCTGACCAGACCAGTGACATTCCAAAGTAAAAACAAATCCTCCTGCGCTCAAGTGGTGTGTGATAAAGGGAAAAATAGATGTTCAATGGTCTTTTGTTGGTATCACTTGTGGTCTTGCTGCCCTCTCAGGACCAACGGTATCCAGACCATACTAAAAAACAACAATAAGAGAAGGACGCACCGACCTTAGGCATTACCACTAAAAAGGTTTATTAAAAATTTTTAAATAATGTACATAATACTCACAAAACAAATGTAGATAGCACACATATAATAATCAAACAAAAGATCTCCAAGTTAGCCAAGGCACTGCACGGTGCTGGATAGTGTGCAGATGTCTGCACGAATCTGCTGCGGCTTACGCGTTTCATCAGCAGCACTTTTTGACTCGGAGGAAGAGGTTTCACCCTCGAAATGCGTCAGTGCAGCAGATTCATGCAGTGCCTTGGCTACCTTGGAGATAGTTCGTTTGATTATTATATGTGTGCTATCTACAATTGTTTTGTGAGTATTATGTACATTATTTTAAAAATGTTAATAAACCTTTTTAGTGGTAATGCACTAGGTCGGTGCGCCCTTCTCTTATTGTTGTTTTTCAGACCAGTGACATTACCAGGGAGTGTGTCCATGACAGATGGGGCTTACAGGAAATGGGTTTTAACAGTGCTAGACTAAACTTCTACATTGAGCGCCAACTAGTGGCAGAGGATGGAGTCAGCTTGAAGGGGAGTATTGTAGCATTAGTTGTTTTTTAATACATGCTGAACATTTTTTTTAATTTTTTTTCATAATCTAGAGTTCTGCCTTAATACAGAGTACATTAGTTACAAAATCAAATGTACATCTATTGCAAATCAGACACTTCTCATTTAGATAATATGTGCAACTTTTTGTGTATTTGCAACACCTGCAAACCTTGATGGCCAATTTAGACAGTTTTTCAGAAATCACATTTCTTTTAGCCCTCTTATAATATTGTGGAAATTATGACGATAGGTAATAATTTATAATCATATATGTTGTTTAAAAAAACTGAGTTTGAAAAAAAGTGCATGAGTTTAGTTCCGCTTTAAGAAATAGTAAGAGGCAGATATACTGTCAGACTGCGCCTTTACAGCAGCAGAGGGAGGAATCTGTGATTTAAGCTGCAGTCTAATAGTAGATCTGTCTCATAACCTACTTTCCCTTGCTGTGCAACACAATTTATAAAATTCTCCCTCATTTACGAACGCGTGAGTTTTCTAGTCCTGGACTACTTGCACAATCCCATCTCTGAAATAGAAGAAAGGTTGGCCGCACACCACGAGGAGCTTGAATGAAGTGAAATCCTTTGTTTACATAAGCCAAACAAGAACAGGATACATGGGATACAGGTAGACGCGTTTCACATGTGTCAAACGTGCTTCTTTGTAATGAACAAGCACATTGACACGTGTGAAACGCGTCTACCTGCATCCCATGTATTCCTTTCATGTTTGGCTTATGTAAACAAAGGATTTCACATCATTCAAGCTGCTGGTGATGTGCTGCCAACCTTTCTTCTATTTCTACGACTGTACGGTGGCGGGCAGGGGCCGGCACCCACATTGGATGGCTGTTTGTTTACTCATCTGAGCGTTGTATACATTCCCTGATGTTTTACAATCCCGTCTCTGCAGTCTGTGTAATATTTTTTTTTTTTACAATATTTAAAAAAAATAAACTTTATCTCATGGGGGAAAAGAAAAATGTCAAATTCCCTTTAACCGATCGCCGACCGCTGCGGCAGGCAGCCGTTCCCGCGTGAACCTTCTCCAATTGCCACCTGACACCCACAATCGCTCCCCGCGGAGAGAGATAAACGGTCAGCTGTTGTAAACACAGCTGACCATTCTTCTCCCTGGAATGATCACAGAGCTCCTGTGATCCTTCTATATAGGAACACAGGTCTCTGTGATCATTTCACAAGCCACACCCCCCCCCCACAGCTAGAAACACACCCCTAGGTACACATTTAACCCCTTGATCACCCACACTGTTAACCCCTTCCCTGCCAGTGCCATTATTACAGTGACAGTGCATATTTGTAGCACTGATTACTGTAGTAATGTCACTGGTCCCCCAAAAAGTGTCAAAAATGTCAGTCAGGGGTCCGATCTGTCCGCTGCAATGTCGCAGCCCCGCAAAAAATCGCAGATCGCCGCTGCCATAAAAACAAAACAATAAAAATGCCATAAATCTTCCCGTAGTTAGTAGACACAATAACTTTTGCGCAAACCAATCAAAATATGCTTATTGCGATTTTTTCTACCAAAAATATGTAGCAGAAAACAAATTGGCCTAAAATGTTAAAACATTTTGATTTTTACTTTTTTTGGGGGGGGGAATGTTATATAGCAGAATGTGAAAAAAATATATATATATTTTTTTCAGAATTGTCGCTCTTTTTTTTGTTTATAGCGCAAAAAATAAAAATCGCACAGGTGATCAAATACCACCAAAAGAAAGCTCTATTTGTGGGGAAAAAAGGACATCAATTTTATTTTGGTTCAGTGTCACACGACCGCATGACATCAATTTTATTTGAGTACAGTGTCGCACGACCGCGCAATTGTCCATTAAAGTAACGCAGTGCCGATTTTGCAAAATATGGCCTGGTCATTAAGGGGGCAAATCCTTCCGGTCCAGAAGTGGTTAATAAACTGAAATGACTATGTTAAAATAGCACTAAACCACAGCAGCCAGTGATAGTCCATCTTTTTATTTATTTGATTCTCATTTCTTGAATTTGATTTTATTCCTGTTGATTACAGCACACATTGCAAGCATAATGCGTTTTTCTGCCAGTCACAGTACTCATTACACACAAATAATACAGTGGAGTGTATAGAAGCAGAATAATGAAGACACAACAGTGCAGTTCTTATATACACAATGGACATGTAAACTTTTAGGGAGATTCTTACCCTTTCAGTGAAGAACTCAAATTCATCTGGTTCCATGTCATGCATTCTAGCTGGGAGGTCATCTGGTACAGATTATCACTGTGATAAAAGAACAGATGCGATAAATGAAACTCAGCAATCTGGTCCCTTCCAACCTTATCTACCATCTTTCAGGGTAAGGGATAATCTACGCAGGGCAATTTAAAGATGGTACCACTTGCTTTCAGTCACCTCATTAGTTTGAATTGCACAGGATAAATTTGTAGCTTAGTTGAGCTACTAAAATTATTAGTGATCAATCACTTGGATTATTGATCACTAAACCAATGGAACAAATGGCTTCTTGTAAAAGAAAAGCTACACAAGTGACATACTGTACATAGTGCTGAGGTGGGGTGGACTCCCAATCATGTGACAACCAATCACAATGATCAGAAACTTTGTCCAGCATTAGATCTACTCGGTGAGAGGCAATAGCAAGAGGTTGAATGTGGTGACTACATTTATTTTCTAGGCTGACAACACTCACTCACCTTACTATATCAGGACAACGGACACAAGGTAGAAATTAAACACCACCCCCACCCGCACCCCTCTTCTGTTCTCCATAACATCAGGGCCGTCTTTAACACAGGGCAAAAAGGGCAACTGCCCAGGGCCCAGTCGTTGTTGTGGGGCCCAAAGCAGCTGCCCCTTGAGCCCCCACTGCCTGCATATAGGAAATAAGTGGATTTTGGAGGGCCCAAGAAAATATTTGCCCAGGATCCAATCAATATTAAAGACGGCCCTGCATAACATAGAGCAGTGATGATGAATGGCACCCCAGATGTTTTGGAACTACATTTCCCATGAAGTTCAACTTCACTGAAGAGTGCATAAGCATTGAGCATCATAGGAAATGTAGTTCCCAAACATCTGGGGTGCCAAGGTTTGCCATCACTGACATAGAGGGACATGGTTTTGTAAATCTCAGAGAATAATGCAGAACAGCAGTATAGAAAATGATCAGCTTATAAAATTTCTGGCAAGATCAAGGTTTGTTTTTTTTTAATTTATCAAACATCTCTAACAAAAAAATGCTTTAAACAGTATGTTTACCGGAACAAAAGGGACCACATAGAAGAAGAAGTTTGTGTCTTGGTATGCGGTTGTTGAGATCATACACAAATAATCTTTAGCAGCATGTAGTAGAGGTCACATGATTGCACACATGATTGCACAACACTTCAGTCCAGGGGAGGATTGGGCCAGGGGGCAGGGGGGCAATTGCTCCCTGGGCCGCTCTGATGCCCCGTAAAAAGGCTGCACTGCTTCTGCCACAGACATGCCTAAAGGATTCCTGGTAAAAACTCCCCCACTTCTGACCTACAGAGTTCGGGTTGAAGACAACAACAGCTTGGATGGTGTAAACTGTGTCGGAGCAGAGGCCGGTTCCATGCCCAACTGGAGAGTCTTTTGCCCCGGCCAGCCCGAACCAAGCTGTCCCAGCTTCCCCCCAACCTCCCCCTGCTGGCCAGGTCAGGAACCCAGATTCATCCAGAAAGTAGAGAGTATCTGGAGCAGGGCTTCAGCTTGGAATGGGGAATGGGGGTCAGGAGGAGGCTAGGGAAAGTGGGAGGGAAAGTGGAAGGGGGGCTGAGTCGCTGCACCATAGGCTTCTGGTTTGTACTTGCCCCCTGGGCCGAACGTTGCCAGTCTGCCCCTGCTCCAATCATCTGCATATGATTGCAGTAAAATTCCACTACATTTAACATGAATATCCTTCTCTATGGGGAGTCATTTATTCCAGCTGTTTTGCAACCAATTGCTGAATAAATATAAGTATACATATTTTGATCTATGGTATTACCATTGCAGTACTGGGAGAATAGGTTGTACATTTACATCAGTCCCTGCCCTCAAGGAGCTTACAATCTAAGGTCCTAACTCACATTCACACAGTTTGGCCAATTTTGACAGGAGCCTATTACCATATCAGCATGACTTTGGAGTGCGGGAGGAAACCTATGCAGGCAAAGGGAAAACATGCAAACCTAATGCTACTAGGCGGAAGTGCTTATGATTTGTTTCCGTTTTGGTACTTTGTTCTCTGCCCTTTACTATTACAGCATCTCACTGCAAGGTTCCATCATTTTGGAGTTCTCATCATGTCCACCCCGTAGCTGCTTCCATATAATATCTCTGATTCATCAGGCTTCAAGCCCAGCTCCAAACAACTTAATAGATATGGAAAGACAATAATTCTTTCTATCAAGTCTGTTTTGCTGTTCATTACCTGTTTGCAGGGCAGCCATCAGAAATTTTGGGGCCCCTTACACAGTTTTAGGCCTGCACCCCCCCCCCCCCGTGCCTGACCACCAACATTCCCCAGGGCCAGCCTACCATGTCATCATCCTCCTCCAGTCCCATCTCCTCCATGCCAGGAAAATAAAGGTGAATGGTTCTAGTAAATGTGGCCCCTCCTCTCCAGGCGTGAACAGCTGGAGAACAGGGGCAGGGCCTACAGCTGTGTTTGAGGGCTAGTGAGGGGCAGGACCCCCCACATAGTGCCAGTCTGCAAGGGAACGGCGGAGCTTACAATTGAATGGTATTGTGAGGAGAGGTGGCAATCCTACCCTGTTTGGGCCCCCTCTGGACGCCCGAGCCCTCTACATGTGTATGGGCTGTACCCCCCTGATGGCGGCCCTGCCTGTTTGGAAGGATTTCCCCTTCGTTCCTGTTTTTTGGACAGCAAGTTGAAGGGATCACCTCTCTCTGTGACACAGACAGTAAGAAAGAGCTGACAGGGGCTCTAAACATTCCCTATTTAACAAAAAAACAACAACTTTGCTGTAGTTGGTGTCCCTGCTGCAGAGAAGGGAATGGAAACCTTAATAAAAACCTCTCTAAACAAAACAAAAAAAAAAGTTTTGTCAGGAGCTTGGCTTTAGATTGTACTTAATGGTAATTAAGGTGTGCTAATTGCTAAAGTGGACTCTTAATATTAATTGAAAGTGCTCTGCCAAAAGCATTGAATAGGTTCTCAGCCAGGTAATGCAGTAGTGGTTTTTGTACTGCACACAAGGCACTGCTTATTGATGTAGATGGTGTAGATCATGGGTGTCCAACCTTTCGGCTTCTCTGGGCCACATTGAGTGTAGAGAAATTTTCTTGGGCCGCATATAAAATATATACTATAGTTAAGGTATATAAGTAATAAAACGCTACCGCGCCCTTCCCGCGCCGCCTCCCCCTCCCCCCCCCGCCCCCCTGCACTAATTTAACACAACTAGAGGATGACCAATGAAATTGAATCAGTATACGTAGGTTTACTTCTTCTGAGAGATATTAAAGGAACACTCCACTTCATTGATTTGAAGTCATGGTGGTAGGAGTCAGAAACACTGCACATGCTGGTATATTTACAGTTATGTGCTGGGGGATAGTTACACCCCTAGCACCTATGACTTAGGCAGCCAGAAAATGTACATGTATGAACGAGGACATGACATATTATTTACAAAACACAACTAGTTATTAAAAAACACATTGCAACAATTTACACACGCTAATGCACATACCTTTTCTACTTATTTTGCAGACTGCTGGTGGTTACTGCTGGTGGGTAATGCTGGCGGTTACTGCTGGCGGGTAATGCTGGTCATGCGGGTACTGCTGGAGGTAGCAGCGGCTGCAGTATAGAGCAGAGCCGCTGCTTTCTGTATGGCTCCTGTCACAGGTGGAGTGCATTTCATATCACTCCGCCTGTGACAGAATCGGAACTATACAGGAAGCAGCGGCTCTGTCACTGACTGAAGACATCCTAACACTCCCGCAGCAGCCGGGAGATCGCATGGCGCTTGCAGCCTAGTGTGTGCCCATCCAATGCAGCCTAAACAGTGCCCATCCAATGCGTGCCCATCCAATGCAGCCTGTTCAGTGCCCGTTCTATGCAGCCTGATCAGTGCCCATCCAATGCAGCCTCACCAGTGCATGCCCATCCAATGCAGCCTGATCAGTGCCCTTCTAATGCAGCCTCGCCAGTGCATGCCCATCCAGTGCAGCCTCACCAGTGCGTGCCCATCCAATGCAGTTGCAGCCTCTGCCTACAGTTGGTTGGAAGCCGCTGTGGTCTTGCCCCTGACTTGACTTCCTTCATCCCCAGAAAAAAAAAAATTGTCAGGGGGCAGTGGGCCGCATTGGCTGCAGTTCTGGGCAGGTTGGACATGCCTGGTGTAGATTATTATTCAATAAATTTCAGTTAATACCAAAAAAAACATTTCAAATACCCTCCTTTGCAAAACAGTGTTATCTAAATAACAACAGGCGCACCCTAATTCCAATAGGTATCGAGAGAGAGTTTTCTGCATCTTGTGTTTGGCTTAGTTATGATATGAATGCCTAAGCCAAATGAGCTTTTTTTACTATTCTCAATACTGTCTGTGAAAAGTTGAACATAAACACCAAAGTCATACCTCCCAACTTTTTGAGATGGGAACGAGGGACACCTATTAGCAAAAGTATGTAGGCATAGGACACACCCCCTGCCACGCTCCCCTTAAAGGAGAATTATACAAAAAAAATGATTACCGTATATACTCGAGTATAAGCCGAGTTTTACAGCTAATTAAAAGCTGAACTGATAAGCAAATATTGTCATCAAAAAGTGGACATTTACTGTCTTAAAATAAATCCACTAGAACCCTAATCACCCTTGACACACAGATGGAATTTAGAAGAGATGCTGGAAATTCAGATTGCTCCAGAGAGGGGTGTGCTGGACCATGAATTAGTATTAGCTAGTTAAAGCACTAGGTCTAGTCTACAATATGCTCTAATAGTGGAACACATAGTATAGAGCTCAGGAAGCTTTGCAAAGTGGTGTCTGGAGTGCCTCATAAGAGCCCACTGCCTCCTTCACCACTAATCCTTGGCACAAGCCAAGAAGTGCATGAATGAGCTATCCTGCCAGGAAGTATTGAAAAAAATTCAGATGCGCCAACCCTCACAGAGGCCAGAGGTTGCTTTAGGGTAGCCAAACTGAGATCGGTAGTTCTATTATTCCACATAAAGAAGGACATTAGTGCATGCACTGTTTGAAGAAGGATCATGGAAGTCATATGGAAGCGTTTCTAATAGGGATCGACCGATTATCGGAAAAGCTGATATATCTAGGGCCGATCTGCACTTTCTTGATATATGGGAATCGGCTCCTGAGGTTACCGATATTGCCGATATTTCGGGAAAGTGCTGTACCGGAGTGATGCCTGCAGCTAGAGGAATCACCCTGATACCGGTGTCCATAGCCGACGGTCGGCTGTCTTGTAATGACAACCGATGCCCCCCCCTCCCGCCGCCGTCCACGGTTTGCCCGGGTCTCCTACCTGCACGGCCGCTGAAGAGAAGACCCGATCAAAGCCACATTCGCCCATGTAAAAACCCAGAAGTGATGTCATGACATCACTTTCGGGTATTCGGCGCCAGATTCAAAAAAATAACTGCAGAGGAGGGGTTTGGGGTCTTTTATGGCACTTTTCCACTGCAAGTACCGGCTCAGCTCTACTCGGCCCTGCTTGGCCCTGCTTGGCCCTGCTTGGCCCGTTTTGCTTTTCCACTGCTGGTACCAAATGGTACGGTGTAGGAACGATTCGGTACGGTACGGTATGGTTTGCTTTTCCACTAAAGTAGTACTAAAATTAAGTGGGTGGGATAACAACGGGGTGGGTGGGATTCTCTGACCAATCAGTGGCTAGTAGTGACTGCATGCAAAGGATTGTGGAATATGGTACCGGGTATGGTACCTCTTGGAACCACAATCGAGGTGGTACTGTTTTTGAGAGCCGTACCGTTCGGTTCCATGCAGTGGAAAAGCGCCGCCGTACCGTACCGTACCATACCATTCCTACACCATACCATGCGGTACCAGCAGTGGAAAAGCACAAAAGCAGGCCGAACCGTTCGGTTCCATGCAGTGGAAAAGCGCCATTAGACCCCCAGATCCCTCCACAACAGTACCTGTCAAGTGTAAAAATAAAAAAATAAAAAAAATGTTAAATGTACAAATATAATGTGGCCAAAATATCGGTATCGGCAACGAAAATCCGATATCGGACGATCACTAGTTTCTAAGCACATATAAAAACCTGGAAGTAACTTCATATTATTTAGGTTCACCTTTCCAATGGGAGTAAAGACCTTCAGGCCTCAGATCTGGATTTTGCAACTTGCAACAGTGTAAGATTAGGGTGACAAAATCTGTGACATCATTAGTCACCTGTATGCCCAGGTATTTTATTTTGGTTACTCACTGGAGGGGCAGTGTCATTATCTGTACGGGATCAAGTGGCAGTATTTGCCACCTGCCCCAGTTCATTTTAAGGTCAGAGAAAAACAAATATTCCTACAGAGTCCCAGAGTTACATTTTAAACTTAAAGTTCATCTTTTTTGTGCCAGTATCCAAGCCTAACCCCTCCACATCTAATGATACCAGTGCTGCAAGCAAATTCTACCCTATACATTGTTATTACATAAACTGTCTACACTATTCATTCTTCCATGACATACATTTTTTTCAGGAGTCACCAAGCTAATTGTCTTTGTTTGCAGGTCCTTAGCCTAGTCTGGAGTTATATCTGCCTATTAAAGACAGGCAAAGAATAAGGCAATCGCTCATTACAGGGTCTGGACTGGCATAAAGCTAACACAATATTCTTCATATTAATTCTAAAACTATCTTCTCTCCTGCAGTTTCCCCCGTCATCCCGTGCTGGTCTGTACCACTGCATTTAGCAATTCCACAAATTCTTCCTGTACCGCCAGTGTAATTAATACCTCCAGGACCATTTTTTTTTATTAGAAATACCAGCTCAGGGAAGTTACAGCAGGAGATTCTTTTACACTTGTGTTGGAATGACACGTCATTTTTAACTTTAAATGTGTTTTTTTTTTTTTTTTTTCGCCCTGTTCTGCTGGGTTCTTTTCAACAAGTGGTCTCATTTTTCTCCAGATTGTCATTAATCTAAATGTATTGCATATCACTGTGTTCCCTTGGAAAGCTATTACCTTTGTTACTAAACAGTGCAGCCAAAGTAGGGCACTGATCTGCCTCTGGTTAATTACGTTTATTAACCTTTCCAATACCAAAAGGGTTCATGCATTGGGCTTCTTAAAAACTCAAATTTCCATAAATAGTTGACATAACTTATAGAATTGTTGTAAATTTTTTTTTATAATTTAGCATTTCGTATTACACCATTCACATTTTTGCATGTGTTTTTAACAGTATCCTTCAGCATTCAATCAGATAATCATTCAAATTTGTAACTAAGACATAAATACAGTAAAACCTTGGATTGAGTGTAACTTGGCTTGAGAGCGTTTTGCAAAACAAACTAATTTTTTTTATAAATTTTGATAGACAAGCGATGTCTTGATATACAAGTAGCGTCATGTCACAACAGTGTATAAAAGAGAAGAGAGGCGCCTCTAAGTGTAGTAATATGGTTACATTCAATGAAGGTTCAACATTTAGAAACTCACATGGTAGACTATTAAAAGTGGCACATATAAGTATGCAGGCATCGGAGGTAAAGTCGTCCACATAGACCATTCTCCGCACCACCGTCAACATCATCCCTTCCACGCTGCGCTCAACGAGCGATTCAAGCCTTTAGATTGCTCTACTGCAGGGTAGGCAGTTAAGACTGACAGCGGGGAGGAGGACGGTATATGTCAAGAATGGGCAAACTACGGCCCGGCGGACCTTTTAATCCGGCCCGGGGAGCGCTAGCTAATTTATTAATTTACAGTGGCAGCCGGTCCTAGGCTTCAGCAAAGGGTGGACCCGGGGCGCAGAGCAGTGCGCCCCAAGCCCACCCATTGTGTGGCAATAGCGAATTAAAATTCGCTATTGTCACACGGATCCTCCTCCTGGCCAATCAGGAAGCGGGTCTAATACCAGCTTCCTGATTGGCTGCAAGGCAAACCCCGTGCCATTGGCCGAGGAGGAGGCGGGAGGACTCGAGGAGACACCGGGGGACTGAGGAGAAGCCGCCGCTTCTGCTGCAATTAAGTGCACTGGTTTCGGGGGGCCACACTGCATTGAAGAGGGCACGCACGCTGGTCTCTGCATTGAAGGGGGCATGCACTCTGGTCACGCACGCTGGTCTCTGCATTGAAGGGGTCACGCACGCTGGTCTCTGCATTGAAGGGGGCACGCACGGTGGTCTCTGCATTGAAGGGGGTACGCATGCTGGTCCCTGCATTGAAGGGAGCACGCACGCTGGTTTCTGCATTGAAGGGGGCACGCATGCTGGTCTCTGCATTGAAGGGGGCATGCACGCTGGTCTCTGCATTGAAGGGGACATGCACACTGGTCACTGTGCATTGAAAGGGGGCACGCTGGTCACTGTGCATTGAAAGGGGGCACGCTGGTCTCTCTGCATTGAAAGGGGGCACGCTGGTCTCTCTGCATTGAAAGGGGGCACGCTGGTCTCTCTGCATTGAAAGGGGGCACGCTGGTCACTTCATTGAAAGGGGGCACGCTGGTCACTCTGCATTGAAAGTGGGCACACTATACCTTAATTACTGAATGCCCCTTTCACACTTTTGTGACCTCAAAGTCACGCAATTTTTTACAGCGTTTTTTGCCATCCACTCTTGGTCCGGCCCCCAGGTCCAATATATGAACCCATTGTGGCCCTCGAGTCAAAAAGTTTGCCCACCCCTGGTCTATGTGGACAGCTTTACCCCAGATGCCTGCATACCTAGATGTGCCTCTTTTAATCATCCACCATGGGAGATGCTAAATGTTGAACCTTCATTAAATGTAACCATATTGCTACACTTAGAGGCGTCTCTCTTCTCTTTTCTCTTCTGTAGCTCCTGCTGGATTTTGCTTCTTATCCCCTTGTGGAGGCGCCATTTGTGGATGGACATTTTATGGTTACACAACCTATCACATTGCTATAATCTTTTTATATGGACTATAAACTGAAAGACTTATGAATAAATGGTTGTGGAACGAATCATCTGAGTTTCCATTATTTCTTATGGGGAAATTTGCTTTGATATAAGAGTGCTTTGGATTACAAGCATGTTTCCGGAACAATTTATGCTCACAATCCAAGGATTTACTGTATATACATGTATATTTACAGTATCTATCTATCTATCTATCTATCTATCTATCTATCTATCTATCTATCTATCTATCTATCTATCTATCTATCTATCTATCTAGATAGATAGATAGATAGATAGATAGATAGATAGATAGATAGATAGATAGATAGATAGATAGATAGATAGATAGATAGATAGATAGATAGATAGATAGATAGATAGATAGACAGATAGACAGATAGACAGACAGACAGACAGACAGACAGACAGACAGACAGACAGACAGACAGACAGATAGACAGATAGACAGATAGACAGATAGATAGATAGATAGATAGATAGATAGATAGATAGATAGATAGATAGATAGATAGATAGATAGATAGATAGATAGATAGATAGATAGATAGATAGAAGAAAGGAGGTGCCTCTAAGTGTAGCAATATGGTTACAGTTAATAAAGGTACAACATTTAACAAACTATATATATACATATACATATATATATATATATATATATATATATATATATATATATATGTAAAATCCATGATTTTCCATAATTGTTAAACATATGATTATACCAGTCACATTTACTGTTATATTATATTGTGTTTTGTTGTAGTCCTTTTGAAGGGGATATTTTTTTCTGACCCCCTGGAACCCATTAGCAGTTTTTGTACTGTAAACCAATAAATGAATTTAGACTCTTTTATCGCTTGGTCTGTGCCTCCTTCCATTGATGCATGTATTTTTCATGATCATCCAAATTTCTAACTGCTGATAGAAGGTGTGGCCCGTTTTTTCCCTGTTCTCTCATCATATTCACAGCTTTTCCATCTCTCTGTATTCTGCCTACTGAATATTGATACAGGGCAGGATCCTCAAGCGTTAAATATAAAAATATGAGCACATTTATCTAAAGATTCTACTTATATTTCCTTTCGTTACTTATTTTAGTTATACTTATGAAATCTCTGATGACAAGAATCATAACTGGTTTTCCACTTCAATTTAAATTTGGGTTCCTGATTTTTTTTTTTTGGCTCCAGTAGAACTATCATCAATCAATCTGATATAGTAAATACTTACATAAATATACTTTACTTACTAAAATATGTCTATTTTCAGAGCTATCTTTTTCCATAGAAACTTTTTTTCAGACTCATCCTAGTATTTGGCGGTCCATAACCTCGTTTATAACTATTCTTCTATGGTAAAAGGAAGCTCTAAAACAGATATTTGTAGCAAATAAATCCATTATTGCATTAAACTATGTGATTTATAATAAATGTTAAAAGTAAAAGGTCAATAAAAGTAAAAAAAAATTAAATATATTTTTTCAAATATTTTTTGACATTATTTGCAAGCAGTCTTTGTTTTACACATAATACTGGGTGTTTCAATGATTTAGTCTATGCAGAGAATACTGTGTTTTTAAGCTTAAAGTGGTATTAAGCCCAGAAGCAAAGATTTATTATTATGCAGCTTACCAATTCTTATGTGTAATAGCTGCATTATTTTTATTTGATTTTTGGCTTTCTTTCTTCTATTTTCACCTGGCGATCCAGCCAGCAAATCTGTTGTTTTTCAAAAGAACAAGGTCTCCAACAAAATGTATAAGTTACATAGATGGGACAAACCATTATTCACTAGCAGGGGTGTTTACAATGGTCTGAGTGCTGCTGTACAAAAGATTACAGTAGGCAGTAATTATGATTCTGGTAGTTACATCTGATTGATTTTAAAGGTTTCTATAAAGATTTTCCAAAGACATATATACAGTAACTGCATTAATAATAATATGATATATAACAATAATAATAATAATAATAATAATAATAATAATAATAATAATAATAATAATAATAATAATCCTGGTATCCTAGATGTTGTCAGGATGGGAAACATAGAAAGATCCTAAAGTGCATCTGTAATGAGAGACATTTAGGGACTGCCATTGCTGTTCTCCTTCTGAGAATGCTAGTTACCTGGCTACATATGAGTCACATACCAAGCACACAGACAATCAGACAGAAGTCAGAAATATTCATTTCTATACTTGTTTTAGACCAGTATATCAGAAAGTAGCCAAAGTGTCAGTAGGATAGCCATGGAAAGAGCGTTTTCAGAGGAAGAATTCAGCTACAGCAGCTCACAGATTTCTCCTATAACAGGATCCAGACAGAGTCACTGTTGGATTTACATGAAAAATCTCCAGCCAGATTTTTTTTTTTTTAATTTGGATTCAACCCCTGTTGGCGTTTTACTGCTCTCTGGCAAGAGATTTCCACTCACTCACTGTCACTGTGATAACTGTTTGACCCACTCGCCTACTGGCCACTTTTACCCCCTTCCTGCCCAGGCCAATTTTCAGCTTTCAGTGCTGTCACACTTTGAATGACCATTGTGCAGTCATGCAACACTGTACCCAAATGAAATGTTTTCAAACAAATAGAGCTTTCTTTTGGTGGTATTGAATCACCACTGGGTTATATTTTGCAAAACAAACTATATAGACTGAAAATTAAAAAAAAAAAAAACATTTTTTATAGTTTGTTCAAAATTTTGCAAACAGGTAATTTTTCTCCTTCACTGATGTGCACTGATCAGGCTACACTGATGGGCACTGAAAGGCTGCACTAATGGGCACTGATGAGGTGGCACTAGTGGGCACTGATAGGTGGCACTGATAGGGGGCACTGATGGGCACTGATGAGGTGGCACTGATGAGGCGGCACTGGTAAGCACTGATGGGCACTGATAGGTGGCACTGATGTACACTGATGTGACGGCACTGATGGGCACTGATGAGGAGGCACTGATGAGGCTGGACTCACAGGCGGCACTGATAGGTGGCATTGATGGGCACTGATTGGCAGCACTTATGGGCACTGATAGGCACTATTAGGTTGCACTGATGAGCACTGATAGGCAGCACTGATGGGTGACATTGATGAGTACTGATGAGGTGGCACTGATAAGGCAGCCCTGGTGGGCACTGATAGGTGGCACTGATGGGTGGCATTGATGGGCACTGATTGGCAGCACTTATGGGCACTGAGAGGCACTATTAGGTGGCACTGATGAGCACTGATAGACAGCACTGATGGATGACACTGATGAGGAAGCACTAATGGGCACTGATTGGCAGCACTAATAGCCAGTAATTGGCAGCACTGATGAGCACTAATTGGCAGCACTGGTGGGCACTGTTTGGACTGCACTGATAATCAGGACACTGATAATCAGTGCCCTAATTATCAGTACTGATGTCCCTTTAACACAAGCCGGTTATCTGCTCTCTTCTCTCCTCACGACACAACATGAGGAAGGAAAAGCCGATAACTGGCTTGTGTTTACTTCCGCGATCAGCTGTCATTGGACACAGCTGATCACATGGTATGGGGCCGCTGTGATTGGCCCTTTACTACGATCTGTGATCAGCTGAGTCCTAAGGGGAAGGAGTTGATTAACCCAAACAGCAACCATTTCGATTTTACATTAGGCAGCAAGGTGGCTAAGTGGTTAGCACTTCTGCCTGGCAGCATTAGGGTTGTTGGTCTGAATCCTAACCATGGCACTCCCTGCACAGAGTTTGCATGTTCTCCCTGTTCCTGTGTGGGTTTCCTCCGGATACTCTGGTTTCCTCCCACACTCCAAAGACATGCTGGTAGGTTAACTGACTCCTGTATAAATTGGCGCTAGTATGTGTATGTATGAATGTGAGTTAGGAACCTTAGAGTGTAAGCTCTTTGAGGGCAGAGACTGAATTGAATGTACAATATATGTGTAAAGAGCTGTGTATATTGATGTCGCTATATAAATACCTATAAGTACCTGTAATAAATAAAATAAATAAATACACACACTAGAAAAAAAGGTGGAAAAATCTAGTGCCGGAATCATATTGGTTGTGATGACACAAGGTAGTACTTAGACAGTTAATAGTTTGGAATGCTGTTAAGAGTTTGAAGAGGGAAAAACTCCAGCGCTACCAAGGTGACGACAGTTTTACTATACTGCATGATCCTAAATGGGAGACCTGGCCTTCTATTGTATGAGAGAACAATTATTCTGAACGATCTTGGATGAACAGAGCCTGAAATAAATGAAGTGATTTGTATTGCTCTTCAAACTTGGAACTGAGTGATAGGCCTAAATGGAACATGTATAAGTCAAATCTGAAAGGGTGACTGTAATATGGACCTGCAGAAATCATTATCTCTTTAAATAAGAATCCATTTAAGGTTTATTTTAATGATTCTGCAGATTCATTTTTCTGAGGATGTAAGTGCCTAGTATTTATTTTTCTGCCATGTTTGTGTCTGGATAATCAAAGCTCGTCTAGAACATCCACAAAAAGATTTACCTATAACAAATTAGAATATCGTAATATTAACCACTTTACCACCGGAGGATTTTGCTGTCTTACGTCCAGGCCACTTATTGCGATTCGGCACTGTACGAATTTAACTGACAATTGCGCGGTCGTGCGACGCTGTACCCAAATGAAATTTACGTCCTTTTTTTCCCACAAATAGAGCTTTCTTTTGGTGGTATTTGATCACCTCTGCGCTTTTTATTTTTTGCGATATTAATAAAAAAATGCAAAAATTTAGAAAAAATAGCAATATTTTTCTACTTTGACAGTTAAAAAATATCCAATATATTCAATTTTTGTCATATATTTCGGCCGATTCGGCTCTGCGTTACTTTAACAGACAACTTTATGTCCCTTTTTTCCCCACAAATAGAGCTTTCTTTTGGTGGTATTTGATCACCTGTGCGATTTTTACTTTTTGCGCTATAAACAAAAAAAGAGCGACAATTTTGAAAAAATAACAATATTTTTCAAATTTTTTTATATGAAATTCCCCCCAAAAAAAGTAAAAATCAAAGTTTTTTATCATTTTAGGCCAATTTGTTTTCTGCTACATATTTTTGGTAAAAAAAATCGCAATAAGAGTATTTTGATTGGTTTTGCGTTTACTAACTAAGGGAAAGATTTCTGTAATTTTTGGTGTTTTTTTTTTTAACGAGTAATGACGGCGATCTGCGATTTTTTTTGCGGGACTGCGACATTGCTGCGGACAGATCGGACCCTTGACTGACATTTTTGACACTTTTGGGGGTACCAGTGACATTACTACAGTAATCAATGCTATAAATATGCACTGTTACTGTAAAAATGACACTGGCAGGGAAGGGGTTAACTTTTATTGGAGAGGGAGGGGTTAATATATGCCTGGTGCTTACTGACATGTGTGGGGGGAGGTCACTGAGTAACACAGGGACAAATCGCAGGTTCAGTTATGCTGAATCCTGCAATCTGACCCTGCCTGTCACTTAGGAGATCCGCCCGCTTTGTTTACACAAGCGGGCGGATCTCCACACTAGATCCCCGACGATCGGGGAAGAGCAGCGGTGATCACCGCCACTCCTCTCCATGCCCGACTCCCGCTGTAACTGTAACTGTAACTGAATGCACGTGCGCCGCCGACAGAGGGGATCGTCTGGTGACGTAGGTCTACGTCGCCAGACGATAACGAACCACTTTGCCGCAGTACAGTCAATGTGACTGGTCGGCAAGTGGTTAAAGTGTATGTAAACCCCAACATTGAAGGTTTGTTTTTTTTTTTATCCATTTTGGCCTTTTAAATATACAGTTGAATTTAGTTATAATTGTTTCATAGGTGCAAAAAAAATCTGTTGATCCTGGCAGAAATCCAGGAATTTTACCTTCTTATGCTCTCTGTCTGTGTTGCACTCTTATCAGTTAGCATTGTTCCCAGTTCTCTCTGTGGACTACAGAGCGTCCCCTTCTTAAGTCATGATGATAAGTTGAGGGGAAAGTGTTCAGTAGTCCTTACCAGGGATGAGCTCAGGTCTGGTTCAAATTAGGTATAGATTGAACCCAAGCTTGGACCAAACCAGAGTTCATCCCTAGTCCAAACATCAGCCATTTTAAACCGGGGTTCTCTGGAACCCGTTGGTTCCTCCTGAGGTTTCTAGGGGTTCCTTGAGCTGTGGATAATTTACCTCCCATTTGATGGTGCCTACAAAATTCCAGTGCCAAGGGCACCTGGCAAGTCAGCAGAGTGACACCAGATATCTCTTTAGCTGTTTGTAAGGGTGGCATTCTGGCCACCACTGTACACTGGGCATTCTTTTAAGGGGAATTTTTCTACTGACCCCTAATAAATTTGATTTTAGCAGGGGTTCCCTGGGAGAAAATGTCCCTGACCCAGCAAAGTGAAAATAAACATGGCCTCAGACTTGGTGGTTAGTAGGAGGAGGGAAAGTGTCCTATCATTGGTATCAGTGGGAAGAATAGTACCCCATCATTGGTATCAGTGGGAAGAATAGTACCCCATCATTGGTATCAGTGGGAAGAATAGTACCCCATCATTGGTATCTGTGGGAAGAATAGTACCCCATCATTGGTATCTGTGGGAAGAATAGTACCCCATCATTAGTATCTGTGGAAAAAATAATGCCCCATTGTTGGTGTCAGTGGATGAAATAGTGCCTCATATCATTGGGGGGAATAGTGCCCCGAAGGCCAGATAAAGGCTGGCAAAGGGCTGCAGTTTGGTAACCACTGGTCTTTATCAAGCCCTAATATAGGTCCCCTATTGCATCTCAAGAGGATTCTAATAATTAGCGAATTGAATAATAATCAGGATTCTAAAAATCCACTGCATAAACTCTGCAGAAGGGGAAGTCCCTTCCCCCGAAATGCGTCGGATTTATTTGATGATCTTAACCAATAAATATTTTTAAAAGTCCTCTGAGTTATATGAACTTTTGCACTAGGCACTCCCCAAAACTCACCCCAGATGAAAATAAAGAGAAAGAAGCCTGAAAAAGAATACTAATGCAGCTACTACATCTTAAGACGGGTAAGATGCAATATATTATATCTTTGATCTTTAGATTTGATCTTTGGATTTAGATACGGTCTATCAAGGCTTATCTAGCCATAGAATATTCAAATATTTGGACTAGGCAAGCTTGCATCCATTTAGAGCAGTGCGTGAAGATTTAAAACACTGAGCAAATCCATAAGCAATAAGAATGTAGAAACCTTCACCAAAGCTAAACTGATATGTAACCAATCAGCAGATAATATTGCTCACAAAACTAGAGCTGTCATTTTTATCCAATCAGAATGTTTGAAAGGTTACAGGGCTAAAATAACACATGACTAACCAAAACAATAGGGCCCAGTTACACTGTTACAGTTTAATGCATGTGTTGTAAAATACAAAAATGCATTTTATTAGATCATTTTGGAGGTAATGGAAATGTGAGCAATGGCAGACATATAGGGGGTTATTTACTAAAACTGAAGTGTGCAAAATCTGCTGAAAGTCTGCATAGAAACCAATCCACTTCCAGGTTATATTGTCAAAGCTTAACTGAACAAGTTGAAGTAAGAAGCTGATTGGCTATCATGCAGAGCTGCACCAGATGCTGAGTGCTCCAGTTTTAGTAAATCTACCCCATAGTGTCAGTTTAAAGTATAACTAAAGGCAAAACTTTTTGTGAGTTTTGGACGGATTGGAAAGGGATTAGAGCACCGTTCAGTTTTTATTGCTGTCTGTGCCCCCATTAACCACTTAAGCCCCGGAGGATTTTCCTGCTAAAAGACCAGGGGGTATTTTGCGATTCGGCACTGCGTGACTTTAACGGACAATTGCGCGGTCGTGCGACGCTGTACCTAAACGAATTTGACGTCCTTTTTTCCCACAAACAGAGCTTTCTTTTGGTGGTATTTGATCACCTGTGCGATTTTTTGATCACACGCTATAAACAAAAAAAGAGCGACAATTTTGCAAAAATAACAATATTTTTCACATTTTTTTATATGAAATTCCCCAAAAAAAAAATGTAAAAATCAAAATTTTTAACATTTTTGGCCAATTTGTTTTATCCTACCTATGTTTGGTAAAAAAAATTGCAAAAAGCGTATTTTGATTGGTTTGCGCAAAAGTTATTGCGTTTACTAACAAAGGGAAAGATTTTTGTCATTTTTGTTGTTTTTTTTTTAACGCGTAATGGCGGCGATCTGCGATTTTTTTTGCGGTACTGCGACATTGCGGCGGACAGATCGGACCCTTGACTGACATTTTTGACACTTTTGGGGTTACCAGTGACATTTCTACAGTAATCAGTGCTATACATATGCACTGTTACTGTAAAAATACACTGGCAGTGAAGGGGTTAACTTTATTTGGGAGGGAGGGGCTGTGTGTGTCCCTAGGGGCGTGATTCTTACTGTGATTGGCTGTGGCTCTAGCTGTAAGGACACTGATCAACGGATCTACATACTAGATCCGTGTAATCAGTGTCTTTACAGCGAGGAGAATGACAGGCAGCTTGTTTACACAAGCTGCCTGACATTCTCCCTCTTCCCCCGACGATCGCCGAGTGGCCGGCGGACATCGGGTCCGCTGGTCACACGCGCGGGGGGGGGTGCGTGACCGTGCGGGAGCGGGAGCGCGCCTCCGCGGGCGCTCGCTCGCTCCCCAGACCCTCCCAGGCTAGTGACGTTAATTAACGTCACTCTGCCTGGCAGGGGCTGACCGCCGCAGTAAATCTACTTGCGGCGGTCGGCAAGCAGTTAAGGAGATTCACCCTCTCTGTTTGTCCTGTTTATCATTAATATCGAAAGTGAAAGTAAAAGAAAATCCCAAATTTTGGGTTGTCCCCAGAAAGGTAATAGTGGGGATATCTTCCAATGGGGACACTAGTTCTGATAACCTGGGGGTCCCTAAGGAATTCCCCTAGTTTGCAGGGATTTCCTCTCACTTTCTGTTTGACTATGGGACAGGAAGTGAAGGGGAATCTCAGCAATGGGACACAGAAGGCCAAAAAAAATCTTAAAGGGTTTATAACTAGGGATGATCGAACTTTTGAAAAGTTTGGTTCGACCAGAACACCTGAACTTCCCGAAAGTTCGGGTCCGGATTCCAGAACCCCATTGAAATCAATGGGACCCGAACTTCGGTAATCAAAAAACATCATTTTGAAGCCCTAAAACCCAATAAATGCCCCTAAAAAGTGCCTAGGGTTCTGGGTCATGCCCCAGGGACTATTAATCACACAAAATAAGTTCTTAAAAATTGTCGTTTTTGATAGAGAGCCAATTATTGAAAAAATTATTGAAAAAAAAAAAAAAAGAGATTTCTTTGGATTTAGTGTCTGGGGGGGTCTAAAAAGTGTACCTGTGAAGTTTCAGCTCTGTAGCATGTCCAGAACCAGAAAAAAAAGATAATTTTTCGTAGAATTTTTATTAGCGCAGGGATGGGGTTCCGCTACTTTCACACCTGGGCGTTTTTGTTTCAGGCGTTTATTGGGCATTTTTTGGGCGTCTTTGGAGGCAGGCATGACATCTGAACTTCTGTATAGGGGTATATATACACACACACACACACACATATATATATATATATATATATATATATATATATATATATATATATATATATACACATTCACACATATAGGTGTGAAAGTAGCGGAACCCCATCCCTGCGCTAATGAAATTATTTGCAGGGATGGGGTTCCGCTCCTATCACACCTATATGTGTGTATGTGTATATATACATATATGTGTGTGTGTGTATATATACCCCTATACAGAAGTTCAGATGTCATGCCTGCCTCCAAAGATGCCCAAAAAATGCCCAATAAACGCCTAAAACAAAAACGCCCAGGTGTGAAAGTAGCAGAACCCCATCCCTGCTCTAATAAAAATTCTAAGAAAAATTATCTTTTTTTTCTGGTTCTGGACATGCTACAGAGCTGAAACTTCACAGGTACACTTTTTAGACCTTTTTCTTATGACGGTCACCCTGACATGGATGAATTCGGTCACCCTGGCATACAAGGAGGGGAGCCCCATCCCTGCTCTACTATTAATTCTAAGAAAAATTATCTTTTTCTTATGGTGGTCACCCTGACATGGATGAGTTCTGTCACCCTGGCATAGCAGTCAGAGTCAGTTCACCCTAAACTACACTACGGTCACCCTGACACCTAACACTTTCCCTACAGAAACTAGATTATTGAATCTAACTATAGTGGAAAATAGTACCCTAACTACACTAGATATCCCTTTCCTCACACTAATAATTGCTAAATGACACTTTTGCAGCAGGAGTAACAGAACTGCTTCCAATCACTTCCACAGCCCCTGTATTACAGTGCTAGAGATTTGGCGGGGCTATCTTATATACTGGGGGGCATATTCACTGCTGATTGGCCTCTCTGGACCCCCTAGTCACTCCAATTACATTCCTAGCATCCTCCTGCCCCTCAATTGGCTTTTACTGATGTTTCTGGTCCAATCACGGGCTTTTAAAGCCCAGTTCCTGTCCCATTGCATTTTGGGCGGTTCTGGTTGCCGAATTCTGAACTTTTTCCGCAAAAAGTTTGGAATTCGGCCAAATTTCAAACAGTCAATGTTCGGGTCGAACCGATGGTCGACCCAAACCGTTCGATCGTCCCTAGTTATAACTCTCCCTTACTCTATCCAAAATGTAAAAAAAGAAAGTTTTCCCTATAGTTCTACTTTAAGGTTGTATAGGCTAATAATAGCTTGTAAACTGTAGTCCGGGTAAAAATATAAAAGCGGCATAGTGTATAGAGCGAAAAACATGAATATGTCTGGAACCCGATTCCATATCTCTTAGTCATAACATGTTTATGAAGAGATCTCCTTGTGCTTTAGGGTTGACACTAGTGTTTATTCTGGGAGATAGCTATAGTCAGAAAGTTACTTCATCATTTACAAAGTGTTCCAGTGTTTGCAGACTTGCTACATCCAATTTGCAGATCTAGCAGTTATTGGGGAAAAGGTCAATATCCTGTACTTTACTGAAAAGGAAAAGATTTACAGTATACACAGTCAAAATGTTGGGTTTCTGAGTCAAGAAGAAATAAAGAAAAGTGTTACTAATGCCTGCTATTCCCAGCACACCTGTAGCTGCTTTTCAAAGATTAACCGGTTGCTGCGCATGTACACACCATACAAATGCAACACTGGCCGGCCGATGTTTCTGTACCGAGAGCACGCTCACTCTCCATCCCACCCCCTCCATACAAAGACCAGCTCTTGGACCCCACTAATAATCAGTAACCGGTGGGACTAATTCTCGATCATATGACCCCTGTGACAGTCAATCACAGCAGTCACATGATCACTTTTTTTCTTGCCCCTGTACAGACCCTATTAAATGGACACCGAGGATGGGCAGGAAGGGTTTAAAGGGCAAAATAAAATAAAGTAAAATGTTATCTTCTAGGGCGGTTGCACACGACTTCACTACAGTTAGGCTACAGCCAGTGCCGAAGGCTTCTTGCAGATGTTTTACATTTCAACTCATATTATTTTACTATTCGGGATACACTATATTACCAAAAGTATGAGGACACCTGGCTTTATATACACACATGAACTTTAATGGCATCCCAGTCTTATGCCTCGTACACACGCATCGATAGTTGGCCGTGAATTTTCGGCCAACGTCCGATCGGTCGATTTTCGGCTTGTTAGTATGATGCTTTCGACAACCGACTCCGACTTTTCGGCCGAATAAAATCTGGTGTGCAGGCTATAAAATTTTTGTTGGCGTCAACACAACAGCCGATTTTCCGTCAGTCAGTACAGATTTCGGCAGACAAAAATCTGATGAGCAAGACTGGGCATGCTCAGAGAAGAAAAAACACAGGGAAAGTAAACCAGCACATGATCTCACTTCTGAAGTTGTTTTTTGTTGGCCGAGAAAATTTGTGTGCAGTCTAGAGCACATTTCAACCAACACAACAACACTGGACAAAAGTCGGCCGATCGGTCGGCCAATAATCGTTGCGTGTGTACGAGGCATTAGTCCGTAGGGTTCAATGTTTAGTTTGCCCACCCTTTGCAGCTATAACAGCTTCAACTCTTCTGGGAAGGCTGTCCACATGGTTTAGGAGTGTGTCTATGAGAATGTTTGACCATTCTTCCAGAAGCGCATTAGTGAGGTCAGGCACTGATGCCGGAGAGAAGGCCTGGCTCGCAGTCTGTGCTCTAATTCATCCCAAATGTGTTCTATCGGGTTGAGGTCAAGACTCTGTGCAGGCCAGTCAAGTTCCTCCACCTCAAACTTGCTTATCCATGCCTTCATGGATGTTGCTTTGCACTTGTGTGCAGTCATGTTGGAACAGGAAGGGGTCAGGTGACCCTAAAAGACCTATCCTAGAGGACCCCCAAGAACTTTCAGAACATTCCTAATCAGCTGACCTTTTTTGACCTATCACAAAACCCCCACATTGAAATCAATCAATGGGGGGCTTGAAACTCCTACCACCACAATCCCATGAGGGAAAGGGAAATCTTAAAACAGGCACATTCATTTGCTTTGTTGTGTGATGAAACACCTAGCTAACAGGTGGGAAGCCTCAATTTTTTTGCTGTGTCGCGAGGTACAGTATCAAAGGTTATGATGGCATATACGGTGTCTGGGAAAATGTTGCCTAATAAGCATAAGCAGGGTCAACTGCTATTAGATTCTATTATTCACCATCCAAGACTTATATTTGTCAAATCCCAGCAGAATTCAGGGTGTCTTGGATGCAAAAGATGCTCCAACACCATATTAGGTAACAATTTTGTTCTTTTACCTGCTGTTTCCATATTTTTGTCCAAACCCATTATTTGAGCATGATGGCCACTAGTTGTTTGGGAGAAAGGTCATTCAGCAAATGGGCACTGATAAAAAAGAAAAAAGAATTATCTGGGAACCACGATGACCCATAAAAGACTAAATGTGGGTATACAAGGATCAAAATTTGCCCTGTACAACAGGGACCGGCCGAGATTTGATCCATCTATGGGCAGGTTGAATGTACCCAAGTCGATCCACCAACCGGCTTGGGGACAACCAGTCTGTCAGAGTTTTTACATTCTGGCAGCTATAGCTGCTATCAGTAATCAATGTGTTCTGCCAGCCAAGAAGGTTCCCCGTCCTAACCCCCCCCCCCCCTACCCAACTAACTTAAACTATATATTTTTAAACAAATGCAGGTTATCATTCATTTCAGTTCCCCTTTTTTGCGGGGTGGGGGGACTAGTACGGGAGGACGTCTCCCCCTCTTTTGCTCTTTTTCTTTTACTTTTTTCCTAATTCTTATTCTTATCCCCATTCTTATACTTATTCCTCTTCTGCCCTCTGCTCTTTCTCTTTCTTCTTTTTACTCCTTTTGTTTCCCTTCTTCTTTCGGGGGTCTGGAATTATGCGGGTGGTGTAAGCTCTGAGATGTGGGGCTATGGCTTTGGATCCCAGACTGAAGGTCTGTGCCTTATCGGCCACTTGAGCGGTGGCTACAAGCCTATTGCCTTGTTGCCATGTTAGCTATATTTCTTGAAAGTGTCTAAATACTGGTTCTCTTGGTGGGAGGGGGTATGTGGGGTGGTCGGTGCTGGGGGGACGCTGCGCCCCACCACAGACACAGTTTGAACCCAGTTGGGGTGTCTGGGGTGGGGGGCGGGGACTCTGCTCGCCTGTCCAATTATGGACTAGTACAGTTTCTGGACACTGAGCATGCCTCCCTTGGCGCAGTAATGTTACAAGACCCTATGTGTTATAATGTTGTAATGTTTGATACCGATGAGACGATTTTTTGTATGTATGAACACACTGCTGTGTGGTGTTTTTTTGAATGTTACCCCTTTCTTTTTCATTGTTCTGAACAACTTAATAAAAATTATTAAATACTAAAAAACACCCTTAAAAGTTGAACTACATCCTTTCCTTTAGTCTTGTACAGTTGTACAGGCTCCACTCTTATACTGAAATTGCTTACACTAATTTCACTGCACACTGTGAACATCTCACAGTGTGCATTAGTAGCTGCAGCAAGCCAGTAATTTACTTCTGGTTTGTTCACTTTTTTGCCAGTCAAGTGCTGATGAAGGGGCACTTGGACTCCCAAAATGATACATTTTGAATTGTACTCTTGACCTATAATGGAATAAAGTAGTATCTAGACCTATTAGCAGTGGCGTGACCCTTCAATTTCAACCCTTTTTACATTACACTACGGGTGACTGTGGAGGTCCTCTGGGGTGTAGAAGCCACCTGCCCAGGAGCCAGATCTTTTACACCAACAGTAATACCTTAAGATTACAATACCAATAAGCCTACGGGTCCAGCACTATCTTTCCATTTTCCTCAACTAGAAAAAAAAAAAAAAAAGTTAGTGGTGCCACATCTGATATTCCTCTGTACAAGATCCATTGTAAAAGGTCAAAGAAAAAAAATCCAAAAAAGAGATAAAAGGTCGACTGGCGACTTATGGCTCAGGACGCCTCCAGATCGTTAATCAATACCTCAATTATTGAAGCAAACTACAAAGTATTGATGCGCTGGTATATGGTACCGACGCAAATTTCGAAATATGTACCTGGAGCATCTTCTTTGTGCTTTCGCGGCTGTGGTCAGGAAGGAACCATGTTCCACATATGGTGGCATTGCCCCAAGGTACGCCGCTATTGGATAAGGGTGTATAATTTTATATACACCCTTATGCAAATTAACCTGACCAAATCCCCACAACAGGCTTTGTTGGGCCTGGGGGTGGACACCGCCACGAGGGCGCAGAAAAGGCTCATTACATTTATTTTCACGGCTGCGAAAATAACGATAGCACGATCTTGGAGGTCTCCGGTCCTGCCATTCGAGCAGCCACGACATAAACTTACCTGGATTATGCTCAATGAACGTATGTCGGCTATGCTGAATGATAAAATGAAATGGTTTGATAAAGTGTGGGAGCCGTGGCTTCGCTATCTTACTGGTAGTGATTAGGGGGAGCTGCACCATGGGGGTATCGGGGACGTGGAGCGCGGGGCGGGGTCCTCCTTTTCTCTCCTCCTCTTCTTTCTTCTTTTTCCCTTTCTTCTTTCCTGCTATTCTTTACTTCTATCTCTTTGACTTTTTTGATTTGTCATGAAAGCCCACTTGAGCATTCCCAATTATGATACCTCAGTGTGCTTCCATTAGCTGCCCTGGTGCCGGGACATGGCGATGGGCTGAATAGGAGGCTGATACTGCGGGGGTTTGGTTTTTATTGTTTTCCACATTTCTAACCCCTATTGCTCGTGATAATTTGTTGCTTGTATCCACAAATAATTGCTTTTGATTGCTGTTATCTTGCTTCATGTTGGACAGTTTAAAACTTTTCACTTTTCCCAGGAGACAGCGCATAGTGGCAGTTTAAGCCGTTTGTTCATTTTTCTTTTTTTTTCTCTGCTTTTTATTTTGTGATTGTGATGGGATAATTGGGACTGATATGCCTATGTTAACGATGACAATCTTTGTACTTTTCATGTTCTTTTCCATAAAATATTCAATAAAAATCATTGAAAACAAAAAAGAGATATAAGAATGGACAGTACAGAAAAAGTAGAAAAAGGTGAGGCTCTTTAGCTTGCAGAAACCATTTTCATGAATATTGTCTCTGAGTAAGCAACTAGGCAAGAAAAACACTAACTTCTGAGTGCAGAGGTCCAAGGACCACCCAGTAAGATGTAGTCCATCACAGCCATACTCCGAAGTCAGAAGAGGTTGTATTCACATTATAGGTTTATATCATTAATATGAAACAGCCGTGAATCTGGTAAAACATGACCAGTGTGAGTATTGGTAAGTAGAGGTGTCCCTTGCAAACATCAATTAAATTTCAGATGATCAAATGTAAAAAATATGTCTCCAATTTTTTTTTTTTTTAGAGAAGAGCTTAAGTAAGTCTAGGAAAGCTTTCTTAACCCCTTAGAAATGTTCCAGTTCATTGATCCAGTCCTGGTAAGAACTGCTGATCAGGAGGGTGACACACACCGGTGATTTGGTTGTAAACAGTCTGATGGCTCTGTATCTGATACCTCCATGTCTGGTCATTTGTCACCTTCCCAAGTTTTCCTTCTTTCGGACATTTTAAGGGTTCAGTACACAGCAAATTTAGCATAGCTTGTCAAGTTTGATAGGTGTTACCTCCTGTCAAACTCCCCTGAAAGATACCCCTTGCCTTGATCAGTCTTTAAATTGTACCGATGGGTAAAATAAAAAATGACATATATGATACTGTCCCTCACTAGCAATAACACAGCTGTTTTTTGTTTTGTTTTTTTTAGTCCCCCCTGTAGCATTGTTTTATTACCCGTTGATCCTGAAAGTTGATCTGTTATTTTTCCACTTAACAAGCCGAGCTGTCCAACAAAATGGCACATTTGGGATGAATCACCACTGGTGGTAATACAATGGTCAGCTTTTATTACATTGATTTAATATTGATTTTAATTGATTTAATTATTATTATTTATTAATTATTATTATTTATTAATTATTATTGATCTAATTAATTTAAACTTTTTTTTTCTAAAAAAAAAATAATAATTGCTGGAATTGGACTTTAATTTGTTTGTCTCTTACCTAAAGAATATTTTTTTTTTACAGTTTGCGCAAAAGTTATAGCGTTTACAAACTACGGGATAGATTTATGGACTTTTTGTTTTTTTTATTTTTTTTATAAGTTACGGCGGTGATCAGCAATTTTTATCGGGACTGTGCCGGACAAATCTGACACTAAGTGACACTAAGTGACACTTTTTGGGGACCAGTGACATTAATACAGTGATCAGTGCTAAATAATATGCACTGTTACTGTATAAATGACACTGGCAGGGAAGGGGTTAACACTGGGGGTGATCAAGGGGTTAAATGTGTTCCCTAGATGTGCTTACTAACTTTGGGGGGGATAGATTGAACAGAGGCACAGAGAGTTCGATGATTCATGTTAGCTGAATCACACGGATCTTTCCTGGCCTCTCTGACAGGAGAGCCGTCGTACATTGTTTACATACCAGACGGCTCTCCTGTCAGTTTTGCTGTGTCTAATCACCAAAACCGCGTGCACATAATCACGTAGATCTAGGTGATTATGCGCAGCCGACCTGCCGCAGTAAATCTGTGTGGGGCGGTCGGCAAGTGGTTAAGGACCAGGCCTATTTCTGACATTTGTTGTTTACAAGTTAAAATCAGTATTTTTTGCTAGAAAATTACTTGGAACCCCCAAACATTATAAATATTTTTATATTTTTTTATAAATAAATTGGAGGTCATTGCAATACTTTATCTCACACCGTATTTGCGCAGCAGTCTTATAAACGCAATTTTTTTTGGAAAAAAATTCACTTTTTTTTATTAAAAAATATTTTACAGGTCACCTGTGTAGAGTTACAGAGGAGGTCCAGGGCTAGAATTATTGCTCTCACTCTAATGATCACAGCGAGACCTCACATGTGTAGTTTGAACACCATTTACACGTTACATTACATTTTTGGTATGCGTTCGCTTCTGAATGCGAGCTCTTATTTATTTTCCTTTTTTATTTTATACACTGTCCCTTTAGAAAAAACATTTTTTGATCACTTTTAAGCATAACAGGGCCTCTTTAATGTGAGATCTTGGATCATATAGACCTCAGATCTCTCGCAAAATAAGAAGCTGGTCATTCAGGGGCAGTAGGTGTCTCTCAGTCCCATACTGTATATACATAGAGAAAAAAGCTTGGCCCAAGGGACTTTGGAGAGAGATACCAAAATGCAAAAGAAAAACAAGAAGAATATATATATGTGTATATATATATATATATATATATATATATATATATATATATACACACACACATATATATATATATATATATATATTGTGACAGGAAGTCAGGTAAATCTGTGGATGTAGTCACAGACAGGAGATACATTTCCACCTGGTTTGGAAAGTTCACCAATTACTATAGGGTGTTGGCTGCAGAGATAGCCAGCAGGGAGTTGAAAACTATTCAGCTGTTCAGAATGATGAGGAAATGAAGGCCTCTATAATTTGTCCAAAGGAAGTCTAAGGATTGCTGCCTCCTGCCCCTGTGTGGGCTTGGGGAGAGAAGGACAGTCAGATGTAACCACTTCTCGGCTGTCTCCCTGTGTACCTCCCGACGCCATGTGGGCAGGGGAGAAGGAATGCCCCCTGAAAGTATGTGGGGAATTAGCTCGGTGGTAGGCGTGGATGACCCCTGGGGGGGGTTCGTTACACAGGGAGACAGCCGAGAAGTGGTTGCAAACAACACTTTGGTTTATTCATGCAATTTTCTTCAAACAAGTGCATGCAGCAAAAACATCCAAAATAAAACAAAACACAAAATAAATCCTTGCCACTGTGGGCGGCTACCTTCTCACATACTGGAACCTACCTACAGAGTCTGTCTCCAACCTACTGTTGGGCAAACTTTGCTGATCCTACAGCAGACACTCAACAGTCCATGTTTTTTTCTTCACACAACAAATGTCCATTGATCATGTCCCTTTTCCTCTTCACATTGAACAGGTCCCTTTGCATTTCTCTTCACATAGAACACAGTGCATTTATTTCTTTCCACATAGAAATAGTCCCAGACCTCACCTTGAGTAGTCTTCACACTTGTTACCCTCCTCAGCTTCACATCGCTTCAGGAGGTCTTCCCCATGCTCACACAGCTTTCAGGGGGAACACATCTGACTGTCCTCCTCTCCCCACGCCCACACAGCGGCAGGAGGCAGCAGTCCTTAGACTTCCTTTGGACAAATTATAGAGGCCTTCATTTCCTCATTCTGAACAGCTGAATGCTTTTCAACTTCCTGCTGGCTATCTCTGCAGCCAACACCCTATAGTAATTGGTGAACTTTCCAAACCAGGTGGAAATGTATCTCCTGTCTGTGACTACATCCACAGATTTACCTGACTTCCTGTCACATTATATATATATATATATATATATATATATATATATATATATATATATATATAATACAAAATGGTTTTATTCATCTGTTACACTCATATATAGTACATTGAACACAACGGCATCATTTGTTTTGCCAAATCATGTATGACGCAGGATTAAATAGCATACAAAACAGGAAAAAAGAACATTGCCATCCAACAAAGATGAGCTATGCGTGGAAGACCTCTACGAATTTCGCAAGATCCCAGCTCGCTTCTTCAGGAGGTGCACAGAGGAAAATATCACAAAGGTTTGTGAGCAGTCTTCAGTGGTACATGGTGGACCCTAAATGGTCATAGATACTAAAAACTAAAAAGTTTAAAAACTAGAAACTAAAAAACATCTTCTCAGTGAATGGACATATTGAAAGCCGGATGGTGCACCCCCTTGGTCATCTCTTATTCCTCACAGGAGTGTTGAGGGGGGGGGGGGAGTTCAATCGTCAAATCCCCTGCAGAACCACAGAGGATGGAACATAAGTATGCAGTTTCGAGGTCCAACCATATGATCTCTTCTCTCTGGGGACTCAAAGCACTTTTTACTGCTGTTGGGACAGATGATGAGGTAGCCATCTTGGGCACATTCTGTAGAATGCTATAATAAGTCCAATTTTTGAAAGGAGCCAGTAATCTACCAGCATGTCTTTGAAGTGTGCAAGAAAACTTGAGTACCCAGAGGTTATCCGCACAAGTACAGGGAGACCCTGCAAACTCCATAAGGATAGCGTCCTGACTGCCACTCAAAAGCTGCATGATAGAAGTGTTAACAACTAAGCCCATGCTGTGAACACCTCTATTCTTTACAGTGAGTAAGGCTGGCCGTACATGAGTCATTTTCCTTCATTCAGCCTGCTGGCTGAACAAAAGAAAATTATTTGATTCCACTATCCACAGACTCAATGTAGGTGGGGGCTATGTATTTTGATTGTGGGGAAATTTCCCTGCCATCAAAGTAAACTCATCAGCAACACCGGCTATAGCTGATGTCGCTGATCGAGAAACATTTTTCCAACATGCTGGTTGTCCACTCAATTGATCGACTTGTGGACAACTAGCCTGCCCATACATAGATTGAAATTTTGGCTGATGCCTGCTGTACCAGTCAAATTTTGATCCATGCATGGCCAGCTTTAGTATAGAGCTTTTTGGATCAGTTAGAGTGTGGCTCTCCATTCTTTGTCTCTACTGTATGTACATACAACTACTTGACGTTGACTAATGCCTCATACACACGCATCGATAGCTGGCCGTGAATTTTCGCCCAACGTCCGATTTTCGGCTTGTTAGTATGATGCTTTCGACAACCGACTGCGACTTTTCGGCCGAAACAAAATCTGGTGTGCAGGCTATAAAATTTTTGTTGGCCATCAACAGAACGGCCGATTTTCCGTCAGTCAGTACAGATTTCGGCAGACAAAAATCAGATGAGCAAGACTGGGCATGCTCAGAGATGAAAAAACACACGGAAAGTAAACCAGCACATGACATCACTTCTGAAGTTGGTTTTTGTTGGCCGAGAAAATTCGTGTGCAGTCTAGAGCACATTTCAACCAACACAACAACACTGGACAAAAGACAGCCAATCGGTCGGCCGATAATCGTTGCGTGTGTACGAGGCTTTAGTTAGTGAATGAATTTTACTTACCAGTTCTCCTTTTTGTTCTTGTTTTCCTATGTCACTATAATGGGCAGAATTTCCATTCAGCTTCTGCTAAAAATAGTTCAGTACCAAACCAGTGCAGCTAAATATTGCTCCTACCATTATGTGCATGGAAAGATGAGGCTGGATTAATGTTCTTTGGAGTCAAATGAAAGGAAATCTAGATTTAGAGAAAAGTAGGAACTTTAAAGGAACTCAGTAGTAGATCATCTTGAGTTTGTTTTGGCCTGCAGAGTAAGTTCTTGACCCCCGCAGTGGAGAGAGCTTTAATCTGTTCCTTCTCTGCAGACCCTGGAAGTGTGAGTCATGTTTTAGGGATAGCTTTTTTTGCTGCCAGAGGGGCTTTCTAGGGGTTGGGTTCAACAGATGCAAACCAAGCATGCAGATAGCCAAATACTTGGCACAAAAAGTAATGAAAATATTATAAAATATGGCTGCAATATGTATATTTGTAATTTGTATTGGTAGAACTTAATGAAATTGTATCTTTTTGCAACCTTTCTAACGAAATATGGCGTGGACCCCTCATAAGTGAATTTGCTAGGTAGTTTAAATTCCATGGGCATAGGTTGCAGAGGACATTAGTACAAAAAATAATTTTCTTGTAATTTGTGTTCCATAAATGTCCTCTGCCCACCAGCCTGTCCCATGAAGAATTCACTGGTTAACAATTTTTATGCTCTGGATGTGCATGTCTATTACCTCTGTTTCAGACCACATCTTACCAGTGTCTACCTTTGTTGTTGCAGATAAATGTTCACTCATAATCATTATTACCAGTCTCAATGGACTAGCGCTACTGGACCCAATACCTGAACCCTCTATGGCAGTTATGGTGAACCTTGGCACCCCAGACGTTTTGGAACTACATTTCCCATGATGCTTAACTACACTGCAGAGTGCATGAGCATCATGGGAAATGTAGTTCCAAAACATCTGGGGTGCCAAGGTTCGCCATCACTGCTCTATGGAGACGTACGATTTTCAGCAGTACAAGAGAGGGTCCACCTCCATCTTGACCTCTTTGTGTGTTCCCTGGTAGGGCATATGGGTTTGTTGTTTTGGGGCTGTATAGAGGCAAACAACACATGTACCCATGGTAAATTGACTAGGAGCACCACCAACTGGGCAATTGTATATTAGGATTACACTGATGGTACCCATGTATAATAGAATCTGTCAATTTGACCAGGATGACCCTTTGCTAGGCAGCCCAATGGCCAACTGAAGGAGCTTGCACAACAGGTTGACTATGCTGCTGCTAACTGCAATGCAGCTACTAGAAGTTAGAAACTTAGGTAGAGATTAGTAATAGTTTTACAAAAAAACACTTGCTTAAAGGGATATTAAAGAGAAAGTAAACCCTCCTCTGCAAGTTGTACCTATAGGTAAGTCTATGATAAGGCTTACCTATAGGTACTGTAAATATCTCCTAAACATGTACCGTTTGGGAGATATTTACCTTGCATGCAGCCAGTGACGTCACTGGCGCATGCGCTCTGAAGGAACGGCCGCTGGTGCCGTTCCTTCAGAGCCCCGTGCCGTGACCGACAGCTCCCGCGCGCGTGCTCGGGAGTGACGTCACCGCGGCTCCGGCCAATCAGATGGCCGGAAGCCCGCGATCCCGGAAGACAGGCAACTGAACATGTCGCCCGTCATAGAGGTAAGCGGGCAGCACGGCGGGGGCTCGTTCTAAGGTAAGTATTTCATAATGAGCTAGTATGGGGGGAGGCAGGTACCCTTTCCCACTTCCAGGAGACAGCGCCGCAGCACTGTCCCTCAGAAGTTCGGCCCCCTCCTTCTTCCTCCGCCGCCGGGCCAATTAGAAAGAGCAGCGTGCTTCGCGCATGCGCAGTAGGGAGCCAGCTGTGAAGCCGAAAGGCTTTATTGCCGGGCTGTGGAAAAAGTGGGATAAATTGCGCTCAACACTTAAAACACAACCAAAAAGTGCTTGTGTGCATAAATATGTGAATAAATAGTTATAAATAAATATACAGAATCCTAAATGTGAAAAAAGTCCTTGGTAAATAAATATATCAACAGTCTTTAAAGTGCCCAGTGCAATACAAATCTCTCAGCAATGACTGAATATCACTCCAACTTCAAGTGAGGGACCTCCACCTTAAGAGACTTTTCTCCACCCAGTGCTCGGGGTAAATACTTCTTACCAAAGCTGGTGGACCCCTTAATTACAGGGGGTCTAAAGCAGCGTAAATGGTCCACAAATGCCTCCAAGCTATCCTTCAGGTCCCTTGATATATGGCTCAGTTCGCATAAGGAACTCCAAGTGTTTCAGGAATATTGTGGGGAGAAAGATAAGGAAACTCCAATAGTGTAGTATGTTCTGATAATTAGGGTTTATTAATGAAATTGCACTTACTCAAACATTAGAATCAAATGCCTTCATGCAGTAAATGCAGCATGGGTTCGGTGTATGGGACGCTCCTCTGCTCCTGCGTATCACCAACCCGGAACTCCACGGTCTCACGTTCCCGACGCACGTTTCGTCAGACGCGCTGACGTCATCAGGGGATCCCCTGATGACGTCAGCGCGTCTGACGAAACGTGTGTCGGGAACGTGAGACCGTGGAGTTCCGGGTTGGTGATACGCAGGAGCAGAGGAGCGTCCCGTACACCGAACCCATGCTGCATTTACTGCATGAAGGCATTTGATTCTAATGTTTGAGTAAGTGCAATTTCATTAATAAACCCTAATTATCAGAACATACTACACTATTGGAGTTTCCTTATCTTTCTCCCCACAATATTCCTGAAACACTTGGAGTTCCTTATGCGAGCTGAGCCATATATCAAGGGACCTGAAGGATAGCTTGGAGGCATTTGTGGACCATTTACGCTGCTTTAGACCCCCTGTAATTAAGGGGTCCACCAGCTTTGGTAAGAAGTATTTACCCCGAGCACTGGGTGGAGAAAAGTCTCTTAAGGTGGAGGTCCCTCACTTGAAGTTGGAGTGATATTCAGTCATTGCTGAGAGATTTGTATTGCACTGGGCACTTTAAAGACTGTTGATATATTTATTTACCAAGGACTTTTTTCACATTTAGGATTCTGTATATTTATTTATAACTATTTATTCACATATTTATGCACACAAGCACTTTTTGGTTGTGTTTTAAGTGTTGAGCGCAATTTATCCCACTTTTTCCACATTTATGCGTTTTATACGTTTTTATTGCAGCTTGCACTATGGAAGCAATTCCTCTTATATATATTTAATTTATTTATGACAATTTGATTGATTAATTTATTATCGAATATCACCAATTTTGCGCAGTTTCTTTTGGGCCACCAAAATTTTTTTCATTTATTGCCGGGCTACCTTACCCTGAATGGCAGCGGCAGCACCCGAGAGCTGATACGAAAATCGGCTTTGGTTGCCGACATCACGGGAACCCTGGACAGGTAAGTTTTAATATTTAAAAGTCAGCAGTTACAGTATTCGTTGCTGCTGACTTTTATTTTTTTCCTGGGGGGGGGGGGGGGCGTAACTTTTCTTTAGGGCCAAACATTTATTATATTGCAGCTTAACAATTCTTAGTTGTGGTGGCTGTAAGCTGTCCTTCAGATGTAGAAGTTAAAGGAGTTGTTGTAAATTATTATTTTGATCTGACCCAGCTGCTGGGAATTTTCTTTAAATTACCTCTAGGCATTGATTATCATTATTAATATTTAAACCATTTAATACTAACTGGTGTGCTTAAAATGGTCAGCTGTTATTTATTTCTGCAAAGCCTTTATTCCATAAGTAAAACAAACTGTGTGCTTTAACTGCTTATAAAGTGTTAGCTGGAGTTTGGCTTCAATTTGTTAGTTTATTTAACCACTTTAATACAGGGCACTTCCCTCCCTTCCTGCCCAGGCCAATTTTCCCCTTTTAGCGCTGTTGCATTTTGAATGACAATTGCGCGGTCATGCAACACTGTACCTACACCAAATTTATGTCATTTCCCCCCCACAAATAGAGCTTTCTTTTGGTGGTATTTGATCACCTGTGCGATTTTTACTTTTTGCTAAACAAATAAAAAAATACCGAAAAGTTTGAAAAAAAAAAAAAGTTTTTTTGTTTATGTTATACAATTTTGTAAATAAATAAGTTTTTTCCTGCACTGATGAGCACTGATGAGACTGCACTGACAGGCACTGATGAGGAGGCACTGATGGGGTGGCACTGATGGGGTGACACTGATAGGCGGCACTGATAGGCGGCACCGATATGCGGCACTGATAGGCACTGATATGTGGCACTGATAGGTAGCACAGATATGCAGCATTAGTGGGCACTGATAGGCGGCACTGCTGGGCACTGATAGGCGGCATTGATGGACACTGATAGGTGGCACTGACGGGCACTAATAGGTGGCACTGACGGGCACTAATGGGCACTGATAGGCAGCACTGGTGGGCACTGATGGGCACTGATGGGCGGCACTGACGGGCGGCACTGATGGGCACTGATAGGTGGCACTGGTGGGCAATAATGGGCACTGGTGGGCGACACTAAAGGATGGCAATGATGGGCACTTGTGGGCAGCACTGATAGGGAGGACACTGGTGGACATCACTGATGGGGAGGGCAATGGGGGGCTCCCTGAGCCCTGATTGCCATCCCTGGTGGCCATAGTGGGCATCCCTGGGGTCATAGTGGGCATCCCTGGGGTCATAGTGGGCATCCCTGGTGGATCTAGTGGCATCCCCCCCCCCCGAGGGTCTGCACTGGTAATCAATGATCTGATTACCAGTACGACCCCCCCCCTGTCAGGGGAGCCGCCGATCAGCGCTCCTTTACTCGTGCCTGTCAGGCACGAACTAAGGAAAGCCGATCAACGGCTGTTCCTGTTTTACTATGTGACCAGCCGTGATTGGACACGGCTGATTACATGGTAAAGAGCCTCCGTCAGAGGCTCTTTACCGAGATCGGAGATGCAGGGTGTCAGACTGACACCTCGCATCACCGATCGCCGCTCTGCGCGCCCCCGGGGGGCGCCCAGAGCTGGGTTATCCTGCCGCCGTCATATGACGTCCGGTCAGGATAACACAACCACATTCCCGCCGTCAATTTGTAATAGGGCGGGCGGGAAGTGGTTAAATCAGGTAGTCCATCTAACACACCCCTCCCTCCAGACTGACAATGCTACTGTCCAAAGGAGCCCCCTGTGCTCCTTCATACAGAGTGGGGACACTCTAATACAGGAGGGGTGTTACTGGCCAGATCACCAATGCCAAATACGAATGCAGCAACCACTTCTAATGATTGGTAAGCTGCAATATATTACATTTTTGGTTTTGGGTTTAATACCGCTTTAAGAAATGTGTATACAATAAAGCATGATGCCAAACATACTAAAACATAGATTTAGGTTAATATACAGGACACTTTATCTACTTGACCTTCATAAGATTTAACCCCCCCCCCCCCCAATGACCAGGCCATTTTTTTTTTTGCGATATGGCACTGCATTACTTTAACTGACAATTGGTCAGTCGTGCGACGTTGTACCCAAATAAAATGTATAACCTTTTTTTTCCACAAATAGAGATTTCTTTTGGTGGTATTTGGTCACCTCTGCGTTTTTTATTTTTTGCGCTATAAACAAAAAGAGAGCGACACATTTGAAAAAAACCTACATTTTTTTACTTTCTGCTCTAAAACAATAAAAAAAAATTTACAAAATCAAATTTCTTCATCAGTTTAGATCAATATGTATTCTGCTACATATTTTTGGTAAAAAAAATCCCAATAAGTGTATATTGATTGGTTTTTCCTAAAGTTACAGCGTCTGCGAACTAGGGGATATATTTATTTTGTATTTATTTATTTATTACTAGTAATGGCAGAGATCAGCGATTTATAGCGGGACTGTGATATTGCGGCGAACAATAGGACACTAACTGACACTTTTGACACTTTTTTGGGAACCAGTGACACTAAGACAATGATAAGTGCTAAACCTATGCGCTATACTAATGACACTGGCTGGGAAGGGGTTAATATCAGGGGCGATCAAGGAGTTAACTGTGTGCCTAGCCAGTGTTTTTTTACAGTGTGGGAGGTGCTTGTACTAGGGGAAGACATGTGTCCTTTTCGTTGCTTTGAAGGAACACAGGACCAAAGCCTTCCCTCCTGACAGAATGGCAATCTGCCTTGTTTGCATAGGCAGACTGCCATTCTACCTCTGTACCGAACAATCAGCAGGTGCCAGTGGACACTGAGTCCATGGTTTCCGCCCATCAGCTCCCAGCAATGCACATTTGTGCCCGGTACCAGGAAGTGTAGGATTACATATATATATATATATATATATATATATACAAAAATATAGAAGATTCAATGAGGGATTCAATGGACGTATTCAATATCTGTTTGTACTTTAAAGTTTAACTCTGGGCATAAAAACTGTCCTTTAAATACATGTATATCAATGCCTTTGCCAATCCATGTATTATCTTGTAAAAGTAGTAGTGACATCATCATTGTTGTGCAAATACCCTATGCAAAGAGCAAAACAGTAGGAGGGACCCATCGGGCTCCACCCACTACTGGCGGCCTGTAGAAAACTACAGGAGGGGCGGATACAAGACCAGTCACCCTGCACAAGGAGAGCGCAGCAGTGACTGGTCTTTAATACAGGAAGCTCCTGCATAGAGGCAAAGATTTGCACTGGATTACTGCACATATCTGGAAGAAATGCTCAAAGTACACCAAGATTCAAGGAAGAATAGACTTGCCTCTTATATTTAGACAACATTTGCTGGTCCTGTAGTTCAGCTTGGATATTTATAGCTTGACAGTGATCAGTTCACTGTTTTTTTTCCCTAAATTTCTGCATAACTCTGTCTTGTTTCACAACTATTTCAAAGAACAAAATACTGGATTTATTTGACATCCTATTTCCTGAACATCTGTGTTTGTCAAGGGAGCCATGCTCCTGCAAGAAATGCATCATTGATGATATTATATGGTTTTTGGTGCTACTTTTGTCAATTTAGGACAATGCGGGTCGCTCAGGAGGTCTTTCCAGAAAGCTCAGCCACTAATCCCAATTTCTGGGATTCTTCCAGAGGTTACACTAAGTTTCATGTTACACTGGCCAGGCCTGACCTCAGCTTGCCTTAACCCTCTCCCCTGACGTCATATATTATAGGGCAGGGAAAGTGTAAGGGGTGACCTCTGGCCAGTAAGGGGCAGCACAGTATTTACTGGACGTGGTGTCATATCCAGCTCATATTTCCCTATTGGATGCGCGGGGCTTTGTGTCTCCAGACAAGTCTTATCAGGGTGATACAAGGGCTGCATCCAAGTTCAACGAGAGTTGAGAAATGATTTCCTATTCACTGCCGAACATGTTATGAAAAGGGAATATGATACTTTAAGTGTGCCCCAGACTTTCCCTAAGCCTTCTGTCAGTTTCTGCTAAGAAAACTGGAAATCTTAAAAGTAGATTTTCCGAGGGTGTATCTATAAATAACCGAGCTCCTTGCTGAAGGTTCTTCTGACCCTTCAAGGATCGTCCCTTTATATGGAACCCCGAGCATCAAAATCTGTATTATATATATCTAAATTTTCAGTGGTTCTAAACATGAAACATACATGATGTAGATATGATATATGAACCAAGCATAACCCTATATAGTGTGTAATTGTCTTATTCCAGAGCACTAAATGTCATTTCTCTTTGCTGCCTCTTTCCTCTGCTATTAGCATGAATCACTTCTGAAAAGTTTTCCTGACACCAAGAGAAAAATGGTGGCAGGGGAGGAACCTCCGTCTGGTTGGCAGCCTTAACTCTGGTCCTGTGTGCCGTGTGAAGAAGGGTGTCCCTTCCCTCCAATAAGCTCTCAGAACTAGGGATTGACCGATTATCGGCAACACTGATATATATGGGGCTGATATGCACTTTCCCCAATATATCAGAATCGGCCACCAAGGTGACCTATATTGCCGATATTTCGGGAAAGTGCTGTACCTGGAGCGATGCCTGCAGCTAGAGGCATCACCCTGGTACCAGCGTACATAGCCGACGGCCGGCTGTCTTGTAATGACAACCGATGCGGCTGAGAAGCCGCTCGGCTGTCATTACAAGGAGTGGGAGGGGACGTTCCCCCCCCCCCTCGCCGCCTTCCGCAACTTGCCCGGGTCTCAAGACTCACCGGGAGACCCGGGCATCCTACCTGCACGGCTGCCGAAGAGAAGACCTGATCAAAGCCGCATTCGGCTCTGATTGGGTCTCCATGTAAAAAGCCGGAAGTGATGTCATGACATCACTTCCGGGTACTCGGCGGCAAATTCAAAAAAATTTGAGCATTCAAAACAGCCAAACTAGGCGTTTTAAAATGCTTTTAAGTGCAGAGGAGGGGTTTGGGGTCTTTTAGACCCCCAGATCCCTCCACAAGAGTACCTGTAAAAAAATAAAAAATACAACAATTTTTTTTTTAAAATGTCCGAAAATATCGGCCAACATCGGCCAATACCGATATCCGATGACAAAGATATCGGTACCAGCATTAAAAAAACAATATTGGTCGATCACTACTCAGAACTCTCCTCAACTCAGCTTTCTGCCCGTTATTTTGTGACAGCTCAGACAAAGCTTAAAAATTATGCATCTAGAACAGAGGTAGAGACTAGAAGACTGCAGATAAACAGGTACAACTTATGTAGGATGTATCACCTAAGGCTACTCACTCACTTCACAGGGTATATGTAGCGGTTTACAAGTAGGAAAAATGATATGTTACACAGCCTTCAAAGTTAGTTCACCTATCAAAGGATCCAAAAAGGTTATTTAACACTACGTCCACCTCCACTTGCTATGACTGCTATTACTCCCCATGAAAGAGATAATAATCCTCCAAAGTGTCACTGTATCAATTTTATTGTAAAATAAAGAAATGCATTTACAGCAATCCAGACAAAGAACGCATAGGAATTTTAAGCCGGACGGCTAATCCAGCATCGCCCGTCCTTATAGGATATCACGCGGTGACGCAGCACGTCGCGACCCGGCACGTTTTGTCACAGATGACGTCATCCTAGGAGATATTCACACTGCATTCAGCTAGTGACGTCACCAGTGCATGCGCTCTGAAGGGACAGCATTGAAAAGACCGGGTGAAGATGGAAGCCCTGTCAGCTGCGACAACACGCCGCTTGAAGGCTTCTTTCTAAGGTAAGTAATTCTAATTCATAATGTGCTAGTATCCGATGCGTACTAGCACATTATGCCTTTACCTTGCAGGGTTTTTTTTTTTTAAAAATGCCACAGTCCGGGACTCCTGAGCTCATGCGCAGGAATGCTGTCATCCTGGTCGAGTAAATCAGACGGTTGGTGGATGCGAACCCGGAAGGAAGACCAAGTGAAGATGGAAGCGCCTTCGGCAGTGACAGCGTGCCACTGGAGGGCTTCATTGTAAGGTAAGTATTTTATAATGTGCCATAGCACATTATGTCATTGTCTTACAGGGTTAACAAAAATGTGGTTTACTACCGCTTTAAGCTGCAAATATTTTACATTTTTGGTTTTGAATTTATAATCGCTTTAATTAGAGGATATATAGGGACAGTTCTTGCCTTATTAAAAATATAAATAAAAACAAAGAAATCAAAATTAATTGGCTATCATCATAATGCAACACATGTTAACTTGCGAAGCAGCTTGCATTAATATGTGTCCGTTTGCACTGCAGTGGACCAATCTGGACTAAGCCTACTTCAAAAGGTATTTATGTGACTAGTATTTTAGGAAAGGGTTCAGCTATGGCAGACTAAATGTTTCAGGACAGGTAAAGTTCATTCAATCCTATTTATTACCCCATAACAACTGCAATTTTTGTTTGTAAGAACATGAAAGCCAGAAGTAAATGTAATAGACACATCTGAACGTTATCAAGGCATTTTCGTGGTTAAATAAAAATATTCAAAAGTATGTAAATATATATGGGACACCAGTTCTACTAATTATATGCTACAATTTACTTATATTATAGATACACTTTGGGATTGCTTTACTAAAACTGAAAAGTGCAAAATCTGGTGCAGCTCTTCATAGAAACCAATCAGCTTCCAGGTATTTTTGTCAAAGTTTAATTGAACAATCTGAAGTTAGAAGCTGATTGGCTACCATGCACAGCTGCACCAGATTTTACACTCTCCGTTTTTCGTTTCAATGGTTTTTATTAAAGTTTTTCAGAAGAATATAGAAAATACAATGAATTAACAAACAGTAGCATGTCTTTCCCAATTGTCCAGCAGATATCAAAGGAAGAAAACAACGGAAAAAAACTGTGGTTTGCTAGCCCCCAATACATACTAAACATTTTTCCTGAGACATCGAAGAAAGCTACTCAAGCTATACTAAACTTTCCAAGTTTAAGGATTGGTTTATACGCTAAGCAAATTGCAATTTTAATATAAAATGTAATAAGGCACCGCAAACTTTTATTGTTAAGCAAGAAAACAAGTTACATCAATTTGCGTCAGTACCCCATCTCCAGGACAGGTGGCGCTAGCATGCACAAGCTCGGGAATTGGTAGTACCCAGTAAGGGCACCTACTGAGTAGTAGAGTAAAGAAAAGAAGGAAAAGGAAAAGAGTAGAGATAGAAGGAGAAAAAGAAGAAAGTGGACCAGACCCCACGTTCCCAGGACCTAGGCTGCTAGCTACAAGTCTAAGAGTCACCAGTCAGATATCTGGGCCATGGCACCCACACTTTATCAAACATCTTCATTTTATCATTAAGTATGGCCGACATACGTTCATTCACCATCATCCAAGAGAGTCTGTGCCTGAGCTGTTGCACTGTTTTTAGTAAATCAACCAGCTCTTTAGTAAATCAACCAGCTCTTGCAGCTTAGTAGTGCACAGTGATTGTGCTTTATTGCCTATTATAGTGCATAAGCACTATCAATTGTCTTTTACTGAACACAATATATCATTTAAACAGAATCCTATAACTTTTTTTACTGTGAATTTTTTGCAGCGGTCTTTCAGCCAGGATACTTAAATGCATTGAAAAACAAGACAGCACTATAAATGTAAAACTACGATACATAAAGCAATAAAAAACTGCACCAAAAAGCAGAAATCTGTTTTAATGCCATTTAGACACGATATACAGAGGAATGAGGAACAACTTCCCTTGTTGAAGATAGTGAGTTCATTCAAATACTTGGTTATTCAAATGACGTTGGATCCAGGGGAAGCATTGACAAATGAATGTAAATCCCTTATTGCAGTGATGGTGAACCATGGCACCTACATTTCCCATGATTCTCATGCACTTTGCAGTGTAGTTGAGCATCATGAGAAATATAGCTCCAAAACATCTGGGGTGCCAAGGTTCGCCATCACTGTCTTATTGGAACAAATTAAATGCAATTTGAGAATATGGTCAAAGTTACCACTTTCGGTGACAGGAAGAATACATTTAATGAAGACAGTAGTGTAACCCAAATTTTTATATATATTCTCACATTCTTCAGTAGTTATACATAAATCTATATTTAAAAAGTTAAACTCGTAATTTATAAAATTTATATGGACTAGTGGTAGATCTAAACTTAACCACTTTACCACCGGAGGATTTTGCTGTGTACGTCCAGGCCACTTTTTGCGATTCGGCGCTGTGCGACTTTAACTGACAATTGCGCGGTCGTGCGACGCCGTACCCAAACAAAATTTACGTCCTTTTTTTCCCACAAACAGAGCTTTTTTTGGTGGTATTTGATCACCTGTGCGCTTTTTACTTTTTGCGCTATAAACAAAAAAAGAGCATTTATTTTGAAAAAATAACAATATTTTTAACATTTTTTTATATGAAATTCCCCCCCAAAAAAATGTAAAAATCTAATTTTTTTAAAATTTTTGGCCAATTTGTTTTCTGCTACCTATGTTTGGTAAAAAAAAAATCACGATAAGCGTATTTTGATTGGTTTGTGCAAAAGTTATTGCGTTTACTAACTACGGGAAAGATTTCTGTCATTTTTGGTGTTTTTTTTTTAACACGTAATGGCGATTTTTTTTGCGGGACTGCGACATTGCGGCGGACAGATCGGACCCTTGACTGACATTTTTGACACTTTTGGGGGTACCAGTGATATTACTGCAGTAATCAGTGCTATATATATGCACTGTTACTGTAAAAATGACACTGGCAGTGAAGGGGTTAATTTTATTGGAGAGGGAGGGGTTAATGTATGCCTGGTGCTTACTGACGTGTGGGGGGGGAGGTGACTATGTGACACAAGGACAGATCGCATGTTCAGCTATGCTGAACACTCCGATCTGTCACTCCCTGTCACTTAGGAGATCCGCCCGCTCTGTTTACACAGGCGGGCGGATCTCCTCACTCGATTCCCCGACGATCGGGGAAGAGCGGCGGCGATCGCCGCTGCTCCTCCCCTGGCCAGACTCCCGCTGTGACTGAAAACAGCGGGAGCGCGCCTCCGGCGGCGCGCGAGCGCCGCCTACAGGGGGAGGAGTCCAGCGACGTAGGTCTACGCCGCTGGACGGGAACGAGCCACATTGCTGCAGTAGCAGCAATGTGAGCAGAGGTAAAGTGGTTAAAATAACAACGTTACAACGATGAATAACTGAGCAGGGATGGCACTTCCAGATATATATTTATATTATCTGGCAGGGCAGTTAAAACAGCTACAGACATGGATAAGACGGGAAAGAGCAGGAGGAGTGGAAAAATACCTATTGGAAATACTACAGGTAGCATTGGAGGCACAATCAGCGAAATTACCTAAAATTAAGATTCCCATGTTTACAATGACACGAGTGGTATGGAAAGAAGCTAAGAGAATAGTAGGGTTTAGTGATATCCCCCAGGAATTTCCCATCTGGAATAACCCAGCATTTGAACAGCTGGGAGGAAGTCCAGATGGAAACTTCTGGAAACAGAATGGTGTGATTGACCTAGAGCAGGTGTATGAACATGGAACTATGCGAACATTTGAATGTCTTCACAAACAACATGATATACCCCCTTATAGGAACTCTGAAGTCACAGGGGTCGAAGGGACTGATAACAATAGTGTACTCAGGGCTGGCCCTACCATGGGTCCCGCTGGGTCAATTGGACCCAGACAGCACTTGGAGAGAAGAAGCAAATTGGCTCCCTAGATTTTTTTCCACAAGTTTTGTGTGTCATCAGTTTGCGGCGCGTTACAGGCGGCATTTCCCCATCTCATCTGCCGCCTGTATCGCAAACTGATGAGTATGAGGAGGTGGAGTGTCTCCTCCGGGGAACAACCCTCATGTGATCGTGGTGTGCGCAATGACATCAGACATCAGCGCACTCCGTCTCACAGAGGGCAGGCTAGATCTTCTAGGGCGGTGGCTGCGGCAGACACAGGAGTGACAGGAGGAGTGAGGACAGACAGTGGGGGCTTGGTGGACCGGTAGGGTGGTAAGTTATGGAAGAAGATAACAGTATATATAATATTTTCTACATTTTCTATTTATAAAAAATAATGGATGTGGGGGCCTTTTGTTGGTTGTGATTTTTTTTTTTTGGGGGGGGGGGCAGCATTTTTATTCTTGGATCCATGCAGCAAAATGTCTTGGGCCAGCCCTGAGTGAACTCATTCCTATTACAAAGTAAAATAGGCAGAGAACCAATGAAAGTAAGAGATAAATGGCAGGTATTGATCCCAGAAATGACAGATAAGAAATGGGAGGAGATATGTTCCTCGCATTTAGTTGTATCGCCAATAGATAATAATTGGATGACCCAATTGTATATAATGCACCAGATATATCTTAGCCCTATTAGACTATATAGAATGTTTGCGATGTCATCAAGATGAAGCGGATTTCTGCAACTTGATTTGGTCATGTAGCGAGGTAATGGGGTATTGGAGTCAAGTAATGAAAAACTATCTGAAATTATTAAAAGACCGGTGCCTTGTACCCCTGAAGTATGTTTGCTAGGGGTGTTTAATGATGAAGAATTGCCAGGACATGTAAAGATCTTTTTGCAAAAAATACTTTTTTAGGCTCAAAAGCAAGTTGCTAAGAGTCGGTCCACACTAGCGCGACTTGTCAGGTGACTTGTCAGCCTGACAAGTCACGCTCCCTCGCGATCCATTGACCGCTACAGGACCCGTTCTAATAGGAGCGACACAAGTCGCTCCGACTTAGAAAAAGGGTCCTGTACTACTTTGGGGCGACCTCGGAGCGACCTGCATAGACTTCCATTATGTGAAGTCCCTGCAAGTCGCTCCGAAGTCGTGGTGCATGGTAATGCACAAGTCGCCCCCGAAGTAGTAAGGAGTCGTGTCGCCATAGTGTGAACCAAGCCTAAGAGATGGATGCAAGTTGTAACTCCTTCTATCAGAGAATGAATGAATGCAGTTAATCATAGTATCGCATATGAAAAAAATGTATGAAAGTAGGGGAAACCTACAGAAATATCAGAAAATTTGGAGTAAAAGGTGTAGTATGGAAGGACTAGTGAGAGATAGAGCAGATGAATAGAAGGATGAACTTAGAACACTGTAAATGTAATTTGTATTATTATGTATGTTTTTGATATGCAATAAAGAGTATGAAAAAAAAAACTGCATCAAAATTAGTTCTAAAAAAGTTTTTAATATACTTGTCTGTGAATGTACCTGAAATACAGAGGCTAACCATTGATAACCTTCCTCAAAAAATGCTAACTGCCTGGCTTTCTCTGGCCTTACAACTTCAAGAGCTCATCCACGCAGGCGCAGGGAGCCATACAACGTGAAAAAACAAGTGTATCTCTATGGCTGGGGGTACAAGTGTTTGTGGACAGCCGCCTGTACAAATCAATGACTGGTAACCGCACATCCGCGTGTTTACTTGTTTACAAAGACAGATGAGCGTCCCCGGATGCAGACAGTTTGCCACTCCTCTGTCCTTGTGCAGGGCCAGATTAACGTAGGGGCTATTGGAGCTGCACCTCCAGGCCCCCACCTTAATATAGGCCCAGTAGGGGCAGACTGACTATTCAGCTCAGGGCCATTAGGGGGCCACATGAGAGGCTCCAGACACCTCCTGCAGCAGGGGAAATATGACAGTTGGGGGTTTATCAGTGCGGTGGTGGGGTAATTACAAGCACCAATCTCCCTCTTTGAATCTCCATGAAGGAGCTGAAAGCTGCTTCTCCTCCTCTCCCTCCCGGGGTTTTCAGCTGCTTTCTTTGTGAGCCATAGAGGAAGATCAGTGCTTATAATTGCCCCCCCCCCCCACCACCATTCACCCCAGACTGTCCATCAGATTCCCCCTGCTCTCTGGGTACTGATCCTTACCGATAACTGACTGTGTCCATTCATACCTGAAGCCCTGAACCACCAAAATCCTCAGCACCAGGCCCATGATGTTCTTAATCCAGCCCTGTCCTTGTGTGGTGTATAGCTCTTGTATAACTCTCCACACCTGTGTGAATGAGCTCTAATACACTGATCTGAAAAAAGCATGCAAATTAGGGAGGACTTATGACTTGCTCCAAATTAGTGACTCAGAAGGTACTGAAGCCATTGGATCAGCATGTCAGGATCTGGTATTTTTAGAAGGAGAGATCACCCTTGAAAGCTTCCACATTTTCTCATTATAGGTTTCTTTGAGGGCCGGTCAACACCACAATTTCTGCTTTCTGGATGAGTTTCTGCATCCCCCCTCTTCTTTTCTTGATCTCAATTAAAGCGGAGTTACAGCCATTTCACTCACCTGTCCAATGGTCCAGCGATGCGGGCGCCCGAAGCCTCGATCCTCTCCCTCGGCGCCGGCGTCACTGCTGTGGGCACACGGCTGTGACAGTTTGCGGCTTCACAGCCGGGTACCCACTGCGCATGCGCGAGTCGCGCTGCGCGTCTTGATTGGCCGGCAATCTTCTGGGACCTCTGACATGTCCCAGAAGATTGCAGGGAGGGAGGGGGGCAGGAGAACTTCCGCTCAGGGCGCCACGGCGCTCCGAGCGGAAGTGGGAGCGGGTACCTGTCAAAACTAGGTACCCGCCCCCCCCCCCCCCCAAAAAATGACATGCCAAATGTGGCATGTCAGGGGGTTAGAATACCTAAAGCGGAAGTTCCACTTTTGGGTGGAACTCCGCTTTAAGGACATGTGTGTTCCGGTGTGTTTTTAATGCATTCCAGTGTGTCCTGGTGCATTTTTGATGCGTTTTGCCACGCTCCAAATACATTCCATGCATAAAAAATGCACCACGTTCTATTATTGTTGACTGCACTGAAACGCGCTGCACTGGTGTAAACTAGGGCCATTGAAATCCATGTTAAAGGCTGTCCATTCCTTTTTGATGCAAAATAAAAATGCACTGCACTGCATATGGTGTGAACCAGCCTTCAAAGTAAATGTAGCCCCAAACACTAAAATATCATATAAGCTTAAGTGGTCCCAAAAGCTCAAGGTTTTTTAACGTAATGCATTGTAAGCATTACGGTAATAAACCTCCAGGGTGCAGCTTCCCCCCCCCCCCCCCCCTTTGTTTTTACTTCCCTGAGCCCCATCTCCATCCAGCTAGGTTATGAGAGCAGCAGCTCTCTGAGGTCTCTCTCTCCTCACTGGCTCACACAGCAAAGTGAGAGGGGTCAGAAGGAATGTCCTTAGGGAGACCTATCGCGATAGTCAGAGGCTCTGAAGACGTTGCCGTTAGACAATTGTTCCCCTGCGTCACTTCCGCCCTCACGAGTGGAACGCACGCCAAGCCATAGACTGCGTACATTTTTTTTGGGATTGTTAGCACGTGCAGTTTTTAGTATTACATACAGTGGTACTTTTAATTATTTTAATAAATATATTTTTAACCTTTTACACTATGAGAGGCTCCTGCTTTGTTTCTTCGGTTTCCCCATTCATCATACTGCCTGCCTTTTGAATCAACTGGAGTGACATCGGGAGTAAAGATTGACATCAGGAAACCACCAGGAACGTCGGGATAGGTTTCCCTAAGGACCTCCATGCCTTCAAGATTTCCCTTGCTGTATCACCATCTGGTGAGAATGTGGTGATACCGTTGTGTGCACGAGGTGGAATAGTCACTACAGGGGATTTTCTGGGAAACAAGCACCTCAAATCTTAGGACTTCACTACCTATTTGAACTGTGTTTTGGCACAATTTATTTACTTTATCTAATTTTTGCATGATAGTATCTTTATTTCTGTTAACAATTTTTAGCACTATAAGCGTATATATACGTTGGCAGTGATATTGGTATATACAGTTCAATAATATTGTGATCACATATGGCATGGAGTTTGTAACAGCAAGCGCTGCCTAATTCACATTGTATTTGTCTAAACTAGGTGGATTAGACATGGTACCCAGAGGGCTAGCCCATAGAATTGATGAGCGCAACATAAAAAAGAATATATATATATATATATATATATATATATATATATATATATATATATATATATATATATATATATATATATATATAGAATTATTTATAATACACGGCATGTTAGCAAACCAAATAAAATTTAGGTAGAATCTACACCAGGGGTCTTTAAACTATGGCCCTCCAGTTGTTCAGGAACTACAACTCCCATAATGCCTAGTCATGTCTGTGAATGTCAGAGATATACAATGCCTCATGGGATGTGTAGTTCTGCAACAGCTGGAGAGCCATAGATTGAGGATCCCTGATCTACACCAACTTCTTTTTCCAGCGAATGCCTTAGAGAACCTATTATTTGTTTTTAAGGGGTATTTATATAGTGCAAATAATTGTATAGAGCAGTGTTTCTCAAACTTTTTTCAGTCTAGGCACAATCTCAAGGCACCCTTTAAAATTATGGATAGCCTGGAGGCACCCCATTCTAAAATGTAAAAAGCTATTCTAATAGTTTTACTTAGTGCATGAACATCCACACATGTAGGAAACCCAACATTACTGTAGAGGTGATTTATTCTTCCAAATCCAATACATTTTGCACACTGGTACTGACTAGTATTCTAGTGTTTCTCTTCTTCCTCAGTTTTTCTCCAGCACTCAGCAAATGTGACCCCGGTGCTGACGGAGAGAGGCAGTTGAGAATCAAACAAAGATTCTGTGCAGATGGCCGACATCCTCCTTATCAATTGATGATGTCATTGGATGTTAGGATGCGACGGTTGTAATGGTGCGCAATAAAAACCTGAGGCTTTGTGTAGCTAAAAGGCAGGCTTGATCCACCTGCTGGCTTGTATATGATTTTTGTGCAATTTTTAGGCATTTTGCCAAGGCACCCCTGAAGAAACCTCAAGGCACCCCAGGGTGGCTGGTCACCCTGGTTGAAAAAAGTTGGTATAGAGCATGTTACATATTGTACAGTCACATCAGTCCCTGCCCTCAAGGAGTTTACAGTCTAATGGCACTTTTCCACTGCAAGTACCGGCTCGGCTCTACTCAGCCCTGCTTGGCCCGGTTTGCTTTTCCACTGCTGGTACCGTATGGTACGGTGTTGGAACGGTTCGGTACGGTACGGTATGGTTTGCTTTTCCACTAAAGTAGTACTAAAGTTAAGTGGGTGGGATAACAACGGGGTGGGTGGGATCCTCTGACCAATCAGTGGCTAGTAGTGACTGCATGCAAAGGATTGTGGGATATGGTACCGGGTATGGTACCTCTTGGAACCACAATCGAGGTGGTACTGTGTTTGAGAGCCGTACCATTCGGTTCCATGCAGTGGAAAAGCGCCGCCGTACCGAACCGTTCCTACACCGTACCATGCGGTACCAGAAGTGGAGAAGCACAAAAGCGAGCCGAACCGTTCGGTTCCATGCAGTGGAAAAGCGCCTTAAGGTCCCTAACTCACATCCATACATACACATACTAGGGCCAATTTTAACAGAAGCAAATAAACCCACAAACTTATCTTTGGAGTGGGAGAAAACCCACACAAGCATAGGAAGAACATACATACCACATGGGATAGTGTTTTGGTTGGGATTTGAACAAACAACCTGATTTCTACCAGGCAAAAGTGCTAAGCACTAAGCTGATCTACAGATTAGTCATCCCATGTGATGGCTGTGTAGGACATACCTGTTATATGGAGATCTCAATAGGAGGGCTTGGCTGCCGGTACAGCTATCAGTAGGGGTGTGACAGCCGTAGACTGGTGGAGGTACAGAATACTGCTGGTCTCCTGTAGGGAAATGATATGTAGTTAGTAAACCATCAGTGATCTCTCACCATCCACATCCATTATTCCTCCTGTCTACTGCAAACATTCCACAAGCAGATCACAGCCTGGGGACTGCACTGCTCATTACTGATTTATGGTCCGCACTTCCCTATACATAACCAGTATAAATGAGATCTCAGCATTCAGACAGTGCAGTCTGCATCTAATCTTTGGCAACTCTCAGGGCTGCTTGTATTGACAGAAAAAGTGATCTGCTCTAATACTTATTATTAAAACTACACAGTAAAATTTAGAACAATTATGGAACTGTAGTGCACATCAACCAACAATCAGGTTTCTTTAAAAAATAATCCTTTTGATCCCTATGAAAAAAACTATTTCTGTTCTATTTTAAAGCTGAACTCCTGGAAAAGTAAAAACACTCCTTTTTCCCACACTGCAAGGGTTAAATGCTTATTTACGTCCAGTACACTTGGAAGAACAATTTTACTTACCCAACGCTCCGCTCCCATAGATATCTCTATGCTGCTTAGACCTTCTCCCGGGGGTCAGGTGCTCTCTGACATAATCAATACTGATATAGGGTCCTTAGCCTGGTACAAACTATGAGTTTTTTGTTTTTTCTTTGTTCAACCCAGGTTGAACCCACTGTCAGAGCCGCTGTACTAACTATGCGAAGTTAGTACAGTGTTTAACCCCAGCTGAGCTGTCGTGTTCCGATAGGGGGACGGCTCACCCGCCCCAGCCAGAACACTCCAATCAGTGCTCTCAGCCAATGGCAGTCGGGCAGCTGTTGGTTTTCCAAAATGGCCGGCTTCTGTCGGACAGACTGACATACACAGAGGCCGAACGTCGGCCATTTTTTTTTTCTTTTTAACCGCCCAATGTCTGCCAACATTCAGCCTATGTGTACAGGGCGCAAGAGACAGTCCACAGTCGTAGCATGGGGGAGCACCATCTGCTGGGGGAGCAGAGGATTGCATGAGTACAACTGCTTTTCCTTTAACTCTGATCTAAACAAGCAGATAACCCTTTCAGTGTGGGTGCAACCCCATTGCACCCACACTGAAAGGCTGAGTGACAGACAACAGAGGGTTGTAGTCAATGGAGAACATTCAGAACAAGGTCATGTTACCAGTGGGGTACCTCAGGGATCTGTACTGGGACCAATTTTGTTTAATATCTTCATAAGTGATATTACAAAAGGCCTCGATGGTAAGGTTTGTCTTTTTGCTGATGACACAAAGATATGTAACAGGGTTGATGTTCCTGGAGGGAAACGCCAAATGGAAAAGGATTTAGGAAAACTAGAAGAATGGTCAGAACTCTGGCAACTGAAATTTAATGTGGATAAGTGCAAGATAATGCACCTGGGGCGTAAAAACCCAAGGGCAGAATATAGAACATTTGACACAGTCCTGACCTCAGTATCTGAGGAAAGGGATTTAGGAGTAACTATTTCAGAAGACTTAAAGGTGGGAAGTCAATGTAATAGAGCAGCACGAAATGCCAGCAGAATGCTTGGATGTATAGAGAGAGGTATAAGCAGTAGAAAGAGAGAAGTGCTTATGCCGCTGTACAGAACACTGGTGAGACCTCACTTGGAGTATTGTGCGCAGTACTGGAGGCCATATCTCCAGAAGGATATAGATACTCTAGAGAGAGTTCAGAGAAGAGCTACTAAACTAGTACATGGATTGCAGGAAAAAACTTACCAGGAAAGGTTAAAGGACCTTAACATGTATAGCTTGGAAGAAAGAAGAGACAGAGGGGATATGATAGAAACTTTTAAATACATAAAGGGAATCAACTCGGTAAAGGAGGAGAGCATATTTAAAAGAAGAAAAAGTACCCCAAGAGGACACAGTTTTAAATTAGAGGGGCAAAGGTTTAAGTGGTAGAAGTGCAGAAGTGGTAGCTGCAAATACAGTGAAGGAGTTTAAGCATGCATGGGATAGGCATAAGGCTATCCTTCATATAAGATAGGGCCAGGGACTATTCATAGGATTCAGATATATTGGGCAGACTAGATGGGCCAAATGGTTCTTATCTGCCGACACATTCTATGTTTCTATGTTTCTATATTGCAAGGGAGAGTTTTTACTTTTCCCAGAGTTGGGTTTTAACTGCTTCAATACTGGGCACTTCTACCCTCTGCCTGCCCGGGCCAATTTTCAGCTTTCACCACTGGCGCACTTTGAATGGCAATTGCGTGGTCATGCAACACTGTACTGGAAAGATATTTTTATCATTTTGTTCACAAAAACAGAGCTTTTGGTTGTATTTAATCACCTCTGGGTTTTTTTATTTTTTACTAAATAAACAAAAAAAGACTGACAATTTTGAAAAAAAAAATTATTCTTTGTTATTATTATAAAATGTTCCAAATAAAAAATCTTTCTTCATAAATTAAGGTCAAAATGTATTCTGCTACATTTCCTTGATGAAAATAACCCAAATCAGTGTTTATTATTCAGTCTGTAGGAAAGAGTCCACAAACTGTGGTATACTGTATATCTATAAATCTAATTTCTTGAGGTCCTAAAATGTCAGGACAGTACAAATATCCCCCAAATGACCCCTTTTTGGAAAGTTAACAGTCCAAGGTATTTAGTAAGAGGCATGGCAAGTTTTTTTTAAGTTGTAATTTTTTGTTACAACTTTTTGGAAAATGTATAAATTGAAAAAAAAAATCACAATATTTTTTTTTTTTTTTACATACTTTCACCAGTGCAGTACAGAATTATCATAAAACTGGTGTGGCAGTGATCATGGACACTGACTGGTGACAGTATGTAAAAAAAAAGAAAAGTAAACATTCTTTTTACGATTTTTTTTTAACACATTCAGTGTCTTTTGTTATGATTAGCTGTGATTGGCCAAAACAAATCACATGGTACAGATGGGCTGTGATTGGCCCTGTCTGTACCATGGGATCACTGTGACCAATCACAGCTAGCAACATGATTGTATATAAAGGATGCCATTCACTGTTTACAATTCTCATGTGATCTGCTGTGATTTGTCCGGTGGACACAGCAGGTGACAGATCGTGCCGCGCGAGTGGCGCCAAATTCTAAGAGGACGTCATCTACTGTCCACTCCAAAGGAGGAAAGTCCCATCTGGCCTAAAGCAGATTGAAGGTGTTACTTTTCCCTAATTTGGGCAACTACATACACATTGAGAGGAGAATGTAATGGACACCTGGGCTGACAGACACTTATAGGGGTATATTTACCAAAAGCCCCGCTCCTATCTCCTGCTGAGGCTTATCCCTCCACCATCTTGAGCCCTACTCTCTTCCCAAGAAAGGAATGTCCACACATGAATAGGGTTGATACACTTTACTGTTGGTACTCAGGTAATGGCATAACAGTCACATCACATCAACATACAGATTCATAGTGGATCACATTTAGTGGAAGGTCGGCAGCAGTCACATGTGAAAGCATATGCAGCACTTTAAGAAGCCATCTCCTTCAAGCTCTAGACTATCGGTGTTAAGCATTCTTTCATGCACTGGGTGTGGGCGCACACGACCCGCTTCCATGGTAATTGGACACAGCAGGAGCCAATTAGTGGGTCCGGCGGACCTGATGTTCGCCGCCACCTGGATATCGTTCATGAGAACTGTGGTCTGCCTATGTAAACAAGGCAGACCGCCATTTTGTAAGAGAGGAAGGTGGAGATCTAGTGTTTCTGCTAAGCAGGAACACGGGATCTCTGTCTTGCCGCAGTCAAAGCACCTCCCCCACACAGTTAGCAAGAACTCTGAAGGAACATATTTAAACCTTTGATTGCCCCTGATGTTAACCCCTTCCCTGCCAGTGTCATTAGTACAGTGACAGTGCACTTTTTTTAGCACTGATCAATGTATTAGCGTCACTGGTCCCCAAAAAGTGTCACTTGGTGTCAGATTTTTCTGTCACAAGGTCGCAAACCCACTAAAAATCGCTGATAGCCGCCATTACTAGTAAAAAATAAAAAAATAAAAACTCCATAAATCTATGAAATATATTTTGTAGATGCAATAACTTTTGCAAAAAACAATCAATATACCCTAATTGGGGTTTCTATTCTAAAAACTTGTAGCAGAATACATATTGGCCTAAATTAATCAAGAAATTTGATCTTTTTACATTTTTTTATTTAATATATTTTATAGCAAAAATGTTGTTTTTTTTGCTTTTTTTCAAAATTGTCGGTATTTGTGGGAAAAAAGGACATCAATTTTATTTGGGTACAGTGTCGCATGACCACGCAATTGTCAGTTAAAGTAATGTAGTGCCGTATCACAAAAAATGGTCTGGTCATGAAGGGGGGTAAGCCTTTCAGGGCAGAAGTGGTTAATGCAACTCAACACAGTGCAATTTTGGAAAAGTTCCTGTACTACTTTGGTGCTTTTCCAGTGCAATGTTTGGCCCCATAGATAATGCAAACCACTTTAAAGTTGCATCCAAGTTGCACTACATAATCGCACTAAAAATCGGATCACAGCAGCGTAAGCCTGGCCTAATAATTAGTCACAGACCTGGAACAAATATACAGATCAGGAGTTCTGAGTTCTCTCTGAATTCATTGACTGCATGCACGTTCCAGAACAGTGACTCAGAGGGGTTGATTTAATAAAGGCAAATAGGCTGTGCACTTTGCATAGTGCATTGGCTCCAGAGCTTAGTAAATAAGGTAGAGCTTCATGTAGCAAAGAGTACCCAATCACCGTCAAGGAAAAAAAAAAAACAGCATTTTTGCTAGCACATGATTGGACGATGGAAGTCAGCAGAGCTTCTGCTCATTTACTAAGCTCTTGAGCAACTGCACTTTGAAAGTGCACAGTCTATTTGCCTTTAGTAAATCAACTCCAGAGTATTGAAGCTAATAGAGCAGCAGGACAGACAGGCAGCTAACAATTTCAAAAGGAAACCATTAAATGGCACCTTACATAATTCTTGCAGGAAAAGCTATATTAAATTAAATTAAAAAAAAAAAAAAACAGACTCTCTGAAGTATATTTATTGAAGGTGTAGCTGCTATTCACTTAGCAAAGTAGATGTTCAAAACTAAGGTGTCCACTTTGAACAGCGCCCAATCACGTGGCAGAGAAATTAAAAAATAAAATAATAATATAAGAAAAAAAAAAATGAAAATATTAAATAGAAATAAAAAAACAGGATTTTTGCAAAAACATGATTGGTAAACTGAAAGCAGCAGCATCCTATTTATTATGCTAATTTAGTATATCAAGTAATTTACGGGGAATTCCATTTTTTTAGCAGTTGTTCAGAGAGTCTACAAGTCTGTATGCAAAATACCTCCACTCCCTTGGATAAAAATGATAGGAGGGTTAGGTTACACTTTAAGTCCCTAGAAAAATGTTGTGGGTGCGTAAATACAGATTTACCAAACAATAATTACTCAAGAGACATGAATATATGTAAAATCTTGTAAAAAAAAGTTTGCATGTATAACTATCATCTGACAGCAATGACATATATATATAATATATATATAGTTACATACATAGTAAGTCTAGTTGAAAAAGGATACAAGTCCATCCAGTTTAACCCATAGAGAAAAAAAAAACACGCACACGCACACACACACACACACACACACACGCACACACACACTCAAGACTTTCATATACACAATAATATGCCCACAGTTGATCCAGAGGAAGGCAAAAAAAACTTCTATAATGTATGATCCAATTTGCCCCAGCAAGGAAAAAATGATTTCCTGATCCTCCAAGAGGCCATTGGATATTCCCTGGATCAACTTTACCTATAAATATGAGTATCCAGTTATAGTATGTATATCTAGGAAGGAATCCAGACTTTTTTTTTTAAAAACAATCTATGGAGTTGGCCAGAACCAGCTCTTAAGGGAGGTCTATTCCACATTTTCAGAGCTCTTACTGTTAAGAAGCCTTTCTGAATTTGGAAATTAAATCTCTTTCCCTACAGACGTAAAGACTGCTCCCTTGTCCTCTGTGAGACCTTAAAGTGAATAACTCAACAAGTTCACTATATGGACCCCTTATGTATTTATACATGGTAATCATATCCCCCTCAATCTCCTTTTCTCAACAGAGAATAAATTAATTTCCTCCAATCTTTCCTCATAGCTGAGCTCCTCCATGCCTCTTATCAGTTTGGTTTCTCTTCTCTGCACTTTCTCCGGTTCCCCGATATCCTTTTTGTAAACTGGTGCCCAAAACTAAACTGCATATTTCAGATGAGGTCTTACTAATGATTTATACAGGGTCAAAAATGATATATCTCTCTGTGGTGTCTTTACCTCTTTTAACCACTTGCCGACCGCCGCAAGTACATATACTGCGGCGGTCAGCCCCTCACAGGCAAAGTGATGTACCTGTACGTCACTAGCCTGTGAGGCTCTGGGGAGCGAGCGCGCGCCGCCGGAGGCGTGCTCCCGCGCGGTCACGGACTCCCCCGCGCGTGTGACCGGCGGACCCGATGTCCGCCGGTCACTCGCGATCGTCGGGTGGAGAGGGAGAAAGGCAGGCGGCTAATGTAAACAAGCCGCCTGTCATTCTCCCCTGTGTAGGAATAGTGATGGCTCTGGGGAGCGAGCGCGCGCCGCCGGAGGCGCGCTCCCACGCGGTCACGGACTCCCCCGCGCGTGTGACCGGTGGACCCGATGTCCGCCGGTCACTCGCGATCGTCGGGTGGAGAGGGAGAAAGGCTTAGGGTTAGGGGTTAGGGTTAGGGTTAGGGTTAGGGCTAGGGCTTAGGGTTAGGGTTAGGGTTAGGGTTAGGGCTTAGGGTTAGGGTTGCCTATTGCCGGTAATGACACAGGGGATGGTTTTGACACAGGAAATGGATCATGGACCCACCCCAGGTCATGGACACACCCTAAAGGTCAAAGGTCAGGAGTTTTTTGCTCAGAGGTCAAAGGTCATAGCTCCACCTAGTGTTGGACACAGGGGGTGCCGCCTGTCATTCTCCCCTGTGTAGGAATAGTGATCATACGGTTCTACTATGTAGGACCGTTGATCAGTGTTCCTACAGCTCAAGCCACAGCCAATCACAGTTAGAATCACGCCCCTAGGGACACACACCACCCCTCCCTCTCAAAAAAAAGTTAACCCCTTCACTACCAGTGTAATTTTACAGTAACAGTGCATATGTATAGCACTGATTACTGTAGTAATGTCACTGGTAACCCCAAAAGTGTCAAAAATGTCAGTCAAGGGTCCGATCTGTCCGCTGCAATGTCGCAGTACCGCAAAAAAATCGCAGATCGCCGCCATTAGGCGTTAAAAAAAAAACAACAAAAACGACAAAAATCTTTCCCTTTGTTAGTAAACGCGATAACTTTTGCGCAAAACAATCAAAATACGCTTTTTGCGATTTTTTTTTTACCAAACATATGTAGCATAAAACAAATTGGCTGAAAATGTTAAAAAATTTAGATTTTTACATTTTTTTGAGGGGGGAATTTCATATAAAAAAATGTGAAAAATATTGTTATTTTTGCAAAATTGACGCTCTTTTTTTGTTTATAGCGCATGATCAAAAAATCGCACAGGTGATCAAATACCACCAAAAGAAAGCTCTGTTTGTGGGAAAAAAAGGACGTCAAATTCGTTTAGGTATAGCGTCGCACGACCGCGCAATTGTCTGTTAAAGTCACGCAGTGCCGAATCGCAAAATACCCCCTGGTCAGGAAGGGGGTAAAATCTTCCGGGGCTTAAGTGGTTAAAACAACAAAGGACTTTGCTTGCTTTGGAAAACGGAGCTTTGCATTGCATGCCATTATTAAGCTTATGATCTACCAGAACACCCAGATCCTTCTCCACCATTGATTCCCTCAGTTGTTCTCCCCCTAGTATGTATGATGCATGCATATTTTAGCCCCCAAGTGCATAACTTTACATTTATCATCATTAAACCTCAATTGCCACATTTAGTGTGTGGGCATGTTGTGGTGTGATGGTGTGGTTGTTAGTCTTTCATGTTCCCCTCCTTGTTGGGTGCCAAATAAGGGTCACATGAGAGGCCTGCCCCAAAGTGGGTTCTTCTAGGCTACATTAGGCATTTTAGATAGGATCACTTGCCTTACACCGGGGGGGTACCATTACTGGAACTACCGAATGATCTCTAATTAACTTTACCGGTCACTTGCACATGTAGGAGGTGCACGCAAAGCCCTTGCCACCTTGCCATCTCCACCTGCCCAGAATATTACTGCTACCTCATTCCCAGTAACAGTATGTGGTCCGGTCCATGCACCTAGCGTGGACTCCACTTCACTTAACTCTTTCTCTTCTGTACCTGTGTACAGGATGAGGGCCTTGGTGGTGCAGATCTGCTCCCGTAGCTATATGAGACAGATTGCTGCAGAAGAAGTGCCAGCAACATCTCCCTCGCTGCAAAAAGCTATCTCACCTGTCAGCGGACAGCAATGGTAGTTTCTACATTTCTCACTTAAAAAGTTTCCTTTAAGAGAAATTTAATTTACATCCTCACTGGATATTTAACATAGACACATGTGAAACTCTAAGGTTACTTTAGTTATAATCATTACATCTTCACTCTATACTGCTACATAAGCTAAACTCTTCAACACCGGAACAGTTATGTTGACCTCTTCCTACCTTCCATCATCAAGACCAGATTATTTACCACCAAATTACAGGCGTTGTTTAGAAATTCAGTAGTAACAATAGCTTGGCTAGGCAACATTTTCAGTGGATGTCAATGGAGAATGACATATCTGTAAGACTTACCGAGAGAGGATTGCTGGGTAATGGGATCTTCATGTTTGAAGGAGTGGTTGGGGAACTGTGCCGTATGGTGAGATGGAGTATGACCATAACTTGGAGTTCCATCAAAAGCCACAGCGCTGTATCCTTTCAAAACAAGACAGTAACATTGTTATTAGAGAATGCAAAGTAATGGTGCTTCTTCTTTATTGAAAAGGCATGATTATTGTCTATATGTTTTATCTTGAAATGTTATATCAATCATGGCTAAAGATTTATTAAAGTGCAAGTCCAGCTAAGTTTTGGATAGAGCTGGGAAGGATTAGAACCGCTATCAGATTTTATTGCTACCCCAAACCATTAAAAAGATTTCCTCTCACGTTCTGTCAAGTTTTGGCTAAACATACCCTTGGGGGTTGACTTACTAAAACTGTAAAGTGCAAAATCTGGTGCAGCTGTGCATGGTAGCCAATCAGCTTCTAACTTTAGCTTGTTCAATTAAGCTTTGACAAAAAAAACTGGAAGCTGATTGGTTTCTATGCAAAGCTGCATGAGATTTTGCACTCCCCAGTTTTAGTAAATCAACCCCTTTACGTCCCCTCTTACACTTATTTAGCGTGAGCATAGCCAGGCAATTAGAGGCTTCTTTTTGTGTGTTTATATGCAGTTTTCATGTGCAACTTGTAGTACAGGAGCGGAAATTGCACATGAATTGGAGGACCTGAAACACGTGAATAAATACACATTTTTTTCAAGCAATTTTAAGGCACCACTTAAAGACTATGGGACAAAAAGGCACCACAATTTGAAAAAAATGAACAGTGCCACCCCAAAGAAACTCAGGCACTTTTTGAGTTATTGATGACAGGCAACAAGTGAAACAACACTTATGTGTGAATGGCCCCATTGGGAATAATGAGATTCTTCATCTTGAGCATTGTTTCGCTTTGGCAATAGCATAAAAAAAATCTGTCAGGTGTGAACAGGGCTAATAGGGATTGATTTACTAATAGTGTTCAAAATGTTCACTTTGCAAAGTAAATGTCCACTTAGGTTAGTGCGTAAGTTGTGCTCATACAATCACATGCAAACAAAAATAATGACTTTAAAATTCTCTCTCATCTGATTGGGTATTTGAAGTGACCTACAGTGAGCCTAAACTTTGTAAAGTGAACCTTAGATAGTTACATAGTTAGGTTAAAAAAATACGCAAGTCCAGCTGGCTCAATCAATACAAAAACAAAAAACAGTAAAGAAAACCCAACCATACAATCCCATATACACAATCCTATATCCGCAGTTGATCCAGGGGAAGGCGAAAAAACCCCAGCAAAGCATGATCCAATTTGCTACAGCAGGGGGAAAAAAATTCCTTCCTGATCCCCCGAGAGGCAATCGGATATTCCCTGGATCAACTTTACCTATAAATATTAGTACCCATTTATATTATAAACACCCAGAAAAGAATCCAGGCCTTTTTAAAGCAATCTAGTGAGCTAGCCAGAACCACCTCTGGAGGGAGTCTGTTCCACATTTTCACAGCTCTTACGGTGAAGAAACCTTTCCGTATTTAGAGACTAAATGTGTTTTCCTCTAGACATAAAGAGTGCCCCCTTGTCCTCTGTGTTGACCTTAAAGTGAACAACTCAACACCAAGTTCACTATATGGACCCCTTATGTATTTATACATGTTGATCATATCCCCCCTTAATCTCCTCTTCTCAAGAGAGAATAAATTCAGTTCCTCTAATCTTTCCTCATAGCTGAGCTCCTCCATGCCTCTTATCAGTTTGGTTGCCCTTCTCTGCACTTTCTCCAGTTCCCCGATATCCTTTTTGAGAATTGGTGCCCAAAACTTAACTGCATATTCCAGATGAGGTCTTACTAATGATTTGTACAGGGGCAAAATTATATCTCTCTCTCTGGAGTCCATGCCTCTGTTAATACAAGAAAGGACTTTGCTTGATATGGAAACTGCAGCTTCCCTTCTCCTTAAATAAACCAGCCTAACTGTATGATGATGATCTATACGGCAGTTTACTACTTTTTATTTGTATATTGTGGGAACATTTTACAATACAAGTATGAGTACAACAAACCACTTACATATGTCACCCCCTCCCCGGAGGAGCTTACAGTCTCATTTCCCAGTTACAGTTGAATGACTAGACCTTCACAGAAAAGCATGTTTTGCTAGATGTCCTGTTTACTTGCATAACCCCAAAAAATGTTATATTTTGGGGGTTAAAAGAATTAACAATTATACCTGAAAGAACTCAATGTAAACAGAGGGGGGTGAACAAACTATGCACAGAAGGTTCCTGGTGGAGAGAATACCAACAAAGCCAGACAGATGTACTACCCTGTGTGCCACCATCATACTACACACTACTAGAAGTGCTCACAATTTTCACCAGAAACACATAGTAGAAAGGTGTCATTTTTACGATACATTGGGATTGGTTTACTAAAACTGCAGAGTGCAAAATCTGGTGTAGCTTTGCATGGTAGCCAATTGGCTTCCAACATCAGCTTGCTCAGTTAAAGAGGAAGTAAAGTCTTAATTTTTTAATTGTACCTACAGGTAAGCCTATAATAAGGCTTACCTGTAGGTACTGTGAATATCTCTTGCACCGTTTTGGAGATATTTGGAGCGCATTCAGCTGATGACGTCATTGGCACATCCGCTTCGAAGCTCCAGCTTACTGTGCCGAACCTTCAGAGCCCATGCTGTAAATGGCGGCTACCACATGGGAGTGACGTCATCGTGGCTCCAGCCACTCACAGGGCCCGAGCCCGCGAACCCGGAAGAAACACCAATGTATGCGATACATACTAGCTCATTATGCCTTTGTTTTACAGGTTTTTTTGTTTTGTTTTTTTTTTCTCTGGGTTTACAACCTCTTTAAGCTTTGACAAAAAAACTGTAAGTTGATTGGTTTCTATGCAGAGCTGCACCAGATTTTGCACTTTCCAGTTTTAGTAAACCAACCCCACTGAGTCACTGACCTGTAACAAGCATGCACATATCATGTTCCCCAACACTTTGCTGGCTGCATGCTTGTTACAAAGTACTGACACACCAGGTGGGGAAGCAAGTCTCTGGAGAATGCATCTTTTAAAGCAAGTCAGTAATGACATGTGGCCTATATAACAAACTTAGGCCACACAATGCAGTCCTGACTTTTCAATAAACGTTATTAAACCTAATTGATCGAGAAAAACGGAACAAGGAAGAGCTGCTTGGACCCTCCATGTAAAGGCAGCTTACATATGTCCATCCTAATGCCTAGTACACGCGAAAAAACTATTCAACGAATAATAGTCCGGTTTTGTTTTTGCATGCTAGTCTTGTATTGAAAATTAAGAGTTTACTAAAGTTACAAAAATTCTTGTATGACAGAATAAAAATCCAGAAGTGATATCATGTGTTGTATTGTATTTGTATTGTAATTTTAAATGACAACTGTACTGTTTATCAAGGAAAATCCAAAATGAAGAAGGAATGGACTTTTTAAGCATAACTAAAAGCATTTTAACATCATTTTTATTATAAAAATTAGCCAACACCTCCAGCGCTAAGAGGGCCTCTGTGGTGGAACTCAGAAAGGCAACAGCAATTCCAAAACTAGGCGGATACAGCCCTCAGACGGGGTAATTCGAAGTGACACTAAAAAGATAAACAAACAAGAAGGCGTAGGCACCTAGTGCATCACCGATGGACATTTATTCGATAAAAAAGGATAAAAAATGGAGACTCACTAAATAGCAACTAAAAATAGACCATCAGCTATTTTGCTATTTTGTGAGTATCCATTTTTTATCCTTTTTTATCGAATAAATTTGCATCAGGGATAGGTGCCTGCGACTTCTTCTTTGTCTTTATAACTTTTATTATATAGGGTTACTTACCAGCCGCAGGGATGTTATGATCCTATTTAGCTTAGCTACCTCTGTTGGGGATGAACTGGACTATTACACATTTTTGGTACATGTGCTTTTATATTTGTATATGTTTAAATATACTGTATGTTTTTCTTTGCTATAGTAAAAAATAGAGTTAAAATGCTTTTAATTATGCTTAAAAAGTCAATTTCTTCTTAATTTTTAATTTTCCTCAATAACCATTAGGACGTGGCATAGTGTATATATTTGGTGTCCACAGTACCACCCTGTGAGAACATCATTATCCCGTTTGCTATAACTGTACTGATGAAACAAAAATTGTAAGATCTGATATCGTACGAGAAAATTTTTAATGCTTGTGCCATCAGAAAATTTTGCATGAATTGTCGTGATTGGTTTTCGAAACCTGTGTACAATTGATTAGGCTATCGTACGATTGAATCAAAAGCGGTATTTTTCATAAAATTTTCTGATCGTGTGTACGGACCATAACTGGTTCCACTTTCAGACCATTTGTTTGTGCCATAATTTTGCCATGCGGTGGTAGTTGTGCCCTTGTCTGGTGATCCATTAAAGCCATATGGTAGCTTTGCATCTATTACCTCTTGGATTGTTAGCTTTTTTCCAAAGGCATGCAACTTGGCCTCAGAAGGAATTCGGGGTTGGCTTACTGAAGGAGTAAAAACCGCAAACTTAGCAAGCTGAAGATACACTTAGCTAAGTAAACTGAAGGTGGGTTCACTCTGGATACGCAGTCATGTACAAGAGAAAAGGAAAAATAGGACCTTGGCTTAAACAAGACTGGATGATTAAAGTGAACAGAACCTCAATGTATTCACTAAACATTAACGATCTCTACTCTTTTAATAAATCAGACCAATTGAAGGTCAATTAGTGGGTAGCAATAAAGAACCTAGGCTTTATGTGTTGTGATCTTTTCTTTTGCATGTACTTATGAAGGCAACAAATATATACTGTTCTTTAATAGAAAAGGGATAAACTAAGGTTCAGGTCGAACTCAGTTGCCCATGAGAAAATGTCAATGTCAAATGATAGCAGACTGCTGGTCCAATCAGTTGTGAGCATGGAATTCCCCACCTCACAGCTCCACGTAACAAAGGGGAGGGGATGCCTGTGACATCATTGACTTAGTATGGTCACATGGCCGTATTTGGACATTGTCATTGAGCTATTGTGGACATTAGTTCAATGATATCACCAGCATTCACACCCATTTGTTACAGCAGGGCATGGAATTCCACATCAGCAGTGGTTTGGGCCCGCAGCCTGCCATCATGTGACATAATCAAATGTTGTCTAAATACAAGAGTCATGTGTATTCTTTCTTGAATATTGGTGTTCTTTGTGTTTTTCCCGGATCTGTGCAGTAATCTAGTGTGAAACTGCCTCTGTGCAGGAGCTTCCTGTAGCAAAGACCAGTCCTTGCTGCTTTCTCTTCTTATGCAGAATGGCTGGTCTTGTATCCGCCCCTCCTGTAGTTTGCAGCCTGTAGTGGGTGGACCTGTTGGCCCCCTCCCACAGCTCTGCTCTCTGTATAGCACAGTAATGATGTCAATTCTACTTTTACCAGGTATTAATTGGGTTTGCAAAGACATTCAGTGCACACAAAACTGATTTCTATGCTTTGTGGCAATTGTGGAATATATTTAATGAAAGTTTTTGTGCCAGGGGTTCAACTTTAAAAAAAAACATGTTACTTGGGTTCAGTGGCAGCTGTTGCTCCATCGGTCGGGGAGGCAGCAGACAGACCTGGCCATGGACCTCACCCCCCGTCACTCCAGAGTCCAGTCCACACCATATCCCCCCCTCCCTCCCCCGGGTGCCAGTTCACTTACCTGGTTCCTCTGGACTGACAGGTGGCGACGGCTTCCCCCTCAGTCTCCTCCATGTCCCCTCTTGGCGGCCGTCTCCTATCTCCTTCTCTGCCAATAGGATACCTCTCCTTTGGCCAATTGGGAAACAGGTCTCAGGACCCGCTTCCTGATTGGCTGGGAGGAGAATCAGTGTGGCAATAGCAAATATTAATTCTCTATTGTCACACAACTGGGTTGGCTCAGGGAGAAGTGCTCTGCGCCTGAGCCCACCCTTTCTTTAAAGCCTATTAGAGCCTCTGGCTCTGATCACATGCTTCAAAAAGAAAAAAAAAACCCTAATCGGAATCCATGCGACCGATACCCTGCATGTAGTTTAGGGGGCCGGACGCATAGATAGGGGGTGCAGCGTCCCTGCTCCCCTTAAGGATGGGCCGGCACTGCTTGGGTTAATTGAAGAGTTTTTTTGGTTCATTTTTTACACCAAGTTATTGCTAACCTCTCTTCACAATTCCCGTATAACACATGTAATTACTCAGTATGGGATGAAATAGAAGAGTTGTTTTTACAATGGTCCAGTGGGTCTATGTTCACCTCAACAGCCCATCATTTTAAGGGCAACTTAAAATAAAGATTTCTCCTTGCTGGATATTTGAGGCAAACACAGTCAGCAAAAAAAATTCCAAGGCGGTAATTTACAATTGGCCATAAACTCTTCTCTGGTGCAGAATGCATGAGCTTATATCAACAAAATCTTATTGTAAGGAAGACTGCCCATACTTATGATTAGCTGTCGGCAGCACACCAGGCCTGCTGGATTAGAATGTAATATACCTTTTGTATCACTTGGCCCTCCGTTTTAGATTGTAAACTCTTAGGAGCAAGGCCCTCCAAGTTCTTTTGTATTGAATTGTATTATAACTGTACTGTCTTCTTTTATTTTGTAAAGTGAGGTATTAATAATATTTAAATTATTATTATAATAATAATAATAATAATAATAATTATAATAGAAAATAGTAATATGGGCTTTGATACAAGATAACAGTTAATATTTATTAACCCTAATAGAACACATGTAATTAAAAAAAAAGAACAACATGCTCTATTACAAAAAAAATCAAAATTATTTCATTGCACATCTGTGACTACGCCATTATTTGCCCTCTCAGCAGTTTTCTAGTTTTGATACTTAAAGCGGTTGTAAACCCGGAAAAAAAAAAAAACCTGCAAGACAAAGGCATAATGAGCTAGTATGCATTGCATACTAGCTCATTATGTATTACTTACCTTAGAACGAAGCCCCGACACGGACCCACGGCACCGCTGCGGGAGCTGCCATGATCCCTCGCCATCTCTTCCGGGTTCGGCGGCTCCGGCGCTGTGATTGGCCGGAGCCGCGATGATGTCACGCCCGCGGATGGGCCGGAGTGATTTTCCGGCAAGCTCCCGGCAAGGAAAACTGAAGGTCCCCCCGGACCTTCAGAGCGCATGCGCCGCTCGCGTGAGCGGCTGCATGCACTGCAAATATTTCCTAAACCGTGCCGGTTTAGGAGATATTAATTGTACCTACAGGTAAGCCTTATTATAGGCTTACCTGTAGTTAAAAGTGTCAAAAAGCGGGATACTACCACTTTAAAGATACCCTGCGGCTGATTTACTAAATGAGTGAAGACCGTTCACTATGTAAAGTGAATGTGTCCTTTGAAAACGAAATGTTCTATGAGTTTAGTAAATAGGGTAAATTTGTGTTCACATTACTATGGTTTATAAAAATACTCTGTCTTATGTTTGTCCACTTGGACGTTTATTACTATTTGAATATTACTTTTTGCCTGTAACGATATAGTAATTTGCATGACAATATATTTTTTAATTTAATTTGTACACATTGTTAAAACCCTAAAAAACATTGGAAAAAAAAAAAAAAGTTGTGTTCACATCAGTCAAGCAATCAATTGAAGCAAAACCCTTGTTGTTTTCACATTTTCCTCACACATGATTGGCTATTCAACACCCAGGTTAAGTTTATTGAGTAACTTTCACTTTGCAGAGAAAACATATAAACATCCTCTACTTCTTTAGTAGATCACCCCCAATGTCAATGAGATATCGCTCTGCAGCATTTATAATAGGAGGAAATAGAAATAACAAGAAGATTTTGGCAAGATTTCCTCTTCTCGTAATAAAGGAAATGTATACAGAGAGAAATATGTAGGGTGCTATTCATGGCCTCTCTTTCTGGAAGTGCTGGTTATCTGGCTGTCATGCTGATCCAATCGCTTCAGTATTTTAAGCCAGTGATCTGGAATACTTTTGCAGATCAGACAGTTGTCTATCTTCACTTGCTGCATACTTGTTCCAGGTCAGTGACTCAGAAATGATTAATGCCAGAGACAGCCAAGCACCTAGCATTTTACAACAGACATCACAAATGGCAACCTACATATTTTCTCTTCTTTAACTTGTATTATATTTTAATTTACAGTGTTGACATTAATATGATCTGACCAGGTCATATTACTCTCCAAGGAGGATTTTAGTATGTTCAGATTCTGAATATGTACTTTATTAAGTATTGAGCATGAACTTCAACAAATTTGTCTATTATAATACACTCTTATTATTGGATTATTGTGCTGCTTTCTACCAACACTTTTTCATAACTAGGGAAATGTATTTAATAAATAATATTACTAGGGAATTGAAATTCATCTGCAAAATAAATTGCAATCTTTAGGTGAGAAGTCCCTTTCTTAATAACTGTGTCCAACATCTATAAAAAGCAACATATACAAATGTACAGAAATATAAATACTGTTGTATCTTAACTTAAAAAGCGAATGCAACTTGGTTTTTGCACATAACATTTTAATGTTTTTTACATGTCAGTATATAAATATATAAAGGGTTGACAGATGTTGTGTGTTTCCTACCATACCTACTCTACTAATATTTCTGGGTGAAAATATCTTGTAAAAAAAAATAATAAAAAAAGAATATCTAACACATTTTAAATATTGCGTTTAACCGTATAAAATGATTAGGTTTTTCTGCAAATTCTAATTTTTACTATAATTAGTATTATTGTTTTAAATATTATTTTTTTTAAAACTATAAAATAATTATAATATAATTTTTTTTAAATAATAATAATAAGGTGCTTTATTAAAGTAATGAAAAGTAACATTCAAGCAATATATTCTAAATTAAATTATCAACAGATGTGGCTCCACCATTGAATTATCACTATCTATTCAATCCTGACAG